>NC_090932.1:189916446-190541446 GCF_040938575.1 Ambystoma mexicanum
TTGTATACACTCACCTACACTGTCCATAACCATTACAAGTACTCTTGCAATTCTCTAATGTACTATGCACTTACTGTAACTAGCGCCTAGATGCCTCCGGCTTTTGTGCGCTGAAATAAATGTAAATAAATAAAATAAACATGAAGTCATTTAATGTGATTAGTACGAGTAGAAGTGATTATGCAATGTTAACAACTTCATTGGCTACTTCAAATAAGATTGTGAGCTCCTCAGCATCTAAATGTGAAGGTTTAATTATTAATGCTTCAGGTGATAGAGCTTCCCAGTTAGCCAAGAATAACGACAAGGTAAATAATATGCTGGTAAAATGGTGGGATAAAAATGATGATGCGCTTAAAAATGTGGTATGTTCACCAACTGAGTTCTCAAATAAACTAACAATGCTAAAAGGTCAAATACAAATGACATCTGGTTGGAAGAAACAGAATTTTGTAGAGGAAAATATCTATGTTTTTGATAAAGAGATCAGTCTAAAGAAAAGATGACTTAGAAAGGAAGTGAAATTAGTTATTAAATCTTCTGAAAATTGGCAGCTGAAGAATAAGTGTATATGTTCTCTCAACAATACGTTTAAGTCATGGCGCAAAAATCATAGATTGTTCCATTATATAGAACTACTGAAAAATGTAATTGAGAGTAACACCAAGTCGCTGTGGTGGAAGCTTAATCTAAAACAAGAAAGTCAAATTAACAAGTAGTTCGATTGCAAAATTAGATTGTATTGGGTGGTATCGATGTGTATCCTAGTGAAGCATTAAGTTGGAGATACTAGTCTGATAGAGACGAAATTGATAATATTATTAAGAAATTTAAAAATTTGAGAGCTTTTGGACCAGACGGTCTGAAGAATATTCTTTTGAAAAAGAATCAATTTCTGTGGTCAGATATTTTATGTCGCTTCTACACTCAAGTGGTAAGTAATGGTGTATGTCCCTCCTCCTGGAATCAAGCAATTATTGTTCCTTTTTTTTTAAAAAAAGTTGTTTGATTCTCTCTAATTGATGTTTCCTCTAAAATTCTGGCAAATATAACTCTAACGGAAGTGATTAAGTAGGCTGACACAATTGGGAAATACAGCGTGTTACAGAAAGGAAGTCAGCACCACGCTTGGTGGGTTCACTCTTATCTTGTATTACGCAGGTAGGCATTAAAACAGATAGAACCCTATATGTTGCAGTTTTAGATCTAGCCTCCGCTTTGGACAATGTGGACTGGTCAATTTAATGGGGTAAATTGTCAAAATGGGGGATGCAGCAAGGTCTGTTAAAAATGCTTCAACTTTTCTATGACAAAAACATGGTGAGTGTGAGACTGAATTATGAAGGTGACCTGTCTAGAAAGATCTCAGTAAACCAAGGGGTAATGCAGGGTTGTGTATTAGCCCCTACACTTTTTTAATTATTTATTTATTAACGTTCATAAAGCACGCAACAGCCCTAATGCATTATGGCGCTGTTACAAGACAACATGCTTAGTTTTTAGCACTTTCCTAAAGGCTGGGAGGGAGGTCTCGGCTCTGAGTGTGTTGGGTAGGACATCCCATAGTGTGGGTGCTATATGTAGGAAACCAATCCCACCCGCTTTGGCCCTTTTGATGGGAGGGATATGCAATTGGTCGGCTTGGCAGGTTCTTTTAGGACGTGAGGAGGTATCTCTGATGATAGTCTCTGATATGTAGGGCAGGCTGTAAGTGTTAAGCACTTGTGCATTAGGGTGAGGGTCTTGAAGGTGATCCGTTCCTTCACCAGAGCCAGTGAGCAGCTTGCCTGGCTTGCGCAATGTGGTATCTTTTTGGAATGTTTAGTGCTGCCCTGAAGGCATTATTTTGTATGACTTGGAGTCTGGAAGTGCCTGCTAAAAGGACATGGCAATAATCTAGTTTAGCCCCAATGGTGGCTCTAGCTATTGAAAGGCGGTTCTGTTTGGAGAGGAAGGGTTTTACTGCATTTATATGCTTAGTGGAGTGGGCAAAGGCGGAAGCAATGGCGCTTACCTGTCGTGCCATTGACAGAGTGGAGTCTAGGTAAACCCCTAGTGTCTCAACTGAAGAGGAGACAGGAATGATGGAGTTATCGATGGTGAAATTACTGTATTGTTTACCCAGTTTGGATAGCGTTTCTTTGGGGCCAATAAGGATAATCTCGGTTTTGTCTCCCTTGAGACATAGCCCATTTGCTGCCAGCCAGGCTTGGATGGTGGTGTAAATCATATGGAGGGCTGCAGCATTTTGGTCATAAGCGCCCGAGAGTGGCAGGAGTACCTGCGTATCATTGGCATAGTTAGTGTAAACTATGCTGAGGGATTCCAGTTTGTCAAAGAGTGGCTTTGTGAGCAGGTTGTAGAGAGTAGGAGCTGGGCATGAGCCCTGAGTGACTCCGCAGTGGACGGTAGTTGGAGCTTCACTCGCCTGGTTAGAGAAAACCTTCATTACTCTTCCTTCTAGAAAGGATGTGATCCACGAGGAAGCCTCTTTGGAGAATTGTGCTGCATGAGTGAGATGTGAGGTAAGAATCTTGTGATCCACAAGATCAAAGGAATCTGAGAGGTCCAGGAGTAGGAGGAGAGCTGGCTTGCCTCTATCCATAATTTCTGTTATTTGATTTTTAAGGTCTAGAAGGGCGGTTTCTGTACCATGGCTTTTGCGGAATCCTGATTGTCTTTTACCGAGGATGGAGTTAGATTCGAGGAAGTGTTGAATCTGGTTGTAAGCGGCTTTATCGAGGATTTTTAGGAGTAACGGGACAGTGATGATTGGTTGGTAGTTATTAGGGGAGGTGGGTCTAAGGAGTTCTTTTTTAGTAGAGGGCGTACCCAAGCTTCTTTGAGGCTGGAAGGGACGGTACCTGTAGTAAATGAGGCATTAATGTACGTTGTTAGGAGAGGTGCAAGTGAGTTAGCGCATTCTTTAACTATGTGAGGAGGACAAATGTCTCCTTTGCACATGGAAGGTTTAAGATGCTGGAGGAGGTCGAGGACTACCGATTCAGTGACGTCTCGGAAAGAAAAGAGCAGGTCGGTGGTGTTATGGGACGAGTGGCATGGCAATGGAGGCTGATCGTGGTTAGGTAGGACTTTGGATTGCACCTAAATTTTCCTGTTCTATTTTGCTGAGCAGGGCTGCTTGTATGCAAGAGCACCAAGCTTCATCTTTGATGATTTTGTTGGGGCTGGTGGAGGGGGTGATTAGGTCTCTAAAAATGCTGACCATTTCCTTGGGTTGGGAATTGGCCTTAGAGATCTGTGAGTTGAAATCGTTAGAGTTGGCTTTAATGATCGCTTTTTTATACTGTGCAGATAGCCTTTTGAAGTCTTCCTTGGTAGAAACCGATATATTTTGGATCTCTGGGAATGCTGTTAAGATTGGAAGGGCTATTCTCCCAAATTGGCTCTACTAACAACCAGCTGTATAGCATATGCCAACGGCCTGATTGTGCTCGACTTTACACCAGCTGGTCATCAGCGATCTTTAGAGGGTGTCTCAATTTATTTGAACATGAATAAACTAATTTGAAATGCTCTGAAATCAAAGATCTTAACTACTACCAATAAACGGAGTAAGAAAAGTTATACCTGGTCTATCAATAACACTAGAGTGCAGGAGGTGAACGCTTTTTGTTACCTGGGCTTCCTATTTTCGAACAGTAGAACACAGTAATGTCAGAAAATGAGACTGAATGAAAAGGTAGAGCCTGCACTTCAATGATTAAGATGGTATGGAGTACATTCTGTGAATAATCACTAATTCCGTTTATTGAATTTTACAATATGATGGTGTCTCAAATTGTATTACATGGGATCAAATTACTAACTTTTACAGATAGGAGGTTTTTAGACAAATTCGAGGGGTTAATTCTTAGAGAAGTGTTGTGTTTACCTACATTTGTCTCAACCAGTGTGATTAGACTTGAATTGGGACTCTAGTCCTGGTGATCCCAATATCAGTATAAACGCCTTGGACAATTTGTGTTGGCGAAGATAGTGGTATTTTATATCATCTGAATCAAACAATGTTAATGAACTCAAATACCTTATTAAAGGATTTTTTAAAGAAATGTGTGGATTTTATGAGACTAATGGATCTTGATCAAATGGTCTCTCAAGAGATTTTAAAGCAATGAAAAGAGACTATTTTGAAGAATTTTCCATCTTCCCGTGCACGACTATGGTATTTGAAATTCAGTCTGAATTGTCTTCCAACTCTGCAAATACTAGGTCCCCAATTTTGTGTTCCAAAAGAGTTAAGGACACGTAAACTCTGTGTGATGCAATGTATAGAGGCACTATACCACTTAATTGATTGTACAGCTCCGACGAAGGACAGAAAAAAGTTCTTTGAACCCTTTATTAATTCAACTGCAGAGGTGATTGGAATTATTCTTTGGACCAGACTAATGGCAGGAACACAGATTTCTCTTCTTTTAGCCTTAGTAAAGTTTTCAATTCTAATCTTTGATGAGTTATTAATTGCGCTTGAGCAAGGTGAAGATTTATTGAGTATTGTTGTATACTGTGTACATTCTTTACTATGTCGATCTTATTTGTTTTAAGAGGTGTTAAATTAATATTTGTAAAGTGTGAATGAATTAACTTAATAATTGTTAAATTTGATCTTTGTATATGTTTTATTTGATGTGTAAGGTATTATGTGTACCAGAAATGCAACAATACAACATGGATAATAGTTATTTTGTTTATCTTTTAGCTATAGACAATGCAGGTTACAGTTATCTCCCCCTTTGGTCTCTCATACAAGGAGGGCTTTGCTCATGCAGCCTTTATTCTCTGGCTGTGCAACCTTGGCTGCTGGCAATGCTGGTTACAATTGTCTCTCGCTTGACATCTCTTTCTGGGAGAGTTGTACCCAATTTGTCTTTATATCTTTCTTCTGCTGACTTGGCAATGAGGGTTACAATAATCTCCTAATTAGTATCCCTGGTTGGGAAAGCTGCACTCAATTTGTCTGTATATCAGTGTTCTCTGGCTTTGCCAATATGGGTTACAATGTTCCCCTATCTGGAATACCTCTTTCAGAGAGATGCGCCCAATATGTCTTTGTTTCAGTCTTTATTGGCTTTGGCAATGTGGGTTATCATGTTCCCCTATGTGGAATCCCTCATTAGAAGAACTGCACCCAATTTGTCTTATTATCACTTTTCATTGGCTTTGGCAATTCGGGTTACAATGTTCCCCTATTTGGAATCCCTCAATAGGAGAGGTGCACCCAGTTCACCTTAATTCAATGGTTTGGTATTCAAAATAATTATTTTCACCTAGCAATCTACCACGGAGCCCCCCGGTGTCACCTGCTTTAGACCAACTCACTGGTATGCCTTGGCATCTCCTTCATCTCCTTCTGACTCACTAGTGGTGCTGCAGGTCTCTTTGAGGTCTCTTCTGCTTTTGACCACTCCTGTTGGTCTGCCACCATATGTGCTGACCTTCAATGAAGCCCTTGCAGCTCTGCACACTTTCCGGTGTGAATTCGATGCTGGAGCATTTCAATGCATGTTGTGAGCTTCTTTCCCCACACAGTGTGACTTGCTTCAGCATTGCTTCCCAATGCACGTCCTCTGCATTGCTACCTTTTCCCGACCTCTGCCACATATACACAGCGTCCTGCTGCCGCCACACTGCTGACATCAGCTTCGGCATCTCCCTGCTGCTCTCGCACCTGAAACTCCTCTATGGTTTTAAAGGTCCAGCTCGGGTGTTTCCCAATTAAACAACTAGACCGCGCATAACACTTCGTGGACTCTAAGCCACTCTACCTCATCTCCGTACTATGGGCATTATGGAACTTGGGTCCATAATGTTCTTGTTTGCTTGTTTATTAGTTAACCCAATCTGAGTGTTCAATCTTAGGGGATGTTATTAAAGGAGTTGATGTTTCTCCTTTGGGTTTAAGACCTTGATATATAGCAGAATATTAACATCTAGAAGTTGAAAAATTAACTTCCTGAACCCCTGGTGTACCATTTTCATGCTTAGTAAAAAGGTTTTCATGTTTGGTACTCTGGTTGATTCTGGAAGAGGGAACCGTACAATGACAGCATGCCATTAGATATTTAGGTATTAGGGGAATCTCATCCTCAGAAGAGGATGAATACCGGGTCCCTCCTAACAGAGTCACCACTTCCCCTTGACAGCCATCTCCTATCATGTGATCCTTCCTCATGGTACCACCCCCAGAGTTAGGATCTGGTAGTGACTGCCTTCCCCTGGCCACATAGGAAGAGACTGTAGGCTGGAGGTTTAGGGATGACTGCTAGATTCATCACAATTGTTATCATCTCCCCTTCTGCCACATCTGAAGATATTTCTACTCTGAACAGCAGGTATGTGGGTTATCGTAGTAATGTATCCTGTATTCACAGGAGCCATCCTAACAATACTTGTACTCCTTAAAGGAAACATTCTGAATTTAATGGCATTCCTCATAACGCTTTCTGACCATAGAATGCTCGTACAAATGCGCATTTGCATAATTAATGCCTGGTGTTGAAAATATCCCTTCGGCCGTGAATGAAATTGTCATATTTAATTTACTTATCAAATCTCTTCCCAAAATGTTAACCAGTGTCTTTTGGGCATGCAGCCATGGCGCAGCCATCGTATTTCCTCCCACTGTTATAGGTAACTCTTCTGTGGAAGGAACCTTTGTCATAGCCCCAGAGAATCCTTGTTTGTCCATCATTATTCCTGATAGTGGAAACCCTCCCTCTGTGACACAAGATCTTGTTGCTCCAGTGTCAACTAAAAACGAAAATGTCCTACCTCCTGTTGTCACATGCGCCTGGGGTTCCTCTTCCATGCGGGAGATACTGATAGCACTGGACACATCAAGCTTCTCTGTGGGCTGTTCAATTGATCTACTCATCCCTGTTTCAGTAAAGGAGTTCCCTCCTGCCACTTTTGCACCCTCTGTCGTGGGTACTAGTGTTTGTGGCAATATATTCCTGTCCCACTATCTTGACAGTTGTGTTTGCATTTGTTGTGGATTTAGTGATTGTTATTGTAAGTGTGGTTGTTGTAACTGGGGGGTTCTGTTACGCAATCTAGTGTTGCTGCTGAAGTTTCTGGTACATCTGAGGCTGCACGTTATATTGTGGAAATGGTTGCGGTTGCATGTATTGAAATGTGCCCTGGTTTTGCTGTGACTGTGTATATTGTGGAAGGGGAAATAAAGCCCCCCCTGTTGTGCCATATTGTTGCCATCCTTCACTCATTGCCCCTCTTCTCCTACATGCTTGTGCATAATACCATGTCTTCACACACATCTAACATTGTCCTCCAAACCCTCCAAATTGTGGTCTCATTCCATCAACACCTCCTCCATATCCACCTCCAAACCTAGACCCTCTTCCCCCGAGTACATACCCTCTCCCTCTGAGGTAATAATTACTTTCTCCTCTCCCTCCCATATATCCATTTGCACCCTCCTGTTTATATTCGTGCTCATAAGTTTCTCCCTAACGTTTTTTATCATTGCTTCCTCTAGCGTTATCTTCGACAATTTCTTTTGGACCAATTTAGCTTCCTCTCCCTGCCTTCTACTTTGTTCCTTTCCTTTTCTTGTTTCATTCAGCAATGATGAACAATATTCAATTGTATTTCGGGCCATTGTTGAAGCTCAATCCCTATAACTTTCTTAAGCAGTTTCTGCAGTTCTTTGGAAAGAACCTTGCATAAAATGTGATAAAACACAGGTATATTTTTGAGCCAATATTCCCTTGTTTCCAAACACCACCTCCTCCTCAAACAACTTTCATAATTTGGGTAAGCTAAATCTGCTCTGTAATTTCCTTCCCTTGTGTGTGGCATGTAGATACATATACATATGTCACAGCAGATCTTTCAAATGCATCCCTTCTTGAGGCCATGGCTGAAACATCTTGTCAGCTATGTCTTTGAGCCATTGTACATGGTATTTAGGGATCTTTTCTTCATATTGGGGGAGCGCCTTACACAAATGAACAATGGGTGTGTCTGCCATTATAATAATATAAAACTCAGCTTATCATAAAATTCAACAATCACCGTTTCAACACACTCTCCATCTCATCTCCCGTTCCTTTTCTCACCTCCTCCTCACAGTTCTTTACAATGTCAACACAGTGTCCTTCCTAAGTCTCAACAACCATACACAATCTCAATCTATTCCATACTTACCTCCAGCCAATCCTAACTGCTACTCTACCAACACACAAAACACCTCTACCGTTCATTATATACCAAAACAATACATACAAATAATCAACATCAAATAAAATCTATTCTACACAGCCGTCTTCCCTTTATACAGGGTATCTCCTCTTTTATCTCTTGTACTGCCCACCACCCCTGAAAGAGGCTGGGCTTTACGTGCTACCATGTACTCTTCCCCAACTACTGTTGTAAGTATCTCTTTTCTCTCTTCAACACTCTTTAGTTAAGCTTAAAGCAACAATCAACAATTCCCTGCCCCGATATTTGCTCCACAGATTCTTTCGCGCGCAAGTATACTCACGCTATAGGACCTCAGGGCCATCAGTGTTCTGCCTCCTCTATCTTCCTGCTCCGCCCTCTGTGCCCAACATGCCGCCTGCGAGACCGGGAAGGACGTGGGGAAACTTGGCCCCTTCCAACTTCTTCTAGGTGCGCACATAGACTGCTCCCAGCAGGCAAAAACCACTTTGCAAGGGGGACGTGGAGAGGGGTCCTGGACCCTCCGCCAGACTCTGGGTATCTCAGCAGTGCCTCCAAGTTTAAAGATAGGCCCAAGTATACCAATAAAGAGAACACACTCAAAAAACTGAGTTACTTCAAGTGCACGAGAAAACCCAGCTTTATTCAGATACGAACGGCAGGCAGAGTGTACAAAAGGCAATCTCAAAATGGCATTAGAAACAACAAGGTTTTAAGTTAGAAAAAAGTCACTGCTAATGTCATGATTAGTAATTATTGTAAAAAACATATATTTGCATTTTCAATTGTTTAGTGGACTATAGAACATATAGTTACCTATAAGTATATTGCTTCTTTCTCAACTTGAACTCCTCCTAGGTTCATCCATCTAAAAAGTATACGTTTCAATCTAACTTGCTATTGGTTGCCATTCTACTACACTAGTCAACATGGTGAAGAATGTTCTGATTGGTTAATTATTTGTTCATCTAGCCTTGGGCTATGTCATGCGGTGCCAAGGTACGTGGTGGGGAAGGAGAGATGGGCGAACCGCTGTGAGCTGGCCTTGATGGTTACTCCCATCTCGTTCCCATGGCGAGGTTCTCTCTTCTAGACATGTTCATGGCCTTGGCATTTTGTCCCCCTCTCTAGATACCCAATCAGCCCAGCTGGTGCGCTATCCAATTGGCGATGGAATAAATGGTTACTGTTCCGACCATGTGATGAGGGACCGCTATGCTAAAGCCATTTCCACCCATTTATTGGATTTTCTACTGTCATAACGTGTGTGTGCCTTTTGCCAATGGCCACTTGATGCGCTATATGTTTATTCGGTATGGGAACATTTGGCATGGCAGCTACTTTCACCTGGCATTCCAAGCAATGTTTGTTTTCTCACTGCACTAATTAGCTTAATAAGTGCACGCTGTGCCCTGCGAAGCGTTATCTGGTGCGGTTTCTACTCTTAGGCAGAACTCCCTTTTGCAAACTGACCTTGGTTTTTGGGCCACTGTCTAAGCATCGTGAGGCCTGGAATTCTGTGTTAAGCAGCAATATTTCAGAATTGAGGCCTTGCAGGGTTTGGTCTCAATAATGGCGGCACTTGTGCTCATGCTCCGCAATGTGAGTGTTCTTCATGTCTTGCACGCCGCCATTCATTATTCCCTGAGTGTGTATGCTGCAACCTCTCCCTACCTGCCCATGTCTATACTACTTGTGTCACCCTATCTGGGTATTTTGCAACTTTTCCCTGCTTTTGTGAACGCACACTACTTCTCGCCCTACTTGTGTAGCACAACCCAGTCTACTCTTCGGGGTGGCTGCATGACCGTTAGTGTTTTACTGACTGTTTACAGAACGTTTTGCAGCTTGTACTTTCGTTCATGCTTGGGAACCGGTGGGGGCATGGCCAGGCCCAGTGCAACTCGCATTTGCATCATCACAGGGCAAAATTCGAGAAAGCCAGTAACGAATAACCCGTTTGAGGAAGACTAATTTTATATGAAGAGAAACACTCATCCCCGTCATGAGGACGAGTTGCCACTAGAAAGATCAGCTAACAAGAGGCATGACAAACTTATACAAGAGGGGTTTAACCATCCCGGCTGGGGAAAAACAGAGAATGGAAACAAGTCCCCTGGGAAGATGGGAAGATACCCTATGCCTTCAGAGTAGGAGCCTGGAGAAAGCCCAACATAGAGTCATGTAATGAGAGAAAGGAAATAAGATTGTCAAGTGAACAAGAGAAAAGAGGAGACAACCTCAGAAAGAGAATCCATGACAGGGAAGGCCTAAAAAGGGATCAAGACAACCCCAAATTAGGAAAGCTTGAATTAAAAGACTGGGAAGAGTCTGCGAGTTTAGACAAGAGTGTGAGAACATATCTGAAAGAAGGGTATTCTAAGTATAATACCACAGGAAGCACAAAACCTTAGAGTATTTTGGAAGGGCTACAAAAATGAAACTATCCAAGAAGATTGTGTCTACAAATATCAGTTACCAAGGAGAAGCTTGTATATAAAGAGACTATCAGACAAGAAGAAAAGACCACGGTAAGAAAGACATTATCTTGGCCTATTTAATTTAGTTATATATTGTAGAGTTAGTTTGGATGGAGGACCTTTTTACTTTAGACTTCCTGCCAACTGACAAGCACCTTTAGTTTCTTTAGATAGGTAGGGTATTACCTCTAGCAATAGGGAAAGATAGGTTTTATTTCTATAATTTAATTAAAGATAATTCAGAATATCCTCAATGTGTCTGACTCCTTCTTCCAGCCCACCACAGTATGCATGTTATATTGATCTAGGGTACCAAGAAATGGTGGTCTTTGAAGCACCCAAGTATAAAGAGTTAAACAAGTCCAGTGTAATCCTGTTATGGATCTGGTCATAGTCAGAGGTGCCACTGCGTCTGTAGTTTTTAGGAATTTTTGTTATAGGCCTGGACTTGTTTGATGACATCTTAGGAAAGAGGTAACATTCCAAAAAAGCATACACGGCATGACATTTACAAATTTAAAAGAACTAGTAGGTCGAACCTTCTTGAGGAATTGTGAGGAATAGATACTATTAATAATGCTACTGTATAATTGATGTCTGGTGGTCGGTCTAGTGTAAAGGGGTCTGTTATAAATGTATAATGGGAATTTTCCTTCCCAAAGGCCAATCCAGAGTGCGACCTCTGTTAAGTGTAAGGCCTTCCCTAAGGTTGTGGAAGTCTAAAGTTTCCTTTGATTCTAATAGTTTGTGATAGACAATGTCTCATTGGACACTGGGTTTCAAGGAAGATGTCAAGGCCGATGTTGTTGGTTCACTAATATTATTCTGGGAACTATGTACAAGTGTGGGCCAATGGAAATATGAAAACCTGCTCCCCCACCCCCCTGCCCACAAGAAATGATAAACATATAAAATCAAGGAGATCTTCTCAAAAATAATAGCCTGTCATGCAGACCTCTGTTGCCAATGTCGCAGTCTGTAGAGTTCATAGTAGGTTGCCCCACACCCTTCTCTTCTGTAGTTGCGGGTTTGTGGAGTTCCTGAACCCTGCACTGACTATCAAAGCTGATCTTGTGGCCAAACAGGTCATTGGTTGTAGCCAGTAGTGAAAGCTAGACAGCAGCCCATGGTGTGGGAAGGGTTGTACTCTGGGGACTTCCGTCACCTATGCCACTCTGAACTGCCTATAATCTCAGACTTCTGCACCACATTCTCACCCTGGGAATCTACCCCCACCTCCTTCTGAACCCCCAACTCCAGCACCTAGAGCTGTTCTCCTTCTGGTCTCGTTGCCTTATCTCTCAACTTGTCCTTTTCTCAGTTTTTCCCACCTCCTCGCTCAGCTTCTTTATTGTTGTCCCTTTCTCTTGCCAACATTTGGCTCCACCTGTTACCACATCCTTCGCTACTACTACCTCTTTCTGTCTGCTCTTGCCTCCCAATGTTACCCCTTTCTTTGCTACCACCACCTTCATTTGTTTTCTATCCTCTCCTGATGTTTCCCTCTCTTTTACTACCACCACCTCCGTTTGTCCATGCACCACTCCTAGTGTCACAATCTTTTTTACTGCCACCACCTCTTTCTGTTAACTCTCCCCTAATGATGTTACTTCCTTCTTTGCTATCACAACCAATGTATTTTCCCTCTCCACCCTTCTGCTCTTACTTACCTACTTTAGTACTCATACTACCTCCTTCTCCCTTTTATTCCTCACCACCTCTCCAGTCTCCTCTGCCACTCTATCCTCTTCTTCTTCCACCGATTTTTAGCCTCCAGCCTTCTCCACAAGCCTTCTCTGAGAGCCTTCTCCACAAGCCTTCTCTGCAAGACTTCTCTGCGAGACTTCTCCACAAGCCTACTGCTCCTGCAACTCACACTTTCAAACTGGACTGCCTGATTTATATAAAGCTTTCCTTCCTTCCCCGGGTGGGACTTCCACTGCAGGTCTGCACCTCTGAATGGCAATTGGGTGAGAGCTGGGACTTGTTATCTTCACTGTGTACACCTGGGTCTGCTTAGCGCTTATGGGGGTGGACTCAAGTTTATAAATAGCTTTGTGCTGTCCTGATAGCCAGTACTCATCTGTGTCCCTTCCTTGTGTTGCCTGTTCGGTGCTGAGAGCTTCTTCTTTCACAGCATGTGATTTTGACATTCAAATCGGAAGTGTAAGATTGTTACACTCCTCTGTTTAGTGCATAGACTTTGTTCTTGGGAAAATTGCAACATTCTATTTTCAGCAGAGAAAATTTCTGTCGAGGGACAGTGCGTCTGTAACTGTGTTTGTCCTAGGAGACAATCTCCCAGGACACTGCAGGTTTGTAATATTGTTTTCTCAGGATTTCCTGAATTATCCAATGCTCTTTTTAAAATGTGAAATTATTTCCCTGATATTAAGGATGAAATTTTAACAATGTGACAAGACATGCTATAAGTACCCAGGTAATGGAAATGTGTTCCCTTAAAGGGAAAGGTAGCTTTTTCTACACTGCAGCTGGATGTTTGTTCACTGGGAGAAGCACGTTCACTCAAGGTGGGTTGGGTTGCTTTTTCAGTACCCTGCAGGTTATTCCAAGGGGTTGTATTAGGGATGAACCCTTAAGGGCTGATCTGCTTTGATGGGTTAGCCAGGCGAGCAGGGAAAAGATCAGTGGGATAAGCCTGACTCAGGCAACCTTCTTGGTCCCACAAAAGTAACAGGTTCTGCAGGACAACGACCCAGGGTGCCTCACCGTTCTTCCCCCAGACCAATCATCCATTGGCTCAGGGAGGTAACCAGCCTCCTGATTTGCCCTCCCTTGCGGTCTTCAATGCCAGTCGAGGCACTTCATCACAGTGGATACTTAGGGTCATCAGCCCATAAGGTTATCTTGCCTATAATCAGGCAATGCTCAAATGAAATGGCTGTTGACAGTGACATCTCGATGCATTCCTGGACAAAGTGGAATTTCCCAGCATGCAACAAATTATTCAGATTCTTTCTCACCCTCTTCGTTAGACTTCTGCAGGGTACTGGACTTGTTTCCCAGCTTGCGCCAAATGATTCAGATTTGCTCCATGGATTGTGGGTTACATTTCTCTGGTCCTTCTCGGTCTTCCTTCTCTTCGTGTCTCCCTCTTCCTAGCCCCAGGCATCAGCCTTTTCTCTGTGTTGTCAGCACTTTGCTTGCTGTGTTGATATACAGGTTTCCTTTCTCTGTATCAGGTTCTCTCCCGGAGACTTAGTATTCTTCCAGCATTTCCACTCATCTCCTATCAGTCACACACAGTGATCTACAAAGGCCTTTGAAGTGGAATTGTTTTACTCTCTAGTTTTCAAATCTGGGAGTGAGTACAATTATTTTTCAGCAGTAAAAAGGTTATTCCTTTTCCCAATAGTGATATTTTTTTTAGGCACATGCAAATATAATTTAACCCTAGGACCAATATATTTTTGTATCCAGAATTCTTTGCGCTCAGTGATTCATCCAAGTAAAAGGTGGATTTGTGCCTTGAGGTTCCTCTTTGAATGGAACAGTCATAATATTAGAGCAGCTTCCAGCGGCACTACATTTCTGGAACCACCGATTGAAAAATATACACATAGCTGCTTTGGTGAAAAATATACACATAGCTGCTTTGGTGAAAGCAGGGACAGACTCTTTGTGTGTCCCTTATTTCCTATTTTTTGTTGGAAGCATTATATTCCCTATTTTCTTTTTCTGGGAGTAAATGATTGATTAGGGTGTGAACAAAGAATTCCCATTCCCACTTGGGGTACTTTTTGTGTGAGTACGAATATAAATAAATATATATATTTTTGTAATCCATACTTCTTTGAATCTTGTAATTCATGAAAAGATACAATTTCATTTTCAAGTTCCCCTTGAGAGCAGTCCTCCATAAAATGAGTTTTGATTCCTTGTGCCTTACTCCTCTATTGCCACTGATCCCCTCATATTGGTGAAGCTTTGTGGTTAGGCAGATTCTCTCTGTACATGTTTGTTTCCTTTTTTTGGGAGTACTTTTAGTCTCGTTTTGTTTTGTTTGGACAATTCAACCAATTTTCTGGAGTAAAAGTGACTGATATGCTGTTTCTGTGTAGGTCTGGTCACATGTTACATCTATGCTTGTGAGCTTTGGCAACCTTTCACCATCACAGCGACTGTTCTTTTCACCAGAGTCTCGATCTTGGTCTGAGAGCTATGCTTCGTTAGCCTTCCCTCTGGCCTCTATGGTATCACTGCTGACGGTCCCCAAATCGGAAGTTGCCCTCCTCCTGGCAATCAACCTTTTGCATCTACCCCTAGATACTTGTCTCTTCTCTTGTCTTCCACCGGTTTGAAAGGCTTGCAGACCCACAGGCTTAATCACATGTTGACTGCAATGAAAGACAGACCATGGCACTCCTCCATACAATTTCCCTCAATGAGCTTCCCTCGCTCTCTGCCTTCGACCCCCAAGGTCATAATACGATTGACACATTGTCCCAAGGATCCCTGAACAAAGGGGAATAATCTTTTGCTTCCAAACCTTTTTTTGGCACTTAAGGCTCAGCATTCACCTCAACTACTGCCAGCCTCCCGTCAAACTAGCAAAAGCCCCACGCCTCAAAACACTAGAGGGAGAAAGCAGTTGAAGGAGAATTCACTTAGGGCCCTGAGTTGGTGACCATCTGCCGCAAGGAAACACTTGATTCATGTGGTTTCTGATAGAGGTATTCTCTGCATTGATTCGACCAGAGGGAAAATATAGCACTTAAAGGATTGTAGTTTGTTGGCATTCGAAGCCAACAAGCTCTTCCCAGTGTGTTTTGAGCTGGTACAGACATAAAGATTTGCTGAAGGAATTAATCCCAAAACCCTGTTTCAACGTGAATGTGCAGGGTACAAAACAAAATTCCCCATTTATCCCCTTTGTTTTAAATCAGAAGCCTGAAGCCTGGTAGTGCCTTTGCATGTGCAGGGTGCAAAACAAAATTGTCTGCTTGTTCCCAATGTGCTCTGACCAAAACCTCAAAGCTCAGCCTGTTCTTTCTACATGTGGCAAAACTAATTTTCCCATTGCTTTTCTTTTCCTCACATTGCCCCTGGGGTAAGAAGTACAAGAAAAACTTTTTATTCCCTTTGAATCCCTTTTTCCAAAGAGTGCATTTTATTAGAATCCTAAAACAATTTTCCCATTGCGTTCCCACTATCTGCCACTGGCCTTCAATTCAGCGGGGTCAAGTCTAATTGATGTTAGGAGGGTGGGGGTTGCTGGGAGAAAAGTATCATAACCAAATCAGCAATCACTGTGTGTCTTGAATTGTTCTTTTTCTGTATTGGTTGTATTGGTGGGTGATTTAAAATGAAATAATTGTAAATGCATATCTCAGCGTTATCTCTGTGTTGGTGTCTTTACGGAAGTCATTTTTGTTCTTGTGTTGCCACAACATTGGTGGCTGATGCTAGTCTGTCAAATTTGGTTTAAATAAATTAACAAATCTATCTTCTTAATACACACCGGCCAGGTTCCTAGTCCATTGTGACACCAGGTATTTGTTGAGATTGGGTGCAAGATGGGTTGGTGGCCATACCAAACGGAACCAAATCAAAATCATAGTGATTTATTGTGCGCCACATTCATTGGGGGGAAAGGAACTCTATGAGTTGAGTTTGACCGCGTAATAAACTGCGACAAAACTGGGGGCTCGTGTGCCGGTATTGGTGGAGTTTCCACTCGTGACAGTGCAGTAGCAGCAGACTATCAATTTAGGTGTAATTGCATTTCAGTGGATGGAATGTTGTGTTGCATTGTGATTGCGCCATTCCGACCTGTACCCTGGGTTTCAGGACAGCGTTAGATAAGTGTTCATTGAGTTGTCATTGTGAGTACAAACTAAGCAGGAACAGGGTTGATATTTTACCCTTGCGTAGAGAGCAGATTAGGTGCAGAACACATTTCAGAATGAGCACCGTAGAACTCAATATGGCCAGGAAGCACCTTCTATCCAAATTGTTTATTAAGGGTGAATGGGTAGAACAGTAGCATGAAATGTGGCAAGCGAGAATGTTGCAGGATGTTACCTCTGTAAAGGTTGATATGTGGCAGGATAATGGGCTGTTACATCAGGCCCTGACAGACATTTATATGACACAAACTAGCAGAGATGAACAAACTGAAATGGCTCAGCTCACAGCATATGTTTTTCCATATGATGATCATGGAAGAAAGATACCAGGACAGTGAAGCCTCTGCGCAAAACCAGTATGAGATTTTGGATCAAGCACAGAGAGAGTTGAATCAATTAGAGGAAAAAGCGCAACAGAGCCAAAATTCAGAGTTGAAATTAAAAGACATTACTCCTCATCTAAAAGAGGAGTTAGTGACACAGCAGCAGATGGATTTAGAGCGAGAGACTCAATTTTCTGCACTGAAAGAGGAGTATCAAGAGGGTGTTGAAAACCTGATAGTGAGTCAACACAAATTAAGCGGGCAGGTGGTTCACAATAGAGCCTGCTTAGAGGACATTTTTGCATTTCAAATGCAGATTAAGCAACTGAAAGATGAGAATAGCCAGTTGATCATTAGGGATTTCAGTTCCCAGGTGGAACTCTAACAGATGCGCCGAAATATGAGCACTCTGAAACAACAGAGAGAGCACCTCAGGGAAGAGGAAAGAAAATTGTGTCAGGAGAAAAGTGCTCTGTGTCAGGAAGTGTGCCAGTTAAGGATGGACATGGAGAAAAGTGAGTTATGGTCTCAGGAACTGACTGACATGAGGATAGAAAATGAAAAATTCATGGACATGTGAGGCAAGCAGAGTTGGAAATACAACAGGCGACGCAGGCCAAAAGTGCACAAAGGGAGGAGATTAGTCTCCTACAAAAGAAGAGGTCTGAATATGCCCAAACAATACAAGCATCACAGAAGGAAAATGAATCCCTTTGTGAGGAGAACAAGGGACTCAGGGACCAAGTATTGGCACAAAACATAGTACTAGAAGATACTCAAGCCCTGGTGTCAGAGTTCAAAGCTCAGGCCTCTATATCACTAAGAGATAGGGGCCGAGAAAAATAAATCTGAGGGACTGGAAAAGGAAATAGCCAAATACAAACAGGCTTTGAGGAACCCGGGCCAGTTAGAGTTTGGAAAGGTACCCTTTGATCTTGGAGTGATGAACTCCTTACCAGGGGCCTCAAGCCAACTCACACTATATGTACAGGATGCTGCTAATTTCATGCCTGCCAGTTTGTAAGAACAGGGAAACATGAGGCAGCTAGTCTCAATCAGGCCTCGTCCAACTGAGCTGGAAGGCCACTCCTTATCAGATATTGATGGATATTCACCTTTATTCAGTTTTAAAATACCCTAGCATGTACTTCTGACCAGGAGAGCTCCTACGATGACAAGATCAGGGAGTTAAACTGGCAGAAACTAAAGTTACAAAGGGACCATCTGGTCCGTTTTGCAGACAGAGAAGAACCAGAGTCCAGGCCTCAAAAGAGTATTTTAAAAACCTTCCCAAATTCAGGGAGGTGGGGGGAATTCTCCACCATACCTGGAAGAAGGGATGGGGAAGATGTGTACTCCCCTGTACGAAAAGGGGAGTACAAGGGAAGTTACCCTGAGAGCCCGCAGCACCATAGGGGAGAATAGACCAGACCTTGCCATTCTGGGAGGGACTCACAGTCTCAAAGATAGGGAGCGCCTAGAGGACAGAGATTGGACCACTAATAGTAGCAGCTCTAAGTCACAGGGTGAGTGGACTTGGGTGCAGCGGAAAAGGAAGGCTGCCAAACAGAAGAGAGGCTTTGTAAAAGACCCAATTCAGCAAATAAAGGCCATAAAGAGCTTTATGACTCCCTACGACAAGAAAGCCAAATACTAAGTATGGGAGCATCTAGAACCGTATGACCAAAGTGTAGAGGAGGAGCCAAGTACCCCTACTCCACCTAACCTGCCTACATTACCTGAAAAGTATGAACCAAAGTATGTGACATATACTACACCAATCAGAAGGCAAGAATAAGAGCAACGGCTCTGGGCAGTACCCATAAGAATACCTATACCTAAGAGAATATGGGAAGTGAACTATCCAATAAGGAAACCATACCTACATCCAAGACAATATGATGGCCATTTGAATGTGATTCCTGATTAAACAAAGAAACTGAATGACCAGGATGAATGGTGACGTCATACGAAACTGAATCGACCCCATATAGAAGATAACCAGATCAGAGAGGCAGACGATTTATAAAGAACAAAGAAGTACCAAGGATAAGTGACATCTTGGGATCAAGATGAAGACTTGTGCCATAAGCATGATGAAGATATTCAGTTAGTTTAAACGTGTACAGATGCAATGAAACACAAGCAGCAAAGCAATCATGAAGCTAGCCAAATGTTTATAATGAATAGATCGCGGCAAGCGCCAACATTTACATATATACTTCATAGATACATATGGATTGAATAAAGAATGAATGTTCCACTATGTATATAGCAGTCTTGAGCAACGAGGAAGGCCTCAATTCAGTGTCGCAGTTACAAAAGCAATTGAATTAAACAGAACATATTTCAGCTAAGGAGTTGGATGAGCCAAAGACCCAAGGTCGTATCAGAACTAGAATTGGCTGACATTAGATACAATTAACGTGAAAGAACAGAAGCTCCTGTTCAAGAAGGTCAAGTGAAAACAAAAGACATCAGAGGACTATTGGGGAATAAATTCAATGCAAGAAAAGGCTCAAATCGTGGTGTCCAGTCACGTGATGGAAGAAAGTTGGACGCATGAGGAGATCACACCTACGCACGGAAGCCAGACAGTACCCATACTCCCTAAAACATCTCAGAGAACAGTACAGACTCAAGGCCAACTTCAAACACTAATTGACACTGAAACATTGAGGTTATGATGGAGTGTACTTTTAATTGGTGGGAAGCTGGTACAAGACAAGCTTACCCACACCTAGTTGTTCAGTCTGCATGCTTCTCAAGTAGGTGGAAAGTTATTGACGGGGGTTATAAGCCAACCAATTGTAGAGGACCACGTAGTTGGGGTCCTATAGTTTGTGTAGCCAATGGGACGTCGTGCATTTAGTGACGTTCATAGTGGCCAATTGAAGGCAGGGCTTAGTTGCCCCACCTGATGTGAAGTGTCCAATTATTTCTCTCTGTTACTCTATACAGATATAACACCTATGCTTAGTTATTCACTTAGAACCAATCCCACTTCCCGATAAGTTTTAGAAGTTTGCCACGTAGGATGACGTTGGTAATGACGCAGGTCAGCACGTCAACTATGACCAAATTAGGGTTTAAGAACCCAGCTTTTTTATGGAATAATTGAGAGTTAAGTATCGAGCGATTGCTGATGTTCATTGTACCCCCTGTTTTAGTTACTTGCATTAAAACAGACAAACCTTTTGCCAAGCTATTTGTGTCATCTGAATTATTGATGTTTGATTAAAATCTGCATCCCCATCCATCTCCAGGGTATTGCTACTCATCTTAAAGGGCTGGAAGTCTCCAGTTCAAAATCATGACATCATATGGTATCAAGAATGATCAAAATTCAATTGAAGTATCCCTGGAGGATTCAGGGAAGAAAATCTTCTCTTTCCGGGATGGAGGGATTCCCCCCAAGGAAAAATGGGTCCCAAAAGACCCTGATTTAGACTGGGTAAGTATGGTGACTGACCCAGAGCAACCGATTCTTAAACCCCAAATATGTCACCCCGATGACTCTAAAAGCACTGAGGGATCCTCCCCGCCCCAAACAGGTTTGGGTAACTGTCTCCAGGACAAGGGGGCCACCAAAGAAGCAGGTGAAAAGGGGGATTTTCCAATCCCAGAGATAGCTGAAATATGCTATGTTCTGACCCAGTTGCAGAAAGCCGGAGCGAGCAAAATTGTCCTTTAAGAAGGCACAGTGTTGTAAGATCCGCATGAAATCACCCCTGAGGGTCTTTGTCGTGAGGCAAAAAAGGTTGAAGCATTGTTGAAATTGAAAGACCCTACTACTCTGCGAGAACTACAAAGCCTTCTTGAACTCACTAATTATAGTAGAAAGTTTATAGAGGACTACACAGAGGTCACACAACCCTTGGTCCATTTATTAAAGGCCGGAGTCAAGTGGGAGTGGGGTCCATAACAATCCGAGGCAGTAAAACAACTAAAGAGAAGCCTTTCCCAAGCACCTTGTTTGGCTTAACCCATAAAGAACAAGGAGTTATTCTTGGAGATGGGGTTCTCAAATACTTGCTTAACAGCAGTATTATACCAAAAGTACGACAAGGTCAACAAAGTAATCTCCTACATGAGCAAGACTTTGTCCTCTGTGGAGGAAAAATTCAACAATTGTGAAAAGGCACTCCTGGCAGCAGCATGGGCGTTGAAGAATTATCATCCGTTCATCCAGGGGGAGCACATCATTGTAGAGACTCCTCACCAGCCCTTGCAATATCTCTAAAGTGACCGAATCCGAACAGGGAACATGAGTAATTCCAGAATTCCTTCCTAAATTCTGTCCATGCAAGGCTTTCTTGTGGTGGTCAGATATGGCCAAAATAAGAAGAGTCCCCTAGCACAAGGTTTGGCTGACTTGCATGAGTGTGCTCAAGAAAACTGTCTCGAGGATGAAAGTCTAAAGACCAAAGACAATGTGGAGGCATACTTTACTTCCCTGCACAAAGATATGAGGAAGACTTGTGCCAGGGCATTCCACAGTTTATGTGGATGGGTGCTCCTACCATGTTGATAATCACGGGGAAAAAGAACTTGTGGCTGGCGTTGGGAATGCCTGGTGAATGATGCCTCCGAACCCTCTGCTGGATACAAAATAGGTCACCAAAGTAGTCAGGTGGCAGAGTTAATAGCAGTACATCAAGCCATCCTCACTGCCGAGCAACACCAACTCAAAGAACTAGTCATAATCACTGATTCAGATGTCAAAAATGGGTTCGTGGAGCACCTGATTAATTTGAAAAATCGAGGCATTTATAAGGCCAAAATAAGAAGAGTCCCAGTGCTCAAGCACATGAAATTAATTCAAGCTATTGATGATCTGGTCCCCTCTAATGAAATGATCATCTATTGGAAAAGGATAAGAGGTCACTCCAAAATAGAGGGACCAGACAAAACTGGAAATGACGTGGCTGACCAGTTGGCCAAAACCGGAGCCATCCACAAGGATCTTATAGAAACCAAATCCCTGTTGGGGGAAATCTAGGTTGCTGCTGTCACCAGGTCCCAAAAACGTACCCAAAATGAACTCTCAGCTGTCCAGTGGAGTAAAGAAACCCAAGATGCTGATTTGCTTACGGCACAAAAAGATAACCCGATTATTGGGAAATGTTATCAACATATTGAAGACCCCGTGAATTTTCCTCTGACAGAATCTGATTATATCGGGACAGAGGATCTCCGGGTGTTGATGAAGTTTTCCAAAATGTTCTGAATCTAAGGAGGTTTGTTGGTACGGAGATCCATATCTGGATGTGACCAGTGGGTCATACCTACCTCATTCCAAAGCCTGATGTTAATTCGCGCCCATGACGCGACCACTGCCGGTCATATGGGGTTTCATACAACCTTAGAAATCTTGCAAGAGGTTGCATACTGGCCACACAAAGGTCAGGACCTCGACCTATACTTGAAGGGGTGTCAGTTTGTGTGCTCAGTTTCAGCTAAATTCTCTCAAACACAGAGCTCCCCTGCCTTGGTTGGATTTACAAGTCGATTTAATTGGGCCCGTGATTCAGTCCTCTAGAGGAAACAAGTACAGGCTGACCGTGACATGCTTTTTACCAAGTGGGTGGAATGTTTTTCCGGCCCCAAATTGCAAGGCGGAAACAGCTGCGTCTTAATGATCAATCACATCTTCTCTCGTTTTGGCCTTCCCCAAAGAATTGAGTCGGACCAAGGAAGTCATTTTTCAAGTGAGGTGATGACAAAGGTGTGGGAGATACTAGGGGTAAAGAGAAAACTCCACATTGCCTACCACCGTGCCTCGAGCGGGGGAGTTGAGAGGTACAATAAAACAATTGTGGGCATTTTGAAGAAGTTTCTGTCAGACTCTGGACCTATTTGGGACATTCAATTACCGCCTGTCCTGATGGCCATCAGGTCTACACCATCTTCTGCGACAAAAATTTCACCATTCGAGCTCATGACTCGACAAAAAATGGTGCTACCTCAGCATCTGCTCTACAGAACTCCAGAGCAGACCCTGATAAACGCATCTACGACCCATGAGTACATTGAGAATTTACGAAAACACCTTCAGCACGCTTTTGCTTACGCTCAGCAAAATTTAGAAAAGTCAGCAGAGGGGATGAAAACCCACTACGACTTCCCAAGAAAGAGTACGAAGTAGGAGACAAAGTCTACCTGTACAATTTCCAAAGGAACCATACCAAAGAGCGGAGGTTCGTCCCCTCCTGGCAAGGTGCTTTTGAAATTGTCAATAAAATCTACCTGTTGCCTATAAGATCTGCATCCCTAAAGGAGAACAGACGCAAGAGAAATGGGTTCATATCAATCAGTTGAAAAGCGGTCATCCCAGACAGAACTTGCGACTGATTGAAGAACCCAGTGAGGGTAGAGCCCAGGAACCATCTGAAGAATAAAGTTAATGAATGGGAACCGGGATGGAGAAAATCACACATTTACAGGGAGTAATACTTATCAGGAATATACTAAAAGCAATAATCATGTCGGAAATTGTGTATGTCACATGAAATGTAAGGTATAAGTCGTTGTTTTGTTGTCAATTTGCACGTCGAACATACCAGGGAAATTAGTACTGTATGAAATACTTAACCTCTCTTTTATTCTCGGCAGATTAAATAACTCCTTGCCTCTACAGGCCGAAGGTGGAGTGGAGGGCTCCAGGACCAAAACCCAAGATCTGACAAGAATGAGGTGCAGAATAGAGTGCCACTCCCTCATGACAGGGAAAAGAGCGGACGTGCTCAGGAGATTCCTGGAATTAACCCAGGCCACAAGGAAAACAGAAACCCCACTCTCTCCTTGCTCTTCTCTCTGTCTCACTGGAATCAAAGAGTCAGGAGGGGGGATCTGTCGGCTGAAATATAGTCCCTGAATGCCAGAAGTAAAGAGGTCAGAGTGATTTGTAAATGCCCATAGAAGTATAAGGCCAGCACACACATGGTGATGTCAAACATGAGGCCTGAACCAAAAACAGGCCTAAAATCTAAAGGAAAGAAAAGGGGCTTGAATCAAAAGTGTGAATTTTACTCAATCCATGGAGAGCTGCACTTTTACTTAGAGACAGCATTATGTACATTATCTTACATGTAATACCAGATGGTGCTCCAGTCATCGAAACTGAAATCAAGCTCCTTGCATTTACAAGAAATAAAATAATTTCCTGTTTGTTTTTCCCTCATCCAAATGACAGTATGCTAAGAGAAGTGCTCACTAGACATGCAAAGTTTGAAAATAGTTTTCTCATATAACTGCCCTATACATATGGAGAATCCAGGAGTGATACTCATCCATATGTACTTTGTCTCTTTAATTTCACAGTTTAAAAATACATAAGGCCCAGGTGCCTTATTAGATGTCATGTAAATTGCATTGAGTATGAGTTTAAAAGGCCATTGCTTGCAGGGTACATGAGCCGGTCATTTCTCCAAAGATGAAACTTAACCTCCAAGACTGTTCCTCTGCTGTCCTAAAGAAAGGAGCCTGGTTGTCAACCATCAATCCGGGCTATTAGTTAAAAATATAGAAAGAAATACACTGCTCAGATGTAAACCACGGTAAAGACAGAAAAGGCCATGCCTGTTCTTTCAGCAGAAGTGACCTTGAGTTCGCAATTCCCATAAAATGTCCATTAGAGTTGCTGTCATGGCCTCACAGGCCTTGAAGGGGAAGGCAGAGATAAGCATGAGCCCGCCTCTGCCTGGTCATGTGCGTAAGGGTAAATAAAACTTAAGAGAACAAAGGGAAAGGTTGCAGTTGAATTAATAGGAAAGTACATATTATTGCATAAAAGGGGCACCACATACACCACAACAGTCATTCCAGACTTTTATTAAAGGTGACAGTCACCCCCTTTGAACCATGCTAAAACAATTTTTGGGTGATAAACATAACTAAAGTTATTAATGAAATTTTGATTTGGGCCTTCCCTTGATTCCGAGAGATTTGAAAGTTGGTGTGAGGCTGAAGGAAATAATTAACATGAAAACGATGAAGTGGCATATTTTTCACTGATATGGCTTCGGAGTAAATGAAGAAAAACTGTATCTTTGCATAGGAAGGGCGTGCCAACTTCAGATCAGCCTAATCTGATTTGTCTTAAAATGCAGTTCTTAAAAATATATTCATACATGAAAAGATTTAAAAATGTAGGATACTTGCAATGTTGATAGATTTTTAGAGGTTTGAACATGCTGAGCCCACTGTCAGTTTGGGCTAATGAAGCTTTCTCCTCCCACACCCGTCCTAACTCACACCCCTGATCTCCTTGTCCAATTAGCACACAGGTGGGAGGTGGGTAGAGAAAACCAACCAATCCCTTTTGCTGCAATCAAGACACATAGTGATGTCATTTGCCATATAAGTAGATCAGTTTGCATTAGAACTGGGCTTTTTCCACTTATTCCGGGAGGTAACCTGCTGCTGAAATCTTGTGAGAAACATCCCAGCAGAGAGGCCCGAATCTTGCATTGGAGACAAGAACCAGGAGACACAGAAGCTGACTTGGACCCCTTGGAGGATTCAAAGGAAACAATCCTTTACTGACACCCTTGCTGTCCCAGCGGTGCCCTGCTGTTCTCTGATGCCCATTGCAAGGCCTCTCCTGCAAGTAAAACTATACACAAAGCCATAGATTGTGTTGGCCCTGCATGTTTCAAGCATTGTTTTAGGTATTTCCGCATAGCAAAATATCCTTTTTGTCTGTGTAGATCCTTAGCATATTTAATAAAAGTAAATCAATTAATTCCCCTATAGAAATCACGGGATGTAGTTTCTTGGCATTCAAAACCAACAAGCTCTTCCCAGTGTGGTTTGAGCCAGTATAGACATAAAGATTTGCCAAAAGAATTAATCCCAAAACTCTGTTTCCACGTGAATTTGCAGGGTGCAAAACGAAATTCCCAATTGATCCCCTTCCTTTTAAATCAGAAGCGTGAAGCCTGTTAGTGCCTTTGCATGTGCAGGGTGCAAAACGAAATTGTTCCCTTGTTCCCATTGTGCTCTGACCAAAACCTCAAAGCTCTGCCTGTTATTTTTAGGTGTGGCAAAACAAATGTTCCCATTGCTTTTCTTTCCCTCATATTGCACCTGGGGTAAGAAGTAAAAGAAAAACAATTTTTTGCCATTGAAACCCTATTTTCAAAGAGTGCATTTTATTAGAATCCTAAAATGATTTTCCCATTGTGTTCCCACTATCTGCCACTGGCCTTCAATTCAGAGGGGTCAAGTCTAATTGATCTTAGGAGGGTGGGGGTTGCTGGGAGAAAAGTATCATAACCATATCAGAAATCACTATGTATCTTGAATTGTTCTTTTTCTGTATTGGTGGGTGATTTAAAAAAGAAATAATTGTGACTTCATATCTCAGTGTTATCTCTGAGTTGGTGCCTTTACGGAAGTCATTTTTGTTCTTACGTTGTCACAACATTGGTGGCTGATGTTAGTCTGTTTGTCAAATGTGTTTTAAATAAATTAATAAATCTATATTCTTAATACATACCGGCCTGGTTTCTAGTCCATTGTGTCATGGGGTATTTGTTGGGGTTGGGTGTGAAACGTGTTGGAGGCCTTACCAAACTGAACCAAATCAAAATCATAGTGATTTATTGTGCGCCACATTCATGGGGGAAAAGGAACTCCCTGAGGTGAGTGTGACCGCGTAATGAACCGCAACAGTAGTCCAAAGATTAATTAAGGGCAGGGTTGCCCCTCTCATATAGGCAAAATGCTACAGTGGATATGTTGACAGCAAGCCTGTTGTTAAAGGTACAATCCTGGCTGAGGTAACAAATGTCCTTTTCCCAGTGGGCGAAGTGTACGAAAAAAAGTAGTGGAACTGTGTTCCCTGCTGGCTTGCCCCCGCTCCCCACAAGCCCCATCACCGCGCCCCCTCCCACGTGCAATCAAAACCTCCAAAGAAGCGCACCTGCTGTTTAAGGGAATATTCGGTGCAGTGCAGTGCACTGTAGTGCAAGTTTCCACTTCTTCCTACACTTTGATTTTAAAACGAAACCAGTTGAACTTAGACGATATGGAACAGGTAGCTTAAATCTTAGCTCACTCCAACCGCCTGTGCTCTGATCTGCTGTTTTAATGGGCCACTTGATTGATAAAATGTTCCAAATGGTTTTATA
This sequence comes from Ambystoma mexicanum, assembly GCF_040938575.1. Lineage (NCBI taxonomy): Eukaryota > Metazoa > Chordata > Amphibia > Caudata > Ambystomatidae > Ambystoma > Ambystoma mexicanum. The sequence continues at coordinate 189,943,461 of NC_090932.1, forward strand.
TGATGAAATGTGGCAATAGATTTTAAGATTCTAATTTTTAGAAAACTGTACACATGTGTAATTTCAAAAGAGATGCCAAAGATCCTTAAAAATCTGTAAATAATCTTTTTTTTTCTTTTTGAAATGTTAATAATAATGTTGTTGTAATTGTGTTTTAAATTGAAAGGTTGATTTATCAACCAAACAATAAAAAAATGTTTAAAAAAAACATTGCGGTTCGTTTTATTTTAAAAATAAAAGTATAGGGACAGTACAACTTTTTTTAAGGTTGTAAGGTAGAGGAGCACCACTCTCAACCACTCCCGTCCACTTAGACCAGTGCCTTTGCCTGTTGATTGATGTCATACCCAGAGTACCTTGTCTGCAGGAAGTGAGGAAGAGGACAGAATTTTTTAGCGCCCTAGCAAAATCCAAGATGCTGAGACCCGTTTGTGGACGGAAGCTCTTCTCTGGGCTTCTCTAACTCCGCCACTTCCTATGTCTGCCTCCATCAAACACCGATCACCCACTGCATGTAAAGAGGAAAACTTCTCTGCACAATTTATTTATTTATTTATTTTAATTTATTTTACATTTATAAAGCGCTCACACAGCCCGCAGGCATCGAGGCGCTGTTACAGGAATTGTTTGTTTTTCTTAGTTGCGTAGTTGTGCTTTTTTTTGTCTTAGTTACGTATTTATAATGCGCTTAAACACCCAGAGGTGTCTAAGCGCGGACCCGGGGATCGAACCTCTTGTTGCTTCGTGTCGTCTTGCTTCCAAGACGCGCACGCTGCCGCTGAGCTATCCTCCCGGGACATTTGTTTGCCAATGTCACCACACATCTAAAGGCAATTCCAATCCGGGAGCGCAAGGAGAGTCCAGTCTCCATTGTATTACAATACTTTGCTTCACTAAAAGACTGACAGCAGTGGTGGAAATGTTGCACTAAGTACAATGAAAAATGGTGTTCTTTCAGAAAATGAAAAGGGTCTATACTTATATAACAATAAAAAGACAGTGGGCCTCATAACAATTTCCAAGGTGCGGGTAAAAATGATGGTAATTCCATTAACACCACATATTCTGTCGGTAACAGGATTACAGCTGTTTTTACCGCTTTGGCAGTCTACAAGTTTAACATTAAAGTGGAGGATGCTGGAGGTAATTCTGTAACTTTAAGGCAACATATTGGCAGAATTACTGCAGTGGAATTACTGCTCCTGGTAATTTCGTCCAAAATCCCTATGGAACCCTTTGGACTCCAAAAATCGAGATTAACACTGCCTTTCCACCACTTGTAATTCCGTGTTAAACACACAGGACCAAGTGGCGGTAACTGTAAACAAGTTTGGCAGTAAATGGACGGATATACCACTGAATTACCACAAAACACCTAATGAGGCCCAGTGTTGGTAACAGAATTATGGTTCCAAGGGCAGGGAAATATTGCACAATGGAATTTACACACGTAATGAGGAGGAGTGGTTAGTGGAGAGAGGTTGGTTGTGAAGGGGGCAAATGCATGTGGGAGGGGAGGTGGATGGGGGAGGAGGCTGGGAAGCGGGAGGGACTGGGAGTGGAAGGGGGTCAAGTGGTGTTCCAGGGACGTCATTTGGGGGGGATCACATTTCTTTTTTTTAAATGTAAGCTCCTGGGCTGTGGCCAGCGCCATGTGGGTCTTAGTTTCTGCAGTGGCTGGCTTTCTTGTTCAGGCCTCTTAAAAAAAAAACGGGGTTCCACATGTGTAACATTTTAAGCAGTGACCCTAAATAAGAAAGAATAGGAATAACAAAGTATTGTGCTACTGGAATTCTATACAATAATTGCTAGACTCATTAAAGGTTTATTTCAGGCACACTTCAGGGGTTGAGTCAATGATTTTGAGTCACTGATTCAGTCTTTTCTTAAACACCTCAACTCAGCCTTTCATCCTTCTGAGGTCGATAAATGAGTACCAACACAGGTTGGGTGATATTGTATGTATATTTGTTTTATATAGAGTGCTTAAGCGTAAGTGCTATATGATAACACATCATTATCATTTGGCCTTGTACGTCTGCTTGCATTCACAATAATTTGGTAATATGGGCCTATACACACTGATATTAATGATACATATGGTGATCCATTTTATTTATTTTTTTCATTTTAAAGTGCACAACAACCCTTAGGCATTTGGCACTGTTACAAACAGTTACTTGCATGCAAACAGTTACATCAATTACATATAAGGTATGGGAGACAGTATCATGGTTAGTGGAGGGTTGGGTGACAGACAAGGCCGAAATGGGGTGTGGTTCCAAGGGGCTTAAACCTAGGCAAATAACCATGTTTTGAGGATTTTCTGGAAGATCCACTAGGAGGGCTCCGCTGTCAGGGAGGGTGGGAGTGAGATTGACTGTTTAGCAGGGATGGCAGGGAAGCTAGAGCCTCCAGCTTTGCTGCGTTTTACTTTCGCTAGACATAGTCGTGTGCATATGGGATTCTGGTGGGTCTTGATGAGTGCGTTTTGGTGATTTTCTTGGAAAGGTAGAGCGGTACAGTACCGGACATGCACTTGTGAGTGATAGATAGGGTTTTGAAGGTAATTCTCTCACGGTTCTCTCACGGATAGGCAGCCAGTGCACTGCTTTCCTGGCGGCAGTGATGCAATCCCGTTTGAGGATGTTGAGCGCTGCTCAGAGGGCATTATTTTGGATGGTTTGCAGCTTTTGTATGTTTTGTGAAGAGGTGCCTGCAAATAGAATGTTACACTAGTCAAGCTTTGCACCGATGACTGCACGGGCAATGGCCAGGCAGCTATCTTGGGATAAAAAGGGTCTGGAGGCGTTGATCAGTTTGGTTGTGTAGGCGGCCGATGAGGTGATGGCGTTCACATGTCAAGTGAGTGAGAGGGAGGCATCAATGTGGACACCTAGTGTCTTTACTGAGGGGGAGATGGATATCTGGCTATCGTTGATTTTGAAAGCTGGGTATTGGGGGCTGAGTTTCTTGAGTGTTGCGGGGGATCCAACCAGAAAGATTTCGGGTTTGTCCCTGTTGAGGCATAAGTGGTTGGTGGCCATCCAGGCCTGCATGGTTGTGTATGCAGCATCCAGAGTGTTGGAATCAGTTTTATAGTTGCCAGAGAGGGCTAGGAGGAGTTGTGCGTTATCGGCATAGTTGGTGTTGGCTATGCTGAAGAAATCTACAATGTCGAAGAGGGGTTTAGTAAAGATGTTGTGGAGTGTGGGGGATATGCAGGAGCCTTGTGGTACTCCGCATGAGATAAGAGCAGGGGGGCAGCGGCATTATTGGTGAACACTCTCATGACTCTATCCTCTGGAAAGGAGATGATTCAAGCTGTGGCTTCGGGGGAGAAGTTGGCAGATGTGGTGAGGTGGTGGCAGAGAATTTTATGGTTAATCACGTCCAATGCTGCTGAGAGGTCAAGCAGGAGGAGGAGGGTGGGTTTCCCTAAGTTTATAAGTTTTGCTATCTGATTTGTTAGGTCCAGTAATGGCACATGTGCAATTTATAGATACCAATCAACATAACATATTAGTTTAAGGCTAATGTTTGAGTGATTCTTTAAACACATAATCATTGTTAACATTTTGCTTGGATACAATAGGCGGCAAGTGGAACATGTGCTCAGCAGATTCAATAACCATTTCGCCACACAATCGACACAAATACTCAGACCGTCATATTCCCATTTTCGCTCCCTCAATCTCCAAACCCTGGGTGACCATCTATCCACAGAAAACAAGGTAAACATGCTTGGTAAATCAATGGATAAATGCAGGAAAAATTATTCCTAAACTGATGAACTTGCTTAAGAAAAACTGCAACAAACTTGATGTGTATAGTTTGGCACTCATGGCAGGCACTTTATTAGGCAGTGACCTTTTTACTGGCTTTGCCCCTGTGTTGGTGCTGCTGGCTGGTGATTGTCCTCTTATTGTCAACCCAAACTGTAGTAGCAGAGATGCACCACAGTCATGCACGATGACTGTAGCACCCAGCATTGTCACATTCCAACTCATTGTTATCCATGAAAGCTAGCACTGTCCTGCCCATATAGGTCATTAGGTTCAGGAAACCAATGAACCGGCCCAGAATGAAGAGACTGTACTCAGTGCACGCTGTTGTTCCTGACAACTACTGAATGAGAGTTAAAATAATAAAGTTTCAGAAAAACCTCCACATAATCAGACTGAGTCTGAGAAAATAAGTGCTGGGTCTCAGAATGCCAAGGCTCCTGCAATTAAGATACATTTTGGCGTGCCACAAGGAGCCAGCTTATCACCTTGCATATATAATATTTTTATATCCCCTTTCTTCGCCCACCTTGCCCAGGAAGGCATTCTATTCTCTAATTACGCAGATGACACTCAATGTGTCATCCCCCTCACTGGTCAGCACAATCAGGATGAAAGAGAACTAAATCGCATATTCACAATCATCGAACACTGGAGGATGCTGAACAATCTCGCCTTAGACCGAGGAAAGACAGAACTCTTGGTTGTGGGTTCTAACAGTATTTTGTCTAAACTAGACCAAGCGTATAAACATTTTCAGCTGGGAGATGCTCTCATTCCCTCTCTTCCTAAAGTAAAGATCCTAGGGCTGGTGCTGGACCAATCGCTTATCATGACATGAATTCCTATGTGGCTAGTACTGTGTCCTCGGCCACCTACTATATCAAACTGCTATCCCACATGCGACCTCTTATCTCTCAACCCAATGCAGAGTCCATTGCTCGTGCCATCATAGGATCTAAACTGGACTATTGCTGCAGCCTCCTAGCAGGTGCAAGCACAAAGTCCATTAGTCGCCTGCAGGTGGAGCAGAATGGAGCAGTCAGAGTTATCTCGGGTCTGGCCTACAGAGCACATGTGTCTGAGGCACGTCGCGTGTTGCACTGGCTGCCCGTGGATGCGCGTATTACCTTTAGACTCATGGTCATTACCTTTAAATGTCTCAAGGGCATTATGCCCACTTACCTTCAAAGATACCTAAAAATGAAATCCAATGGCAGAAATCTTCGATCCAACAATCAGAACCTGCTTCACCAGCCTAAAGTCAAAACCAAAAAAGCACAATGGGGTGCCTTCGCCTTTGCGGCACCAGCTATCAGGAACACCCTACCAGTTCGGCTGAGATACTCTGTCGATCTAACCAACTTCAAGAAAGACCTAAAAACCTTCCTTTTCAAGTAGCAGCACTTGATCCTCAGTCTTCCCTTCTGCTTCTGGATCTACCGATATGCTTGACCTTTTTGTCCTGTCTGCGCCCTCACACCTATGGGTTTATGGTTGCGCAATATAAATGAAATAAAGTAAAGTAAAAGTAAAGAAATATGTGCCGGGGCTGAGCCGTGGCAAACACCCCCACAAATCAAACACTGCGAGTTGCAAAAGACACTTTGCTGAACTCGTGCAATGGGTTCCCACATACAAGTTAGTTCCTCGTAGAAGCAGTTCTTTCGTCCAGGAGCCCAGCCTTATGACTACATTTCAGGAGAGAGTATAGATTGTGTAGATCTCCTCTGCTTCTATATAACCCTGTGTCATTCAAACGAAGATCCCATGCACATTTCTATTTCCAACTCCCATGTCACTCTCGGGTTTAGGGGAAGTTCATGGAGGGATGCGTACGCGCCAGTTTGAACGCGGCAAATCTGAGATGACCCGCTCTGCATTGCCATGAGGCAGGCCCATTTCTGGGGGTGGGCAAACCGGGATACAGCCAGGGCACAGTTGTGGGGCAAGGGGCCAGGGACGTCATTTCACCAAAATGCCATGGGTAGCCGAAGTAACATCACACGACCCTTGACCCCTGATGACATCACGGGAAGTGATGTCATTTGACCCCACCCCAAAGTGATATCGGGAGAAGCGATGGAACACGACCTTTCACCTGTTGACAAAACAGAAAGTGGCATCACATAGCACCGTACACTATGACAAATATGGTTACAATATCACTATAATGTGATGTACATTTCATACAAGAATGGATCACCATATGTACCGCTAAGATCAGTGTGTATAGGCCCATATTACCAAATGACTGTGAATGCAAGCAGACGTCCATGATCAAATGATAATGATGTGTTATTATATAGCATATACGATTAAGCGCTTTATATAGAAAAAATATACACCCAATATCACCCAACCTGTGTTGGTACTCATTTATCGACCTTAGAAGGATGAAAGGCTAAGTTGAGGCGTTTAAGAAAATACTAAATCAGTGACTCACCCCCTGAAGTGTGCCTGAAATAAACCTTTAATGACTCTTGCAATTATTTTATAGAATTCCAGAAAGGCACATTTGGTAGTCCTATTCTTTCTTATTTAGGGTCAGTGCTGAAAGTGTTAGACTTGTGGCACTCCTGTCCTTATTTTTCTTCTTTTTTTTTAAGGGGCCTGAACAAGAAAGCCAGCCACTACAGAGGTAAAGAGCCACATGGTGCTGGCCACAGCCCAGGAGCTTGCATTACAGAAAAAAAAAAACTTTTCTTTTGTTGCTATTTTTTGTAGAGGTCGCAAGGAGACCACAAAGGTCGCAAGAGGACCTCTGGCGACCCCTAAGTGACGCCCCTGCAAGGGGCACAGCAGGCAGCCTGTTAATGCCCCCCTGGGAAAGCAGAGATCTATCATTGCGAAACATTACACAGACAGAGGCAGGGGTAAAAGCCTGCCCTTTTCCATCAAACTCCCACAATACAGCCAATGGCGTAAGATGCTGCTGGGAGGTTTTTTAAGAAAGCTATTACAAATACCTGTCAAATTATCATCTTTTTTTGCCAAACTACTGCTGTGTGAGGGTTGGGCGTTTATGGTGAAATGAAGGGAGTTTTTTTCTGGCTTACTGAAACGGTCTTATAGCAGGTGACTGCACTCAGTTTCTTATTTAAGGGATGTTTTAGGGCAATCAAATGAGTGACTCCATGTCATCGGAACATCGCGGGGGTTCTTTCGAAAATCATTGTTTACTTGTATGTTAATCCAGTTCAGACAAAAGACTACAACTCCCAGAATGCACTATGTGTTACACGAAAGCCCAGAAAACACGTGCTCATGCGGCATGGATTCACCTTTGCCAAACTATGCTCTTTACTGGGATGCGAAAAAAGTTTGAGTACGTAGGAAGAAGACATATAGTTACCCACTATGTTTGTTGCTGCCCTATAAGTTTTAGAAAGCGTACCAGGAGTTGGAAACATTGAAGTTTGAAGGCTGAGGAGAGTGTGCAGGGGATTACTTCCTATGTTTGGGGGGGGCGGTGTGTGTGTGTGTGTGTGTGTGTTTTATTTACTGTACAAACGTATGTGGAGAGGGAGAAAACATTTATTGTAGCAACAATACATGATAAAGCCAACAGTTTTTACATGTGTGCAGTGAAAAGTTTTTCTTTCTTGCTACTGTATGTATTGCGATCACATGCTCATGTACATTCACGATGTACGCAGTGTTACAATTGCAATCCCCAAATTACCATCATTTGATAGATTTTGTCAGGATATGTTAACATACAACTTATTACAGCTATTGTCTTCGTACAGTAAAGAACTCACACCAATGCCAGGTGTTCACACACATTGCCCGTTTTTGCCATGAAACAACTGCAGCAAGCACAATTTATTAGGCATTTCAATATGTTGGAATACGTAATATACAATGGAGGAGTACATTCTAGCCCTGCTGAAAAGTGGTGTACTGTTCCACTTACAATACAATAAGCTTGTTGAGCAGATCTGTAAATATGTATTAACAGTGCGGCACAGTCGCGGAAATAGATGACTACTGCTCTATTGAAAGTATTGCATTGCAACCATGCTTAAAAGTACCAGTATTGTCCCTTCAGGAGTACAATGGCACTCATTAAAAGTATAGCAGCCACCCCCCCCCCCAGCTCGGCAACAAAGCATTGGTCACACCACACTCTGGCCCGCCAAGGACGACTACGCATATGCAATATGCATGATGATCGTGCTGCTGCAGGGGCACGCCACACACTGCACCGGGTGAAACATATGTGTTTTATGGCACCCAAATGTACCAGCTAACTCTGTGTGTGACTAGTAATGTTAAGCACAGTGTTTCGTAATAAAACATATTCATGCTGGTTCTAGCCATATATGCCAGTATCCCCATGCACAAACATTCCCTTGTTGGATGTGCCCTAAATGTCTGTCTAAATTTCCTGCCATGGGAAGGAAACATTTTATTGCTGACTGCACAATTGGTTGCCAAACCCCTTCACCGCCATGTAAGAATACTCTTCATGTTGACTTTGCCCATAAGGCCAGTAAAACATACAGTGCTACAGTAAGGGCACATGTGCTTGTTTTGCTGCACAAATGCCTACACCCAACATGTAAGAACACTCATCATGTTGACTTTGCTCATAACAGCAGTAAAACATGCAATACCACAGTAAGGAAACATGTACTTGCTGACTGCACAAATGCCCTCACCCTCTGCATGTAAGAACACACATCATATTGGCCTTGCCCGTTTTGAGAGTAAAGAAATGCCATGCCACAGAAAATATCTAGTCTGCCGGCCCCCTTGTCTACAAACCCCAACCATGTAATAAGATTCATCAAGTTGGCTTTGCCCAAAAATGGCACTAAGACATGTACGAAAACGGCTATCTTCCAATGTTCCTTGTACGGGCCCCGAACTTGCACGCACACATTCATATCGACTGAACCACCAGTCACTCACCCAGTGGTGGCTGGTGAACTTTTTAATTGAAGGGCCACACACATTTCCCACAAATATTCCAAAGTGATTGAGCATAGCGAGGGAGCCCAAACCAGCCAAAAGGGAGTCATGGGTGTTTCCCCCCTGTGAGGGCCCGGAGGGGGGGGTCTGTATTTCCGCTCTCTACTTGGTAGAGAGAGAGAGGCACAGAGGACCCCTGCCAAGATTCTCAATATTGGTACGTGGTCGAGCAATCAAGGCCTAGCTTCTCAGGAGGTGATGCGGGCTGGTTCTTAAGTACAGTGTAGTCCCCACGCACCCACAAAGGAATGTCCGCACACTGTATCGGTTAAAACACAGTCTTTATATCATTAATATTCAAGGTTATGTACAATATAACAATAACTCACTTTGTACTCAGTTATCTATAATGGCAAATATACAGTTCTACGTGGTACCAAAATTACTATTAGATCTCTTTAAAGTGCATCAACTGTACGGTTAAATGGCACACAAATCTGTTTGTAAAGGAGACCAACAACAGAGGTAAGAGGAAAGCAGTTGGTTAGAACAATTGACAGAATACTGGTCACTACCGTTAAACACAGTTATGTGTGGAGATCCCCCCACCTGGGCAACCTGTAGAATAAACATATATCACAAGCCCAGTCCATATATTGTTCACAAGAGACTTTCCAATAGTTCTGCAACCCCAAAGTACCTGGCGTTGTAGCGTTCCTCGTCGGGGAATCGACGGCCCTTCTTGAGTGTCCTTCCTTTAAGGCAGGAGTCACGGGTCGTCGAACGTCCGACAGAGAACAGGGTGAGCTACGACGGTGAAGTGGCAGCTTCGTTCCTAGCGGTGCTCGTTGACGGGGAAGCGTAAACGTCCTGCAAGGAAGAGGCGTGCGGGGCACCTCAGTGTCGATAGTTCTGGACAGCAAAAAGTTTGAAGAACTGTGGCCCAGCAAGGGCGTCGAGTCGTCAGCATCTCTGTGGTCTTCGGGTGGCGGGAATCCCACTGGTGGATACTCCTCGGCGCGTCGACGGTCGGGCCTTCTCCAGCGAGATAAAGCGGCGGCGATGCGGACGAGAGCGTCCTTGGATTTGAAAGTTCTTAGGCAAACGGGAGCATGGCAGCTCCGGTCGTCGACAGTGGCGGACAACAGTCAGGGCGCTTCTCCTTGGGATTCCGCGGCAGTCCCCGTCTTGGGTCGGCAGCCTGTCGAAGGTCTGTCTACCAGGGAGCTTTAAAATGTATGTACACAATGGGTGGTCCTGTGTCTGAAGCTTTTGGGTACTGCATGTGGTTTAAGGCAGTACATTCTTTTACCTTCCTAGGTTACCCCTGTAAGGCTCAATTGATCCCTAACATGAGGGGAGAAAACAACCGTAAACAATTAGTAGGTTTTTTATGGTAGCCTTTTTTTGACTGAATTATGTAAATGTCAAATCCTGGCACTTCACTGTACGTGTCCATGTTTTCACATGCTTGTGCACTTTAATTTCGGATTTGAACTGAATGCTTGATTTTTTCTTAAAAAATCTTTAATAAGGAAAAAAAGCCACTTAAGAAATAAAAAGGCTACCATAAAAAACCTACTAATTGTTTACGGTTGTTTTCTCCCCTCATGTTAGGGATCAGTTGAGCCTTACAGGGGTAACCTAGAAAGGTAAAAGAATTTACTGCCTTAAACCACGTGCAGTACCCAAAAGCTCCAGAGGACAGGACCACCCATTGTGTACATACATTTTGAACTCCAGCCCACTATATCCTGTCCGGCACCAGGGCTGTCCCTTCAGTTACAAATATACCAGGGAGCTTTGGCAAAGATCAGCTGGTGCACAATGGTCTCTCGTAGCTCGGGAAGAGGGCGCCTTACCAGGTCCTCTCTAGGTCAGTCCTTGGAGACACAGCAGCTTTCAGATTGTGAAGGAGAGCAACAGCAATTCTTCTCTTCCAGCAGGGCTTCAAGGTTAAGCTTCAGGTTTACTCCAGTTACTCGTCGTAGTGGACTTCAGCTTCTGAACACGAATTCTAGCAGTGAGAGGTCCCCAGATATACTAGTTGATCTCCCATTCATTCTGCTGGGTCACACTCAGGCAACCAATCGGTCAGAAGGGCATTCATGCAGGCAGGCAGCCAATCAGGTGCATAGTGCATTCAGGCCATTCACTTCTCTCCAGACACTCACAACAAGTTATGTGTATTGGGACACTCCACACTGCATTCATACCAGTTTTGGGCAGGGCTGTCTCAGTCATTGTGTCAAACACCAGATACTAGACATCCACAACACAGAATGCATATTCGTCACACACTCGATTTACCCAGGTCCCACCCACAGGCGTACCCACAACATACGGTTGTTGGGAAGGCTCCAGCCAGTCTGGTCAGCACTTACCCACACTACCATATATGGAACTTCCACCCAATAGCCAGCCAGGGGGAAGGGACAGAGTCAGGGCTTCCCGGGACTTCGGGAAGATCAAGGTAACAGGCGACGGAAGGCAAGAGGCCAAGGGGTCCATCTTGTTTGCATCAGGAATCTACCGATTCCAATGACAGGGCCTTGGCATCCCAAAATGGAGGACGTTCAAGGCACCAGTCAATTCAGCACGGAGCTGCCACCAGCCCGTAAACTGCTCTGTGGGCCACACACAGGTACCCAAAAACATACACTAGGGGCACAGGGTTGTACCACCACCCTTGGGGGCCATAAGGGTATCCCATGGGTCTGTTCACCAAAACCAAAGGAGAGAGCTGCACCGCCAGGAGTCCCACATGAATTCCTGCATGGAAAACACAACAGAACACACGATAAAAAGCAGTAAAGGACAAGGATATGGAGGCTCTGTCCCTCCGATGCATTTCCAGCATCACACCCCTGAAGGCATTTTTTTGAATAATGGGTTAAAATAGAGTACACTTTCTGCGTAAAATTGGGTAAAAAGCCAGACAGTTTGCAATTGGTTTTATAGGGTAACTCCAATCCAAAAACCCAATAGATTCAAGTCGCCAACAATGCACAGGAGCATTTCCCCATGTATTTTCATGCTGCCTTTAACACCAATATATACCAGTATTAAAATATACATGACATATAAGAACACACTCCTGTTGGCTTTGTGTATAATGCCTGTAATGATACTATAAGAAATAATGATACTATAAGAAAACATGTCCATGCTGGCCCTGTCAATATTTGGCAGTATTCCCATGCAAGGACATACTCATGTTGGCTTTGCTATTAAAAATGTAATTCCAGAACAAGAAAACATGTCCAATCTCGCTGCATGTAGGCAAGTCTAGACATGTTATAACACTCATCATGTTTGCTTTACCCTTGATGATGCCCAGTAAAAAATGCCATGCCATGATAAGAAAAGGCTAGACTAGCTGCACCCAAATGCCAGTCTAGCCAGATAATAACACTTATCACACTTGCTCTATCAGAGATGCCCAGTAAAAAATGTCATGCCACAGAAAGAAATGGCTAGACTGGCTATATCAAAATGCCAGCCTAGCCACGTAATGCTACATATCAAGCTTACTTTATCATGACTACCCACTAAAAATCAATTTTAATGCCCAGTTAATCATCATAACAAATGCCCACTCGCCCCCTTTGCTACCACCAGTCGCTTCTTCCTCCAACCCCAAACCGCCAAAATCAACTCCTCTGTCCAGCATTAAAAACAAGCATACACACAAGAACTCACAAATTCACACAAGATTGACTCGCTCATTTACACACACCATTCACTCACTCATTCCCATGCACACCCATACACCATTCACTCGCACATACACACGCACACCCAGCCACCCAGACATCATACACTCTCCCATTCACACACACATTGCATAATACATATATACACACATCCACATATGCATGCATACATACAAACATACATCATGAACATGCAAGACCCTTGCATGCACACACATTTACAAAAAACACATTTTTTTTCTTACCTTGATGATTTTGTCGCTCTGAGGGACTCCTCTGCAGGTAGGCCTCTGGCCGGCTCTGCTCCACGCAGACAGGAACAAGGAAGCAGGGAGAGCTTCCTGGTTCCTGTCATGCGCAGAGGAGCAATATCACTTGCATCTCACGCCAACGAACCGGAACTGAAATATTTTCTTTCTGAAGTTACTCCGACTTCAGACAGAAATTATTTCCGTTCTGATTAACAAATGAATAATTGCTTTCCGAAGTCAGAGTGAATGCAGAAAAAAATGATTTCTTTCTGAGTGCCGAGGGCGCCCACCCCTAGAACATGTGGCAGCAGGGCCCCCACTATGCCAATGAGCAGAGGACTGTCCATATGGGACATGGGGATATTCCCCAATACAGTGTTGGGGTAAGGCTAGGTTGGGCTATTCCCAGTACCATGGGGCCCTAGAGGACACACCCCTTTCCTGAGGAAATTGAACTCTCAATTCACTTTTTAACATTATTTTTTGGTTTTATAGTCATAGTTCCTGAGTACATGGGGGAAGAGAGGGCAGGGGGCCCCGTTTTCCTTGCACAATGGGGGCAGGGATGTCATTTTGCCCCCATGGACATTCGGCAACCAAAAAAATAAATCCGGATTGAGCACCATGCTCGTCTAAATGACTTGGCAAGTCAGGGCTTCTGGCTCCTCCCCTGCTGGGTTCAAGATTGGTGAAGTGTTAGCATGCATGTTGCATAATTAGCAAGTGTAGCTTACTTCAAAGTGGGAAGGCCACCACAGACTTAAAACGGGACGGGTTAAAGACAGGCCAAAGCTTTTTGTGGGGAAGTAGGGATTTCAGTGTATGTGACTGTTGAGATTATATATATTTAGACCTAACTGTAAATCGTGTGCTTTTTTCCCGGTTCCTGCTACAAAAAACGTGATGTCAAATATTTTGTTTCACCCTGGGGGCGGGTGTGACTACCTCGCTTCACTCGGTGTGGGAGCTTCTACCCCAGTAGTGAAAATGAAAGGTTGTTGCCATGTTTATAGTACAGGTGATGGAGTAGGGTCTGTGTTACTTCACTGGTTTGGAGGGGTCCCCCCCAAGCACCATATTTTTTTAACCTCATAACGCCACCCCAATCGCATCGCGACCCATTTTAACCCCTTTACCCCATTACCCTTTATATATTTATTTTATGTTTTCAGTGTTTTTCGGTATTTTGGTCCTCAGTGAAATGTACCAATCTGTAATGTTTTTGGTAAATTGACTGGGTAACTGTTTCATTGTGGTTGATAGATGTTTGAGTCTTTAGCAGGAGGGAATAAATAAAACAAAGTGCACAATGAGGCACTTTCATTTTGACGTCTCCAGGCTCTGAAGTGAAAGAGGGCACCCCAGACGGGGGTGTCTTGGGAAGGACCACCAACCACCAATAAGGCACAGAATCCCCACCACAGGACTGAACAATGATCCGTCCCTCACCATCCATTTGAAATATATAACATTAAAAGTACTCACGACAAGTGTGGCATGCTCCTGGAGAAATATGTCACCATATCTTTGCAGTTCTGTGCTACTGGAGTAAAAGTACACATATATACAATCCAAGGCAACAATTTGTATTCCTACCCGCACCACCACAGCCGTTGCCATCCGCGAGAAGCCTATACGCACATTTCTGCTTGGTCCTGCTTACAGATTGGCTTCTAAAGTGGAAGTTCTTTTGGGAACTCTGAGCTGCACCCCTTTAATTATTTCCATGGACATTCCTTTGTCAGGTGTGAGGCTACGGGCATTTATCATTAACACGGCACAGAAAAATTTGGTTTTTTTGTTGTGCTTCATGCCAGATTCTTCTGACTCTTTACTGGTGTAAAACAAAAAGAAAGTGTGATTATTAGAGCTCGGAGAGTAAAGAAATTCAAGGGTACGGTCAATCCATGGGTTGTGGCCTGGCTGCAACAGGCCTAACTCGAGCCAAGCCAGGAAACATTGCCATGTAAAACATAGGATTAACTATTTTCAATGCACACAAATGTTTGTACTAACCAAAGCTAGTGCTGTGGTGATATGTGGAAAGAATTGCTAGACTGGCATCAAATTCCAGCTTCACAACTAACCAAAATCTGTGATCCTGTGCAAATAAGGGGATGGGATAGCTCAGGGACAAATCGTTTGTCTTGGAAGCAAAACAATGCAGCACAACACAGGTTCAATACCATCCCGTGCTTAAAAACCAAACTCTGGTATTAAGCACGTTATAAAAGAACAATTATCTGTCAAATTGAGGAGTCCCTAGAAGTGAATCCATGTACAGCCTCTTGGTTTACTCTAGTGTTGCTTAAGCCATATGATATATTTTATTTATATCGCACCTATACACAAGTGATTCTAGGCGCGACAGAGCATGGGAAGGGAACAAGGGAGAGCAAGACACCGATCTTACTAGGCCCAGTGACATTGAGATCATGCAAGTGCAGGGAGGGGAAAAGGGGAGAAGTGTCAGGGGGAGGGAGAGAAGTGCAGGACATATGATCGACAAAACACAAACAAAGCAATCAAAATAAAAAGGAAGTGCGGCCAGCAAGTGGCAGTGCAAAGATTAAGTGCAGGCAGCAGGTAATTGGAAAGTGCAGGTCAGGGGACTATAGGGTAACAGATACACCCCCAAAGTGCAGTGTTGCCAGGCGGCAGTGCAGGTGTGCAACTGGGGGGGCAGGGACCTGGGCCCAACGTTCTGAGGGTAGCCAGGTAACCAGTGCAGTGACAGACAGGAGATCAGCAGATGGTTCTGCTCAAGTTTCAGAGAGGCAGGGAGGCTGTTCTAGAGAGAGGCACCAGCCGAAGAGAGAGATCTGCCTCCAGCTCTTTGCTTGGAAAAGCAATTGACCCTCAAGGCGTTGGGGGTGGAGCGAAGAGCTTGTGTAGGGAGACACTTTAGAAGAGAAAGCGGGAGATATTTTGGTCCCAGGCTCCAGAAGGCATTGTGAACAATACAAAGGGTCTTGAATTTGATCCTTGCAGCCACTGGGAGAGAAAGGAGGGATGTCAGTGCTGGATGGAGAGATACGATCCCTGGGCTTGAGGCCAAGGACAAGTCTTGCAGCGCTGTTCTGGATGAGTTGGAGAGGACGAAGAGTGGAGGCAGGCAGATTTAAAAAGAGGCAGTTACAGTAGTCAAGCCTAGAGAGAAACAGAGCTCTAGAGGCAGTGAGCTTCTGGGGGAAGGAGAGGAAGCAAAGAATACCTCTGAGGAGGTGAAGTTGGTAGTTTGACTTCTTAGAGACATCAGAGATATGAAGAGAGAAGGAGAGAGTGGAGTCGAAGATAACCCTGAGGTTCTTAGCCTCACAGGTGGGAGCAGGAAGAGGGCCAAGTGAGGCTGGCCAGAGAGTGCAGGGAAAGAGAGGTGTAGGTATGCCGATGAGGAGGATCTCCGTCTGACTGGCATTCAGGGAGAGATCATTGGTGGCGCACCGTTCTTGGATTGCAGACAGACAGTCAGGGATGACAGAAGGGGAGCCTAAAAACAAGCTGGGTGTCGTCCGCATAGCATTGGAAGTTAGAGCAGAGTGCAGCGATGTGGTGGGTGAGAGGTGCCAAGTATTGGTTGAACAACCAGGGAGAGAGGTTAGACCCCTGGGGAACACTGCAGGTGGAGAAAGAGATGGAGGAGAGGAAGGATCCAAGTTGGACCTGGGAGGGTCTGTCAGAGAGGAAAGAGGAACTGACGCTCAAAAGTGTATTCTTTCATTCTTGAAGTGATTAGATCACGCTTGCTGAGACAAAAGTAATTAATTCCCACGTGGCGGGGCTACCACATACACAAGATTACCAGAGTTTATTTACTTTGGTGCATGGTCATTTACCATGATGTTGGTGATTCCTTATTAATCAGTGCACATTATGCCTAATGGATGTTGGGCTTCAACACAAGATGCATATAGAGCATCTATAATTTGATGTATACCAAGATTGTGCTTTAAAAGGGATTTGTCCCAGAATATCAATACTCGCCCCCAACATCTTTGTAGTGGAGATTACGTTGCTCACCCTATCCATTTGCGAGGCAACACACAGTTGATAGTTGACCTCTGTCCTAATGAAGGTTGGCAGAATTACATGGGCAAGAGATCTACTGCCCTATTGAATATCAACCGAAACACGTGTAGACTGTTAGACCTCCTGTAATAGATACAGAGGGACACATCTGTAAAAAAAGTATGAGTTCAAGTGTAAATCTGTACTAGATTGTTTGATATGGTGACACCATGGTTTTTTGAAGATTTGAGTGAATTTATTTGTGTGAATGAGAATAAATGAGTATGATTGATGGGCCAAGTTTTTGAGCTACCTTTTTATAAATTGCATATGGATATGAAACGAAATAAATACTGTTGCTGTTAAATTGCTAAAACCGTTGTGCTCTGTCATCTTTGATCTATTGGTCCATTTTTTGTCACATGTGTATACTCATCTGGAGGACCTTAGATATTTACCAGGTACCCTTTATTTTTGAAAGAGAGGAAAGAGGTCAGCCAGGCCACAGCCTGATCAGTGATACCCAGGTTATCACGGAGCCGGTTGAGCAGGATGGCATGGTTGAAATGTCAAAGGCAGAGGAGAGATCAAGAAGGAAGAGGACAGAGGGGAGATTAGAATCAAGGTTAGAGAGCAGGTCTTCACAGATGTTCAGGAGAGCAGTTTCCATGCTTCTGGCTGCTCTGAAGCCAGACTGTTGATCATGGAGGCAACCAACAGATTCAGTGTGAAGATTAAGCTGGGAGATGGCCAGCTTTTCAAGGAGTTTGTCCAGGAAAGGAGTGTTAGAGATTGGGCAATAATTAACCGGAAGGGAGGGGTCAGCTGAGGGTTTCTTGAGAAGTGGTTGCAGAAGTCGGCCAAGGCAGGAGCGAGGGTGTCTATGTGGTCCTTGATGGTTTTGGAAGAACAGGGAACAATCTGTTTTGATGAGGTTTTCATAGATCAGACTTGTCTAGAAACCTCCCCAGGGAAGAAGAGAAGAAAAAAAGAGAAGGGAGAGCTGCAGGGGGCCGGAGGAAGAGGGTAGGCTGGAGGGAGAAGTAGGAGAGGCTGAGAGGGTGGACAGGATGTCCTGAGTTTTAGAGATGAAGTGAGAAGGCAGAGCTGTACAGACGGCCTGGGACGGAACAGGAGAGGAAGAGGCTGCAGGATGGGCCAGCTCCTTGCAGATTTTAGAGAGTTTGGCCGAATTGTTAAATGCTGCAGAGACGCAGGCTTGTATGTGAGCTGTCTTCTTAGTAAGGACAGAGAGTCGGTATTGCCTTTATGATATGATATGATATGATCGTTTATTTATATAGCGCCTATACACAATGTGTTTCAAAGCGCTTCAAGGCAAAGGAGGGAGCAAGGGAAAATACAACCACATTCTTACAGGCCATGAACAGTAAGGATGTGAAATTAACTATCGTACTCGGCCTGTCGACATTTCAGATAGTGCAAGAGCTAAGACATAGACGAGGAAGGGAGGGGGAGAGTGGGAAGGAAATGGAAACAGACAGGCAACTACCGTACTAGGCCTGATGACATTTCTGGTAGAGCCGGAGAAAAACAAAAGGTGAGGGAGAGGGGTGCAGAAAGGGAGGGGAGGAACAAAACAAGCGACTATCATACTAGGCCTGACAACATTTCAGATAGTGCTGGAGGGGTGGTGGGGAGGAAAAAAACAGTAATGGCAGGGTGGAGGAAACAGACAAGGTTGCTATCATATTAGGTCCAGGGACAATTCTGATAGAGTAAGTACATAGAAGAAAGTAAGGGGAGGAGATAGGAAAAGGGAGAAGGGAAAGGAGGAGAGAAAAGAGATTAAGCAGTCAACAAGAGTGGAGAAGCAAGCGTGGAGAGCGAATACAATTGCAGAAGTCAGTAGTAACACATAATGTTGCAAGTCAGGATACAAGATGAAGATGTGAACAGCATGATTCAGGGTCACCATGAGTACAAGATGCAAAGGAAGTCCAGCATGAGAGTTGAGAAAGAGTGGCGCACCGTGAATGAATGAAGTCCATAAAAGTCAAATCCAAGACAGTGATGGTGAAGGAAGGCACCAGGTGGGCGGGGCTTGCTAAGTGGTGAAAAAGAGCAGCAGGCAGGAAGGTACCAGGTGGGTGGGGCTTAGGCCAGGTGACCTCGATCCACTTGCACCTGCTCCCCATCTGCAAAGTGCCATTTAGGTAGACATTAAGGATGACTCTGGAGGAGTCAAAGGAACCCATGAGGACTTCCCAGCGGGTGCCACCATTAATGGGAGAGGAGGAGACAGGACAGAGCACAGAGATCATATGAGCGGTCCAGAGATCTGGTGAAGGAACGACCAAGAGGATGTCAGTGAGGGATTGTCTGGCAGAAGCGGTGGAATAGGTATCAGCGATGGGGAGACATGGGTTGGAGGCCAACATATCCTTTTTAAATTTCTTCTTACCAGACTTAGTGAGAAGGGAAGGATAGTTGATAGAGAAGCAGTTGGAGTAGATAGGAGAAACAGATGCAATGGGCAGGTAGAGCGAGGAGACAGTGGGAGAAATAAGCAAGTACAGCGGCGTGGAACAGTCACTGGGCTGGCAGGTTACAATTGAGGTCAAAAGTAAAATGAAAAACACCCAAATTAGTCTTTCCGAAACACACCCAAATTTAGGGTTGTCATAGGCCTGGCCTAAATCCTGCCCTCGGGATTGGTATTGGGATCCCATATTTGTTGCTGAGGACACATGGGCTGTTCTGGTGCTCCCGGGTTGGCCTGTGTCCATGTCTTATGGAGGAAGCGTGGGCAAGACCATCACACAGATTCCATCCTCTGTAGTGCTGGTGTTTGTGGCACTGTGCTCATGGTTGGTCTTGAAATCCCAAGTCCATTTTGGATGGTGTGTTTTGTACCAAACAGACTGGACGCAGTCTTTTAGGATGGCCTACAGCAGTCTGTAGATCATTCTGAGCATGGTGTTCCATAGTTTTGTTCCAAAGGATTAGAAACACTGCCTTTCTTCGTGTTTCCTGGTTGAGCGTGAACCTGTTTTTGAGCCGTGATGCTGGACTTGTTGTCTAACAGGTGTATCAGATTAACAGATTCTTGGATTCTGGGCTCTTGACATATAAGTTGCAGTAGGCAATGCACACGGTTTTTAACTGAATTCTGTTAGGTGTAAGTGGCAGGCCAGTTTGTCAGAGGATGTACAAGATGCCAACCATTTCCTCTCAGCCACCCTACACTTGCGTTTAAGGGTGACGATGTCTGAATCGAACCAGGAGTTGCACTTGGCTTTAGGCTTCAAACGGATCCTCGTGACATGGGCAAGTGCATCGGGAGTATCAGAGATAGCAGAGTGGAGCATGGAGAGGGCTGAGTCAGGGTGTGAGTCAGCCAGAGGTGTAGGAGGGGAAGAGAAAGAGGCGGCAAAAGCCTCAACTGAAAAAGGCCAGTGGCGGGACAGGAGGCATCCAGGTGGATGTTGAAGTCTCCAAGGAGGAGTTGTTGAGTGGTTGAGGCCAAGAGGGAGGAAGAGAGGTCAGCCCACTCTGAGAGGAAGGAGGAGATTTGACCAGGTGGTCAGTACATAGTAGCCAGTGTGAGAGAGTGTGCAGGAGAAAGAGAGAGCCTACAGACCAGGCATTCAAAGGAGGAGTAGGACTGTGCAGGAATGACAGAGGCAGGAATTCACTCCGGGAAGTTCAGAGCTTCACCCCCACTGGAGCAGTTGGATCTGGGTGCGGAGAGGATTTGTAGCCATCTGGAAGGAGAGTGTCAAAGCTTGTGACAGAACTGGCCATGAACCATGTCTCAGTGAGACCTAGGACGTCAAGGTTGAGTTCTTCCAGGAGATGGCAGAGGATTGTTTGACGTCTGAGCAAGGGTTAAGATTGGCGAGGTGGAGAAGGTTGCCATCCTTGAAAGACTTCCGGGGAGGGGTACAAATGAGAGGTACTACCTGCAGAGGTTTAGAATGAGCCGGAGGTAGGGCAGAAGACGAAGGAGGGGAGGGCAAGGTAGCCAAGGAGGAGGATGAGGACACCAGAGAGGTGGCAAAGGAGAGAGGCAAGGAAGTTGAATGAGGTAGAGAAGGGACAGCAGGAGAGGAAAGGAAATTGATAAGGTGCTGGAAGCATCTATCAAAGAGGAGGAGGTTGGCTTGTGGGCTTTGGACCAAGACAGTGCCATTAAGGTAAACATTGATGATGACCTTAGAGGAGCGGAAGGAAGCCAGGAAGAACTCCCACCGGGTGCCACCATTAATGGGAGAGGAAGAGTAAAGAGAGAGCACAGAGACCATATGAAGAGTCCATAGGTCTGGCGAAGGAACGACAAAGTGGATGTTGGTAAGGGTTTGTCTGAAGGAAGCGCAGGTGTAGGTATCAGCGATAAGGAGTCCTGGGTTGGAGACCAGGATATCCCTTTTGAACTTCTTCCTACCAGACTTAGTGAGAAGGACAGGATAGTCAATAGAGAAACAGTTGGAGAAGATAGTAGAAACGGAGAGCACCATAGGTGAAGTGGACAGAGGGAGGAGAGAGAGCGGGGGTGGGTGGGGAATGAGGGAAAAGTGGAAGAGGAGGGGTAGGGTAACTAGGGGAGATCACTGGGGGTGTGCAAGCAGAAGAGACAGAAAAGACAGGAACAGAGGGACACCCTTCTCATATTCAATCCTGTACACATTCCTTCCCCTTTTCACTGATGAACCTCCTTCTTCCACGCTCCCCAATTCTGAGTTTGTACCTTTTTCTTTTTCTTCCTCTCTCTCCATCCCTGAACCCATCATTGTCTTGCTCCCTCTAAATTTCCGAGTTGGTTATTTCTGCCTCTCTATCCACTTCTGCCCTCTCTCAACGTTCTCCTTATGTCTGATTATATCTCCGACTACTCACTATCCTGTTCCGTCTGCACTCACTTTCCCTGTCCCATGCCCCCTGTGCCTACTCTTGCGTCTGCTCTTTTATCCTGCTAACCCCGCTCTTCTGGAAGCCACCGCCCATCACAATCAATGCCAGCCTGACTGGGGATCACTTCACAGCTCAGCTTAAACTTCACTGACTTGCTGAAGAGGTAGCTCTCCTGCCCCCTCCCACAGCCTTCCTTACCTTACCACTTAATTACCACTTAATGTCACATGTTTCTTATATATATTTTTTTCTATTTGTTTTGTCCCTGGTCTATGTCACGCTCTTTTTTTCTTAACACCCTTGAACTTCCTCACCACTTGTTCGGATCATTGTGCTATTGTACAGGCACTCTTCAGAAGAATGTTTCCTCCATTCATTGTGCTATTGTACAGGCACTCTTCAGAGGAACGCCTCCTTCATTAATTTTGCTATTGTACAGGCACTCTTCAGAGGAATGCCTCCTCCATTAATGTTGATATTGTACAGGCACTCTTCAGAGGAACGCCTCCTTCATTAATTGTGCTATTGTACAGGCACTCTTCAGAAGAATGCTTCCTCCATTCATTTTGCTATTGTACAGGCACTCTTCAAAAGAATGCTTCCTCCATTCATTGTGCTATTGTAAAGGCACTCTTCAGAGGAACGCCTCCTTCATTAATTTTGCTATTGAACAGGCACTCTGCAGAGGGATGCCTCCTCCATTCATTTTGCTATTGTACAGGCACTCTTCAGAGGAATGCCTCCTCCATTCATTTTGTTATTGTACAGGCACTCTTCAGAGGAATGCCTCCTCCAATCATTGTGCTATTGATGCACAGGCACGCTTCAGAGGAATGCCTCCTCCAATCATTGTGCTATTGTACATGCACTCTTCAGAGGAATGCTTCCTCCATTCATTGTGCTATTGTACAGGCACTCTTCAGAGGAATGCTTCCTCCATTCATTGTGCTATTGTACAGGCACTCTTCTGAGGAATGCCTCCTCCGTTCATTGTGCTATTGTACAGGCACTCTTCAGAGGAATGCTTCCTCCGTTCATTGTGCTATTGTACAGGCACTCTTCAGAGGATTGCCTCCTTCATTCATTTTGTTATTGTACAGGCACGCTTCAGAGGAATGCCTCCTCCATTCATTGTGCTATTGTACAGGCACTCTTGAGAGGAATGCTTCCTCCATTCATTGGGCCTCATTCCGAGTATGGCGGTAAGGGATAGCGGCCACCGGTAACGAGACCGGTGGCGGTATTCCCTTACCGCCATACTCCGAGTTCCCTCTGCGCCCTCGCCTTTAACGCCTGCTTTGAGCAGGTGTTAAAGTCGAGGGCGCAAAGGGGCCTCCAAGCCAATAACGGTGACCGTAATGAACGGTCACCGTTATTTGCATCTTCCCCATTCCCATTGAGCCCTATGGGGGCTCATTTGGGAATGGGGAAGAGCCTTGGTGAATGGGGAATTACCGCCCCGCCAACCTTGGAATGGGGCGGTGATTCCGCCATCCACCAAGGCGCTGCCGGTCCGGGTACAGCGTCAACCAAGGCGTTAATAGCGCCATTGGTTAGCGCCGTACTCGGAATGAGGCCCATTGTGCTATTGTACAGGCACTCTTCAGAGGAATGCCTCCTCCATTAATTTTGTTATTGTACAGGCACGCTTCAGAGGAATGCCTCCCCCATTCATTGTGCTGTTGTACAGGTACGCTTCAGAGGAATGCCTCCTCCACTCATTGTGCTGTTGTACAGGCACTCTTCAGAGGAATGCCTCCTCCATTCATTGTGCTGTTGTACAGGCACTCTTCAGAGGAATGCCTCCTCCATTCATTGTGCTGTTGTACAGGCACTCTTCAGAAGAATGCCTCCTCCACTCATTGTGCTGTTGTACAGGCACTCTTCAGAGGAATGCCTCCTCCATTCATTGTGCTGTTGTACAGGCACTCTTCAGAGGAATGCCTCCTCCATTCATTGTGCTATTGTACAGACACTCTTCAGAAGAATGCTTCCTCCATTCATTGTGCTATTGTACAGGCACTCTTCAGAGGAATGCCTCCTCCATTCATTGTGCTATTGTACAGACACTCTTCAGAAGAATGCTTCCTCCATTCATTGTGCTATTGTACAGGCACTCTTCAGAGGAATGCCTCCTCCATTCATTGTGCTATTGTACAGACACTCTTCAGAAGAATGCTTCCTCCATTCATTGTGCTATTGTACAGGCACTCTTCAGAGGAATGCCTCCTCCATTAATGTTGCTATTGTACAGGCACTCTTCATCTGTAAATGTGTTATTGTAAGTCATTTCTGATCGAAATTGATGCCCCTGTTCTTCAAACAAATATGACTAAAATATCCTTCTAATTTCCTACACTACTGCCCTCTTTTTGTTGTGGTCATTGCTTGGATGTTTCCCCCACTCCTCATTAAGTCTCTCCCTACCTCATTCTCTGTACCTTTCAATGTCTGAGCCCTGACTTCCTTATCTTTTTGCACATCTCTGTAAGCCACGCTCTGAAACTCCATTCCAGTGGCAATCCGGACTGCTCCAAGTCTCCTTCAGTTTAGGAAGGGAATGAAGATCTGACTCTTCCAACAACGCCTAGATTCCAGCTATCGTGTGCTCCCCCCAATCCACACATTGTACTCAATCTGTTGCTCCTTTCTCTCCCATTCGAACGATATGAGGAACTTAAGAGGAGGCCACAAGGTGTCGCTTCCATCTATAGTGTATTACGACACATACCAGATTCTGTACAAATAGTACCCCAGCTGGAATTCCTAAATGCATAGTGCAATATTCCCCCGGCCGTGCCAAATGAAAAGCGCTGGAAGAGGACCTTATGAAGATGTATCAGGCCTGTGCAAAGGGAACAGTCTGTACTAAGCGAAGTGGGCATGATTTACTGGGCCCACTGACTGGAGATCACGGCTCACGCTATGATCAGGAACTCCGACTTAAGGTAAATAGGACTGTTTGGCAAACAGCTTAAAACAAGATATTTTAGAATGCACCATTTCCCCCCTAATATTTGCAAAGTTTTTCTGGGAGGAAAAACCCTGCAGTCACTTTGCCCTTTGGGTGCTGAGGCTGGTTTAACACAATGTTCAGGGGTGCTTATGGTTTTCAGGCCAGCTCTGCTGAAGTGCCAGTACTTCTGTCTCAGTGTAGGTAGACCAGTTCTACTCAAGGCCACTGGCACTGCCCCAGTAAAAGTGTGCCAGCGAGGCTCGGAAGTCTGGCAACTCTTCCTTTGAAAGTACAGCAGCCCGGATACGATAGGGTGACCCTACGTCCCAGTTTTGCCGGGACTGCCCCGGTATTTGGTGCTCTGTCCCCCTTTCTCAAGATTATGTTCCCATAGGAAACTGCAGTGGTCCCGGTTATTGGTGGTAGGTCGTCATAGCTGGGAGGCAGGAACGCATAATCTCACACAGAAGAAATGCTGCATTTTACAGTTTATGATAGTCTTAGTTTGTGATGAATTAATTATAATATGCGTTTCGTTGAAAAGTAACACTTAAACCCACTTCTCCTCCAACTGCTACTGAAATGTAGTGCATTGACAGCCACTTTCAAGAGTGAGTCCTACTTTTATGTTAGTTGCCCTGTCCCAGTTTTTTACTTTTTAAATCTAGTCACCCTAAGCCTAAAATGCGAAGCGTTTGTCTTGCTCTGGTGAAAGTAAAGCAAACCTGCTGAAATATGTTGGTGCCGTTTCCAGTCATCGGATAATTATAGCCTTACTGAGGGACGCGTGTACTCTCCCACTAAAAGTATAACGGCCTACTTGAGAATAGATGGTTCTGCGGCCTTCAAAGAACAGCATCCCTGCCGACACGAGATGCTTCTGACTCAAAGTAGTACAACCCCGAGGGTCCCAAATGTCATCTCACTGTTTCTCTTTCCAGTGCTTGTGTGGTGGGTAATACAAGAAACAAGCAGCGAGGAGACGACAAGCTCCCGCCCCGCCCCTCCGCCCTCTGCTATGGAGGGCTGCCTTTCACAGTGTTAATGTGAGGCAGGGGTTGCCATGGTGATTACAAAGTCTTAATTAGGCTTTAGAGACATCGCTGCCATGGGAGTCCGCTGAAATGTGCTTTGTGACTGAAGTGACTCCCCAGGTGCCCTGTAGAATGACTCACACTCACCCAGTCCTAATAGCCGGATATAGAAGGGCGCTGTCAGTGCACATGAGGGCGCGCACTCCTCTTGCCGGGCGTAGGCCGGGTCTTAGGGGGGCAGGCAGCTAGTCCTCGTTTAAGAGGGTAAGGACACCGGTTTAGGCGGGTAAACCCACTCCACAGTGGTGCCACCTATATTCTGCACAATGCCAGGTATAGTCTGGGGCAGACTATGCCCTGTACAGGCGCACGCTCTGGGCAGAGGCGGGAGGGCACACGCTTTGCACAGTTCCAGGTATATCTGCGCACAGGCTGCAGCAGTGCATACTGCCAGAGTTAGGCAAGTTCAAACTCAGTGCAGCACCACCAACTATGAGAGGTCATATATATCTATATATATATATATATATATATATATATATATATATATATATATATATATATATATATATATATACATACATACACACATACACACACTCACACACACACACACCCACTCCCTCCCTCCCTCCCTCCCCCCTGTAGTATTCTAAGGGTCCAGGACAAGATTGATGCGGGCAGCTTTTATTGTGGACAGGACTCAGGAGAGTATAAACAGCGGCATGTTTGCCGGGTAGAGACACCAATTGGCACAGCCTACAACGCTTTCTAGAAGACATGATCGCTTAGTTGGCAGCATATGCGCACTGGAACGCAACAGCACTGCCTTATTCAGAGAATAACCAGTGCGATTTCCAAAGGAATTTAGAACACATACCAGCGGGAGGAAGGGAACATAAGGTAGCATAGCTGAAAAGGGACAGTGGAAAGTTCGTAGAAAGGAAACACCCCTTCAGTGGGTACACCTGCCAGGAATACAAGAGGATCAGCCTCGGGCCTTGACTCTCCCTGCCCCAGATCCGCTGGCATCTGCCAGTGTAATACTGGTCAGTGAAGAGAAGGAGGAGGTGATGTCATTGGGTTACCCGTGACCACTCTCTCATCTCAGAGAGACTTAATCTCCTGCTGAAAGGACAGGAGAGGAGCCCGAGGCAGCCAGTCTGTTAGGGGATGTTAGTGGTGTATAAGGTGGCAGAGTCGTAAACCTCCCCTGGGGATGGGCATAAAGTGCCCACTCTAGCTCTTGGAAGAGAGCAACAATTTCAACCTTCCAGACTCCCCCATCAGCTGTTCTGACTGCTCCTAGCAAGACTTCAGTCAGAGTGATAGGGGTCTGAACCTTTCCTCTCCCTTGGGAACGAGACCAGACAACTTGTCCTTAATGTAATCCCTAACTCTAAAGGGAAAACACGTGTGGATCAGTGCCTGTTGTGGGCTGATCACATGTGGTCCTGGTTGATAAGTACATTCGAACACTCACCTGGAACATCTACTGGGGCATTCATTCACAAATTACACTCTTTGACTCACCCACATGGCCCGGAGAACAAAGGTGGGCCCCTACCCTCAGAACTTCAAAAGGGAGACACTCCCATGGCAGAATGTGGGATAGTTCTATCCTGCATGCTCAAATTGCTCTGGATTGCAGCCTGGATGGAGGCTTTAAGGCGTCTGTTGACCCTCTCTGCCATCCCATTATCTTCGGGTGATATACCGAGGTAGTGTGATGTGCAATTCGCCTTTGTTTGAGAAAAGCTTTCACGTCATGGGATGCAAGTTGCACACGGTTTTCTGAGATTATTGCCTTGTGACAGCGCCGCTGCCCCCAGAAAGAATTCGTGCAAGAATTCATAGATAGCTGCAGTTTTAATGGAGAGGAAAAACCTGACCTCAGGCCACATAGAGAAATGATCAACAAGGACTATGGCAACTATTTTCTACTGCGGGGAGATTCCTATGCGGGCCTACTGGATCAAGGTCAAGCTTGTGCCAGGGACCAGCTCACATGTTAAACGTGCTAAATGGGGCCTTCATGGTCACCAGGGCCTGGTCCACTCAAGTGCAAGCAGAGCACTGGTGGACAAATCTTTCACCATCATCAAAGCTGTGTTCTGACACAGAGGGGCTGCGCTGTCTAATCTGTCCTGTGCAAAATGCCATTGTGTATAGACAGTTCTGGTGCACTTTATGGAAGGGAACGAACTCAGCACCTGTACATTTAGCAAGAGGCAGCCTGTATGCACAACATCTGCCACTTCTTGAAAGATAGAGTCATTTTTCTCTGCTTGGAGCCACTCATCGTTCGTGATGCATTCTTGAGCAAATATTTCCAGGCCATCAACTATGGCAATGGCATTCATGCCGCGATCCAGACTTTCTGTGTTGGCCGAGCTAAGGGGAATACAGGCCAGTCAGCAGTCACCTTCTACTTCCTAGGTTTGTACTTGATTTCGTTTCTGCAGTCCGATAATTGGACTTACAGTCTGGCCAAACCAAGTGATACACTGCTGAAGCAGGCTGCGGAAAAGATCTGGAGCAAGAGTCTAAGATCGGTGCTGATGGGCAAAGTGGTTCCCCAGAGATATTGACGAACATTTTGTGTATCCCACACACAAGTAAACCATTCCAGTGGCAGCCGATTAATTGTTTAATTGGAGCTGCATAAAAAGTTCCAACAAACATGCCAGAGCGACCGAGCATAGTATGGGAGCCTGCACCAACCAAGGAGGGCTCTGCAGGGCTCTTTCTTTAAATAACGGGTTAAAATGGTGCATTTCACAGCACACTTTAAGTGAAAAATTGGTTTAAAAGCCCAATAGTTTGCAATTGGTTCTGTAGGGCAACTCATGAAAACATCCAATACAGGGGTCCCCAACCTTTTGTGCGCACTGAGCAAAATTGGCATATCAAATTAAATGGTGAGCAACATCCATTTTTCGGCGCACAGTTGGCGGACAAATGATTGCAACACAAATTACAAATGTAACAAAGTTAAAACTGCATATAGAACATTTAGAATTTGCAGTACTTAATAGTTATCTACACCACGTGTTATTCTAGTCAAGGAAATGTGCAAGGCCTTTAACTTCATTTGACGTTAAGTGGTTGTTTACAAGAGATGTTGAGGAAATTGAGTGGCCAGTAGTACATTTTTAGACATATAGGACCAGTCCAGCTGTTCAAAAATAGAGTAGGAGTAAATAAACATTACCAGGGGTTTCAGGTTCCGAAGCAAAATATTAGTGCAAATGTATGGACAGTAAAAATGGCAACAAACGGAGCACTGATTTTTCAGGTCTACTGAGATTCTGCCTAGGATTTTATGGGATCTTTAATGGCAAATGGTGCATTCATAAGCTCCAAAGTCATTGATGACTGTATTGTGGGTGTTTTTTTTCTTCAGGAATGTTATGAAATGTTACATTTCTTATTGATCAAAGAGTAAACACAATCCTCTTGAGTTCACTTTCCAATGGCCAGGGTAGGCACCACGAAGAAGATATCTGACAGCCAGAGGGGCTGGTTGGCAATGCCTACGCTCAAAGAGTAGGCATTGGAAAGAATTAGTAATTCACAAGAAATTAAGATATTCTCTTAAAACTGTTGAACAGTTCAGAGGCCACAAAGGAGAGCGTCAGTTTGTTTGAGTCTTTAGGAGAAACTATCCAGGACAGAGCTATTGGCAAACTGTGCCCCCAAGTTCAGGAGTTCCAGGTCATAGAAAGGGATGCACAATGGTTCGATGCAGAATGTAGAATCTCAAAAAGAAAACTGAACCATGATTTAATGAGGGGTGTGTACACTGCTGGTCAGATTTATAGTTTCAAAATGGCATAAAAAAATTGCCTTAAAACAAAAAAAGAATTTGAGAAACAATGAGAGCTTTTTTGAAGGACACTAAATCGTTTTATATTTATTGCTGTTGTCAAGACAGGCATTATGCCATCCCCTTAGACAAGTATTTCTTGGACCACCAGCCCCTCACGGTTACAGGCCAATTCCCTTACTGGACATTGGGGCTCATTACGAGTTTGGTGGCATCTCAATGGTACCGTTACTGCCACTTGGTGCAGCGGTATCACTGGCAGATTCCAAGTGGTGGTTTGGCGGTGTTAGTCCTCAATTATGGAGTTCGTAGCACTCCACGTTGGATTTCGTCGGTATTTGATTGATAGAAATATAATGTGGCATCATTTACATTTTATTGGAGTCTGTGATAAAACTGTGGATGCTGTCCCTTCTCCTCTATGGGGGAGACCATTCCCATGGTGCCAGGGAAGTACGTCTTCGTTACAATAGTTCCCCTGAGGGTGGTGCACAGGGAGAGGATCACATGCGAGAGGAAACCCCTCATGGGACTAGGAATGACCCTACCCTGAGAACACAATATCCTCGTCAATCACCAGACCCTAGACCCCCCCTTCATATAACCCAAAAACAACCCTTTCCCTAATAGACTCATGAGCTATAGTCACCCTGCCATTTCCCTAGATAAGTACTGGGACTATGAAGAGCACAACCGACCCAAGGGAGATCAAGGGTAGAAATACAGAGACGAGGAAGAATGGGAAAGAGTTGAAAGATATGCTATTGACAACCACTGAGACAAAGAAGATGCATGGAGGAATGTAAAGTGTTCCGCATAACCAACATGAGCATTCTAGACATCTTGGAATAAGTACTGGGATGAAGAGGAGGAACAGGGGCATGAAGAGTTCTCCTAAGAACCACACTGAGCAGTCTAGTTGTTGCTGGCTGCTCATTGGCCAATGCAGAGTAGAAAAGGAAGAGGGACTCAGGAAGAAGTTGTCTAGTCCTCCATGAAGGAGCTGCAGGAGCCAGCACGGTGCAGGAAGGTGCAAGGAAGCACACCAGGATGCCAAGAGAAGAGCTGGAAGGACAAGGGCCAGTCCATAGTGGAAGTACCAGAAGGCGAGCTGGCAGAGAGAAGCTCCCGGTGTTCCTGCAGACAAGAGCCCACTACAAAGGGGGAGCACTCAGGCTGGCTGGTGGGAAACTAAAACAGTGCAGTCAGCATATTAATAGTCACAGTACCAGGCAGGCATGTCTGTCCCCCAACAAGAGAAACTTAAGAGTCTGGGACTCACCAAACGAAAGCAACATGAATCTTCTTCCTTGTGGCGGTACTTGGGAGGAAAGGGCTCCAAGTAACCACACACAAAGAAGAGGTGTCTGGGACCCACTACACGCGAACCAAACAAGTCATCTTCCTTGTGGTGGTACATGGGCGAAGAGAGATCAAAGTACCCTCATGCAAAGAAGGGGGGTTTGGAACCCACTTCACGAGAAACACACAAGTCCTCTTCCTTGTGGTGGTACTTGGGAGAAGAGGGCTCCCAGTTCCCGAACATAAAGAGGGGTCTGGGGCCCAATCCCATAAGAAGAAGGGAAACCACAGAGTAATTTACTAAGGACCATACTTGGCAGGGACGTGAACCAAGTTGGCCCAAGCAGAAAGAGAGAGAAGCAGAGATCTGGGACCTACAAGAGAAGGAACCAGGACAAGGGAGTTGTTGCCCCTGGTTGTTGCGAAGTTTGTGTAACAGAGAAATATCTAAGAACTTTATGGAACTTTGGGTTTGGAACCTTATTTACTTGGAATTCTTTGATTGGATCGACAACCTATTCTTCTGAATTAAGAAGACCTTTTGTTTTTATAGGTTAGTCAATAGTGTGAGGGATGAAAATAGGCTTCGGACTTGTGATAGTGGACTATTTACTTTGAACAAGACATCCTGACAGTTTCCTTAGTTTGGTTGAGGAAGACAAACCCCTCTTAGCTTTAGCGAAAGGCAGGAGTTTCCCTAGTACCCCACCCTTTTACTTTCAATAAAAGTATATGTCAATCAACATGGGCCCACTGTGTCCGAGTCCTACTTCTACATTCTTACAGGTCACTAATGGTCTTTTAAGTCTTATCCAACGTGATACGGAGACATCTCAGAGCATCTGTCCAATATACAAGATTGTGGAATTATACATTGTTTTCCAACACCAATATAGGTGACATGCAGGGATGTCGGTTGGACCCAATGTATTCCTTTTGGATGTTGATTCTAGTACTTCTCTTAGGAAAGTTAATCCACCCTCCACCTGAAGGGTTCATTTTATAGCATTGTTCCTTATGCAGAAGACACAGCCATTTTGCACTTGCCCCAAGCAGGTCTCCAACAGGGCCTGCTAAACACAAGTTACTATTTTGGGAATTAGTTTGAAATTAAATATAATAAAAACAAAAATGATGGTGTTCAGGCATAGAGTGAAACCTTGTAGCTAGTTTTTAAATGGATGTAGAGATGAGGGGGCAGTCTCCTTTTTATTTGAGCCTCCTCTTCTGAAAGAGCACTGCTTGTGTCAGTCATTTTAACAAGATAGCTGAAAAGGCATCATTAATGATTAAATGGCTTTTTACAGTGTTATTTCAAGTTTGCTGCATTCTGATAGGAGAAGTGTCTGGCAGTATATAAGACAAAGGTCTGCTCCATGATTTTAAGTCTGCAAAATCTAGGGTGGTTAGAACTTTCATTTCCTGGAGGGGTTGCAAAATAAATTCCTGTGCCGAATAGCAGGTCTCTCTGCAGATACACCCGCTAGCCCCTTGTGAGCTGAATTGGGGGTCTTCAATTTGAAAGTGTCATGCCAGTTAAGAATGTTCCTTATTTTTTAAAAGCACATCTGGGATTTTCTGCTAATCATAAAGTGAATTTCAGTGCAAGTGCGATTGCAGCCTTCCCTAGGGAAGAAAAATACTTGTGGTGGTTGTAAGGCACTGTCCATTTAGATAGGGATGGGATATAACTGAAATTGGTGCATTAAGCAACCTCAAAGTAGCTCCAAAATCAAGAGCTTGTCTGATGGAAAAAGAGTCAGATGTCCAAAATATACATAGGCTGCCCACTTTAGCCTTATATACAGACTTAAGTACACCTATAAAATGGCAAGGAGAAATCTGTGAAATAAGATACCCAGAATGCAGGAGGCTGGTGGTAATGATACGTTTAAATGTACCCACTCCTTAATAAATTAAGAAAGTGTGCAGGAGGAGGCACAAAGTGTGCTTGCAAAATAGGAGTCCAAGATTTGGTTCATTTTCTGTTAATTTGCCGTTGTTTCTCTGTTTTGCATAAGCGTGGAATGCATGGGAGCTATGTTATATATAATTATTTGTAATGATAAGTTTGAATATGTTAAAGTTGCTTTTTTATTTTGGGCTTGTTCTTTGTGAATTGTATGAAAAATAGGAAATGTTTTTAAATGTTGCTGACTTAATGGAGAAATACGATTAAATATGAATTAGTACTTCAGGTCATTACATGGTAGGCTTTAAAGATCACTTCATTGGGCCTTTGGAGGTTACCTCCTGGGAATTATTTGGGAATGTTATGGCAAATCTTGTTTTTTAAAGCTCCAGAAGGCTGTTGCATTGGTGAAAAAATGGAATAAAAATAATACTTTTCTCAATTATTTGGAGCCTATTTTCTCTGCCCATAGGGAATTTTACACAAGACTTATAGGCAAACATTGGTCAAACCTTTGAGCATTTGATGACCACTTCATAGAGTGGTGTGGTGGTGTTAACTAAGTATTTTAATCAATTAATTGGCTTCTTAGTTTAAACCTATTAATAATAACTTAATTGGAATGGCATACAGGACAAATTAATTATGAAAAATGTGGCATGCATTTACCGTATCTGCCCATTTAACAGGTGCCAGATTGGCAGAGTATCAAACGATGACAATTTTTCCGCTACGACACTATATAATAATAAATACAGGTGACACCAAAATGAATGGTGGCATCAAACACAAACCTCACTTGTACAGAAAGTGTGGATGCACAATATTTAATAAAGGAAAGTTGGGTATGCATACCACCTCCTTGTCCATTATGCTCATACTAGCTGTACCAACAGAACAGAATATGCCAATTTTCTCCAAAACACAAACATGGTTCAAATATTGTACTCATTAATACATTTGTCAGCTGGGCAAAGTAACTGGATATGACAGGGTTTTTAGCAATGACAGTACCATAACAAGTAAGGAGATTTTCTGAAAAATGATGTGCATGGTGGGACCAAACAAATCTTGCATGTATAGAAATAAGCCAGCTGGAAACACAGCGGCTCATTGGCCAACATTCTTAAAGAGTCCAGGACTCTGTCCTGACTACAGTGCTACTGAGGTCTCATCCATTCAGCACCTTCTTCTAGGCCTCCACACCATGGCCCACAGCAACTGGCGAGCAACAATTTAGGGTACAGCGAGCAACATGTTGCTCCCGAGCTACACGTTGGAGATCCCTGATCCAATAGATTCAAGTCACCAACAGTACACAGGAGCATTTCCCAATGCATTTTCATACTGCCTTTGCTCACAATATATGTCAGTATAAAACAAATGTCATGCTGGCTGTGCCTATACATTTCCATGCTGATTGCACCAATATTTGCCAATATTCCCATAAGGAAACACTCATGTTTGCTATAAGAAATCATGTCTACTCTAGGTCTGCCAATGTATGGCAGTATCCCAACCTAAGAACATACTCTGTTGCCTTTTTCATTCAAAATGCCATGCCACAATATGAAAACACGTCCAAACTGGCTGCATCAAAATGCAGGCCTAGCCACATAATAGCACATAATAGCACATCATGCTTGCTTTATCATAGATGTTGAGTAAAGATGCTAGATCATAGTGAGAAATAGCTAGACTGGCTGCACTAAAAAATACCAGTCTAGCCAGGAATAACACATCATTCTTGATTTATTGTTGATGACCAGTACAGATGCTATACCAAAGAAATAGCTAGAGTGGCTGAACCAAAAGGCCAGTCTAGCCACATAATAACATATATCGTGCTTGCTTTATCATAGATGCACAGTAAAAAATGCCATGCCAAAGTAAGAAATAGCTAAACTGACTGCACTAAAATGCCAGTCTAGCCACATAATGACACTTATCATGCTTGCTTCATCATATATGCCAGTAAAAAAAGGCAGGACAATTAATTAGCTAGACTGAATCAAAATATTAGCCTAGTCATGTAATGGCACTTATGATGCTTGCCTTATTATAGATGCCCAGAAAAAAATGCCATGCCAAAGAAATAGCTAGAATGACAACACCAAAATGACAGTCTAGCCACATAATAAAACATATCATGCTTGCTTTATTATAAATGCCCAGTGAAAAATGTCATGCCAAATAGCTAGCCTGGCTGCACCAAAATGCCAGTCTAGCCAGTCAATAACCCTTATAATGCTTGCCTTATCAGATGCTCATGATGCTCATTTTCCCCTTAGCCCTCCAAATCAGCAGACCAGCACAAACACAAAAGCACAGACCGCACACATCAACTTGCTAATTCACACAGAATCCCCTCGTGCACCCATGCATGATACATCCGCTTATTTGAATTTCACACACAGCAGCCACCTATGCATCACAAACTGGCTCATCATTCACACAAAAATAAATGTCTCTTACCTTCAGCCCTGATCAGGTCGGTTTCTCGCTGCACGCCACCTCCCAGGGAACACGTCAGAAGTCCTGTGGCCCCCACGCATCACAAACAGGAACCAGAAAGCAAAGAGCGTTCCTGGTTCCTGTACATATATGCAGGAGACAGAGTGCTTCTGCAGCACGACCCCAAGCTGTCTGAATGTGCGGGGAGGTGTGGGAGCGCTCCCTACACACATTCAGAGGTACAGTTCCCCAGCCTGCATCCCGAATGGGCTATGCAAGGCTGGGAAAGCAAAACGCCCCCAACCTTGCATGGTCCATTAGAAATGCATGCAGGGGAACAGCAACTGTCAAAGGGAAACAATGTTTCCCTTTGACAGTTTAAGGCAGCCCAGGAGCGCACCATCAGCTGCACAAAGCAGCTGCGGGAGCGCTCAGTGTTTACACAGGGCTGGCTCAGCACCACTATAACAGACAAGGGTACTGGCAGGTAAGCGCTCCCTCCCCATTACGGATGAGTCGCCACTGTCCTCCCTGCCAATCATTTAGTGATTTAGCTCTGGGGGTGCAAGTGCCTAGACACGAAAGCCACTGTGTTCTTTCTCACTGAGTAGGACCTGTGACAGAGCAGCTTCCAAGCCTATTTTTGCTCGACTCTAACATCAGAATAGTGGGCTGTTTGGTGAAAATGGGGGAAAGCTGAGAGCTTAAATAATGGGTTGCTTGTCCTGGTGCAAAGCTTGATGCTGGTCCTTGGCCCAGAGAAAATTAATGCCTTGCTGGTCAATCTGTGCATTGAGTCAACAGCTCCAGCAAAGTCTCTCACATATTTGGTTTTAAATTTACACAGATCTAGGAATGAGATGTGCTTCTGCTTGGAGTTGGGCATGGGAGCATCATTGATTGTTTTGGGAAGATCAAGTTTAGGCCTGATGCCACTCACTGATGGAGTGTGTCCCTGGTACTACATACCTCTCAAACAAGCAGCATGCACTTGCCGGCTTTCAGTGTAAACCCCTTGTCACTTGTGATTCTTAATGAACAATCCAAGGCTTCGACAGGCTTGGCAACTGTGTTCATATACATGAGAAGACCACCTTGAAAGTACACAATTTCCTTGATGTCTTTCATCCGTTTGTCCGTCAGTTGTAGACATACTGAAGAGGATGATGCCAGAATGGTAGGCCTGACTGACGTAATGAAGGCATGTTCATGCTAGTTCTATTTGATGGTAAGCACATCTCAGGTTGAGGGTTAAAAAAGCATCTGCATTTCCAATCCAATGACCATTTTACTAATGTTGGGTTGGGGATGCAAGTCCACTTTTTTAATTATAAATGCTTTTTTATAACAGGCTTAATACCAAAGAGGTTTTTAAGCGGCGAGCGCATTGTCACTGAGCTATACGACCCATTCCAATGTTATGTTCTGATTTAACCTGCAGAATTCCACGCACATTCTAATGCCACCTTTGTTGCCCTTCCAGGCGAAACTATCAGAGCCAACTATACTGTGGCTTCCACTCTCTCTATAATTCAGACTTGATTGTGTCTTGGAGTAGATTTTCCAGTTAGTCCTTCTGGCAGAACAGCACTTTGTGGACTTGTTTTTCTACTGCAGCGTCCTGCTTGTGCACCATCATTTGAAGGCACACTGTGAGTTTGCCTGCAGTGTCAATGAATACTCTTGCAAAGCGCTAGGTAGGTTTTAAGAGCATGCGTTGGCCTTCTGGGGCTGACCCATCATGTTGGTTTCAACCTGGGACGTACTTTGGTGACAACAAAGCCATTTCCAACTGTAGAACATTACTTGTAGGCAGTGGGTGAGAAGAACACCAGTGCAAGAGAGCCACTCTCCTCAAATGGATGCCCTCATGTTGTAGAATGTGGGGTAGTTCTATATGAGAATATCATGTCGCCTACAATTTCCTGCATGCTTAACTTGCTCTGCTTTGCAGCCTAGTGTCTTGGGGGACTCATTTTAAACTCTCTATCATTCCACTACCCTTGGGTTGATAGAATAGAGTAAAGCCTTTATTTAATGGGATGTGACTTGCACACCATTATCAGAGATGATGACCTCAGGACAGCACTCCCTCGAGAAGAGGTCCTGAAGAATTGAATTCAGGGTCTGTGACTGTGGTGATGGAGGAAACAAACTTGATCTCAGACTACTTAGAGAAACTACCTACAAGGACTATGGCAGATCTTTCCACAGTGGGGAATATTCCTGTGCAGGCCTATCAAATCAAGGGCCATCTTGCACCAGGGGTCAGTCGGCATGGTAACCAGGGTAAATGGGGAGTGTCTGGGCAACAGGGTCTAACACTGTGAACACACTGTGCAGCTAAAAGAAGAAAACTGACCTACTCTAATAACACATGTAGATGAGCATATTCTTTGTTCAGTGCCAGGTATATGAGGGCACAGACTCAGCATGGTATCAGATGTAGGAGCACAAAATATAAATTTGGGTATAGAAGTTCCAGGTGTGTTATTCATCATTTGCAAAATACCTAATATAAGAGGGTGCAGACTCTGCACAGTGCCAATCACAAGAAGGAAAATGTCCTTGCAGCGGCACCAGCATATTTTCACTTTTTTAGTTTTTTGGCTTTTAGGTGAAGTTGTGGCACTACTTATAAACCGAAACTATTGCATTGGAGTACAGAATGGAGGTAGGTTGGGTGTGAGAAGCGGCGCACAGCCTGTGAGCACTGTTTGTTTATTCACCCACCCTTTGACCACTCATGGTCATGCTAATCCTTCACACCCACCACTTACCACTTCCCATTCAAAGCACACCCTCCTGCTATCTGTTTGAGCTAGCTGTATCATGACGTAATATCAAACTTCATGCTGTGAAGGGCCTGCCAGTGTTATTTCAAAGCACCCTTCTAAGAGTTAGTGGGCCTCATTCCGAGTATGGTGGTAAGGGATAGCGGCCACCGGTAACGAGACCGGTGGCGGTGATCCCTTACCGCCATACTCCGAGTTCCCTTTGCGCCCTCGCCCTTAACGCCTGCTTTGAGCAGGTGTTAAAGTCGAGGGCGCAAAGGGGCCTCCAAGCCAATAACGGTGACCGTAATGAACGGTCACCGTTATTTGCATCTTCCCCATTCCCATTGAGCCCTATGGGGGCTCATTTGGGAATGGGGAAGAGCCTTGGTGAATGGGGAATTACCGCCCCGCCAACCTTGGAATGGGGCGGTAATTCCGCCATCCACCAAGGCGCTGCCGGTCCGGGTACGGCGTCAACCAAGGCGTTAATAGCGCCATTGGTTATCGCCGTACTCGGAATGAGGCCCAATGTCTTACTTGACCATGGAAATACGCTCCTGGTGTCATAAAAAGCTATTAAACTAGTCAGTCTTTAGCCACTTGATCTATAAGCAATAGGTGAGGTGCAATAGGTGAAACCCAAATGCAGGGTACTATTACAAGCAGTATTGCCATCATATTTTCCTTGCACAGAAGTTGCCGTAAAACAAGCATTGGCAAAACCAACAGTTTTGGCTTGTGTATTGGTACTAAACATCATATGATCCATCTTTTTTCAGCTGTTGCCACCTTATGGTCAGGTAGTACCATTCTGGCAGTGTCTGACAAATGCATACACAAAAGCCAAAATGGTAGGCTTTACCGATGCTTGATCTGGCTACTTTTGAGCCAAATGCAGGGTACTTACAAGCAGTATTGCCCTTTCATTTTCTATGGTAATCAGTGATTTTCTGGCTCTCCATCCTCTTAAATAGGCTGTATTTATAAGATGCCTTTTGATCTATCACTTCTGGATGGTAAAGGCAAGACAGTGATGCATCAGAGGCTGTCTGGAGATTATTGAGGATACATTCGGTGATACAATTGTTTGCAGATAACGTCCGGAGTTGTACAAACCAACGGAGATCATCTTAACTATACCCTGTTATTTTAAACCTATAACCTACCTGGTGTTCCTTAACCCAGGGTGTCCTGCATGCAGCATGTTGCTATGTGACCAAACCTGTGTGTGGCTGCTTCAAGACAAAGGTGAGCAGTGGCCTCAGTGGCCTGTGTTATTGGTGAACGTCGTCTCTTACTGTGCAATAGTGGACAGGAGACAGGTTGCTTCTGGGTTATAAAAAGCATGTTGGCCATGCCTGGGAACAGCATCATTGCCCTACATCAGTGCTAGCTCATAGAAGGCTTTGTTTTCTGCCCCCAGGTGGGCCTGTAGTGACACAATATATAACCTCTGACGTATAACGACCATATTTGGCACAAAAGACATCCAACCTCTGCTCTCTTCTCGGTCATAGGAGCCTTTGCTATTTTGAAAGCGGGCACCCCTCCTGATTGGTTCTTTAAATCATGTTTTGTACTCAGTTGGGGGCTTTCTCAGAACAATCTGTAGAAATGGGAGCATACACTTGGTGGGTTTAGC
Source organism: Ambystoma mexicanum (assembly GCF_040938575.1). NCBI lineage: Eukaryota > Metazoa > Chordata > Amphibia > Caudata > Ambystomatidae > Ambystoma > Ambystoma mexicanum. Next base: position 189,982,922 of record NC_090932.1, read on the forward strand.
AGCAGCTTTATTGTATAGCCAACCTGAGCCCAGCAGGACTCTGCCATTACATCTCCAACTGCTAACTGCGGAACTAAGAACCACGCCACGTAAGTAAACAAGAGTATAGCATATATCACAACACTTCTCCCCCCCCATAACATCACGAAAACACCATAACATTCATGCAACACTCATCACTACGCACACCCCCATTCGATCAAAACCCAAAGGAAGGAAAGAAAAGAGAAGGGGAAGACACAATAGAAGCAGCCGACTGTACAATAGCACCCAAAACATAATCATTATATTTGGAAGGCAATCTCCTCTCTCGGATGGGGTGACTGTTGCCTCTGACCGGGGCAGTAAGAATTGAGGTGGCAGAAGACTCCGAACCCACACCAGCACCACCACACACAACGGTCCCCTCAACCGGAACATAATCAGCGGCAACATCATGACAGCTTGACGGCACTCCAACATCTGTACAGGGAAAATAAAGATTAGGATTTATGGTTGCCTCAGAATCAGAATCCCCGGAAGGAACACCGGGAGCCACTCCAGAGTGACCCACACCTCTACAGACTTCCATGGGCTTACTCTCCAGATGAGACCCTTGAGCTCTTTCCACAACCACCACTCACCTCATGCTCCACCTGGACCCATCATCAAGCTTAACATATCCTCGCCCAGTCTTCATCACCACCCAAGGTTGCATATACTTGCTACAACGCTTGGGCACAAACCTTGGGTTCCTGATTTGGACACGGTCCCCTACCTTCACCGACAGGGACTTCTTACACGCCAACTATTTCTGCATAAATGACTCTTGCTTACAACGCACCCGATTCAAAACCTCTTGCATGTCAACCTGCGAATGAGTACCACCACCCAGCGCCTGCACCCTCAGTTTTGAAACAGGTTTCCTTCCCTGCATCAGCTCAAACGAGGAATGACCCGTAAGTGCTGAGGGGTTATATCTGTAAGCCTTCAGAGCCTCAGAAACTACATTCTTCCACAGGAGACCATTGGCTAGAGCTAACTGTACAGCCCCCTTAACAAAACGATTTGTTCGCTCCACAAGACCATTGGCCTCTGGATTGTACAGTGAGACCTTGTGGTGGTGGATGCCCAGACTCCTCAAAAACTCCTGCATATGATCGGACACAAATTGTACCCCGTTATCAGTAACAATACCGGCAGGTACCCCTTCCCTGTCAAAAACCGTACAAAAAAATTCCACAACTTTCTCAGCCGTCACAGTGGACAATGCCATGGCCTCCACCCACCTGGAAGTGTAATCAACCATGACCACTATAAACCTGAGACCACCACCCAAGGTATTCATAGGGCCCATTATGTCGACGGCCACTTTCGACCACACCTCCTCCGGAACCTCAACAGGATACACCGGCTGGGGAGACGGAGCCTTACTCTTATCACTCGCGAAACACGCCACACAATCCCTTATCACATCTTCTACCTCGCCATCCATCCTAGCCCACCAATACAACTCTCTCTCAACCTCCTCTTCGTCATTGACCTCCCCAAATGACCCTTGTGAGCCAACACCATAGGCTTGCCCTTAAGCGACTCCGGTGGAACTAACCTCTGGCCCCTGGCAATACCCCAGGGACCCTCTGACAACTCATGCCATACGTGACCGTAGAGCTTGGACAAACTATTACACAAAATCCCACTTTTGAGAGCTGATTTGATCTCTATCAACATGGGGTCACAGGAACACTGCTCACTCCAGACCTGCTCACCAACAGCAGGAACCACACCTGCCACCAAGGTACACTCATCCCCATCCACCTTGTGCACCTCATCAACGTTCCCAGCACGGGGAAACCGCGACAAACAATCCGCTACGGCATTCTTCACCCCGGGAACATATTCAATCTTGAAATTGAGCTCGCTCATGTCCGCCATCCACCTCATGATTCTAGATGAGGCATGAGATAACCCCTTCATCGTCAGAACATGCACCAAAGGCTTATGATCCGTGCAAAGAGTGTATTCCACTCCCCATAAAAAGGTTAGAAAGTGTCTCGAAACCCATACAACGCCCAGAGCCTCCCTTTCTATGACTGCGTATCTTTGTTCCGCATCTCTCAGTACTTTGGAGGCAAAAGCAATAGGGGGTACGAGTGGCATGAATAAATATCTCGTGCACCCCCATCAAACAACACATGGCCACATGGACTATTGAGTGACCTACGAAGGAAACACTGTTAGTGGCCTGGGGGGCGGGGGTACCCAAGGACAGAGGCACAAAATGAAACTATAACACCCTGATGGGGGTGCCCGCTGAGCACCCACGTTGCCGGTTGCTTCGGGGCTTGGCAACCCATCCTGAAGAGTGGACTGCTACGCTGCCCCTCCAGGGTGGCGTGCTGTGACCCAGGCCCTGCTCCGGCGCTAGACCTGTTGGAGCCTAGGCCTGTGGCTCGCCCATAAGACGCCCCCGCCTCTGGCGGGCAGGGTGAGTTCTGCGGTGCCCTGCTCCCCCGCCGCTCCTCCCGCGGAGACATATCCTCTTTCTCCCACTGTCCCCCCCGCATCGGGAGCGCAGTCGGCTTCTTCCGCCCCCCCTGCGAACATCCACTCACTATCAGGGGCATTCCTGATTTCCGAGAACGCTCCTGGGGGGGCACGTGACCCCTGGTTACTAATAATACAGTGGGTGTGCTGCGTTGGGGGGTGCGGGCGCTTCGTCACGGCCCCGGCTCTGGTGTTACTTGACTCTGCACCCTGGTGCTGCCCTGGATCAGCTATGTGCCCCATAACTTTTATGGTAGCCCCTCAGGAGCATGCCATTGTGGGGGTGTGCATCCCGGCCCCCCCTGCTCAAACTTGACATCCAGAGGCCAGACACTCACAGCCCAGCGAAATAGCGGGGGTGGCACCCTCCATTCTTTCCCCAAACGTTCGGGCTGCTGGTCCCTGGTGTAGCTGCCCTCCAGGTGGTGGACTCGGGGCGTCTTGCCTGATCCTCAGCAATCTTCAATACCTGCACCAGGTGCCTCACGCACATTGGGGCTCTGGAATACCGCTTGCCTCTCTCCCATTGTGGTCCAGGATCCTATTGAAAGCGTCTTTCATCCGGGACTACCGAGACTGTGCGGGGGCGAGCGCTTGGGCTCCAGCGCCCTCTTGCTTAACCCTCTAAACCCCCCCACCCTGGGTACACCACGCAAACCACGGTTGTTGTTGTTGGCAAGTCAGCTCATCTCCTTCCAATACCCGCCTACCCCCGATACTACAGAGAGGTTGACCCTACATTCTACTGGTGCCCCTGGTAGTCGTCTCCTTGTCAACGCATGAGGCGCCTCTTTCCCACTTTCTGCATCCTACTGGCTACTTGCCTGCACCACTGTTGGTCTCCATAAGCCCCTTCTCACCTCATTCAGGACTTCTCTCGGCACCATGACCAAAGGAGCAGGAAAAAAACAGTGCACCAAAAACTCCAGCGAGATCGGCCGAGGAGGCGCCGGAGCAGTCTCCAACTAATCCAACCTCGTCTGTCCCTCCTGACCCCCAGAGCATGATGGAATTCATCCGCGAGGGCTTCACCACACTTCACTCCAAGCACAATGACATGAATGGTACCATATCCTTCATCAAGGCCCACATTGAGAGGACTGACGGCCGGGTGGCGGAGATCGAGACGAGGGTGAGCACCACTTAGGATAACCTGGGCTCCCTTCGTGCAGAGGTATCCTCTCTCTCCAACCGAGTCCTTGAGGTTGAGAAGAAGAATGAGGACCTTGAGTCCCGATCGAGACGAAACAACCTTTGCATTATCGGTGTCCCCGAAGACGGTGTCAATGAGCCGATGGAGGACTATATCGAATGCACACTGCTGACACTCTTTGACTCTCCAAAACTCTCCCCACAGTTTGCTATATGCTGTTGGGGGGTGCCAGAATACACCTATACCTCGACTTCTCAGTGGCTGTCGAACGGGAATGCAAGACCTTCTTGGTGGTAAAAAAGAGACTAAGAGACCACAGAGTCAAATACTCCATGCTGTACCCCGCTAACCTACGAATTGAACACTCTAACCAGGTGTATTTTTTCACAATTCCAGAGGAGGCCTCCAGGTTCATTGATGAATGCTTCCCTGCTAAACCTCCCTCTACACCATATATTTCTGGCTGTTATATCATTCTGTTGAGAGGTTACCGAAACCAGTTACCACTCTGTGTCAGTAACCTACAAGTCTACCACTCTCAACCAAGAACAAATTGGTTCACCATTATACGACCGTGCCATATCGATGCGTACAAAATCCTCCCCAAGTTGCAGATGATGTCACTGTTAGGCACCGTGTTTATCCTTAAATTGTCCCAAGGTTCGGAGCATCGCCACCAGGCCGGTTCACAGGCCCCCCGGCGTTGATGCCATTGGTTTGGATTTGGCTAATGGGCTATGGGGTTATCATTCCTCTATTTGGGGGAGGGATGTGGGTGGGGGCGGGTTATGCTTGGTGTTATGTTATAAAAGGCTTGGCGGCTGCAGCGAGGGTTGAGTGTGAGGTAACATTGAACCGGTGGTGTTGCGGGGCTACTGGACCGTTCCATCGGTCACCGGGACCGCCGTTCCATCAAATATTGACTTTTAACAAACATTTCTATACTGTTAACCAAACATAACTTAACTTTCATGAGCTGGAACGTGCAGGGTCTAGGTAATTATAAGAAAATGAGACAACTCCAGTTGCAGTCTGAACGTCACGGGGACAAAATCCTTTTCCTGCAGGAGACACAATCTGTACTGAATACTGTGAAAAATTCGCAAAAACGTGGGGCCCCCAAAGATACTTCACTAATTACTCTACCCAAAGTCGTGGGGTCATGACCCTAATCCACAGGAGTCTCAAGTTCGATCTTATATCCTCACAGATTGACCCTCAGGGCAGATATGTCCTACTCCATGCTATTCTTCAGAACAGGGAGGTGGTCCTACTGAACATTTACGATCCTAACATTGACGATCCAGAATTTTATTTACATCTCACGTCCCTCCTGGATAGCTTCCCCTTAATACCAATACTCTGCAGGGGTGACTTTAATACAATTTTTGACGTGAACCTGGACAGATCCGGCTCCAGGCCTCGTCAATTTACCAAAGCAGCCTATACTACATTGTCATCTCTCCCCCGGCTTGCACTGGTCAACGCATGGAGGCTCCTCTATCCCGATTCCCGCTCCTACTCCTTCTATTCCTCGGTACATGACTCCTATTCCCGAATCGACAGATGGCTCGTTTCTGATATGATGATAAAAAAACGTGTCGTGGCTACTGATCCTTCCTAGAACCCTATCTGACCATTCACCAGTGACCATTACCTTTTGCTGGTGTCCGGACCGCGATCGGACTAGGCACTGGAGGATGAAGCCTCACTCTCTCCTCGACCCTGTATTTAGTTCTGAACTGGAGATAGCCATCGAAGAGTTCTTTGAAATAAACACTGACTCAGTACCCTCACAGGCCACTCTTTGGGAATCTTTCAAAGCCTACATTAGGGGCATAGCACTATCCAAGGAAAATGATATCCTTAAAACAATCCGTAAGGACATCACTGAAAGCGAGTCCATACTATCGACCATGGAAGCCCAATGCTCACTACACCAAACTCCCAAAGCCCTAGCGTCCATAGGAGCGGAACACGACATGTTCCGCACCCTGGCGGACCGCGAACTAAAATTCTTGGACAGCCCTGGCCTTGGTAGGAAATATGGTGAGGGTGAACGCCCGGGCCACTTCCTGGCCAGGCTTCTCTGGCGCGAGCTTTGTGCCCCACACATTCCTGGGGTGGAAAGACCCGATGGCACCCTAGCCACTTCATCGCAAGATATCAACTCCGAATTTCTCACCTTTTATGAATCCCTATATACCAAAGCGGACAGTGCTCCGACATGGGAAATCGACTCCTACCTTGATGCCCTCCCCCTCTCCGTACTTTCCCCCAAAATCATTGGATCTCTTGACTCCCCATTCACCCCTGAGGAGTTGTCAGATGCCGTAGACTCACTTTCCACAGGGAAGTCCCCAGGCTCCGATGGCATCCCCATTGAATTTTATAAATGCTACAAATCGCTCCTACTCCCCCACCTAATAGCCCTCTGGGAGGAATCAGTGGAGACAGGCAAATTTCCCCCCTCCCTCCGCAAAGCCACGATAATTGTCCTACTCAAACCTGGCAAACCCCCCACACAATGCGGTTCGTAACGTCCACTCTCGCTCATTAATTGTGATGCCAAAATCTACAACAAACTATTAGCTCTACGCCTGGTCCCCTACATGCCGCATATTATTCATCCTGACCACACAGTCTTTATTCCAGGATGCTCCACCTCCTTGAACCTGAGGCACCTCTTTAATATAAGTAGCAGAATAACCCCAAATGTCCACGCAATAGCCGCTACTCTCGACATGCAAAAAGTGTTTGATTCGGTTTCATGGAAGTACCTCTGCGGGTTCTTGAAAAATGCTAATTCGGCCCCTCCTTTCTCTCCTGGGTTAGACTAATATACTCCGACCCAGTTGCCAGGGTCTGCACTGAGGACCGATGCTCTCCTCTTTTTCAAATCGCCAGGGGGACGAGGCAGGGCTGCCCATTCTCTCCCCTGGTTTTCGCCATAGCGATGGAACCATTTGCCGATATGCTACGCCAATCCCACGCACATAGAGGTTTACGAACTGCGGACCAGTCTGATATAGTGTCCCTGTATGCCGACGATGCGCTTCTCTTCATCCGTTTCCCCTCCATCAATTTGGCTCCAATATTGGAAGACGTTATCCGCTTCGGACACATCTACGGACTTAAAGTGAATTGTGCTACACCCTCCCCCTTCCCGCTCACAGACTGCACTCCCCCCCCCCCCCCGACACTCTGGGGTTCGCTTGGGCTCAGTCCAATTTCACCTATCTTGGAATAGAAATAGCTCGTCACTTTGAATTGACCTTTGAAGAAAACTCCCAAAAATACCTCACAAACCTTGCAACTAGGGCACTGGGCTGGAGTAAGATGCCGATCTCCCTAACAGGCAGAATAGGGATACTAAAGATGATAGTATTGCCCCAACTTCTGTATAGGTTCACTAAGATCCCCTTATGGCCAGGTGAAGGGTTCTTTCGAACATTGACTCGCACGATTAACACCTTTTTGTGGCACTCGGGTGCGGTCCGCCTTAAACTCGGGACCCTGTCCACCCCCATGGAGGGTGGCGGCTTCGGTGCTCCTGATTTCCTCAAATACTGGCTGGTGGCGCAAGTCCAATTCATGTCACACTGGTTCAACATGTTAGACCCCCCCACACGTCAGGCTCGAAAAACTAGCGGCTGGCGACCGGGACATTCGTTCCCTAGTTGTCCAACTCATTCTGTCAGTCCCGGACTCACTTGACCCGGTGGCCTGTACCTCCTTGGCCCTAACAAAAGCATGGAAATTACTCAGCAGTGCCCACCCATTCCACGTTAACCTCCCACTCTGGAACTTCCTCCTGGGGATCCCACATGTACCACCACTCGTAGTGCGCCGTTGGGCCGAGGCAGGATATGAGTTGATCCGAGACATCTTTGAGCATGGCAACGTCACTGAATGGCCAGACCTCCCACTGTCCCTGAGACAGAGCCCGTCTGTATGGCTTCAGTACTCATCTCTTCAGAAGACCCTTAAACGCAAACACCCTATGTTCCCACCGACACCACCAGATGATCCTGCAATTGCAGAGTTAACCTCCCCCATGCCCACGAGGGGTAAAGTATCCAGACTCTATACCATGGTTCAAACTAGGACCACCCGAGAATTCACCAAACTGAAACACGCATGGGAAGATGACCTCGGGTTGGAAATGACCGAAGAACGCTGGGCCCATATGTGCGTACGCATACACAGGGTGTCCTTCAACTACCGCTTCAAACTAATTCAGTTTAAGGTACTCCACAGGTACCACTATACCCCGAACAGACTTCATCACATGTTTAATGACCACTCCCCAAGATGCCCCAGATGTGGCTATTATACTGCCGACTATATTCACATGATCTGGTCCTGTCCCCGCCTAACCCATTTCTGGAATTTGGTATGTGCCACAGTGTCAACTATTCTTGAGCATCCTATCATCCCATCCCCAATGAGAGGTCTCTTCCACGACTTTCCCAAACTCCGCCGTGACTCCAAAAAACTGGCCGGCCTCTGCATGTTATTCTCAGTGCGGTCCGTTCTACCCTACTGGCTTCGGCCCACACCACCCACTCATGCACAATTGCTCACGGCGGTCACTTGGGCTTCAGACACCGAGGAATTCTAGTCCCTACTAAAGCCCACTCACTCAAGACCAAGAGATATTTGGCTCAAGTTTCGATCCTATATGTCCGCTATGGAAACTGCATCAGGTACCACATCCCCGGCTCCCACCCCCCCCCACACACTAGTTCCCCTTCCTGAACTGTTGTCTTTCCAGACCCGCACCCACTCTGCATGTATCTCCCAAGTGTATAATCAAACTGTAAGTTGATCCTGTATTCCTGTATTATCTATACTGCTAATGTATTGTACCTGTTTTGTATATTGCTCGCCTATGTCTGTGCTGCCAAGCTAAATAAAAAGAAGTTTAAAAAAAAAAGAACCAAGCATAATTGCCCTTAGCATCGAACCAAAGACAGCATTTGCAACTAGGCTGGCACTAGAGCTAACACCCGTGTGTAATGCCACCACCTGTCCAGAGGCTCACAAGGAACATCTAACAAAGGTGCAAGCAATCAACCCACATAGGAGGAGCAACCCCTCTGCCCAGCGTATTAGATGGAGAATAGAGGAATATGTTGTGTTTCCTGCTTAATGCCACCCACAGAACTGCACAAGTAAGGGATACAAGCATGTTACGAAAAATTCACAAGTTTGTTAGAACACGTATTTGTAGTTTTAGAAGTGGACTAGGCATTTGCATGCGGAAAGGCATGATTTGTAGGCTCCTATGTGATATTGCAACGTAATGGAAGCTGACACAGGTCACGTGACTGAGGTAAGTTGGCAAACTCTCTCACCTGGCATCAGACTGTAAGACGCAGCAGAAACCCGCCCTCAACTTGGCCCAGAGACTATGCTTCATGCACACAACCTTGCAGACGACTCTGCATACTGGTCTTGGCCTCAGGGCGAGCATTTCAGCAGTGCCCATATATGGACAAATAGGAATAGCCAAACCATTGGGTTAGCAACACCTCGGGGAGGTCCCACAGTCTGCACAATTCAATAGATGCGCCAGCGCCCCACCGGTAAGGCCAGCATGAATTGGAGGAGTCGCCAAACCATCAGCAGCCCGCGGGACACCCCGAATGAGCTGCTACGTTAAGGGTAAAGGAGAGAAGAGAATCCCAGCTCCTGAACATGTCATTATCAATGCTCGGAGGCACCAGTCATTGGACTCAGACCTGAGGTTCATCCAATTCCCAGGCACCTGCCGTGTGAACGAGTGTGCTCAGCATGGAGGCACAGGCTACAGGCGTGGCAGAGCAATATCGCCTTGTCACAGGACATGGGACAGCCAGCTATGTGTATATGGTGTATATGTTGTGTGCATACTGTCAAGGGTAGCCACAGAGCCCACCCACACTGGAGGAAGTTTCAACGTTTTTATTTGTTTCACTTCTTCAATATCTGCCTCAGAAACCTTATGATCACACAAAGAAGAGCCCTACTTCTACCCTCGACCTCCACGTGGGCTCCCTCCCCTGTAGCCTATGCTTCCCTACTCCCAGGCAACACCTTCCAAATGTTCCATCTATTGCTAAGTAATAATGACCCAAACTGCCTTCTCTTAACCTCTCTCTACAGGGAGCCCTAGAGACCGTGGCCATGCCTATCTCCTTCTGGCAGTGATAGGAGTGTACCAAAAAAGTAATGGAACTGTGACTCCGGCGGGGGACCGAATAGGAAGGAAAGGAGCAACACGCAACACATTTGTCAAGGGTTGTGGTCATGGGGGCGTGGCTAAGCGCCGAGGCAAGATGGCTGCCTGAGAGATCGGCTCCGCCTCACATTTTACTAATATTACATTAGGTATTTTATCATATTACTAAACTTACCTTTTTTAACTTTGCGCCGTGCGTCGCTGACATCCCGCTCGCACTCGGAGGAATTTTTCCACGGCTGCGGTATTCAGAAAGGCTCCAAACGCTGCTTCCTCCTCTCATAGACTTCCGTAACGAACGCGCGTCGGAACGCGAACCGCCCATCGTGAGGAGAGGAGCGGCATCCTTCATCAGCTGACGACGCGGATTGGGCCTAGCATTTCCACACAAGAGCGCCACCTGCTGCCGAAAGGATAAGAAACAACATAATAGTAAGGAACAGTTTCAAAGCGAACGCATTATGATATTATATTAAAGCTCTTTGAAGGAAAAGGTTTACAAAAAAAAAATATATATATATATAAAAAAAAAAGTGAAACTTTCAAAACAACAGAAATACTGAAAGGATGGAAGATTTTGTCTAAAACAGTAGCAACACAAAACTTCAACCTCATTTAGGAGATTAAAAGAATTTAATGGGGCTGACAAGCTACATTTTAAAGCCAGACAGAACACTATAATACCCCCTCAAATTTCACACCACTACCATGCCTACTTGTTGCAACTTTCAAACAGTGTACAGTCACACAGGAATATAATTTGACTACTGTTTAATTCCTAACGCTCCACAGGCTCAAACCGCCATTTTTTGATAACAGCTTTAAAGAAACAAATGGATGGTAATCTCCAGTAGTATATGCCTTATTATTCTTGGTTTTTTCCACTTTTTGGTCTCTCTAGCTCAGACTAAAGCCTAAGAATAATATGGAAGTAATAATTATATCCTACTAGTAAGCATAAAGATCTTCTACAAAGAATAAGACGCCATAACAATTTATATTTGTCAACTTCGGCACAAATATGGCAACCAGCAAAACCAACCAAAAAAATGGCTCCTCTATCAAAGACGCTACCGCCTCCTCAACTACTCTGAAAAGACCCAAAAGTGACTCACCACCTCCAAGTGGAATCTCAAACCCAGCTATTGAAACCATTCTTGCTGAAATCAGGGCACTTAAACCCTTCATGGAAACCACAAATATTAAGTTACAGAACTAGATGAAAGGTGGATGGGAGTTAACAAAAGAGTAGAAGAGGCAGAGAAAAGAATTGGCGCGCTTGAAGATCTATCGCCTAAGGTAGCACAAATGGAGAAATCCATTAAAGAACTTCAAAAGCATAATGAAGATTTGGAAAATCGAAGTAGGCGCAATAACCTACGCATCTCTGGCCTTCCTGAAGGAGCTGAGGGCACAGACCCCATTGTCTTCCTACAAAAATTCTTACTGGCCATTCTACATTTGCCTTTGGAAACTACTTTCAATATACAACGAGCCCATAGGATTGGCCAACCCTCAGTCTCTCCTTCATCTCGTCAGCCACCAAGAACGCTAATATTTTACCTTTTGGAATACTCTCAACTGCAACTTATCATCTCCACAGTTAAAGAACGTAAATCTCTAATCTGGCATGGTAGTAAGTTATATATCTCACAGGATGTTGCTAGAAGTACAGCGCAAAGAAGAAAAGTCTTTCTGGCATTCCGGCCGGCTCTTAAACAACTTAATGTCCAATATGGTTTATTCCATCCTTGCTCCTTTAAAGTTACATACGAAGGACGCTCTGCAGTCTTTGATGATCCCGCTGACTTAAGGCTCTTCATACAATCCATCAAAAATGAAAATATGGACACCTCTTCTCCAGCGGCGGCCTCAACTTCAACTACTACTTGAAACTGGATCTTTATCACTTGTCTTTTATACTCATAAGTATCTAATTACCTAATGTTATGATATTACTTTGATATTTACTATGTGGGGTGGGCGCTCTTTTAGGTCCATCTTCCACAGGTAGTCGCTTTTTCCTAGTTAGCGACCCGGTAGGCGTTTCCTATCCCCTATATATATCTCCCTTTAACTCCTTATCCCATGTCCTGTTTGATCTCTAAAATCATTCATTCATCATGGTATACTACCTGTCAAGGTGTGATCAAACCCCTCTCTCCCCTCCCTGACCCCCAATGTTCCTTCCTTCTGTACAAATATTGGTGTAAACATAATTTCAATCGAATGACAATAGTATATGCTTATTTCTGTATGATAGCTACAGGGTGTATGAATATCAAATCTCCTCCAGCTAAATGATCTTTAAATGCATAACATTTAATATTAAGGGTTGCAAGAATCCAATGAAAAGATGTAAAGTATTATCTCACTTGAATAAATTTAAACCAACAGTAGCTTGTCTACAAGAGACACACTTATCCCTTAAAGAAACAATGAAACTCAAGTCTCTTTGGGTGAAGGAGGTTGTTGCAAGCCCAGCTTTATCCAAGAAAAATGGTGTTCCTATACTTATTTGTAAAAAACAACCCTACAAAATCCTTGCCCAAGATGCAGATACAAATGGCAGATGGGTTTGGGTAAAACTGCAAATTGACACGACACTAGTATCTATTCTCAATATTTACGGACCTACACAACCAGATCCCTCCTTTTGGAATAATATCAAACAAATGATTTTGAAAAATGACTTCACCAACTTGATAATGTGTGGCGATGTCAATCAGGTTGTTGACCCTTTTTTGGATCGAAAATCCAGCTGCATATTTAAACCCAACAAAACTCATAAATCCTTTATAAAATGTCTAGGAGAAACAGGACTAATTGATTCGTGGAGGATATCTCATCCTTCACATTTGGATTATACCTTCCATTCTCCCCCACACAACACATTATCACGTATTGATTATATTTTTGCTACAAAGACTCTATCTGGATCCATTATAGACTCCAAGATATCCAATATCATTATTTCTGACCACGCTCCAGTCATCACTTCCTTCTCCCTTACAGATATGAACAAAGGTTCTTCCAGATGGAAACTTAACAATTTTCTTTTAAATGATCCTAAATCTATTCAATCCATCAATACTTTCATTCAACAATACTTTAACGAAAACCAAGATCTAGATACCTCCACTGTCAATAATTGGGATGCATTCAAAGCGCCCCTTCGTGGCCACATAATGTTCCTATCAGGCAAGAATAAAAAAATCAGGAAAAAACATCTTGATGATCTTTATTCTAAACTCACTATTGCAGAACAACACTACTATACTGACACTAACTCAGCTAACCTACGACAAGTCATTGAGATACGCTTTGAAATCAATAAAGAAATCACTGAGTTAACTGCAGGTACCATTCTTAAATATAAAACAAAGATCTATCAAACCTCTAATAAAGCAGGAAAAATGCTAGCTTCGTACTTAAAAACCAAAAAAGAAAAAGTTCAAGTCTCTCACATTCAAGACAAATTGGGCAAAATGCATCATAGGTCTGATGAAATATTGGAATGCTTTAGAAAATTATATACGGATCTATATACTCCAGAATGTGCTATTCCCAGAGAAAACATTGATTCCTTTTTGAACAACATCAGTAGAACCACCTACCCTGAAATTGATCTATCTCATCTAGAAAAGACATCACCTCTATTGAGATTACCAAAGCCATCCACGGCCTCGGAAAAGGTAAAGCACATTTTCTCAACTCTTAACACCTAAGCTCAAAAAACTTTGTTCATATTTCATTTCACAAAAATGTTCCTCCGGATCCTTTTCTGAAGCTTTACTTATCATTTTTCCAAAACCTGAAAAGGACCCTACTCTTCCTAGCAACTATCGACCCATTTCCCTTATCAATATTGAAAGCAACATTTTTGCCAAAATACTTGCCAATAGAATCAAATCCTCACTCCCTAGACCAAACAGGTTATGCTAAAGGACGTAACATATCCTCTAATGCAAGACTCCTACTAAACGCCATCAACCTTGCAGTCAATGAAAAAAAAAGACACTCAAGGCTATGCAGCCATTGCATTAGATGCGGAAAAAGCTTTTGATCGTGTTGACTGGAATTTTATGTTTCAAACTCTACGTTGGCATGGGTGTGGTGATACATTTATTTCACTGGTTAAACTTCTTTATTCTGCCCACAAATCTGCTATTTACTTAAATGGTCAAACTTCCTCCTCTTTTCCCCTACTAAGAGGAACGCGTCAAGGTTGCCCCTTCTCACCATTACTATATATCCTCTCTCTTGAACCACTACTTGAATTAATAAGATCTAACAAAAACATCCCGGGAATTCAAGTCGGTGCTTCAACAAATAAAATAACTGCATATGCGGATGATATTCTTATATTAATTAAAAACCCCAAACTTCACATTCCCAACCTCTTAAGTGTATTATCGCAATTTGGTCAGGTCTCAGGATATAAATTAAATACGCAGAAATCAGAAGTTATGCTTAGATACTATCAAGATGATGCTTACTCCATAATTCTATACTATTTGCAACTTCTCTTCGTCCCACTATCCCTTTCCTTTTTCAAATCCATTTACTCTATACTACTTAATTTTCTTTGGGGAAAAGGAAAAAGTAAAAGAATTGCTCTGACGAAACTGAAAGGCCCCTATGATATGGGAGGAGTTAGATTCCCTGACTTTAAGTCATGTCACTATGCATTTCTTATAAAACAATCTCGTCAATGGTTCATGCATCCTATATCCGCTGATATCCCGACCTGGTTTACATTAAAAAAACAAGTAGTTCTACCACACGACATCACAGACTATATATACATATTTAAACATTAAAGATTTTAGACCTATTAAAGCTTCAATCTCAGCTCTACAAACCTTTCTCTTTCCCCACAATATAACCCCAAATAAGCATCTTTCCCCACTATTATGGCATAATAAGAACATAGTAATTAACAATAAGATCCTCAACCGCAAAACATGGATTCAAAAGGGTATCAGATTCATCCAACACATTATAGATGACCCGCATATCCTGTCCTTCCAACAACTCTCTATCACATTTAACATTCCTAAGAAGGACTTTCAAATTTATAACAACTTAATTAATTCCTGCCTTGATGCACTAGCCCAATTTTCCAACGAAATTCTCACTCCAGATGCTCTTAGACTAATGCACCTTACCATAGTGGGTGAAGTTCGAGCCTCTAAAATATATAATATGCTCACCTCAACTTATAAGATGTGCCCTATACGTCTGAAATGGGAACTTGATTTGGGCTTCATGTTTGAAGATGAGATATGGCATCGTCTGTTTGCTAAGATCAAACAAATATCGGTATCAGCAAATATTTCACAACACTATTATTTCTTCATGCATAGAGCATTCATTACTCCAGCCAAACTGGCTAAGTCTAATCCGAATTATAATGCAAAATGTTGGTCATGTGGCATATCTCCTGCCACGTATATGCATATGTTTTTTGAATGTTCATTTATTGTTAAATTTTGGCAGGAAATTTGGAAGCTTCTTAAGTGTATCTTCTGTGTTGATGTGCCCTTTTCCTTCGTTAACATATTTTTAGGAAGTATAGCCATTACAACTTATTTCCCATCTGACTCTGCTAGACTTTATGATTTATTTATCGGTATAGCTTTAAAATGCATCACTGCTAACTGGAAAAACTCTAGTTTGCTTTCTACCAAAATCTGGTGGAATACCATTTGTAACACTCATAAACTGGAAATGTGCATGGCCAATAATCATAACACAATTCCTAAATATAATGCTAAATGGTATTATTTCACCAGGTATCTTAACTGTTTTAATGCAACCGCTCATGGTACATGAATCTACACCCTTATATTTGCATCACTATTCATATTTCCATACTCATATTGAAATGCTTGAACTTAATAATGTTCAAAATGATTAGTTTATTTTGATGAAATAATCCAATATAACCATACCCCCTATCCTCTACCCTCCTGATTCTTATATGTCTCTTGTCTGTCTCCCTGTACGTCTCCCCCCTAATCTCTATATTCACTACATATAAGTCACTCTTTGCAGACTTGTACTACTATTAATTTTATACTACTTGTTATATTAATGCGGCTTAAATCCACTATAGTTTATTTGATATTCGTAAGTGATTTTAACAAATTTCTTAACAAATGATTTAGCTATATAGAAATACTATTACAAGTGACCAGAATCATTTAGTATGTCATTTCTTTATGGTTCTTGTTTTATTCAAAGTCTATAATTTGTCGATATCTGTATCAAACTCAATATTTAAACAATAAAAATCATTAAAATAAAAAAAAGGGTTGTGGTCATGCTGGTTGACAGTCCATTGAGTTCAAACATGTTGCATTTTAGCTGTAACTGATATGAGGTGGTTAAGTGTGCTTGCACCTCATAAATAACAATACCGGAATGGTGAAAATGGTTTCAAACAGTAGCGGAACTGTAAACAGTAAAAAATAAAAGTAGTGGAACAGCACTCTCGACCGTTGCCGCTCACTTTGACCACTGCCCTCTGGGATTTCCTAAGGGCAACTGTTCTTCCCCTCTCGTGGGTCTGTCCTCCAAGTCGCCATCTCAATCGTTCCCCTATCTTTCTCTCTCTCTCTCTTCACTCAGGTCTTCCCTCATTCTACACTCTTCTCCCACCATACTCGCTACTTATCTCCCTGTACTATCCTCTTTCTCTCCCCTTCGGTGTCCTGATCTCTCCACATCCCAGCACTCTTGCTCTTCTGCTACTCTCTCCCTAATCACCAATCTCATCCCTTCTATCTCCATGCTCTGACTAATCCTCCTCACTGTCTCTCTCTTAACGTACACACTTCTCCACACACTCCTGCCCTCCCTATAACTCTCTATTCTTTCTGCCCCATACACTCTCTAATATCCATGCAACACCCCACAACAGACTATCGAAAATGGTACTACCCTCTCCCTCACATGCAACACCTTACCTGCAATCTTTCCAAAATACTGCAATAGTCTCTCTGCCACTCGTCTCCACCTGGTCTTTTGGTCCTCCAACTCCTCTCTCAACTCACCTGAACACCCTTCAATTTGGTCCGACCTGGCTGGGTTTCAATAACCCAGCCGTCTCAGTGTTTTGCTGCCCTGATCTCCCACTGGCTTTCCCAGTCACCTGTCTTGTAGACCCCATTTCTGTCAGGGTGCAGGCATTGGGGTTGTGTGGTCAGGAGCCCGGAGTGAGTTGTGGACGTGGTCCACACATGGGGATCCGCAAAAAACCCCTACAAAAACGGATTTGGCCTTATAGAAGGCTTTTGTGCCCCCTTTGCAGGAATAAGGATCTGCAAACTACACTACCCATCATGCTCTGGGCCAGAAACTACAAAACCCCACCCACGTTGGGTGGAGCACGCTCACGCATGCGCACGCGCACAACAGCACGGGGCTTGTGCTTACACTCCCGAGCGAAGAGGACGTGTATTCCGGAGCTCCGAGGAAGGGGACGCACACGAGGGGCCACACCCCAGCCAGCCTTCAACCGGGCCCCCATATGCCTGAGATAAGTACCGCAAGCGCAGGGGAGCTTAAGCATATGCTGGGAAACACGCGTCTTCGCCAGCGAAGCCGCGTTCAGAAGACGATCAGCCAGGAATCTCCCACGCGAAGTCCCCTTGCTCTGTAAAGATAAGTGCAGCACGCAGCAGCGTTTAAATCCATACCTAAAGACCGCGCAAGGGCCACTCTGAAGCGCAGCGATCCCGCGAGCAGTGCATATCATTAACATGCATAATTAGCCATGTGCGCCACCTAAGAGAACCGCAATTGGGAAGGCGGCATGACTTGTACTGAAGTCGCACTGTGCCACGTGCGGCTAGCTGCACGTTTCCATTTAGTCTACGTGTGTTTATTAACACGTGGAGTCGTGTTTCCTGCGGAGCCACGTGCGGCTTAACCACATATCAGGGCTAAACCCATTCAAGGGGGCATACGAGTTAGTACGTGACAACTCGGAGACGAGTGGGGGTTGCATGAGGAAATGTCATTTACCCACTGAATGCACCATGTTGTGTGTGTGAGGAAACACCCAGAGGGTAATAACTCAAAACTCTCTTTGCAGCATTTATCTGCTCCGGAGACCGGACCTGAGAGTGCGCAAGCAGGAGGCCAGCACTCAAAACCATAGATAAGTCCTTTTGCTCTCGTTGCCTCATTGATGACAGACTGTAATGTGGGCATGTAATGTGTATACTGGGTTTGGTGCGCATGTTTATTTGTTAGTGTTGTGTTTAACCATACTCCCCCAGTCCTATCCACCTTCCCTCTCCTCACCCTCTTTCCGGTTATCCTGAAAACCTGTTCCTATCCAACCAACGATTCCCTAACCCTCTTTCCCCGCCGGGGTCTTGGAGGTCTGTGTAAGCTGTGACGTTGCAGGCACCCAGACCACGGAGGGGGTGGTTGGTTCGTACCACTCCTGCACTTGAAAATTGGAGCCTGACAATTTCTTCCTAGATTTTTCCCTGGGTTTTGTGACTGGGTAACAGATGAAGGTCTGTTTGGCCGCATGCCTTTTTGGTTCTCTGATGGGATCACCACCGCCGGCAGAAAAAACTTTGTTTCTACCGCTTTGGCCTTTTTTCACTGGTAAGATTTCCCGACCCTGCTTATACGGGGTCCAAATGTTGGTGTGGGTTTGTGTTTGATTTCTCTTGGGAGTTAGATGTTCTACTCCACGCTGCTTGTGATAACCAGTTCGGTTCTGTGGCTCAATTACGGATTTCATGGATTGCCGTCCAAGCGTTTCTGGGCGATGTGGTTCTCAAATACAAACACAAGAAACCTGGCCAGAACACATGCCGGTAGGTATAATGCAGGAGGCACTGGCAGTGTACACGCATTCTAAGGAGTCTGGGGCCCTCTCAACTCCCTGCCACCGCATCTGGGGTAGGTCGAACTCTGGAAATGCCCTGGTTGACTGCATACCCCAGGTTGAGTGGGGTCCCTGCTTCCTTCTGACGGGATGTGGGCTCAGAGGCAGTCTGCAGCTGCCCTGCTTGGTACATATACTGTTAGGAAAGTTCCCACCATCCAGACATTTTGTTTTCCCCCCTTTTCTGTCTGTTATACACTGTGCCAGGATTCCTAAAATAGGTTTCAACGTGTACATGCTCCGTTGATTTATTATTGCCATTATTTTGTTGCCTATCTGTAAGGGGTTCCCAGAGTTAGTACTTTCACGAGGTAGAGTACTAGTAAAGTTACTTGTAATTCAGGGCCACATACGCTTTATGGGATATGCTGTGCCACGCTCCTGTACGGGTAAGCACCATACACCACATGTTTCCCATATACCATCTCCTTGGGAGAAGCAGGCTGCACATCTGAGGGCAGCCATGGCACTAAATCTAACAGACAAGCTCATTTTACTGCACCAATGCTAAAACCAATGTAAATCTGGTAATTTATACATTTCCTAAAAGTAGTCCCAGGCACACAACCTCGTTTATTTCCATTTTGCACAGTTCAAGAATCCGAGATCCACCATCCCTGTATACTCGCACTTTGACAAACTGAATATGCGCCCAGTTTAACTCAATAATACTACAATTGTCAGCCTTAGTATGGTACATTTTCACAGTTCCAGTCTGCTATCAACTTGCAAAACCGCAGCATCATTCATGTTCTGGATTTTATATCTCCAGATATTCCATAGTTTTTAGGCAGCGTAAATCTGGTCTAGCATTGCGGGTACACATCTCAGAGTTCATGAATTAATCTTTTATTAAGCACTTAATACTGGAGAGCAGTCTCTAAGCGCAGGACCAGGGTTCAAACCTGTGTTGCTCTGCATTGTCTTCCTTCTAAGACAAATGTGTTGCCCCATAGCTGTCCTCCTGATCCGAGATGCCAATTGGCCAATTCCTCATTTGCTCCATTGCAATCGTTTGTGAACCCAGCACTCAATGTTCACAATAATTTTAGATAATTTGCACAATTCCAGCACACTTTTAGTGCATCCCACTGAACTTTTAGACAATTTCATTGTACTCCCAATGTACTGTAAAATAATTCCATTAAAGTCCCAGTTTGAAAAATTGCAGTATATTTCTGGTCGTCATGATGCCAGTATAATACACTTAAGATATCAATGAACTCACATTTCATGAAATCTAAGCATAACCCCAGTTTGTACAATTTCAGTATATTCTCATTGTGTCTAGCCCAGATGATCCCATTTGACAAGCTCGGTATGAGCTCGGTTTGACAACACCAGAATACTCCTATTTGTTCACCCGTGTCTATTGCCATTATGAAAAAAACAAATCACTTTGAGAATACTTCTTTACAACCGCTTTCCAAAACACAGTATTCCTCTAGCTCAACAACCCTGATGTACTCTGGTGTAACAAACAAACCCACCAAATTCACAATTGGTAGATTCCACATCCAGTGCCAGTATATTATGCTTTGGGTCCGCCTCCTTAGACGACAAAATCAGTAAACCCACCAATAAGTCCCTATGCAGAAGCCACATTTCCTCACCCTATGGACATTTCTTAACAGGACCGTGATGTAGTAGTCAGCAGAAAGCCGTCATTCTTGGTCTCTCCAGGATTTTAAAAGGAGTAAGGTCATAATTATTATATAATCTCTTGAGCTCGGCTCCTTTTGTTGATTTTCTCTCCTGCCATCTTGAATGTTAGCTTGTAATACCATTCCCCTTTTTCGGTTCCCCTATGTTACCTCCTTTCCACCATCCTGTATTTATTTGATTGCTCATCTGTTGGTAAGTCTTCCTTTTTCCACTATGTCCCTTCTCCCTGCCACAGAAATGGGTGAGCTGCACGCAGCTACTGATTGAATGTGATAATTGTCCTTGGTCCCACCATTCTCTGTCAATGATTGTATCCAAGCACGAAAGAATGGAGTGCCTCCTATATTCTAGTTTTGACAAACCCAGATAGCTTCCAGTTTGTATACGCATAGTTTGACAACCCGAGTATATTCTTAGTTTGAACATTGACAGAACTTTCACAATCCGAGAATCCCAGCGTGCACAAATGTTGTACCATCCCAGTGTATTTTATGGTTGCCAATCACTCGTGAAACCCATCAAGGCAGAAGCACGTATATGGAGTTGTTGGTAGTACTCTTGTTAGGAGGAGAATTGCCTAGCATTGTGGTGCTGGACTGCCCTTGAGGGTGGGACCACACTGCTATGCAAATGAATAATTCTCCTCTAGTAAGACACAGTGGGCTGAAATGTGATTGTAGAGCATTGTCCGTGGGTACCCTGTGAGTAGACACTGTGACGAATTGCAGGAATTCGACCCTTCTCCCCAATGGGTAGCCCCTGTGAGGCTAAGGTGATGAGCCTACTCCGCAACACCCTCCCTAGTAGTTCCGGCAAGTAGGACATCACCAGGAGAGACTCCCCCTTGGGGAACAAGGACTCATGTTCCTGTGAGGAACTCCCTAAAGCTGTACACACCGAAGCCTACATCGGATGCTCCAAAATATCAGAGACTTCTAAACCTCACGGCTGGGACGGTGAAACACTTAAGAGATTTTATGATATCATAGCAAAAAAAAAGTCCCTCTAACTAGAGATACCCAAACCACTCAGACGAAGAACGTGTACTCAACGAGCAATGACGAGAGAGAGGAATGCATACGCAGGCACAACAAGGCCCAGAGCTGCGTAACACCTGAAGAAAGAGAAGGTGGAGTAAGCCGGTGCCAGGAAGCCAGCTAGGTTCAAACTAGCAAGAAATTGCAGAACAGGACACCAGAGCCATGGCAAAACCCAATAGTGAAAACCCAAAAGAGTATGAGCATACAGGAAGGTGGTGGCAAGACCACAGGGACCCGTTGTGGACAGCAGGTCCACAAACCATCACCGGGACCACCTCGGGCTTAAAGCAGCAGGGTGTTCATTCAGGCATCAAAAGACTGAGACACTGCGAGGAGGAAGTAAATGTGAACTCAATGAGCAATGACGAAAGAGAGGAAGGCATCGCCGGCAAGGTCCTGAGCTTTGTAACACCAGAGTAGAGAGAGATACACATACACAGTCACAGGAAGGCCCCGAGCTTCGTAACACCTGCGGAGAGAGAGGATGCATATGCGGGTACAGGAAGGCCCCAAGCTGCGTAACACCTGATGAAAGGAACGCACACGCAGGCACAGGAATGCCCATTGCTGAGTAGCACCTGAAGAGAGAGAAGGCAGAGTAAGCCGATGCTAGGAAGCCCACAAGTTTCAAACTAGCACGAAACAGTGAACGGGACACCAGAACCATAGCAAAAGCTGACTGTGAGAACCCAAAAGGGTATGAGCACAGAGGAAAGTGGTGGCGAGACCACACGGGATCTGTAGTGGACAGCCGGTCCACAAACCATTGCTGAGACCACTGCAAGCTTAAAGCAGCAGGGTGTTCGGTCAGGCATCGAAAGACTGAGACACTGCAAGGAGGAAGAACATGTGTATTCAACGAGCAATGACGAGAGAGAGGAATGCATATGCAGGCATGAGAAGGCCCCAATCTGCGTAACACCCTAGTAGAGAGAGTTACACATATGCAGGTACAGGAAGGTCCCGAGCTGCATAACACCTGATTAGAGGGAGGAACACATGCACAGGAACGGGAAGGGCTCGAGCTGCGTAACAACAGACGAGAGAGAGGAACGCATGCACAGGCCTGGGAAGGCACCGAGCTGCGTAACACCTGAGGAGAGGACCACATGTGCAGGCATGGGAAGGCCCAGGCTGCATAATACCTGAGTAGAGAGAGGAATGCATGTTTCAAACTCGCACGAACTTGCAGAATGGGACACCAGAGCCATGTAAAACCCCGATTTTGAAAACCCAAAAGGTTAAGAGCACAGAGGAAGGGGGTGGCGAGACCACAAGGGATCCGTGGTGAACAGCAGGTCCACAAAACATTGCCGATACCACCACAAGCTTAAAGCAGCAAGGTGTTTGGTCAGGCATTGAAAGACTGAGATACTGCGAGGAAGAAGAAAATGCTGACGAAGGGAAACGGACAGCTGTGTGGGACAAGAGAGAAGGTCCCAGAGGAACCAGGCTCCAAGAGAGTTCTGCTTTGCAGTTGAAGGTAACAGGGAGAATGGAACTAACGGGAGGCCCAAAGGGAATCATTATACTCTGCAAGCAACTCGTCTCAATAGAAATCAAGAGGTGAAGTTGAACCTAAAATTGAATAACCTAAAATGTTGTGACACAAGAGAAAGAAATTATGAAAATCTGAATACTAGGAGAAAGGAAACAGTGGATAACAATACCCTGGAAAAAGCAAAAAGAGACCTGGTATATTGGGCAAGAAATACATTATATGAAGGAGAGAAAATATTATAAACCCGAGTTCAGAGGAACTGTTCAATTGAGATATGTACAAAGCCAAGCAGACCAGAACAAGCTGAACTATAATTGCCCAGGAGGGAAAGCCTACCAGAGAAATAGTAACTTCCAAGGATACGCTGAAGCCAGCAATCAGGAACATAGATCTTACAAAAGATCTCCCAAAAGGATTCCCAAGGAGGAGAGAAGATGTAGTAGTCCCTTTGAAGAGTTACAGAGATTGATTCAAGAAATCATGAGACTAATTAAAAGAATCCTACAGACCGGTACTAGAGGTACCTTTAGGAGAAGGGAGTCATTCTCCTGACTTAAGTTAGTTTTCATAGTGGTAGGGTCAGTTAGGTTAGACTGTATAATATTACTTTGATTAAGGTCTGAAAAATATGTCTTCAGATTGTTTGTGTTCTTCCTCTGATTTGCCAGAGCACCTTACTGCAGATTAGGTATTTAAACAGTATACCTATATGCCGGTATGTTCCCATTTTTACTACTGATGTATGAAGAAGGGGTACTTTACCCCGAAATGCTTGTTGAGCATTGAATTTGTATCAGAACATTAAAGAAACCATTTTGATTTGAAAATCCGGAATTAACTACCTTTTATTTATCTTTGTTATCTAAAGTGGATTCTTGCCTTATTTGAACTTTCTGTAGCAGCTTAGGCAGCACTATGGTGTGCAGGGGACGGGAGTGTCCATAGAGTGGACACTTTAGAATTCATAGTGGTAGGGCCAGTTAGGTTAGTCTTGGACAGCAGACTTACTCCTTTGCACATTCAAAAAGGACTGTTAAACACCTTATTTAGTAATAGAGGCAGGTACCACCCATAATGATAGGGAAAGTCAGGCCTTATAATATTACTTTAATAAACGTTTGTGAAATATATCTTCAGAGTGTCTGTGTCCTTTTTCTGACTCAACACAAATGGTGTCAGGAGTGGGATGGTAAAGTACCGAGATAGAGACAACTCCCATCCTCCCTACGGTATATGGCATCACGTATTGCAGATCTCCCACTTATAGCATTATTAGATTTACAATCTACCTTGGGGGAAAGGAAATCTCCTATCCCTGCTGACAGAGTGGCAGAGACTCCCCTGACTTCTAAATTACCAGATGATTTTGATCTGGAAGAAAGAGTAGAAAGCAAACTGAGGTCACTGAGCATTCAGACGAGTGGGAAAAAGCTGCAAGTCATTATTCTGAAACTATATAATGGTTGTGTTGAGCTATCCCTTGATAGTGCGCCGAAAAATAATGGAATGGCAAGTAGTGATGATTAATCAATTCCTGTTTATTTTTGTGATGTTAGAGCCTTTGTGGATGACACGTGTTTCGGCAGAGCTGCCTTTATCGAATCCAGGCTATATAGATAGCTCATAAGTCACTGCATAATGCATAAAGGTGCTGAAGTTCACAGGGATGAATCCCTCCTGATACAAAGAAGTCCTCCGTATGTACGAGTGTCCTGACACGTGTCATCCACAAAGGCTCTAACATCACAAAAATAAACAGGAATTGATTAATCATCACTACTTGCCATTCCATTATTTTTCGGCGCACTATCAAGGGATAGCTCAACACAACCATTATATATTGTCACAAACGGAGTGGAGGGACTCTAAGTCTCCGTAGTAGCTAAACCTGGTGCGACACAAGATCTTTAACATCACCTCAACTCTCATGGACAAACCCTTTTAATTTAACGGGGCGCATAGGTACTGCAGCAGGTGTCATCACAAACAGTCCCTCACCAAGAATGCATTATTCTGAAACCTCTGTGTTGAGGCTAGCTCTGACCTCACTATGAGTGCCCTCGAAACCTTCCTGGAGCACCTAGTAGCCCAATAGATACAGAGAGATCAGTGCTTCCCGGAAGAATTAGAACAAGTAAGAACGAGGTATCAACCGTGCATAGTTCCCCATGGTATATTACAACCCTATCAGGAAAGGAAGGATTTGGGTGCATTCTTTGTAAATTCTGAATGACTCGCTACCCAGTTTAAGTGGGACAAAAGATTAAAATCATGTTATTTAGTCCCATTGTTTAAAGGACATTTACATGGTTCCTATCAGAATGCTAATCTCATAGGGACTAATCCTTTTCTTGAAATCAAAAGGGCACTACTAGAACAGGTAGGACAGACAGAGGGGTTTCATTGATTACAATTCAGAGAAATCTATCTTCTGTTCAATGAAGCCCAGTTAGAATTAGTCGTACTCGTACAGAATACGCGTATCCAATGGCTGGGGAAGAAAACACTATCAGAGGTCCTTGAGACCCTAGCCTTAGAACTATTTATGAATGCTTTCCCTCTGTCATTACAATGAGACATCCTTCAGCAACATGAACCCTCACTCCAGACAGCCATTCATGTAGCCCAAGCCCACTCTGAAGCAGCTAAATAGCTGAAACACTTCGGGAAAACAGGACAAGGCGAGGAAAGAAATGAAAAATCGGCCTACGTTCATTTCACCCAAATAAATTCCACTCCAACATAATCCAAGAAAGGAAGAGGCCTGTTAAAGAAGTACTCCTGTACCAATAATGAAATCTCACATACCAGCTAGAGAAGAAATAGGGAGATTAAAAACTTCTTTCCCCACGACCGCTCTATGTTTCTCATTTGGAGGAAAGGGGCATGTTGCTAGGTTTTGTCCTAAAAAAAAACTAGAAGAACCCATGGCGATAGGATGGCTAAATGCAGAGCCATGGGCAGAGGGGAAACGACAATCATGGATAGAGCTTGATCATTCAGAAGTATACTGCTGTGGGCCTCAACCTTTTCAGACACATGAGAAAGTGCAAGTAAACAGGGTGTGGGCTACTGCACTAATAGGTTTGGGAACAGACGAACAGCAGTTAGAGCTGACCACCTATATCCCGAAGACATGCAAGTAGTCAACCCATAAAAAAAAACCTGTGTTCATGGGGATGTGGAAACCTATCCGAATGTACCTCTGTCTCTGAAGTTTAGAAACCAACAAATGACTATAAAAATAGCAGTGGTACCTGGTCTGCCCGAGGACGTGATTATAGGCACAGACTTCCAACTTTTAAAGAACTGTTAATACCTGCCGGGACTCAAAACAGAATCCACCATACTCTCCTTTATAATCTTGGGGACCCTCCATCGAATTCTCAGACAGCCCTGTGTGGAACTGGGGAGACATCAGGTCTCCAAACCCAGAGAGAACAGAACCACACACCCAAACATCAGGATAAAAGAGTTACCTTCGAAGAGGAGAAAGGGAAGCCACAGAGATAAGGGTATGTGATGAATCAAGGGGATTTGTCCCTTCTCCCCAAGGGGTAGTCCCGCCGTGAGGCTAAGGAGAGGAGCCTGCTCCACAACACCTTACCTAGGGGTAGAGGCAAGTGGGACCTCATGGGGAGAGACTCCCCCTAGGGGACAAGAACTCCTGTTCCTGTGAGTAACTCCCTAAGCTGTGCACGCTGTGGCTTACATGCAATGCTCTAAAATATCAGAGACTTTTATATCTCAAGACTGGGACGAAGAAACACTTAAGAGATGTTCTTATAACATAGAGAAAGTACATGTCCCTTTAAACCGAGATATCCCATCCACTGGTACAAGTACAATGAAAAATGTGCACTGAACGAGCAATGACGAGAGAGAGGAATGCATACACAGGCATGGGAAGGCCCACGAGCTGCGTCACACCTGATGAGAGAGAGGAAGGCATATGCAGGCCCGGGAATGCTCTGATCTGCGTAACACCTGAGGAGAGAGAGGACAGCATATGCAGGGGCAGGAAGGCCCAGGGCGGCATAACACCTGAGGAGAGAGAGAGAGAGAGAGAGAGAGAGAGAGAGAGAGAGAGAGAGAGACGCATATGCAGGCATTGGAAGGCCCCGAGCTGCTTAACACCTGAGAAAAGAGTGAAACACATGCACAAGAATGGGAAGGCCCCAAGCTGTGCAACAGCTGAAGAGAGAGCAACACATATGCAGGCACAGGAAGGCCCTCAGTAGCGTAGCACCAGAGGAGAGAGAAGAACGCATACGCAGGAACAGGAAGGCCCTGAGCTGCGTATCACCTGACAGGAGATAGGAAAGCATACGCAGGCATGGGAAGGCACCGAGCTGCGTAACACCTGAAGAGGGAGAAGGCGGGGTAAGCAGGTGCCAGGAAGCCTGCAAGTTTCAAACTTGCATGAAACTGCAGTACAGGATGGCAGAGCCATGGCAAAACCCAAGTGTGAAAACCCAAAAGGGTAAGAGCACGGAGGAAGGTGGTGATGACACCACGAGGGATCTGTGTAACACCTGAAGAGAGGGAAGGTGGAGTAAACCAATGCCAGGAAGCCCGCAAGTTTCAAACTTGCATGAAACTGAAGAACAGGACAGCAGAGCTATTGCAAAACCTGAGTGTGAAAACCCAAAAGGGTACGAGCATGGAGGAAGGTGGTGGCGAGACCAGGAGAGATCTGTGGTGCACAGCCGATTCAAACCATTGCCAAGACCACCACAGGTTTAAAGCAGCAGGATGCTTGGTCAGGCATCGAAAGACCGAAACATGGCGAGGAGAAAGCAAACACAGGACGAAGACAAACCAACGGCTTTGTTGGACAAAAGAGAAGGTCCCCAAGGAACCAGGCTCCCGAAGAGGTTCTCCTTCGCAGTTGAAGGTAACGGGGAGGTTGGGAATAACAGGCAGCCCAGAGGGAAGCTTTTTAACTTGCAAGCAACTCGTCTCAGTAGAAGTCAAGAGGCGAAGTTAAACCTGAAATTGCTGACATTCAAATGTTGTTACAAGGGAGAAAGAAATGATGACGAGAAAAGAACAGCGGATAACAATACCCTGGGAAAAGGGGAAGAGATCTGATATGTGGCGCAAGAAGAACATTATATAAAGGAGGGAAAATATTATGAACCCAAGTTCAGAGGAACTATTGAATTGACATATGTACAAAGTCAAGCAGACCTGAGCAAGCTGAATTATAATTGCCCAGGAGGGAAAGCATGCCAGAGAAATGGAAAATTCAAAGGATACACTGAAGCCGGCGAACAGGAACATAGATCTTATAAAAGATCTCCAAAAGGGATTCCCTGGAAGGGGAGAAGAATTAGTGGCCCCTTTGAAGAGTTACAGAGACTGATTCAAGAAATCATGAGAGACTAATTGAAAGAATCCTACAGACTGGTACTAGAGGTACCTTTAGGTGAAGGGAGTCATTCTCCTGACTTAAGTTAGTTTTCATAGTGGTAGTGTCAGTTACGTTAGTTTTGGACAGTGGACTCATTCTGTTGGACATTCACGAATGACTGACCCGTACCGTAATTAGTAACATAGGCAGGGGCCACCCAAGTTAGACAGTATAATATTACTTTGATTAAAGTCTGTGAAATATGTCCTCAGAGTGTTTGTGTTCTTCCTCTGGCTCGCCACAGCACCTTCCTGCAGATTAGGTATTTAAACAGTGGTCTTCCTCACTAAGGGGGTCTCTGAGAGTATATCCCCGGTTTGCCAATGCTAGTAGACTCACGGTTTGATCTATGCCAGTATGTTCCCATTTTTACTACCGATGTATGTTTCCAGTTTTCTCAATCCTAGTATATTACAGGGTTGACAATCACAGCATAGTCCCATTTTGCACATTGTTCCTGTACACACAATTCCAGGATAATTTTTGTATTCATGCAATAACAGTGTATTTCCAATACTGTTCAGTTGTTGCAATTGTTGAAGGATACCCACGTTTCATGATTGCGCAGTTGTGGTATTCTTCCTGTATTGCATAATCCCATTTTACTGCCAGATTATTGTTAATCAATTCTAGTAAATACCTACAGGCCGATTCATGGAATAATTAGCGCGGCGCAAGTGGGCAAAAACGTGCGAATCGCAGTGGAATAGCGAAAATCGCAGTGCAATTGCGAAAATCGCACGAAAAGCAGCGCACGTCGATTCATGGAAGGCCGTGCGCGAGAAAACCAGCGGATGTGCGATAAAAAGTGCGCGGCGCACGTTGGCGCACAGGCCATCTAACAGCGTGCGCCAGGTCACTGCGAAAATCGCACAGGCCACAGCGAAAATCGCACATAGCGCGGCGCACGCAACAAAAGTAGGCGGAACACGGGCGTAACACTCGGAATGGGGAACAACTTGCCAAAACGTGGGCGTCACGGGGGAAGTACAGGGCACAAGTGCGCGGAACGCCCACACGCTCGCCTACAACAAGTATTCATGGAATAGAATAGGGGAAAAAAGCGCACGCTCAAACCAGCGCACAGGCACAAACACGACCGCCACAAGAAAGCAGGCGGTAGCGTCTCTGCGGCTGTAAGAAATGTGCGCCAAAAGGTGCGCCAACAAATCGCACCTATATACTGCCATGATGAATGTCCCATACTGTGGCCCTCCAGGAAAAATGACGTGCAAAGGGGTACCCACAAACATGGACACCCGCTGACAAAAAATACGTGTGCGTGTATACCGGGGTGCGCGGGAAGTCTAACACGCGATTTCAGCAGGGTACGTGCATCACAGGGGTTCGCGTGAAGTTTCACACGCGATCGGGTCTGGGGGAGCGGGCTACGTGTATATCAGGGGTTCGCGTGAAGTTCCACATGCGAACAGCCTGGGCGCGTGTATTTCAGGGGTTCGCGGGAAGTTCCACACGCGAACAGCCTGGGCGCGTGTATTTCAGGGGTGCGCGGGAAGTTCCACACGCGAATAGCCTGGGCGCGTGTATTTCAGGGGTGCGCGGGAAGTTCCACACGCGAATAGCCTAGGCGCGTGTATTTCAGGGGTGCGGGGGAAGTTCCACACGCGAATAGCCTGGGGGCGCGTGTATTTCAGGGGTGCGCGGGAAGTTCCACACGCGAACAGCCTGGGCGCGTGTATTTCAGGGGTGCGCGGGAAGTTCCACACGCGAACAGCCTGGGCGAGTGTATTTCAGGGGTGCGCGTGAAGTTCCACACGCGAATAGCCTGGGCGCGTGTATTTCAGGGGTGCGCGGGAAGTTCCACACGCGAATAGCCTAGGCGCGTGTATTTCAGGGGTGCGGGGGAAGTTCCACACGCGAATAGCCTTGGGGCGCGTGTATTTCAGGGGTGCGCGGGAAGTTCCACACGCGAATAGCCTGGGCGCGTGTATTTCAGGGGTGCGCGGGAAGTTCCACACGCGAATAGCCTGGGCGCGTGTATTTCAGGGGTGCGCGGGAAGTTCCACACGCGAATAGCCTGGGCGCGTGTATTTCAGGGGTGCGCGGGAAGTTCCACACGCGAATAGCCTAGGCGCGTGTATTTCAGGGGTGCGGGGGAAGTTCCACACGCGAATAGGCTGGGGGCGCGTGTATTTCAGGGGTGCGCGGGAAGTTCCACACGCGAATAGCCTGGGCGCGTGTATTTCAGGGGTGCGCGGGAAGTTCCACACGCGAATAGCCTGGGCGCGTGTATTCCAGGGGTGCGCGGGAAGTTCCACACGCGAATAGCCTGGGCGCGTGTATATCAGGGGTGCGCGTGAAGTTCCACATGTGATTTGACAGTGTGGGTCCTCCCAGGTGTACCCTGTACACCCTCCACGGCCCCTGCAGGCAGCCCACACCACAGGGGACTACCCTGCATCCCTGGTCATGTCCCGCAGGCAGCCCACCCACCATGGGCATGCCCCCCAGCAAAGGCACATGTCTCCTTGAACTAATGAACACCAACTCATGTCCCCTTGCACCCCCACCCCCCAGCACTGTGGGGCACCTGCCAGCAGGCCCCCACCCATGTCCAACTCATGTCCCCCACCACCCCCCCCAGCACTGTGGGGCACATGCCAGCAGGCCCCCACCCATGTCCAACTCATGTCCCCCACCACCCCCACCCCCCAGCACTGTGGGGCACCTGCCAGCAGGCCCCCACCCATGTCCAACTCATGTCTCCCACCACCCCCACCCCCCAGCCACCAGGGTCAGCCTCCACCAGGCCCCCACTCATGTCTCCCACCACCCCCACCCCCCAGCCACCAGGGGCACCCTCCACCAGGCCCCCACTCATGTCTACCACCACCCCCACCCCCCAGCCACCAGGGTCAGCCTCCACCAGGCCCCCACTCATGTCTCCCACCACCCCCACACCCCAGCAGTGCAGGGTCACCCTCCACCAGGCCCCCACTCATGTCACCCACCACCCCCACACCCCAGCAGTGCAGGGTCACCCTCCACCAGGCCCCCACTCATGTCTACCACCACCCCCACCCCCCAGCCACCAGGGGCACCCTCCACCAGGCCCCCACTCATGTCACCCACCACCCCCACACCCCAGCAGTGCAGGGTCACCCTCCACCAGGCCCCCACTCATGTCACCCACCACCCCCACACCCCAGCAGTGCAGGGTCACCCTCCACCAGGCCCCCACTCATGTCACCCACCACCCCCACACCCCAGCAGTGCAGGGTCACCCTCCACCAGGCCCCCACTCATGTCTCCCACCACCCCCACCCCCCAGCACAATGGGGCACCTGCCAGCAGGCCCCCACCCATGTCCAACTCATGTCCCCCACCACCCCCACCCCCCAGCACTGTGGGGCACCTGCCAGCAGGCCCCCACCCATGTCCAACTCATGTCTCCCACCACCCCCACCCCCCAGCCACCAGGGTCAGCCTCCACCAGGCCCCCACTCATGTCTCCCACCACCCCCACCCCCCAGCCACCAGGGGCACCCTCCACCAGGCCCCCACTCATGTCTACCACCACCCCCACCCCCCAGCCACCAGGGTCAGCCTCCACCAGGCCCCCACTCATGTCTCCCACCACCCCCACCCCCCAGCCACCAGGGGCACCCTCCACCAGGCCCCCACTCATGTCTACCACCACCCCCACCCCCCAGCCACCAGGGTCAGCCTCCACCAGGCCCCCACTCATGTCTCCCACCACCCCCACACCCCAGCAGTGCAGGGTCACCCTCCACCAGGCCCCAACTCATGTCTCCCACCACCCCCAAACCCCAGCCACCAGGGGCACCCTCCACCAGGCCCCCACTCATGTCACCCACCACCCCCACACCCCAGCAGTGCAGGGTCACCCTCCACCAGGCCCCCACTCATGTCACCCACCACCCCCACACCCCAGCAGTGCAGGGTCACCCTCCACCAGGCCCCCACTCATGTCTACCACCACCCCCACCCCCCAGCCACCAGGGGCACCCTCCACCAGGCCCCCACTCATGTCACCCACCACCCCCACACCCCAGCAGTGCAGGGTCACCCTCCACCAGGCCCCCACTCATGTCACCCACCACCCCCACACCCCAGCAGTGCAGGGTCACCCTCCACCAGGCCCCCACTCATGTCTCCCACCACCCCCACCCCCCAGCACTGTGGGGCACCTGCCAGCAGGCCCCCACCCATGTCCAACTCATGTCTCCCACCACCCCCACCCCCCAGCCACCAGGGTCAGCCTCCACCAGGCCCCCACTCATGTCTCCCACCACCCCCAAACCCCAGCCACCAGGGGCACCCTCCACCAGGCCCCCACTCATGTCACCCACCACCCCCACACCCCAGCAGTGCAGGGTCACCCTCCACCAGGCCCCCACTCATGTCACCCACCACCCCCACACCCCAGCAAGTGCAGGGTCATCCTCCACCAGGCCCCCACTCATGTCTACCACCACCCCCACCCCCCCAGCACTGTGGGGCACCTGCCAGCAGGCCCCCACCCATGTCCAATCCATGCCCCCCTGCACCTGGGTCCCAACATTCCCCAATCATGTCCGTAATGCCCATCCTCCCCTGCCAAAAGGCCCAACCAACTATCACACCCACCCACATATCAAAGGCAATTACATGTTACACCCCCAATTTAAATAATGCAATTTAACACATGTCTGTCACACACAATGGCTGCAAGTGAATGACAAAACACCCAACATGACATGCCTGAAAGCAATGAGATGATACGACACATTGAAGATTAAACAAATAATATGTATTTAACAGCAAGTAGAATGGAAATGAAATAAGAAAAAACACAAAGCAAATCAAACAAAACAAGATGAATGTCCAAGAAAATAATCTGAAAAATTAAAATAAGCCAATGAAGAAGATCATCCTGGGTCCATGAGCCCTACCAAATTAAACCTAACTGACTACTAACTAAAAAGTGAACTATATACAAAAAAGTGGTGCATTGTCCAATCGCAACCAAAAAAAAATCAAAAAAACAAAGGAAACCTAACCCTAACTATACAACTATATACAAAGGCAGCGGGCTATTCGGACGGCTCACTGGTTGTTGTCATGGGCCAGGGCATCATCGAACTCCTGGTCAATGGCTTGGAGGCGGGCATGTTCCCTGGCCCCGAGGTCCCGCAGGGATAACGCAGTGTCAAGCTCAAACTCCCTGCGAAGACCCTCGAGGCACTCAGCCCGCCTCAGCGCCCTCCGCATGGAGTCCTCCGCCCTGACCATCGTGAGCCGTTCCTCCTCTGCCCGCTGCCGCTCCGCACCTATCCGCTGGCACAACCTCTCCCACACGGAAGCCACTCCCATTCCAGGGTTCTCCTGCCCTCCGGCCGATGCCTGCACCCCTGATGTTGATGGCCCCGAGCCATGATGCCTCCCACGTTGAGCCTGCTGCTGCCTCCGACGCAACTGCCTGTGCCAGCCCGACGGCATCCAGGCTGATGGAAACCACCGACGCCGTCGTGCACGTGCCCTGCCCGATGATGCCGTCACATCCTCCATCTGCTGGGGTCCAGTTGCTCTGGTGTCCACCCCTGCTGGATCTCTGACTCCCGACTGTGGCAGGGATGGGATCCCCACCGAGCTGGCTGCATTGGTCGGGGCAGGTCCACAGGGGGCCCTGGTGGCATCTGGGCTGGAAGACGGCAAGGAGAACGACTGGTGGATAGCCTGCACAGAGGAGGAGAGGGCCGCCACATTGGCCAACACATGCAGGAAACCCCCGAACATGGCCGATCCCAATTGGGCCACGTCGGCACGGTGCACTTCGTGATGACGTGCGTGCTCCTCCCGGGAAGCACGCACGGCATCACGAATCACAGCCGTGCGCATCGCGACCCCAATCAGGACCTTCTCCGCACGGCCAGGGGTTCCCACGTCCGCAGGTGGAGGGGAGTCAGGTGACATGGACATCCCCTCTACCTGCGGACAGGCCTGGGACGGGGCATCCCTGCTGGTGCATGGTGGTGCACTCACAGGGTCAGGGACAGCGACATGCACAGGCCCCTCCACGGTGACCTGTGCTGCCTCCTGCCCCTGGCCCTGGACTGCACCACTTGCACCAGCAGGGATGCCCCCACCAGGCCCCATGTGTGCCCCAGTGGCGGCCTCCTCCTCCTCTGTGCAAACCACCAACCTGGATGGCTCCTCACCGTCTCCCACCGTAGCAGGCCCCTGTGGGGGCTCACCCACCCCTTCCGCTGCAGCCGTGGGGGCATCCCCGCCGCCTTGCTCCACAGCGCCGTCTCCGCCCTCTTCTTCACTAGCCGCTGCGTAGAGGGAGACAAAGAACACAAGCATCAGGGCACTGTACAATGGTCCCCTAGACAGGAAGCAATAGCAGATGAGCACCACTGTCAAAGTACACTTCCATCATGTCCCTCCACAACACATGGGTCAGTCCAGGCAAAACACACACAGTAACAGGCATGGTGCATGCCATGGACATTTCCATGCATGTCCAATGGACTCTTGAAACATTCAATGATATGTAACTCACATGCATCATGGCTCATGCCCATCACATGCACACACTTCACCTCAGTCACATCCATCTGGCCCCAAACACACCAAACACAGCGGATACAAGGGTAATTTGGCTGCTTTACTGAATCTCTGCATTGTCACACACATGTGTCATGCATCCATGGCATGCACAAGTCACAGACACGCAGGTCAGGCACACAGACATGGCTACCATATATGTACCTGGCATCAGCACCCATCCCTCACCCCCACCCATGTCCAGGTACAGAGACTGGCATGCTCTCATGTTCAAAATCTGAATAGGGCTCCCCATGCGGCATTTCAACACATGCAACAACCATGTGCATCACACATCACTGGTCGCACATGCATTACCATGATGTCCCTGCACACATACATGCATACATGGCCTATGGCACACATACAGGCAAGTATCATAGAACCAGCACACCGCAACATGCCCTGTCTCACACAGTAATGCATGGACACTTACCGCTCAACTCCAGACGGGCCTCCC
This sequence comes from Ambystoma mexicanum, assembly GCF_040938575.1. NCBI lineage: Eukaryota > Metazoa > Chordata > Amphibia > Caudata > Ambystomatidae > Ambystoma > Ambystoma mexicanum. The sequence continues at coordinate 190,018,399 of NC_090932.1, forward strand.
TCTCAAGGATCTGGGCGTGGAGCGCTGGGCGTACGCGTTCCAGGACCCTCATCTGGATGGAACTCATGCGGCCCCGGCCCCCCTCCACGAGGCGCCGGGCCTTCACAAGGGTCCTGGACCTCAAGTCCTCCCAGCGCTTCTTGATCTTCAGGACGTCGCGGGTTGCCACCCCCTCCGCGTTGATGGCAACCACACAGTCGGCCCAGATCCTCTGCCGTCCTTCCTTGCTGGCGCGGGACGATCCAAAGAGGGCATCATACTGCCCCAGGACATGCTCCACCAGGACACCAACTTCGGTGACAGTGAAGCTGGTGCCCCTCTGCCCCTCTGGCCTGGGGTTGCCACTGGTGCCAGATGTGGAAGTGCCCGACATGGCAACCCCAGAGGCAGGTGTGGGTGGGCAACTGGGTCCTGGGGCTGGGCTGTGGAGCGATGTAATCCCAGTCGGGAGTCTTCAGTTCCAGCAGGGGTGGACACAGCAACTGGACCCCTGCAGATGGCTGATGTGCAGGCACCAAATGGCAGGGCACGGTGGCAGCAGGCAGGCAGGCAGGCAGGCAGCAGCAGATGGCACGTGGGAGGCTGCTCGGGGCACTGGGGGGCAGTAACTCGGCCTTCTGGGCAGGAGCGTGGGCTTCCGTGTGTTTTCGCGTGGCCAGCTTGATACGGAGTCATTTGGCACGTGAATATCCTGCACGTCAGCGTGAAATCCGAGGAAAGGCCCTTAGCGCGTAAGCGCGTCAGCACGCATACGCGATTCTATTGGACCAGAGTCCCTCAGCGCGTAAGCGCGTCTGTGACGTGACCCGCACGGGTGTTCCCCACTCAGCACGTGATGACGGGGCACACATGGAGATACTGCACGTCAGAGTGTCATCGCGTGTAATTGGACAAAAGTGCGCGTACACGCGATTGGCCTATGTACGTGTATTTAATGGGTGCGCGGCCACTTACACACGCAAGTACGTCAGCGAACCTGTATCCCGTGGTGCGTGTGAATTTCCGCACGCTATTGGACTGGGAACTGGATTCCAGGGGTGCGCGGGTCACACGCTGTATCCCGTGGTGCGTGTGAATTTCCGCACGCTATTGGACTGGGAACTGGATTCCAGGGGTGCGCGGGTCACACGCTCGCCTAGAACACGCGCAAAGCATAAATTGCGGACTTTAACAATAACAAGCTCAGACGCCAGGATGAACATACCGTTCCTAGCAGCAGTGGCAGTGGGCTACCAAAGGAGGAGGAGGAGGATAGTCAGGGCCAGAATATTCACACCCAGAACCAGCCTTTTCGGGATGCCTGATGACCAGGTGTATGGGAGGTACAGGTTTCCACCACACATCATACTGGACCTGGTGAGTGAGTGGGAGGATGACCTCACATCACCCACCCTGTGCTCCCAAGCACTCAGCCCCCTGGAGAAGGTCCTCAATGTACTGCACTTCTTAGCCACTGGATCATTTCAGCGGACAAGTGCCATAGTGGGTGGGGTGTCACAGGCCACCCAGTCACGCTGCCTACACCAGGTCTTGAACATCATGACTGCACGCCCATCAGTCCGCAGGCACATATACCTGCCCAGAACACCTGCAGAAAGGCATGCTGCCGCCCTGGATTTTTACGCAGTGGCACGATTCCCCAAAGTGCTAGGTGCCATCGACTGCACCCATGTGGCTCTACGTCCCCCCAGGGCATCTGAGCACATCTATAGGAACCGCAAGCACTGGCATTCCATCAACGTGCAGGTAGCATGTAATGCCAAGGGAATCATCACCTCAGTATATGCCAACTATCCCGGGTCCACCCACGACAGCTTCATTTACCGAATGTCCACCCTAAGCCGGGACCTAGAAGCTGGGCGGCATGGCGATACATGGCTGCTTGGTGAGTATGTATGCCACTGCACATGCATGCATGTTGGATACTGAGCAAGGTCACAACCTCACCAATGATACCAATCCCCACCTCCACAGGGGACAGTGCCTACCCTCTCAGCCCCCACATGATGACGCCAATTCGGAACCCCACCACGCCACCCCAGGTAAGATTTAACACAGCCCACATTACAACCAGGGGCATAGTGGAGCGCACATTCGGAGTGCTAAAGTCACGCTTTCGCTCCCTTGACCGTTCTGGCGGGCAGCTGTTATACGCTCCCCCAGTAGTGTACAGGATCATAGTGGCAGCATGTGTCCTGCACAACGTTGCAACACGCCGGGGCCGGGCCGTGGACATGGTGGTGGCCCCACATCCCCAACCACATGCACAGCGCCTGCGCATGGGAGGGGAAAGGGCACGGGGGGAGGCAGCCCGTACACAGCTAGTGGCTAATTACTTCACATAGAAATCACACCCCTGTGGAGTGCACACTGCCCTGGCACATTCCATCTGACAATCAATGATGACTCAACCTGACACTGATCCTGAATGTCTGGAGAATGAACCGGGATTTCCATGTCAGCCTGAGATTGTTCACCTGGAAGTGTCACAATGTGTGCATCCCTACCCACACAGACACCACCAATGCAGTTTTGTGAAGTTACACAATGAGGCAGCTAAAATGAATACCCACTTGCAAAATGCAACAAGAGGACAGTGCCATGTCAGCCAACCCAACCCCAGCACTGCCACACGACACACCGTGCCATGTCATGCTAATTGCAGGTAAACAAAGTAATCCCCACAACATGACATCACTCTCACTATGTACAGTGGCACTATTAGAAACCTGCAACACCTGAAATGCTCACAGCAATGCCGGACCAACAACATACTTGAGCACGTAGTACCATTAACATGACATCACAAATGTTACATATTAGTAGTCTCACCACCTGGAAATGCCTGCACTCCCACCACTACCAACTGTGCAGTGTTGGCGCCATGTAGAGTTGTAGGTGCACTGCTGCCAACATGGTCCCCATCTCCAGACTAGAGGTCCTTGTGTGGACTTGAGGAAGGGACCTGCAAATTGGGAGGTAGACACAGAAGAAGAGTTACACATCAATGCAACATGCAGTGTACAACACAACAGCAATATGCACTATGAATGTATACACAGTATTGACTACAGACTGGCCACACAGCTCATGGGAGTCCAACGTCACTGTGTAATTCACTGTCACTTGGGCACACCCTTTGCAAGCCCATGGAAACGGGAAGCAGGAGGGGTGTGTGTGACTCAAACCCAAGCATCTGAACCAAATACATTACAAGCCTGCATGTGCCCAGCCACAATGCAGCGTATGCCCACAGGAACCACGGAAGCCAACAGATGGAAGCCAACAGATCGAAGCCAACAGATCGTCCCAAAAAAATTGGGAATAAAAGAAATCAAAATAAAAATAAAAATAAGAAACAATCAAAAATGGCCATTGATGGGCCCGGGGGGGTTGGGGAGGCCACCCAGGAGGTCCGAGGACAGGATGCACACCAGAACCCACCTGCGTGGATCCTGGGAAGATAAAACACCTCCATGGGCTCATGGCCCACACGGCTACCCTATTGTGGGAGTATCACTGCTGTCGCTATTATCACCCTGTGCAGCTGCATCCGGAGGTGGTTGCACTATGGGAGGCAGCCCACGCAAGGCCCTAGTCTGCTCCTCCATGGCTGCAAGCATGCGGGTGTGGTAGGTCTGGTTCTGGAGGATGAGTGTGCGGAGGTCCCCATGCAACAACTCACGGGATGCCCGGACCTCCGCCCTCGTTGCCTGCATCTCGTCTGAGAGCGTACGGGTGAGACTCTCCAGCTGCTGTTCTGTCCTTTGGTGTGTTGAAGCCTCAAGCTCAACAAGAGTCGTCCTGAGGTGTAGGAGCTCCTGCCTCAGGGCTTCCCTGTGGCCCTGGGACTCAATGGAGATGGCCTCCTGCAGAGTCGCCAGTGCCGCCCGCCTGTCCCTGTTGGACCCCAACATGTCCTCCCTGTGTGACTGGCAGATGGAGTCGGTTGCCTGCTCTAGTCGCTCCATCAGCCTTTCTGGGGGGACAATGGAAGTGGCCACCCTATCCATGGCCTGAGCCATCATCTCGGATGATGCAGCCTGTTGGGTAGCCATACCGTAAATGGATTGCTCCCATGCGGTATTGCTGGGTGGCGTACGGCCACCACGTCGGCGGGCACCACACCTGTCTGGGGCAAGGCGAACTGCGCCTTGCTGTGCCGGCACTGCCTGAGGCTGCAGGACTGCATTCCCCCTCTGATCTGCTGGCCCAGGAACAGGATCAGATGTCGCGGAGTGTGAACCTGCATCCGTAACCACCGAAGGCATAGCTGCCAACACTGACATCCCCATGGAGGGTACTGACCCTGGTGCAGGTGGGTGAGACAGAACAGAATCCCGCCCTGGAACACTCACCTGCGACGGCACGTAGGTCTCATCCGAATCAACACCTGAGTACAGCTCGGGGGAGGTGCAGCCAGAGACACCCCTTGAGAGCACGACCTGCAGCACTTGTGGGTTCTCCCCCACCACCACACCACGTCCCTCACTGGTGGTTGGTCGGCCCTGGGACACCTCCTGGGTCTGCACCATCTCCACAACCCCAGCAGTATCAGGTGCGTCTTCCCCTGCAAAGACATGAAAACAAAGAAATGGAAACAGGCATTAGCACCATGGCACACATTGAGGGCTGAGAAGCAAGAGAACCAGTACTTGATTGACACATGTCCCACATGACTAAAACCCTCCCATGCATGCACCCTCACTGCGTATGAAGTGCAGGCAAATGGCACACACTGATGACACCAAGATGGAAGATGAACACATTTTCTGCATGCTGCCTGGCAGTGGCATCACACATTGGCCTGTGATTGGCAGGTGAAACACACATGCCATCACACAGATGGCATGTACCATTGCTATTGAGTGAAGATGGAGAGGAGGGCAGCACCTATTCATTCAGTCCAGTTCCCGCATGTAATAGCTTTTCTAATTCTAACAGGTCAGATTTTTCACCTGGAGCTGCCAGTCTGAAATGGTCAAATTGCACAGGGACATGTGTGTACAAATGATATCCAGGTAACAAAGTCACTCCACTTTACCATACCCATGTCAGACATGTGACTAGTGGACAGCGACATGCCTAGTGAAAGTGGTGGAATGCAAACAAACTGACTGAATGAACAGTGAAAAAGAAGCAAATATGTTGTGTCAAGGTGACACTTCAAGGGCAACTGGCGTGCAGTTGTGCTAGATGTCTACTGTTGGCAGAAGGGATAATGCTATGGCCAAATGCAGCTGCGCAGGAAGGATTGCATGAAGCACATGGCTGACCCATACGACTCAGGCGCACACACTCTCACCTGGCACCCAAACAGAAGCCCTCACACACACACCATGCACATGGATGACACACACATGCATGTGCACTCACCGGACAATGCCTCGTAATCAGCCAGATCTCCCACGCCTTGGATCTGTTCCTCCGTGACGTAGGTCCCAGCGACTGACTCATGTGGAGTGAGTTCCATGTCTACTACTGGAGACCCACCTCCAGTCACTAGAGTTGCGGCATGACTTGAGGCCAGCTTACTCTTTGCCCTGCGCTTTAGGTCATTCCAGCGCTTATAGCAATCATTGGCTGTGCGCCTCACGATTCCAAGGGCACTTACGATGTCCGCAACGGTCTGCCAGTGTGCCTGGCGTTGTGCAGGTGTGGTCTTGGATCCTGCAACAATGACCATCTCGTTGTCATGTCCGGACACATACTCGACAAGTGCATTCAGTTCGTCATCCGTGAAGCTGGGCTTCCTGGACGGGCCGGACTGTGTAGCCGTGTCTGGGGCATCAGCCTGTGCCGGACGAGCACTCTTCCTCTTCCGCTTGGAAGGTGGTGGTGATCCTGAGTGTCCTGCGCCGCTCTGGACACTAGGGGCAGGAGCCCTGGTGGACTCTGTATTAGGAGTGTGGGATTGCACACTCAGCATGGGAGTTGGTGCAGGCATTGGCTCTAGTGTGATGGTGTCAGGGGGAATGTCAGCAGCATGCTCTAGGACCGACACTGTCCTGGCTGGGTGTGTGAGGGCTGGGGTGGATGGAGCCGCAGCTGCCCCTGCAGCCTCTCCGCCCTGCCTCCTTGGTGCAGCAGATGACCTTGCTGCCCCAGATCCACGTGGCATGATGGCATCAACGTGCACCAGCGCACGTGTCGTAGCCCTGCTGACCTGGAAGTCAGCCATGGAGTCAGCCAGGTCTGGTGCCACAATGGGCTGGTCCAACAAGGGCTGAGCATGGATGGTGTCAGCCACTTCAGCCTCAACGGGAGGGGGGGAGGGGGGGGGAGGGGGGGGGATGATGGGTGCCCTTGACTGGTCCTCCACACATGGGGGGACAGGCTCACCCTGCAAGTTACGACCACGTCCCCTACCGGATCCACCACGGCCACCACTTGTGGCTCTTCCACCTTTGCCACCCTTACGGAATCCTCGCCTCCCAGCCATGGCACTGGTATTAATGTGCGTATGGGAGTGGCTGTAGACAATTGTCCTGGGAAATTGGGGGTCAAAGGGGTTGGGTACCAGATGGTAATTGTACCCTAGTGCTCTAGCACGGCTGATTGTAACCCCTGGGGAAAGATGACGGGTCACGCAACACACAGGAGGCCCAAAAAAGGGAGATGACGTGCACGCAACCCCTCCTAGACCACGTGTGCAGAAAGAAAAACCTGCACTACGCTGTGGCACCCAGTAACACAAGAATGAACGTATGCGTGTCACACGCAGCCTAGAATGACCTCTGAAGGGGTAGGCTACACACGGGGCAAGCACAGAAGTTGGATACGTGCGTGACTCACCGTCTGCCAGGTAAAAGAGCGTGAAAAATGAGCGCGTTTGGCTGGCTAAACCCCCGCCAAAAGAAGATGTGTACGCTGTCTGAGAAGACAGGACAACAGTAGAAGGGGACACTGTTTGAGGGAACAGGCCCAGGTAAACCAGTAAAAGAGAAAAAAGAGAAAAAGCTGTCAGAGGTAACAGGGAATACGAACTGGAAACGCCGTGAAGTAAATCGTGTGTGAAACGACAAGAAGTACAGAATTCACCCACTCGCTCTCCACGAAAAGCACGTACAAGGAAATGGTGTTCTACATGTACCTTATATACAGGCCCACACGTACAGCGTCACTTACGCGGCGTGTACGTTCACCAATCACACGCTTTGTCACTCCTGCGTGTAGATCCATTTTCACCAATCACACGCTTTGTCACTTCTGCGTGTAGATCCATTTTCACCAATCACACGCTTTGTCACTTCTGCGTGTAGATCCATTTTCACCAATCACACGCTTTGTCACTTCTGCGTGTAGATCCATTTTCACCAATCACACGCTTTGACACTGGGACGTGTCACGCAACAATTTCCTGCACGTGCAGGTGACTATAGGCGCGCATATGCTGTTGACGGGTTTACGCGCTAAGGGCCTTTGCTGACGTGTGGGATTTCACTCCCTATCAGGCTGTCCACGCGTTCACACACGAGAGACTACGCTCCTGGCCAGGAGGCCAAATTACTGCCCCCCAGAGCCCTGAGCACGCTCCCACCTGCCATCTGCTGCTGCCTGACTGCCTGCTGGCCACGTGCCCCACAGTGCTGGTGGGTGGGGGTGTTGGGAGACATGGGTGGGGGCCTGGTGGAGGCTGCCCCTGCACTGGTGGGGGTGGTGGGAGGCATGGGTGGGGGCCTGGTGGAGGCTGCCCCTGGTGGCGGGGGGGTGGGGGTGGTGGGAGACATGGGTGGGGGCCTGGTGGAGGCTGCCCCTGCACTGCTGGGGGTTGGGGGTGGTGGGAGGCATGGGTGGGGGCCTGGTGGAGGCTGCCCCTGCACTGCTGGGGGTTGGGGGTGGTGGGAGGCATGGGTGGGGGCCTGGTGGAGGCTGCCCCTGGTGGCGGGAGGGTGGGGGTGGTGGGAGACATGGGTGGGGGCCTGGTGGAGGCTGCCCCTGGTGGCGGGGGGGTGGGGGTGGTGGGAGACATGGGTGGGGGCCTGGTGGAGGCTGCCCGTGCACTGCTGGGGGTTGGGGGTGGTGGGAGACATGGGTGGGGGCCTGGTGGAGAGTGCCCCTGGTGGCGGGGGGGTGGGGGTGGTGGGAGACATGGGTGGGGGCCTGGTGGAGGCTGCCCCTGCACTGCTGGGGGTTGGGGGTGGTGGGAGGCATGGGTGGGGGCCTGGTGGAGGCTGCCCCTGGTGGCGGGAGGGTGGGGGTGGTGGGAGACATGGGTGGGGGCCTGGTGGAGGCTGCCCCTGGTGGCGGGAGGGTGGGGGTGGTGGGAGACATGAGTGGGGGCCTGGTGGAGGCTGCCCCTGCACTGCTGGGGGGTGGGGGTGCAGGGGGACATGAGCAGGTGTGCAGGGTAGTCCCCTGTTTTGTAGGCTGCCTGCAGGGGCCGTGGAGGGTGTACAGGGAACACCTGTGAGGACCCACCCAGCCTAATCGCGTGTGACTTCCCACGCACCCCTGTAATACACGTACCCAGCCAAATCGCGTGTGATGATTCCCACGCACCCCTGTAATACACGTACCCAGCCAAATCGCGTGTGATAATTCCTGCGCACCCCTGTAATACACGTACCTGGCCAAATTGCATCCCTGTAATACACGTACCCAGCCGAATCGCGTGTTAAACTTCCCGCATACCCCTGTAATACGCGTACCCTGGCCAATCGCGTGTTAAACTTCCCGCGTACCCCTGTAATACACGTACCCTGGCTAATCGCGTGTTAAACTTCCCGCGTACCCCTGTAATACACGTACCCTGGCTAATCGCATGTTAAACTTCCCGCATACCCCTGTAATACACGTACCCTGGCCAATCGCGTGTTAAACTTCCCGCGTACCCCTGTAATACACGTACCCTGGCTAATCGCGTGTTAAACTTCCCGCGTACCCCTGTAATACACGTACCCTGGCTAATCGCATGTTAAACTTCCCGCATACCCCTGTAATACACGTACCCTGGCCAATCGCGTGTTAAACTTCCCGCGTACCCCTGTAATACACGTACCCTGGCTAATCGCGTGTTAAACTTCCCGCGTACCCCTGTAATACACGTACCCTGGCTAATCGCATGTTAAACTTCCCGCATACCCCTGTAATACACGTACCCTGGCCAATCGCGTGTTAAACTTCCCGCGTACCCCTGTAATACATGTACCCTGGCTAATCGCGTGTTAAACTTCCCGCATACCCCTGTAATACACGTACCCTGGCCAATCGCGTGTTAAACTTCCCGCATACCCCTGTAATACACATACCCTGGCTAATCGCGTGTTAAACTTCCCGCGTACCCCTGTAATACACGTACCCTGCCCAATCGCGTGTTAAACTTCCCGCGTACCCCTGTAATACACGTACCCTGGCTAATCGCGTGTATAACTTCACGCGTACCCCTGATATGCACGTTACCCGCTTTGCGTTCCTTGTTTGGCAGCCCTGTAAACTGGTCCAGGGTTAGCGCAGCCCTTTGCGATGATTTAGCGATTTTGATGGCTTTTCCTTGCGCGAGGGCGTTCTTGGGGGCGTTACTGGCGCTGCTGCAGGGTCGCTGCGATACTCTGCGCCACGGCTGGTTTGGGAGCCTAAAATTCATGAATACGCTGTGCGCGGAAATCGGTTTTAGCGCACGTGCCTGGCGCAGTCAATCGCACGCGGACACTCTGCGTCAGCCGCTTGCGACACTTTTCTGCGAAATTCTATGAATTACCCTGCTAGTTTACTGTTACACAATTCCTGCATGCATATTACTCCCAGTTTGTACAATTCCAGTGCAGGCCAGTCTGCCCAATCAGCACACTACTATATGTTTCCAGTTTGTCATTTCTAGATTTTGCAAAGTCAGTATATTCACACTTTGACCAACACAATATACTGCCAGTTTCACAAACCCAATATACTTTTAATTTTACCCCTAGTAGATTGCCAGTTTTCACAAACTCATTTCAATTTTACAATATCGCAATAAATCCAATTTGTAAAAAACAAATTTTACAATCACAGTATACTCTGCGTTTTGCATTCCTAGCATGTTGCCACTTTTACCACTGAAATGCGGTTGCAGGTGGATACATTCTTCACAATTTTAGTGTATTTCCAGTTTGAAAATCCAACAATGCACCCTGTTTGCATAATCCCAGTTTGACAAAACAATTATGATCATGGTTTGACGACCCCAGAATGTTCCTAGTTCTGACAATATAATGCCTCTTTATTTCCAGTTTGAACATCCCAATATACTCCCAGTTTGAAAAAGGTGGCAAACTGCCAATATGTAGAATATGTAATGGGTAATTGGTAGGCTTGATTGAGGTTAGGCTATTTGGTTAAAGGGATTTTAACACTCATCTTGGTTAATGTTGTTCATTTATTATAAAATCTCTGGAGGGCTGAGCAGAATCACCGTACTTTATAGGGGTGAGTAGCGGTGGGGTTAGAGGGCTGGACACATTGACTTACCTAACATGGCTGACAGGGCCACTTTGGGGTCTAGCGGTTGGTAAACAGCAATGTTACAGAGTCTGAAGGCTCGCTGTAGGAGTTGGCAGATGTCACGTCTGCTCAGCGGACTCATCGAAGGCACATGTGCGCTAAATCTGGCGAGTTGGTGGGATTTGCTTCCTTTACATGGAGAGTTACTCCTAATCAGACACATTTTCACTCAAACAAAATACTATAATCTCGAGAAATGTAAGTGAGACTTTGGAACAATAATCTGCCTATTGAGGGGACAGTAATTGGTAGCATTGTTTCTCAAGGGTTGTGCAAGATTGATGGGCCCTGGTTTACTTCGAGTACAGAGGCTTTGGGAAACAGTTCTGTTTTTATAGAAAATAAATGCTCATTACGAATGGTTCCCCTTTTCACATCAAGGTGTAGCTAACGGGAGGCTCAAACTGAAAGCTTTGCCTACTGCTAGGGGTCAAGTGCTAAAAATAAAAGTGGGGGGACTCTTCAACAAACGCAATGGGATGTGATGTCGCCAGAAATTAAAAATATCAATGCGAAATATGTACATTTCGTTAAATTGGCTTTGCATAACCACCCAAATTGCACAGGATGAATGGCATTTTCCTTTCTTAAGATCAACAGACACACAAAACCAAGACAGGATATTTTCTTCTAATAGTGTTTTTGAAAATGTTGAAAGGTGTGTATGTTTTAAACTCCAAGAACCAATACAAATGTTTTCCCTGGAACTTGCAGTACCGAAATGAGACATTTCACTTTTCGCTGTTCGTTAGTTTTCATCAGGTTATAAAGTGCAGTGGTGAAGTGTCCCGCCTGTAAGGTTATATAGTGCAGTGGTGAAGTGTCCGGTTGGGGGAGGCTGAGTCCACCCTCTGAAAAAAGTGGGTGGACTCCGTCCACCTCCGCGTACCCTGGACTTGAGCCCTCCCTACTGCTCGTTCAGGCTTTAAGTACTTACTTGGTGGTTTGAACGTATTCCAAATCACAATTCTGATATTGTTTCCATTACTGAAACATGGTTTAAGGAGATATTGGGGCCTACTGAGGCTGAGTCGATTCTGCCGAACGTATCTTTTTCATTAACTCACAGCGGTTTGGACAAGGCAAGGGGCATAGCGATTACATGTTGCTGCTACTTCCAGTGCAATGCGATGCCCGGTCGGGGTGGGGGGGAAATGAGGAACTGAGATCTTGGTGATGAAATTGGCGGTATCTTCTCCAAAATTGATCAACCTGGTACCAGTTCACCATGATCCAACGAGGTATTCCCGCTTTACCTCAAAACTGTTTGAGGCCAAATCTCAGCTTACGTTGAATTCTTCAAATGTGATTCTCTTAGGCGGCTTTAATGTGCAGGCGATTTACCCCACTATGCCAGACACTACGCACTCTCACCTCGAATCCATCCCAAGCTGCTAGCAATCTTACTCACTCAGAAGACTGTCCACAGGCTTGGCCTCATCTTTATATCTTGCGAGTTAGTGACAGCTGTTCCGGATTCTCCAGATTGTTGGTCTGATTTCTGCTTGCCCTGTTTCATGTCACGGGATCAGGAAACAAGCCAGACAATGTTGGAGGGCCGCTTTTGTATAGTAAGAGCTTTGAAAAAACTGCATTTGAATACATTCCAAGACAAGATGAGGGAGTCACTATTTATAGTTCAAAGAGAACTCATCCGGTGGGTATTATTGAGCTCAAGGAGAAGTTATCCAGTGGGTGTTAAGGGACCATAATAAGTTGGTCTACAGGAGAAGCCATCCTGTTCTTTTGGATAAGCATTTCCTAATGTTGCTTTTCATCGTTCATAGACTTTTATTCGACACAATGTCATCAATCCACAATTACATATGCAATACATAGGCTTACCATACAAATGACACAATAATACAACAATCCTTAAGGAAATTCATTAATACATTAAAATACAGTGGCTACAAGTCATTCAGAACGTTTTCAGGGTACCACCAGTATCAAATGAATCCCTAAAATGCACCACCTTGTTCAGTACTGTTTTGCTTTTCATCATCATTTTGGCCAAACACTGTAAATACCCCTAATAGACCCTCGCTGTATTTCTCTGCATCTGCCTGTTGTTGATCCCTGTTGACAGATGGCAAACCATTGTATTACTGCGACTCACACAAAGTGTTGGCCTCCTCTTTTCACGGAAGAATTTGCTTACAATGACTTGGCACATCGTGTTACACAGGTGTCTACTTTTTTTCAATGGTATGGCATGAACCGCTAGGTTTCTGTGGATGCAGTCTCAATAAACAGATTATACCTGCTCCGGATTCTGTAAAATAGAAATTAGAAATGTGTGATAGTTTGGACGCGGAACTCTTTCCTGAAACATAAGAAGCCATGAAAAGTAGTGCTGAGGCTTCCAGAGGCCTATTGTCAAAATAGTGTGTGGACAATAGGATTTGGTTGTCCTTCCTGTTTATTTGCTACTAATAAACTTGGCCACCTCATGTTATGGGGCTTTTGGTATTGAGGGTATTGTCAAGCCCTGTTTATTTATTTATTTTTCATTTATATCGCGCACTAAACCCAGGGGTATTAAGGCGCTGTTACATACCCAGTTACCTGATGAAATGTCAACTATGTCAGTGCACCTAGGAAGTGCCAGTTCGAAGTTTATACAAACAGTCATGTTTTTAGGACTGACTGGAAGAGAGGCCTGCCCTCAATCGTACTCAGATGCAGTCTTAAACAAATAAACACTCGGACTGGCCCAGATGGCGGACCTTACACATTAGAGCTGCTCCCTCTCCGTAGAGCGAGGCCTGGAGAGTTCCCAAGAAGCATTTGCCCGCCTCTGAAAGGATGGGACGGGAGGGCTCAGTCACACCCTCCATGGGCAGTAGGGCAGAGTCAGCCGCATGCCAGGCTTACCTGGGAGAGAGTCGGACTCTAAAGGTGGGTAGGTTTTACCTGAACCCTACTCCAACAGCACTCCGGACACTGTGCATGCAACAAAGCACGAAAGAACATCTGCCGCGTTGGCAGAAAACAACAGAAAGACTGCCACCAGAGCCCCGCATTCACAAGACAGAACGAGCCACAGTCCAGATAGCTTCCCCTGCTGCGTTTACTGTAAACTTATAAACGGTTTATCAGTTACCTGATTACAGAAACCAGAATTACACTTCACTTTAAGTCAATCACTTACCTTAGGTACGTAGATAGACGTAGTAGCTGAGGAGGTTGACTCGAGTCGATGTCGAAGTCTCACTATGTGTCTCTCCCTCAATCAGCACAAGCACGCGTTCCTGCCTGGCTTCTCCTACGTTTTGGAAAAAAACAAAGGCTGAGGCTCAGGCTGCGCAGCAGTGCACTGCGCAGGGGCACATGCAGTTTGTTACCCAGCCTGGGCAGGTTCCAAATGCGCAGGCGTGGGGCATGCATGAGTGAGCAGCAGAAATACTTAGTTATAACTTGTACTTTTGCTGTTGCACACATTCCTGTATCAAGTGTACGATCCGTACGATCCGTACGCTCTGTGCCTGAAAATCGTCTATCTGTTCTACCTTGTCCCCACCGCTTGCACTGGTATAATCTACAGAATCGCAGTCAGACCTATTTGCTGTAGCTCAAACTGTTAAATGTATTTTACGCACGTACTCTGCCTGTGCAGACTATTATCGTCTCAGAATTTCAAGGGCTCTGAGCGACTGTTGATTTTTCCCCATGTTCCCAGCCTCATTGAGCTCTTTCAAACACTTGCTGTGCATAGGCGCTTTATAAATAAACAATACCATACCATACCAAGTAAAACGGGGATTTGCGTGCCATTCTGCCCGCAAATCCTCATTCGTCAAACAGTGATTTGTGGGCAGAATGGCACGCACATCCCCATTTAACACGCAAATAATTTGATGAATCGGGGAGTTCATTGTGTTAACTATACACCAACAGTGATTTTAATTACAATCGGCTGGTGCAATGTTTAAAACTGGTGTAATCTGTTGATGTCATAGGATTGTTGAATGCCATGCATCGATCACTCATCATTTGCCTCATTTTTGCCAGTGTACCAGTGGCACACTGAAGTGTAACTAATTAAAGGAGCAGCCAGGGTTTCTTTCCGGTGGAACATACTGTGAGAGGCACATGTGTGGCTTTCTGCAACATGTGAATTTCATTTATATTAAAGTAATTCAACCAGAGGGGCAGAAAAGTGCTGAAAAAGAGAGTTATAACATCATTCCACATTCATATGCAGTTAAGTAACCTGGCCCTAAAATACATATTTGAACAAAAATATATTAAAAACAGCAAAATAACGAAATATTACTATGCTCGGGAAGAACAAAATACACCATGTCGAAAAAGAAAAAGCAATTCTCAAAAATAACATTTAAACCCCTGATGAAAGGACATCAGGTTGTCTGATCAACCGAGTTCCAAATGCGCAGGCGCCGGGGCACGCATGAGTGAGCAGCAGAAGTACTTAGTTATAACTTGTACTTTTGCTGTTTTGCATGCACGCTGACAGCTGCAGCCTGCAGACAGTGCAGGCTTCCTGCAGACGTATTCTTACACGCTGCAGGCCTGCAGCAGAGACACAATTTTGGGGGGATGAATGCCATTATATCCCCCCCACTTAGAATTGTGCGGGTGGGGCGATTTGTGTCCCCTCCCATGTCCTACGCCCCTTCGCAGGGTGGATAGTTGGGAGGTTGCTCACCAGGCGCAGCCCAGCAATAGGAAAGGCATAACGGCTCACTCTTTGCATGGCGTATTAGCCGATGGTGCCCCAAGACATTGGCGATAGGGGTGAGGGGTGGCGCTGGTACATAGAGGATGTGTAATGGCTTCACCACAATTGCCGACACCTGTCCCAGCAGAAGGGACAGGCTCAATGCATCTTGCTGGCAGCCCATCTGTCTCCTGCCTCAGTAACAGCACGCAACAAGTTCCTAGATAGGGTGTGGAAAAGAAGTGGTGTGTGGGCGGGGGAAGTCCAGCAGCAGAGGCCAGCTCATTCTTCCCAGCAGCTGGAAGTTATAGATGGGCTGTCTCCCCATGGAAGCTCTTCGGGCGAGCAGCGACGTTTTTGAAGTGCTGTGTGGAGAGACCGCAGTGTGGGGAGGCCCTGAAAAGCAGCACACCTGAAACAAATAGGCTGGTTTTCTATGGAGAGAGAACATAACGTAAGAACACAATTCAGAGGGGTTCGTGCAGAGAGGATATTAGCTACACAACATGTGCGTTGGGGGTAGAATTGATACAGGGCGGCGGGTGCATAAAGGGGTGTGGCAGCGGTGGCTGGTGAATTGTTTAATTGGAGGGTCATAAATATTTGCCTCAAATATGCAGGAGCGACCCAGCATAACGAGGCAGCCCAAACCCACCAAGGGGGAGGATTACGGGAATTCTCCCTCCAATATTTTTTTTAAAACAGTGCATTTTACAGCACACTTTCTGTGAAAAATTGGGTTAAAAGTCGCACAGTTTGAAATCGGATCAATATGGTAGCACATGAAAAAATCCAATGGGTGCAAGTCACCAAGAGTGTGCAGAAGCATTTTCCAACACATTTTTATGATGCCTTTGCCGATAACATATGCTAGGGTGACCAGACGTCCCGGTTTTGCCGGGACTGTCCTGTTTTTGCTACTCTGTCCGCCTTTCTCAAGATTATGTTCACATTGCAAACTGCAGTGGTCCTGGTTTTTTGTAGTAGGTCTTCACAGCTGGCAGGCAGGAATGGACAATCTCACACAGAAGAAATGCTGCATTTTACACCTTAAGATAGTGTCAGTTTGTGATAAATTAATTATACCATGTGTTTATTTAAACAGCAACACTTAAACCCCATTCTTCTCCAAATGCTACTGAAGTGTAGTGCCTTGACAGCCACTTTCAAGTGTTAGTCCTACTTTTATGTGAGTTCTCCTGTCCCTGTTTTTTACTTTATAAATCTGGTCACCCTACGATATGCAAGTATAAATACATAATTTCATGCTGGCTGTGCCCATACATGTCCATGTAGGCTTCACCAATATGTGCCAGTAATAACATGTAAGGAGTAAATGCCATGCCACAGTAAGAAAGTAGAGCCAGACTGAATGTGTCAATGGAGGCCAGTCTAGCCACGTAATAATACTTACAATGTTTGCTTTACCCTTGATGCTCAGTTAAAAATGCCATGCCACCGTTAGAAAGTATGTCCAGACTGGCATTCCCAATGTTGCCACGTAATATCACTTTTTCTTTACAGAATGAACTAGTTATCATTAACAGTATACATGTTTAAATGACATCAACTACCATCAGAGTGTGTTAGGTGGTAAGCAGTCTTTCTCTGA
Source organism: Ambystoma mexicanum (assembly GCF_040938575.1). NCBI lineage: Eukaryota > Metazoa > Chordata > Amphibia > Caudata > Ambystomatidae > Ambystoma > Ambystoma mexicanum. The sequence continues at coordinate 190,035,177 of NC_090932.1, forward strand.
TTATTATTTAAAGGCGTTTTTCAGTTCCACAATGTCATAACGGGTGTGCGTGTTGTGCACGGTGTCTAGGAGACTGCACCCATGCCCCCTGGCCAGTGGGGTTAGTGTACCAAAATACAAGTGGCACTGTGACTCCAGTAGAGGGCAGGGTAGTCGGGAGCATGTTGTGACAGGTGTTGAGGGTTTGCTAAGTGGGTGGGAAGGGCAAAAGGAGGACATCCGGTATTATGTTTTATATTTCTCTCCCAGTCCATTAGTATGAATATGTATGTATCACCTTTGTAAAATCAGTCGCCTTTTCTCGCTGATCTTAACTTCCTTGGACCCACATACATCTAACTGAACATACCCTTGTGCTTCCATGAACAGGATTTGATCATGAAAGGCTTCGCAAGACTGACGCCTTTCACCTCTTCTTGTCTGACAGAGTGTAGAGATGAAGAGTCTGTGATCCTAATAGAAGGAAAGGTCCCACCCACCGTGTGGTATTGGATGGGATGCTATCCTTGAGGTAGGAACCAGCAGCACCACATATGCAATTGAAGATGATGCAGAGAACTTTAATTTGACTTCTGTGCACTGGAGTGGCCAAATACATTTAATTGAAATACCGCCCCAGGAGTGCATTGCAATAGCAAAGCCACAAGTTACTAAGGCTGCTACTCCAACTGTACACTTGCCCAGTGAAAGGAATGGTGAAATCCCAAGTAGCCCTTGATATAAACATAGCACCCATTGTGAATAGCCTGGCACTTTATCAAATATAACATCTAAGCATTTTGCCTGAGATGACAACTTGACACATATTGCATAAATTAGGGGGAAATGGAGTGTGAGGAAGGATTCCTTCTTGGTGTTCACAAGACCTCCATTTTCCCCTGGCGGAGATGAAGCCAGCTAGAGTCCATCCAAGCTGGGACGTCACCCAGACTTTTGAATGTACAGTCAGATTTCAGCTGAGCTGTAACTGCTATAGAGTTGTGAAATACAAAGTTATGCTTTAACTTCAAAATGAGCCATTCGAGTAAAACTAGTGGAACTCAGTTCCCAATTGTTCCCGTTCATTTCGCCCTCTGCCTCTTGACAGGCCTCATGTCTTACTTTGTGACACACTTTGCTCAGAATCTCGCAGGAGGACTGCAGTAGACACAAAAATGAGTGGAGAATGGATCACTTGAGTAGCCGTTTATCGCTTAGAATCCTAATATGTTTGAATGTTTAAGTGATCAGTACAATGTTTGCATCTGCTTTTAAAAGCCACCACACAACTCCTGCTAGCTACCCAATCTTCCCAGGCAAGAATCTGAATCAAAAATCGCATTTTTTCAAACGAAACGGTTGGTTTCCATGTCTGCTTTTTGCACTTGAAAAACATTTTGTTTTTAATATAGCTTCAGCCGGATGCCATGTGAAACTAGGCTTACAAGTAGGTGACCTTATCACAATGTCTTTAGTTGTTTCTCTTTAGGGCTTGAACAGCACAGTGGTAAATCCCAGAGGAGAATCTTTAGGCTCACATCACTTTGCATTCTGATAGTCTTCCATTGATGATGGTAAAATAAAGCTACAAGTATATGGGCGCTTTGAAACATATTTACTTGTATAAGCACAAAATAAAAGCACAATAAATACATTTAAAAAAAACAAATTGTGGGGGGTGTGGCCAGCACCGGAGCTATGAGGACGTGAGCCCCTGTAGCTCCTGCGGTCGCAGCAGATATCCTGTAGAAACAGCCTGCTACGAATGGCTTTCCTGTAGAAATTATACATTTTCCGGAAGACGAACACATCGGGCACAACCAGGCGAAATCCCAGCCAAAATCGCACATTCCTTGGTGAGTTCGGAGCCGAGGAAAACAAGCCGTGCGGCAGCGGGAAAACGTAGACAAAATGGCCGCGCCTGTTGGATCGTAGCCGCATGAAGGATCATCACTCCGACGAGGATCTGCAATCAATGACCTGTGGCTGGGAATGGAGGCACGCAGCAATAACATCCGCTCATGAGGAGGTGGAAATCCCACCAGAACAGCAGCACGCACATCGCCCGTGGAACACTCCCGGCCAGCAAATAGGAACCTGTTGAACAATAAGAAGAACGGGCCCACTGTCTCCCGAGGGCGGCTGATCTTCGCTGTGCCCGTGTGAGTGGTGTGGCAGGCCCCAGTGCACCGTCGAGCCGCCAGGGTGACCCGAGAGGGAGACGGCAACCTTGGGTGACAGCCATACGTTCGCCCTACCCCGGCCCTCGCGCTCATACCGAGCCTGCGGGGGAAGGAGCACATACGGTGTACAGAACCAGGCGGCCCGGTAGGTCCACGGCAGGTGATCCGCTGGCTTCATAACCCGTTTCGGGAGACGCCACAGACCCTCCAGAGACTTCGACCTGCCGGTACGCGTGGCGAAGACCCGTGCTTTCGTGGGCCCATAGTGCGATCAGTGCGATCAGTGAATTTACAGGACAGCCGGAAGACACGGACAAGATGGCCACACTCGTCAGTACGTGGCAAGATGAAGGAGTACCATACTGTGATAGACCTGCGACTTATGCCTGGAACCGACTGTCCACAGGCCTAACCAACAGGCGCCCGCACCTCCACAGACTAGCAATCGCCCCTGACTCAGGAGGGCACAGAAGAAATATTACGCATGCCGGCCTGAAACCCCAAAACTGTGCGCCTGTCCACTCGGAGACACCTCACCATCGCCGTACGACATGGGCAAGGATAAACCCAGGAAACTAATCTCCCAGAGCAGGATGGATGAATACACGACGCCGACAGCGACCACCCCGTCGGAACAAGACCTACCAGACACTATGCCACAGGCAGAAGGCACAATATTGTTAAAAGACATCCTGGCTGCCATAGCAGACTCACGGGCCTCGATGGAGCACAAAATAGATGGCATCAGCATGGATGTCTCCCTCCTACCTCCAGAAGCTGATGTCCCATACCGGAGAAGCAGAGCAACGCATATCTGGGACGGAGGACAGCCTACGGCAAGTAGAACAACAACTAGCTAGAGTTACGACCCGCCTAAAAACCATGGAGGAGAGGGTCGATGAAAGTGAGGGAAGATCCAGGCGTAATAATGTTAGAACCCTGGGATTGCCAGAGAAAGTTGAAGGCCCGAAAACGGAATTATTTCTGGAGCAGCTATTCACAGACATGTTCGAAACAGATACATTCTCCAACTTCTTTTCAATTGAACGGGCCCACCGCGTGCCGACGGGTCGCCCAGTACCAGGTGCCCCCCCACGCACAGTGATAGCAAAGCTATTGAACTATCGAGACCGCGACGCACTGCTCCAAACGACACGGGCAAAAGGCACCCTCACATACAATGGATCGAAGATATAGTTTTTTCCAGATTACACCAGAGACGTGCAAAAAGCCCGACAATCGTTTGACCAACTCAAAAGACATTTGCAAACTTTGAATGTGAAATACGGCCTCCTATTTCCTGCCCAACTTAAAATATACTATAAAGGCACGACGGTCCACTGCACTGACCCCAAAGATGTGTGGAAATGGGCAGAGCAACACATTGAAGGTGACTGGACCAAGACAAGAGGCAACGGAAACAAAGCCCCCCGAGCCAAGACATGAACCGCCGGACCGACAACCGCCATGCAACGTTCCGCAACCGCAAGAAAGAGAAGACTGACACCCGAGACATGAACAATCAAGAACTCTGAAGGCCCCGATAAGCAAGGTGTAAGGTACTGTGCACTGTTGACTCTCTGCTTAAATGATTATAACAGCCATGAAGAGACTCATAGAAAAGCGGCCAGAACAGGTGGAAGCCCCCTCCTTCCCCCTGGAAAGTTCCCCCCGCCTCCCTGCGTTGGAGCACGGTGGGAATTTACGAGCAATGGGCTGCAAGTCTACAGCTTTTGTTTAATTTGTTTAATTTGTATTTGAGTTGTAATAGGGGGACAGATGCTTCAGTTGGGGGCGAAGTATTGGGAGGGGGGAGTTGGATATGTGCTTTTATGTTTAAAGGATGGACAAACCCAGTGGAACACTGAAGTTCTCGAGACACAGGTTTTGGTGCGACCTAGATCGTTGTTCCCTGCCATGGTACAAATGAACGCAATGGCCAGACCCCAAAGAACATTACTGTCATGTACACCCACATACGCCTAAATGACGCTGCAAGATACTAAGATCCGAACCTTAAAGCTCCTCACCTGGAACGTGAATGGTCTGGGAAGCAGTCTGAAGAGACGATTAGTGCAGCAATTTCTGAATAGACACAGCCCAGATATTGCTTTCCTAACTAAAACTCACCTGGCAGGAACAACCAATGCACTGTTTAAGCGGTCCAACTACCGCACAGCAATACAAGCAGGATTCACAATGGGAGCCAGAGGAGTAATAATACTGATACATAAAAGACTTCCTTTTACCCTTACAGACGCAACACAAGATACTGGAGGCAGATACACGCATGTCACAGGCACACTCTGGAACAAAACGATCTCCCTACTGGCGATCTATGCCCCACCCACACTGCAAGCCAAGCTGATAGAAGACATCACGCCACTGATCACTATGGACACCTCAGACATCCTAATCCTGGGGGGAGACTTCAACGATGTAATGGACAATACCCGAGACCGCACACATCTCCGCAGTAGAGACTCCAATCGCCAGACTAATCTGGCCACCTTTTGTCGAAGCATTTGGAATTAGGGATGTGTGGCGGGACCTTCACCGGAAAGCAAAGAATAATCCTATCACTCTGGGGTACACGCATCACTGTCACGCCTAGACTATTTCTTTATACCAGCATCAATAATACACACGGCGACACAGGCAGAGTACCTCCCAAGAGGCATCTCGGATCACTCCCCCCTATTAATGTCAATTACGACGTGTAAACCAATCCCGGCACCGGTATGGAGGCTGAATAATTACCATCTAGGGTCCCCGGAACTGTTAGAATGTCTACAAAATGCTAGCGCAACATACTTCGGAACGGTGGACTCCCCCATTACTCTGTGGGAAGCCTACAAACCTGTGATTCGTGGAGAGATCATCTCCTGGACCGCGGCACAAAGGAAAGCACACCTGGAATCAATAAGAGAAGCAAAAGCAAATGTCAAACTAGCGGAGGAATCACACCTACTCCACGATACTCCTGACATGAACAGAGCTCTGACCCTAGCTCAAAAAAAGTTACAAAATACTGCATTGGACAATGCTAAAGAGGCACACGGGGCGATGAGAGCCAGAATCTATGAAGCATGCGACAAAGCTGGAAAGATGCTAGCATGGCTGGAGCGGAGAAATGAGGGACACAACCAAGTAAGAGTGATGACAACACAAAACGCTGAAACGAGATCAACAGACGTAGATATTGCAGAGGAATTTGCAAAATACTATGAAAAACTATACATCGCACCTGAAACTCCCACGGAAATCTCTGTGTTAGAAAAGATCGCCCTTCCCTCTCCTAATGCTGAACACGCGGCCGGCCTAGAAATGGAAATCACAGAAGAGAAGATTGTGGCAGCTATGATGCAACTCCAGTCCGGAAAGACACCTGGTCCAAACGGTTTCCCCATTGAAACCTGGAAGAAAATAGGCGGAACTAAACTGGCCCCACACTTACTCAAACTGTATCAGCAGGCCCGAGACAACGGCAGCCTACCAGCGGATTTAAGGAAGGCGACGATAGTTGTGATACCCAAGGCAGACAAACCCCCAGACGAATGTGGATCTTATCGACCAATATCTCTAATTAACAGCGAGACGAAGATACTGGCGAAACTGTTGGCGATGCGCCTACAACAAGTCATAGCATCCCTAATACACCCAGATCAATGTGGTTTCATGCCTGGTAGATCTACGAGGATGAACATACGTAGACTACACCTGGCCATTGAGCGCGCCCAGACCCTGGATCCCCCCGTGGCAGTACTCGCGGTGGACTTTGAGAAGGCCTTCGACTCGGTCCACTGGGAAGCACTCTGGGCGATTATGCGGAAAATGGGGATCGGCGAGCGATTCCTGACCTGGATCCAACTGCTGTACGAGGCGCCGACGGCCTAAGTGAGGGTAAACCGCTGGACGTCACGATCCTTCGCCCTGGGGAAGGGGACACAAGGCTGTCCACTATCAGCCCTTCTCTTCGCGCTGGCCATGGACCCACTGGCCCAATGGCTAAGAGATACGCACACATGGAAAGGCATCCCCGGAGGACCAGAGTGGGAAGACAAAGTCTCACTATACGTGGATGACCTACTGATATACCTTCAAGAACCTAAAACAACTTGCCCAGTGGTAACACAGCTATTACAAGAATACGGCACCTTTAGTGGTTTGAAAGTGAACTGATCCAAAACCACACTATTTTCACTGAACCAACTGGGAAACGAGCCCCCTGAGCCCTGCCCATATAAAGTCGCGCATGAACAGTTTTGATATCTGGGTCTCCAGATCACAAGAAATCTCAACGACTATATATCCGACAACCTGCAACCCATTACGGAAAGATTTACAAGAGATGTGCAACATTGGAAGTCTCTACCCCTGTCCCTCTTGGGACGAGCTGCACCGTTCAAAATTTTAACACTTCCCCGCTACCTGTATGTGCTACAGAATGCTCCGCTGCACATACCAACCAAGACGTTCCAAGAGATAGAACGTGTACTTAGGCAACTCCTGTGGGGTAGAGGACACCCGAGAATAGCGCTCCGAACTTTACAAAGGTCAATATGGGAAGGAGGTATCGGTCTACCGAGGCTACAGACATACTACTGGGCCAGTCAGATGGCGGTGATAAACGACACCCTACACGCCGACCCAACACTACCACATGTGAGAGCGTCACCCCCCATGGAATTGTATGCTGCGACACCTAGGGCATCTCCACGTGATACCACCTCGCACAAGCCACGTATCTGGGCAGAGTCACACACCTTTATAGGCTGGGGAGACAAAATCACTCCATTACAACCGTTGTGGAACAACAGGAACCTCCCGAGTTAATCAAACTGCCGAAATGGCCGTTGTGGATGAGACACGGTATAGAAAAAGTGAAAGACATTATAACAGAAGGATCTATCAGACCTTTTGATGAACTGATTTTGACCTTTGACCTCACGGAAACAGAGAGATATCACTACACACAGCTCCGACACGCCCTGCAACAGCACCTCCCTGCTCTCTCAGACATGGCAGACTCTACTCCACTGGAACGGAACATAGTGGTGGACCATATTCCAGATAAAGTCACCACTGTGATGTACAGTGTTATCACCTCCTTTGCCACACCAGAACTGGAACGATTGAAGTCGAAATGGGAGGCTGAAGTGGGAGAAATTATTTCGGAAGACTGGGTCCAAAACCTGATGTACCCCCGTGAAGTCACCATATCGACCAGACTACGCTTAGTACAACTGAAGATACTGCACAGGATCTATTACCCGAGGGTAGCACTGTACCAATGGGGTAAAATAGCTGAACCCAACTGCCTGCGCTGCCGGGAAGAGGAAGGAACCTTCTTCCATATACTGTGGGAATGCCCGGTAATCAGTCATTACTGGCAGCAATGCTGCGACGTGTTATCAAGAGTCCTGAACCAGACGATCCCCAGGGATCCCAAACTGTTGCTACTGGGAGTGGACAGTGAGATAGATCTCTCAAAATACGAAAAGCTCTGCCTCATGACCACAACAGCGATCATCAAAAGAAACATAGCACGCTTGTGAGGGGCAGCGGAACCGCCGCAGGTGAATCAGTGGATTACAGATGTAGAAATGTGCATCGCAATAGAAAGGAGGGTGTACAGAGCCAGAGGTTGCCCTGAAAAAGCAGATAGAATATGGCAACGCTGGGAAGACACGATATGAACTACTGAACTTCCAATATCATAACATCATAGACTAAGGGTTGTGGACAATAATGCGGAAAACCTACTGTCGTACCAAACATTATTGCGATATGTACTGAATGCTGCATAATAGCATATAGCATGTGTTCCATATGAGTGTTTTTCCCATCCAACGTTATTTTTATTTCTATTATTATCATTAATGTTGTTGTTTAAATGTTGGCCCCAGAAGGCCCAATGTTTGTATGTTATAAATCTAATAAAATGTGTTATTAAAAAAAAAAACGAATTGTACAGGAACACAATTAACCGGCGTGAAATGCAATGCATCGCAAAACATTACTTGAATGCCCGGTTTCTGCATATTTTTGGGAACCAAGATTGTAAATGAATGAGTGATTTTAGGTGAGAAAATAGAAAGTGGTTTGTGAGCATTACTAGCTTTAACAGACTTCATCCCATGAGACACTATACATTGAGCATCTTTTGCAAACTGCAAAAACATGTTCCAATTCCAGCAGGTCAGAAAGTACTACAGAGTTGATACCAATTGTTATTTAAAATGCTATGAAAGATCAAAACTGTTGTAGAAAGCACTATTTCAAAAACACTCATTGGGAAAAGCCGAATGAGGGAATCTGGAAATGAATGTAAGGGGAACATGGGTAGGGGTGAATGATCAAGACATGGTGGGAGCTTGTGAGCAATATAGAAAAATGCACCCACTATAGAGACTTATGTATTGTTAGTCCATGGTTGCCTTTCCTCCATACTTATGAGACATTCTGTCCAATGGGGACAAAGCTGCAGCACTTTTTTGCAGCAGCAAAGGTATTGCCCGTTTATTTCCAGATCAAAGTCAGGAACGCACGCTGCCTCAGTGCCGCCTCCCAAAGCACCACCCTCTGCTTTGCCAATTCACCCTTTTCTAGCCACCTAGGCCATACCTGATGACTACGTTTTAGAAGGAAAGGTGGGCAGGCTTAAGAAGGAAAGGGGACTACTGTGCACCAGGAGTACAGTATCCACTACAGTGAGTAACATTCTTTCTGCTACATCGAATCCTCTTTCATGCATATTATTGGAGAGTAACAAAACTCAAGGAAAAGCGGAGGGGGGAACTTGGGAGAGGCTCCATGTAAGGTGCAACTGAGGCACTCCAACCAAGGCCCTCAGAGGCAAAGCCTGAGGTGTAACGTACTTGAGGTGGCAGGTTCTGAGGACCCTAAAATAGAAGCAGAGGATACCAAAATGGCCGCCTTGTTGCAGGCATGCTCCTCCATTTTTATGATGTAAGTATTTGACATGCACCATACCTGAGTTGGAGGTACTGGACAAGATCAAAAGGAGCTCCTTGTCAACCTGGGGCCCTCAAGCGTATATCCAGTAGTTTCAACTACAGCAGACATAGCCCCAACAGATACAGAGTGCCCCTGCAAAATTGTGGCTGTCTTCAGTCCTTGTGTGGACATAGACAGTGCATTCCATGATTTAGTCCCAAAAATGGGGGCTCAGGCAAGCCCCCGGTATTATTCCGTCTGTGGGCAATCCCAGTCAAGTGCTCTACCCAGTACCCAATTATTCCACCCCACTTTTCCTCATCTCAATATCCCATTAGTGCACCATTACCCCACCACACTCTTTCTTGTCCCAGTCCTCCATCACACTGCCTCACTATTCCTTGTCCTGGTACACCATTAGTACTCCATTTCCCAGCCTCAGTACTCCTCATCTCTGTAGCCCATTACCTATGCCTTACTCTTCCTCATTGCAGTACCCCATTTCTCCTGCCTCACTCTCCTCCTTCCACTACACCATTAGAAATTCATTACCTTACGTCACTCCAGTACCCCATTAGTAATCTGTTTGCCTCCCCTCATTACCTCGCCACTGTGCCGGTACTACATTAGTAATCAATAACATTAGCCCCATTTCCCTCTTACCTGTCCCAGTGCCCCATTAGTCATCCATTGCATTAACCCCACATCCCTCTTCATCACCCAAGGTAACCCATTAGTAATACATTACATTTCTTCCACTTTCCTTTGCCCCCTCGCAGTAACCCAGTGGTAATCAATTACATTACGCTCACCTCCCTCTTAAAACCTCACAGTATCCCATTAGTAAGCCAATATATTAGCCCCATCGACCTCTGCCTCGTTCTGGTACCACTTTAGTAATCTAATACATTACCCCTTACTTTCTCTTCCTCATCTGGTAGCCTATTAGTTATCAATTAGATTACTTCCAACACCCTCTTCCTCATCCCGTACCCCATTAGTTATCCATTTGTCAACCCTTTTGGAACCAAATGCTATTTCAATGGAATAGACTAAGAGCATCGTGAATGCTTCCATATAGAGTGAAAAAGGCATTGCCAGAAAGAGTTTGTTTTATGTTGGATTGCACATTTTGCTCAGAGCCATTATGTAAAGGGTGCACCGATAAGTGCAAAATGCACAAGAATGCACATGCCCACAAAATTGTAAAAGTTTGAAAATCACTTTTGGTTTGCAATCATATCTGCTGCCTGATTTTATACTTTAAGGACACAATTGGAATTTGCACACTTATTCATCTATTGCCCGAGACAATGTTAAAAAAAGGTTTGGAAAACACAAGGCCCAGAATTCTGGAGTGCATTAACCCTCCAAAAGAATTTAGAGGGACACATGTTTAGAGTCTAAAACCTCAAGATAAATCCACTGGAGTTACAAACAGGCCTTGTGTTATAAATGATCATATTTTGAATGTTTCATTTTAACAAAAAAAAAGATCCTACAGAAAAAGCAACATTTAAAGTCCCCTTTTATTCTGCATAGTATGTATTTGACTTAGAATCACATTGGGCCTCATTAAAAGTTTGGAAGTATTTCAATGGTTAATCTGACGAAAATACTATGAAACAGATTCACTATTACCGCTACTCGATCAAGCGGATTTACCGGAGGATTACAAGTGGTGGTAGGCAGTGTACATCCCCATTTTTTTTTAGTCCTTAGGACTTCATGGAGATTTTTGGTGAAATTACACCCGATGGTAATTCCGCCAAGTTTACTGATTTTTGGCGATAAGGTGTCGGAATGCCCCCCAGCCTTTTGCTGTAGGAAAATTCTCCACCTGTAGTTCGGCTGTGTGGCAATGCAGCGGTAACGGAATTACCACCACATTACTGACATTTTCTATCACTCCATTGTACTTGTAAGGAGGCCCATTGCGTATTTAAAACTCGGAAAATACTTGCCTAGACATAATTCTGTTGGAGTGGGGGGAGGGGAGGCTTGAAACTGTTTGAGAATTCACGTCACAATAGAATCCCCAGTTAAGGAGTGGAATATTACAAGACGTGAGCCCACACAGAACCATTGATCTAGTGTGGTGAAGGTGGTTTCTAAGGAGACAGCCGAATAAACCACTGCTAGATGCCATTTAAAGGGCTTGGGCTTAACAGAGACCTCTCACTGTTTGTCAAAACATAGCCCTCATAAAAAATCAATTAGCTGAATATACGTGATAGTTTAACTAATCTTCATGGCTGGCCTAACAAAGTCTGTCTGAACACAGAGACATCATGAAAAAGGAGTATGCAGAAGATGTGTCAATGGTACCCTCAATGATGAATCCAACATTTCTACACTTCCATACTGGATAGGAAAATACAAGTTACTAGTTAAAACCCAAATATTTAACCATTACAAAAATCGTAAATCTATGATATAAGGTCAGATTAACACAAAACCAATAGCATTCTGTAGCTACAAGTTACATCTACCAAGCTACGTACAAATTAACATAGGGTGCCATGTAAAGATTATGAGATAATTAGGAAAAACATTTATCTCTTCTATTCATCACAGTGCGATCATTCACACATGTGATTGCGTGTACTGATGTGTACAGATGAACAGAATCTGATGATCGTTGAGCACACTGATGACATCACAAATTACATTACTTATGCCATCTCTTTCTGTAGCACTTGTCATAAACATAATTGATGACATCACTTGAAATGAGAGCACAGTGTACTCCATGTTGCCCTGTCCTGATGGTTTAGTCTCTGGAAAATCAGCATCTGCCCCATTGAAAATTCCCCATCCTGTGTCAGAACCTAGTTTTAACCCTTGCGCGACAACTAAAACTAATATTGTCCAACAAAAAGTTATTTCTCCAGGAGAATAACTCCTTTCTCCTGGTGTATGGGTAGCGTTCCCTTGCAAAGACAATACCAGGGGGAATAACTCCCTTCCCCTGGCCTGAAGCAATCCCACAAAAGTTTGCTCCCCAGGTTCTCCTGCGTTGACATGTTTCGAGGCACCATTCGAGGACTGTGCGGTCCACCTCCTCCTGGAGGTCATGCCACTGCCTCACCTAGTTTTCGAGGCGCCATTCGAGGACTGTGCGGTCCACTTCCTCCTGGAGGTCGTGCCACTACCTCGCCTAGTTGCAGCTGACCTCGGTCCTGCCAACGCAGAAGAACCTGCGAGATGTTATGTAACATGTAGTACCCAAGGTGATTGTCCTTATCCCCAGAGGGGGAGTCCCTCCCCATGAGGTCATCCCACATTATACAATACCTATAGGGACTATTGGGTAGCAGCCACACCTCCCTAGCCTCCTAGAAAAGGGCTCCCCCTTGGGGGGAAGTGGCGACACCTTTGCAAATCGTCACCACATAATATTAAATAATCATAATGATTCAGTGTTCAATATTGTCATGAGAAATCTATGATACTCACCATGTGATCACTATCACTTGTTCCACCTCCATCCCACAAAGCACTCTGGGATGCAATACTAAAAAAGTACACTCTAAAAGTGTATAAAAATGAACTCTTTTCACACATGGTTGCAGTTAATTCAGTAGACTGTGCTAATCCAACCAACAAAATGCTCTAATTATGCTCATGTATTAAACTTTATTGTGAATATGTTTTGAATCTAGTTCAAAATGCTCCACCTTTGTTTAATCCTTTGATGTTCTTTGATGTTTAAGATAGAGAGCTTCTTAAAGTTAACAATACATATTTTAGTGGTAGTTTGAGGGTGTAGGAGTAAGAGGTGGACACAAGGCTGACCTGTTGATTGGCAAAGGCTTTTATTAATAACAAAAGCAAGCGGGTGGGGTCCTAACTAGCCCTACCTCTAAGAGGGGTTTCCCTACCTCAACAAAACTATCTAATTAAACTATCTGTGTCGGAATGTCCAAAGTACAGTTCGCTGTCAGGTGTCCAAATCCTAACCTATCCCTCACAAGCTAAACTCAACAAAAGGTGCAAAGGGAAATGTCTCTCTGACTGCTGACCTGCAGCCTGACTTTGTAGCTCAAAACCAAAAGTTCCAAAAAGGTGTAGAAAAGCAAGTAAAGGTTCCACAAGTCTCAAGGGGTTGATTCCATTTCGCCTGAGTCTTTCCACGTTATCCAAGATTGTCTCTGTATCTTTAATGAGCAGGCCTGGCCCCTAGGAACTGCTACAAGGAAGAATGGCCTGCACACCTTTTCCAAGCCTTCTTGAGGTCCCAGACCTTTGATGGGCAGACCCGTCTCCCAGGTACTGTGCTGAGGAAGAATAGCCTGGTTTCCTCCCGCAAGCTGTGTTCGGGTCCCTGGCCCTTTTCTCAGTAGGCCCTCCTTGGCCTACTCTCCTGCCAATTAGGGTACTCTAGGTTCTTAGATTCACAGTTCTCTCTCTCTGTCTTCGCTTGCACCCACAGCCTTGGTTTACTCGCCTGCCAAGCTCTCAGAGTGTCACTTGTTCATATTGCTCTTTATTACTGATTGAAGTGCGATTAGCCAGCGTGGGTTCCAAAACCCCTTCACATGGTTACTCTTCCAGTTCTCTTTATCTGATCTTTCTTCAAGCCACTGCTTTGGTTTACTCCCCTACCAAGGTGTGTGAGTATCCTCTATATATGCAACATTTGTATTACCCTTTGGGGGTCATTACGAGTTGGGTGGAATTCCGTTGGTAAATCTGCCGAAATATCACCCAATGGAATTACTGTTTCCACTGGTGGTATTACTGCTGGATTACAAGAGGCAGAGATGGTATAAGTCCCCATTTCTTTAGTCCATAGGACTCAATTGGGCATTTTCGACGGAATTGCTGCAGCAGTAATTCCGCCACATTCATTCTACAGAAAATGGGCAGAAAGTCAGTAGATTTACCTTCAGCTCACAGCTCAAGGTGAATCCTCCAACTTTCCACCCAACTCATAGTTAGGTGGTGCAGCAATATGGTGGTATGGTAATACGGCTGCATTTTCCCCACACCACCCTACTTGTAATGACCCACTAGTTGGGGTATGTCGTCCTGATATGTGTCACAAACTCCCTTCACTTGGTTGTTCACAACATTCTCTTTGGCTGATCTCTCTTTGATCCACGGCCTTGGTTTACACTCCTGCCAAGGTCTGTGCATGCCACTAGCATCTGTAAAGTTTGTTACTCCCCTATATTATTAGTCTGGGTATCTATTCCTGATGTGGGTCCCAGACCTCTTTCACTAGGTCACTTTGCCAGTGTGGGTATTCCTTCTGTCCTTCACTGTGGTCTGGGTCTCCCCAACCCTGGGATTAGCCACCCATGTACCTGTAGGGTCTTGGCAGTCTCCCTCTGGTTGTTTGCAGGTGTCTCAGGAGCTTCTACGGCTTTCATGGCTCACAGAAACCTTCCCAGCCTTCCGTGCATCTCGCCTGCAGCTATCCGGCAGTTTGCAGGCACTCCAGCAGCTTCAATCATGGGTGGGTGTTTTTCCTCTCCTATGGTCTGCATTTGACGTTGCCAGCCCTCCACAAGTGTGCTTCCCTCCTGGGCACGGTCTGCCTCTCTGCTCTGCGGTCCTGCATGTACCTGGGCACTCTCTCTGCTCCTGCTGAGTCGACAACGAAGACGCCATCCTTCTCTTCCCTCAGTGCCTTTGAATGGCAGCTGACCAATAGGATCGAAAGGCTAAAGCATACACATACATTATTGGCAGTGATTTTCATCACTCACGGCCTCTTCCTCCTCCCAGTAGTCCTTGCCTGAGATATACTGCAATATGAGATGGGGACATTGGGTAGTGTGAAATTAGAAGGGTTTTGAGAGATGGTGGGACGGTCAACGGGATACAGGATTCTCCCGGGGTAGTCACTACTCTCAATGGGGTCTTCCCTTCGAATGAGATCCACCCGCTGAATACAACCCCCAGGGGGACTATTGGGTAGCAGCCTCACCTCCTTGGCCTCATGGAAAAAGGCTCTGCCATCTGAAGCAGTGATGATACCTAAGGATTCGTCACAGTAGTCAGAACTGAATTATTACCCTGTTACGCTCACCTGGTTCCCACGGGGGCGTCGACCGGAACTGGGCCGCTGTTATTTCCACCAGCGTGACGTGTAGCGCCGAGATGACTGACTGGACTGGCCCGCTCAGCCTAGTTTGTCTGGCTCGCAAGAATATTCTTCTGCAAAGGAGAAGAGGAATTAACCACCCGTGGAATTGAGTGTCAACCCACCTTCCCCACTCCTGTTGTCTTCCCACAGATCACTCTTGATGTCCCCTCCTTAGTCTCACCTGATGGTTTGGAAGGATGAGCTCTCCATCCTGCGTCGACCGCAGGGGCGCGTTGATGACCAGTTACTTCACTGGCGTAGAGGAATTGGTGAGTTCCATATTGACTCTAAAGTCCAATTGTTCATAAGAGTTCAAATGTCTGCTCTTCACTCTGTCCGATTCCTTGCAGGTTGCCGATTAATCCACTCGAAGATTTCCAAATGGCACTCAGTAAGATTCAGGTAAGTCTACTGTGGTTTTCCCCTTAGGGGCCGGGGTACGGCGATGAGGCAGAGTTGACTGCGCTGACCCGAGATGAGGTGAGTACCTCCCGTGGTAAATCAGATAAGTCCTTGGGGGGTAGCTTGTATAGCCTTAGAGAGTCCCCTTGCTCACCTTGCTGTCTTTGTCTCCTTAGGTGTTGGAGGGCGGCCGCAAGATGGAGAGAGGGTGATGGAATGCTGACGTACCGCCAAGCAGGTGAGTTCAGCGCGGCGCCGTAGGAATGCGAAGCGATGCTTCAAAGACTTCTGTCTTTCAGTTCCGTGGCGAGATGGATCAGGACTCAGGTAAGGATTAAAGTTAAAACTCCTGTTCTAACCTTTATCCTTCTTGTCTTCTTGTTTCAGGAGTCCCAGGACTGAAGCGGGCGTGGCTGAAGACTGGAGCTGCTGAAAACACGGTGAGTGTTACGCTGCAGCAAGCAGAATAACGCGAAGCAAGTGTGGCTGTCCGGGCGTGGTTTAAATAGCCTTGGAAGAAGATCCAGGTAAGTATTCTTCCACAGCCCCACCCAAGTAACAAAATAGTCCCTTCAGTAAAATAGTCCCTCCTAAGCCTCATTTGGCTTGAGTCTTCATGCAGCATGGTCTGCCTCAGGTGAGTATGCAGCATGGTCTGCTTCAGGTAAGTTATCAATAATGAGCCTGGCACCCATGGCGCCAGGACTGACTTTATCTTTATGAGCCTGGCGCCATAGGCGCCAGGACTGCACCCAAACAGCCCCTAGCTGGGGCTTTTGGGCATGCTCCAAGTGGAATGATGCCTGCTTCCGGGGCTGCTGGGCCTGGTCTGGTCTTTCGGGGGCAGGCATCATGACATACCCATTGAAAGCCTTGATTTTTATTAAAAATGTCTCAAATTGGTACAAAATGTTAGCAAGTACAAAGGATAGTGTCAGGCAGAGAGTAGGTTGACATGAAGGCATAGTTAAACAACACGTTATAAAAAGAAAAGTAGACTTCCAAGATGGCTGCCGGCGCAGGGAGACGTATGTGAGTCTCGCTCCTGCCGGGCCTTCAACAGCACCATAATAAGCCACGTACCGGAGGGTTCCAGCTCTGTCATTGAGCACCCGTCTGTCCCCAGAAACATCGGACCGGCTGGGGAAGCGATCTCGATGAGCGGAGCGCCCCTCCCCCAATGCGGCCTCGGCTCCCCCGACGCACCACAGCAGCCAGGGCAGCAGCGCTTTGTGCCCCGCGGGGCCATCACGCATGGGAAGCGAGCCGGGACGGCATACCGGCAACGAGGACGTTACCGCCCCCCACGCCACCCCAGACGAGGATTGACGGAGCTCCCTCTGCAGAGGCAGAGGGAGATCCAGGCCGTGATACTGGCGCCGCAGAGCCCCGCGGGCTGAAACTGATGTTGGCGGCTGCAGAGGATGGTCAGGGCAGCCCTCGGACCTCATGGATACAGGCCCCGACCCAGCGCCGGCACAGCGAGGGGGGGGACAGCTGCAGCAGCCGCCGTCCGGCGGATAAACAGATGAGAGGCCTCCCTGCTCCTCCCCCCCCTCCGCCGTGGCCCCTGTGGAACTGAGAAGGAACCCAGCGATCATAGATGGGGAGGCCACCCTCAAGCCCCATTTAACAGCAAAACGGGCCAATACAGAACGCAGGGCAGCTCCAGATCCATCGTAGGAAGACCCCCCCCCACCAACGTCCTCTGCACAGACACACGGCTGGGAAAGGAGCAGCTCCCCATAATCCATAAACAGTTGAGAGGCATCCACGCCAAGGCCCCTACCTAAGGGGAAAGCAACAAGAGAGTGCCCAAGCCCATTGCCTCCCCAACAAATCCCGCGTGGAGGTTTACCAAGTGGGGACACCTCTAAACCTAGAAGGAGACTCCCAGAGGTGCACCCTTACGGGTCGCAGCTCAGTGCAACGCAGCCGCCCTGCAAGAATCAGCCAATGTCCAAAGCGAAGGGGAAAGGGGGGGGGGGGCAGCAGACCCCGCAGTAGCCTGCTAAGCAAGACCCCAGTCTACTACAGATGTGGGAATCTGATACCCCCGGGGCGACCAGAGGTAGGTCACAGGAAGACTCTACTGCACATACAACAGACCAGAACCATGCCTCCTCTGGCACCCAGCCCCCTTCAAAAGACGATAGGCATGCCTGGTTTATAGAACTACAGGACAAGCTCATGTCGACAGTAGAGGACCAATTCGCTGCCATCAAAAACGACATGAAGCAGGCAATCCAAGAAGTGAAGCATGATATAGCCACCCTCGAAGAAAGGACAGGCACTCTCGAGAAAATTGTCCAGAATGAAGACGAGGCCCTACAAAATAGCGAAACTCAAGAGCAATTAGTGCGTTTAACTCACAATCTGGAAATCCAATGTGAGGACCTAGAAAACAGGTCCCGCAGATCGAACATTCGCATTAAAAACATGCCTGAATCGGTATCGGACAAGGACCTGAAGAGATCGGTGCAGGAAGTCTTCAGGGATATAATAGAAGCACGGGAACCGGAAGACATAGGGATAGACCGTATTTACAGAGTGGGGCCTAAATGCCCAGGGGCACCGGGAGAAAGACCTAGAGATGTGCTTGAAGCTATATCCTCGTATCTGCAAAAAGAACTCCTCCTATGGAAAGCAAGGCATCTAGATCAAATTAGGATGAACGGGGTAGACATCCAGCTCTATCAAGACCTGTCAGCGGTAACGCTCCTAAAGAGGACGGAAATGGCCCCAGTGATAAGGGAACTGGTCGCAAAAGAAATAAAATACAAATGGACATTCCCATTCGGGCTGTGGTTCGGCTGGGAAGGAAAGCAAAGGAGGGTGACCACATGGGAGGAGGGGCTACACATTATGGACATCCAGGCAGAGGATGCACCGACTGGAGCAGAAAGGACAAAAGGGGAACAACAAAAGAGGCCAAGGGGGTGGGAAATGGTCCGCCAGAAAAAGAAAAGGAATGGGAGAGGGATTCATAAACCAACCGCAAAAGAATAGAGACCCCAATATTGTCATTTACGGAAGGGGCTCGAACTTT
The DNA here is from genome assembly GCF_040938575.1 of Ambystoma mexicanum. Classification (NCBI taxonomy): domain Eukaryota; kingdom Metazoa; phylum Chordata; class Amphibia; order Caudata; family Ambystomatidae; genus Ambystoma; species Ambystoma mexicanum. The sequence goes on from NC_090932.1 coordinate 190,053,847, forward strand.
ATCCGTGGCATGCGGAATGGGACCCAGTGAGGGGATCGTGATTATTGGATCCATTAGGCCCGGCAAGGACCAAGAACGACTCGCATCAAGGCCTGAGGAAGGTGCGGGGTTTAGGACCCCCCGCAATGTTAGCCTCGAGAGCACAGAGGGCAGCGAGCAATAGGCGGAACGCCAGAGCTACCATAGGTACCCAGGCCCTTCTCGGGTGCAATGTTATACGGTTTATGGTTGGGGATAGTTGGGGAGTTTGGAGGGAAAGGGGGGGGATTATCCGGAAGAGGGTGGGGGCCAAAGCACCCGGACTATTAGGGCACCACTCAGGGATCGGCTGAAATGGGGAAGATAAGAATCCTGACTTTGAATGTTAGGGGCCTGAACTCACCCGTGAAAAGGAAAAAGGTGGAGAATATGCTCTGGAAGGAAAAGGCGGACGTGCTCCTGCTCCAGGAAACACACATCAGAGCGCAGGATAGGGGGAAGATCCACCTCAGAGGATACAATGTACTAGCGCAATCTAACGCAAATGAGAAACAAGCAGGGGTGATGATAGCTACAAAAGGGGGAATGGAAGCAGCTCTGATTGACAGGCAGACGGACAAACAGGGAAGATACACATTTGCCAATATCAGAATAAACAATGCCACGCTAACCCTGGCATCAATATATGCTCCAAACACAGGCCAAGATGGCTTCCTACGGGATACAATGGGAAAGTTGGAGGGGTATGCAAAAGGCAAGCTATTAATAGGGGGGGATTTTAATATGGCCTGGTGCCCCTTGATAGACAGGAGTGGGGGGGGGGACCCCACCACCAGGGCGCCCCTTCTGAACGCCTCAAAAAAATCATGGAAGGTATGGCGCTCTGTGATGCATGGTGGGAACAAGAAGGTCAAAACAAGGGATATACGTACTACTCGCACGTACACAATACGATGTCGCGGATTGACTACTTTTGGGTGTCGGTGGGGATCTTGGGTAAGATACGAGAGATGGAGCTAGGTCCCATATCACTGTCAGATCACGCACCACTATGGCTGGAGCTAACGACTCCAGGGACAGAGGGTGGCCTTTGGCGATGGAGGCTACCGCAAGATCTAATATCAGACCCAGTGATGGGAGACACCATAAGGGATAAAATCACAGAATTCTTTGAGCATAATGACACAGGGGATGTCCCCTTGGGCACACTGTGCGAAGTGTTCAAGGCGGTAATCAGGGGCCACATCATTGCCCTGAAAGCAACAAGGGACAAACAAAGGCGTTAATGGGAACGAGAGCTGGAAAAGAAACTGTCGGAAATCCGTAATGAACTTGTGACTACCCCCAACAGACACCTAAAAAGGGCACTGAAACACACGCAGGGGCAACTAGAACTCCTTCGCAACAAAAAGGCAGAAAGATCCCTTCTATATCTTAAGCAGAGATATTACATTAAAGCCAACAAGGCAGATCAATACTTAGCTAGGCAACTCTCCACGAAGCAAAAGACTATGACCATCCGGAACATCAAAAACACACAAGGGGAGACACTAACGCGTACCAAAGATATCGGTGAAACATTTAGGGCATTCTACCAGAAACTTTATGCAACAGAGTATCCGGATGAGGCAGATCAGGAAAGCTTCCTGGAATCAATCCCCATTCCAAAAATATCGGAAGAAGCCAAAACGGCACTAGATGCCCAGATAGCGGAACACGAAGTAAGGAAGGCTATAAAAGACCTCCCGCTCAACAAAGCACCTGGCCCGGATGGCTTCACAGCCTCATTCTACAAAAAATATGAAGACATCCACACCCCAATCCTTACCAGATTGCTAAATTCCTTCAAAGACAGTGGGAATGTAACCCCATCCATGAACGAGGCAAAGGTATTAGTATTCCATAAACAGGGGAAAGACACATCCCTCCCAAGCTCATATAGACCCATTGCCCTAATAAATCTAGACTCAAAAATGTATACAAGAATCTTAGCAGCCAGACTCTCCCTGCTTCTTCCCTCCCTAATTAGCTCGGATCAATCAGGTTTCATCCCGGGGAGGCAGACCCATGATAACCTAAGGAAGCTAATACACCTGATAGAAAAAATATACTTCTCCCACACCCCGGCAGTGCTATTATCACTGGATGCCGAAAAGGCTTTTGACCGGGTGGAATGGTCCATTCTTTTTAAAACCTTGAAATACATGGGATTTGGGAAGCATTATATGGACATGGTCAAGGCCAACTATACTTCCCCTTCGATCAGGATAGCAGTAAATGGGGAGATCACAGAAAGGGTAGAGATCACTAGGGGAACGAAACAGGGTTGCTCACTCTCTCCACTCCTTTATGCACTATTCCTGGAACCGCTACTAATCAAAATTAGGGAATCAAACCAAATTAGGGGGATTGAGATGGCGGGCAGACAACATAAGGTGATAACTTATGCTGACGATATGCTCCTGGCACTTGAGGATCCTGCACACACTTTGCCCTGTGCAATAAAGCTGCTAGAATCACTTGGTGCCATCTCGGGTCTAAAAATTAACAAGAATAAATCGGAAATCCTAAATTTAGCCAGGAATAGAGACACACTCGACAGGGTGGCAGGACAATCGGGCCTAAAAATAGCAGAGGAAGGCATTAAATATCTGGGTATAACACACATAAAATAGAAGCCCTATACAAAAGGAACTACCCCCCTCTACTGACCAAATTAAAAAGAGACCTAGAACGGTGGTCACCGCTAAATATTTCGTGGTGGGGAAGAATCCAGTCGGTCAAAATGAACACTCTCCCTAAATGACTGTATTCCTTTCAGGCCCTCCCGGTAATAATCCCGTCCTCCTTCTTCAAGTCACTGGGAAAAGAAATCTTGTTATTCATTTGGAAAGGGAAACCCCCAAGACTATCCAGAACAGTCCTCACGTCTCACATTAGAGAGGGGGGATTAGCACTTCCGCACTTTAGAAACTACTATCATGCGGCGCAACTATGGATCCTGAAAGAATGGCTGGGGGACGATCACCGAACGATCTGGGTATCACAGGATAGGGCGGTCGCAAAAACTCCTCTGGAGGATCTCTTATGGAAACCTAAACATCAAAGACACCCAAACTTGCAAATAAGCGAGATCATGAAAGCCACATTGAGTGCATGGGACGAGCAGACGCGGAGAGGAAAGTTAACCACATCAACTGCCCCCTTTACTCCTATATGCAGGAACCCACAATTTCCACCAGGGCAAGAACATGGCGCTTTCGGAAACTGGGAAGAGGCAGGATGCAGGAAAATAGGGGAAATGTTCGTGAACAAGGAAGTGAGATCATTCGCTGAATGCAAGACATTATGGAACCTCACAAACGCTGACAGATACAAATACGAACAGCTCAGACATTGGCTAACGACACCCGAAATAACACAGGCAGCGACAAGGGAACTGACTACCTTTGAAAAATTCCTTCTCTCCAACTCAGGAGAGAAGAAACTAGTCTCCACTCTATATAACTTCATAAACACTCAGGATGCAGAACTAAAATGGGCATACATGAAAAAATGGGAAAGGACACTGGAAGAAGATATCCTGACCCAACAGAGGCAGTCATTATGGGCCAACATCCCCAAACTGACAAGAGCAGCCCAGACTAGGGAAATGTGGATTAAGATAGCCACGCAAAGGCACTACACACCAGAAAGGCTCAACAGTATGTACCCGCAAACGTCAAACAGCTGCTGGAGAGGCTGCACACTCCCCGGCACATGGAGACACATTTGGTGGCACTGCCAAGGAGTCAAAGGCTTTTGGACAGAAGTGATCTCGGAAATAAAAAAGATATTCCCAGAGGCAGACCGACTCAAGGCCAAAGTGTGGCTTTGCGGACTGAAAGGGCAACTACCCAGAAAGTATACTAGGGCGCAATGGAGAAGCTTTATGGGTCTGGTCATTGCGGCTTGGGCCACAATAGCGCAGAACTGGAGGAAAAAAGACCCACCACTAACATTCACATGGCTACAAAAAGTTTGGTCGCAAATGACCATGGAAAAGATCTACAAGGAACAAAGGGCTCCTTCATGAAGGAATCGGGGGGTTAGTCGAATATCTACAATAAGATTATATGGAACAATGGTGCCCACATAACATCAGAATAACAGACATTTTTACCTCAGAGTTGATCAAGAGAACAATTGAACATGGAGAACTCTTCCGGATGGGGGTGGGTTGGGGAGGGGGGAATTCGGGGGAAACTGTTGAATTTCTTTTTCTTTATGTTTTTCATGTAACCACTTGAGAAAATAATAAAAATAAGTTTAAAAAAAAAAAGTAAATAAAATCTTTTCTTATTCCTTTGACCAAGATGGGTTCCATAAACTACAAACCAATAAACGAGTGCTCGCCAGGATGTCTCACAACTTAAATTCAGTCCTCCGGCACAACGCCTATTCTAACTGTGACGAATTCCAGGGTATTGTCACTTCTTTAATGGGGAAAACCCCTTCCTATAAGGCCAGGGAGGTGAGGCCACTACCCGATAGTCCACCTGAAGGTAGTACTCAGTGGGTAGATCTCATAGGGAGGGAAACTCTTCATGGGACCAATGACGATGGCCCTGGGAGAACACAGTATTCACTTAATACTTTGTTGCTGCCACTATCCTCATACCCCAATCAGGCCCCTCTGGTTCCCCATACCACTATGTGTTATAGTAGAGTAGAGGGTCGCTTTCACAATACTGGGAAAAGGAAGAGGGAGACTTACCCAAGCTTAATACAACATACCAGAGAGACAACGAAGCTAGCACAAGGAGGCAATAGCCCACCGCAGAACTAACACAAGCAAGTTTTCAAAAGGCAGCCCCAGTCTATCCCTTTACTTCTATTATGATGGCACTCAACCTTTTCTTTCTTGTCTTTTACACCTGGATGAGAGTATCTCATCCTGCCTCCTAGCCATCCAGTCCTGGATATTTAACTATTTCCTTTATCTTAATTCTTCCAAGAGAGAGGTTCTCTTCTTTCCTGCTTCCTCTGTTCCTCCCCTGCATCCCCCTGCTTGCCTCTCCTTCCCTCCTAACTCTATCTATTTCCCCCTGTGCTCACATCTCTGCACTTACGTGTTCATGTTGATTTCATATTTTCAACCTCTGGAAAGCTAGACTGTTTCTCTCTTTTTCAGCTACGAAACTACTTGTCTGCTCTCCAATTGTTTCTTGCTGCTTCTACTGCTCCACTCTTCTTCTTGTCCTCCAGACTTTTCATCTTGCTCTACTCCTCTCCATCTACCATCTGCCTTCTCTTCCCTCTCCCATCTCGGGAATCTATTTGCCCTGCTCTAGCATCACTTCCCTGACTTCCTTTCCAATTTTACCTGCTCTTCAACCTCCTTTGTATTGTCTTTAAATCCCTTCACAATCTTGCACCTACCTATCTTTCCTATACTCTCCCTCACTTCGCTCTAAATCTCTATTCTTCCTCACTGCCCTGTCCTCCTTGTGCATCTTCTCACTTTTGCTCTTTTTCTTTACTTGCACCTCTCCCTTTTTCTCTGTTCGCTCTCATCTCAAAGACTACCTTCTTTTGCCATAATATTCTTTCTTTTAAGTTTTTTCATTATAATTAATGTTGTTCCGTAATTACTTTGTAAAACGCTTAGGTGTAAAGCACTATAAAAATGCAAATATAATGCATACAAAAAAGGCAGAATTTTCTGCTGGTCAGATACTACTTCAGACTGGTAATGCCCCATTTAATAGCCATGGCCTCCAACTCTACAGTTACATAGGCTGGTTAGTAAGTGAACAGTTTTCTACTGGTATACAGGACACATTGTGTGACGAATCGCAGGATTCAGTCACTTCTCCCAAAGGGGGAGGCTTTCCCTGTGAGGCTAGGGAGCTAAGGCCACTATGCAAGACCCTCCCTAGGGGTTGAGGCAAGTGGAACATCACTGGGAGAGACCCCCCCTTTGGGGACAAGGACTCCCGTTCCATTGAGAAACTCCCTAACGAAGCCACCTATAGCCCATCACTAGTAACACCTGCTAGAAGAAAACAAGAAGAACAAGCTGATATTTGTTATTGTCATATAGAACCTTTGTGAAATACTTATGTGGTACTGAGATGAAGAAAACCACTGGAGCAACACAGGGTACCAGCAGAATAAATAAGGACTTTGGCACTCCACCGGGGAAGTCCCACGGCCACGTCAATAATTTGAGAGGGGGAGACCTCGGAGAGAGAGAAGCCAAGGAGTTCCAAATCAGCTGTGGGGGTGAAGCTGAAGGAAACGGGGACACACAGCTTCCGATGTTGGAGGGAGGCTGGTGTGCGAATCCTAGCATTTTGCACTCAAGAATAGAGGAAAAAGGAGAAGTTGAAGGACTGGTACATTGTCCCAGGAGTAACCAAGTAAGAAGTTGTGTTGCGTGACCAAAAATTCGGAGGAATTTGGAGTCCGTAAACAACACTGAGACCACTCAGCTGAAGGCACTGTAGAGGGTGCCGAACGAAGAAGTGGTGAAGAGCTGAGAAGGCAAACTGACAATCACAGATGAAGGCCCTGTCTGGACCGCAGCCCCAGTGACGCGGTCCCTGAGACAGGAACTTAACAGGGAGAGCTGGAGTTCCGGGTGGTAGACTGAAAATAACGAATGGAGCATTCATACTTGTCCCAGTAAGGACCAAGGATTGGAAGTATATGAGAAGAGTGAGAATCATTACTGGAAGACTTATACTCGTCCCAGTAAAGAACAAGTGTTGAAAACACATAAGAAAGTGAGAATTGTTACTGGAACGCTCATACTCGTCCCAGTAAAGATCAAGTATTGGAGTAGAGTCAGAAGCATTACTGGAAGACTCATACTATTCCCAGTTAGGACCAAGTGTTGGAGAAGAGTGAGAATCATTACTGGAACACTCATGCTCATCCCAGTAAAGATCAGGTTTTGGAGAAGTGTGAGAATACTTACTGGAACACTCATGCGGGTCCCAGTAAAGACCAGGTGTTGGAGAAGAGTGAGAATCATTACTGGAACACTTATACCCATCCCAGTAAAGTGCATTTTGTGCTACACACCTGGGTGTGGTATGTTCAGGGTGAGTTGCAAATGATGAATTTAAAGGGTGCGCAGTAAAAGTATCAGAATTGAGTGGGACATGGTTGCACATGGTTTAGGTGATGTTGGTCTGGGATTTGATACACAAGAGGTGTGACTCTCAGTTTGCACCATATCACCCATGTATGTGTTCAAGGTGGAATAATTTGATTCAATCCAAGTCTGATGATATGTTTTTGCTTCTTTTTTCCTCCTTGTTTCTCTCCCCCATCCTCAATTCTAAATCTTTTCTATTGTGAATGATTGGGGCTGAAATACCAATTCCCCAATTTATGTTTTATACTGTTGTTGAAAAACAATATGCTCTTCTGATAAATCATTTTTGGTATTTTGGAAATAGAAACACATTGAATGGTTCAACATTGTATGTTTGTTTAAATTAGGGAATGTTATTTTTGTCCTGGTATATGTATCAATATGTGTTTCACATTTTGGGTGATATTAGGGGAATGCACATTGTCTGGAAATAATCTGTGTTTAGCCCTGTGGAAGGCTATGAAGTGGTCGAAACACATGTTGGTTGTGGTTGTACATTAAAACAGATGAATATAAAATTGTCTTTTGGAAAAACAAGGGTCTTGGACTATCAGTCATAATCAGATATTGGTTTATGTGATGTTAAGAGGGGTGTACGGGCGTAAGTAGCCAGGTGTTACTCTCATACACATTACTTTCTGTGACTCTGGGCTCAAGTAATAGTCTGACCCTGGATAGTGCAGGCGCACCCATGACCCCATAAGAAATGTTTGGTTACTTCGATGATCTACATCTTTAGCATTTGTGGTATTTAGCTCAACCTGTTACCTCATCCTAGTAAAGAGCAGGTGTTGGATCAGAGTGAAAAGCATTACTGGAAGACTCATACTCGCCCCAATAAAGACCAATGGTTGAAAATACATAAGAAGAGTGAGAATTTATTACTGGACCCTTTTTTTAGTCCCAGTAAAAACCAATTGTCTGAAGGGTATGAGAAGAGTGAGAATTAAAAAGGGGAACATCCCTCTTTGTTCTAGTCAAGAGTGAGATTGGACATTGGGAAAAGAAAAAAGGTTTAAGTTTGAGTAACATGGGAAAAACAGAATTGTCCGAGGAAGAAAGGAAGAACCAGCATGTAAAAAACACTTGTGAAAAGTTGAGGAACCCAATAACTGAACTATGCAGCTTGATAAAAGTAGTTATAAAGAACTACCTATTAATACTTTACTAAGGTGAACTTGTTGAGAAACCAGTACACAATCTCCTGTTCCTTAGATATTTTGTAGTGGTTTGGTGAGGCTAGATTGGTTTGGACAGCGGACCAATCTTCCTTTTGGACGCACTGACAACTGACAAGCACTCTAGTTAGTTTTTGTTATGTAGGGAAAACCAGTAGTTTAGGGAAAGTCAGGAGTTTTCACTTTTCTTTTTAATAAAGTATACACTTTAAATGGAAGACCAGTGTCTGTGTCCTTCTTCTGACCCGTCACAATGGCCCTGAGGCCTACTTTGGACGCATCCATCTGCAGCATGAACTCGAAATTACAATCTGGCATTTTAAAGAGAAGTTCATCGCAGAGCGTTTGATTGAGATGGTCAAACATCTCTTGATCTGGGCAGGTTCACATAAGCGTTTTGGGACGTGAGTTCTTTAGCTTATCAATGAGACTGTCCGTGAAAGATGAGCAGTTAGAGATCAACCTGTGGTAACACTCTGTGAGTCAGAGAAAGACCAGTGTTCCCGTTTGGTCTTAGGGGGTTGTGTTAATACTACAGGCTTTACTTTCTCATCCTGGGGTAGGATGAGGCAGTTGCTGACAAAATAGCCAAGATATTACACGGTATTCAGCGCAAAATGTCATTTTGTTTAGGATTGGCCTGGAGTCCCGCCTTTCTCAATGCCCTCGTGACTTCACAAAGGTGGTACATATATTCTTCCCAACTTCTGCTTTGAACGATTATATCGTCAAGATAGATCACTGCGAGGGTAGAATAAAGTTTCACCACCTTATCTTTTAATCTTTGGAACGTTGCTGGGGCAATGTGGAGCTAAAAGGGAAGGACAGTGAACTGAAAGAGTCCCTGGGGTGTGGAGAAGGCTGTCTTTTCCTTGTAAGAGTGTTTATGGGGGACTTGCCAATAGCCCCTGGAGAAATCTATGTTACTGATGTATTTAGCATCTCCGAAACTCTCTATTAGCTCATAGATTCTTGGCATGGATAGTTGTTGAAGACCGAGATGGCATTAAGGAGCCCGTTATGAGTTCGGTGTTATATGTTAAAAGTGGCGGTAATGGAGTTTCTGTCACTTTTACTGCACCGCCTTATCACTAGTTGGTGGTAATAACATTGACGGTAATACCATCAGTGGCAATACAGTCAGCGGAAAATCTGTCGACTGTATTACAGTCGATGGTATTACCTTCAATGGTATTACCGCTGATGGTAATAGCACTAATGGTACCAAAACGGTATTACCGTCGTATTACAAGTTGGGAAAATGGCAGTAATACCGCCAAGAATTCAACAGAGCTACCTCCATCTGAAAGGTCGAGGTAAATGCATAAAGGTGATGGGAATGAGGCCACAAATGCACCCAATACACTCATGAAAGGTACATAAGGAACACACCTTCCCCAAACTCACATTCCAACACCATCATGCTGCCACTGGTTTCTGTGCACATGGACATGCAGCTGCTCCAGCTCCGCATTGAGCTGCAGGGGCTGGAAGAGCTACATAGGGTACAGGAAGCAGAGGAGGAGGAGGAGGAGGATGGGGAGGAGGGGACGCCATGCAAGGAGAGCACCCATAACCCGGGTCAGGCCCTCACCCTGGACCCTGACAGCCAGCCAGCTACTCGCCCTGTACTGGCTGAACAGGGACTCCATTGCTGAGCTGCTAACCATGATCCAGGATGACATTGGAAGCAGTATCAACACAGGGACAGCCAAACCACCGCTGGTGAGGCTTGTGTTTTTCCTGCACTTCCTGGCAACTGGTACACTCAAGCAGACCGTTGGCACAATGCACAGCATGTCCTAGCCCACATTTTCTAAGTGCTCATGCAGGTGCAGGAACCACTCCAGCGCCATGTCTCTCGGTACATCTCCCTTCCCACCACCCCGGCACAGGTGAACGCCATGAAGGCACATTTTTAAGCATCAGCTCACATGCCCAATGTCATTGCACCTCTGGACTGCACCCATGTGGAGTTGGTGGCACCAGGCATTTGAAGAGGTATTCCGCAACTGGAGGCAGTACTGCTCCATCAATGTCAGGTCACCTGTGATCCTGACATCATCATTACACACTGCTGTGCCTGCTTCCCTGGTTACACCCACGATGCCATGGTCCTGCGGAACAACATACTGCCGGGATACATGGAGAGGCACAGAGGACAACAGACCTGGATATTGGGTCAGTACAAGTGCCATCACACTATTTTCGCAGCACAATTGGGGGGATTACCACAAATGTAGATTGCATGCCCTGTCAAGGCCTGGTACATGCAGGATCTACCTGCACACCCTGCACATGACACACTACAACCTACAGGACTAGGACATGAGTCATAATGCAGCAGTAAATGGGCAATGCATATTTGCCCAACAGGCTAGCTACACATCCATTGGACTACAGGAACCACAATGCAACATTACACATCCCCATACATCTATGGGTTTATTGTTGTGGATGCGGTGGGGCATCACTTGCCGACATGGACTATCATGGCACACATGGATGCTTTTCATGTGTCCATATGTTGGCATTCACGTTTCGCATACAGTGCATGTGCATTGATACATTCCCCCGCCTCCCCTGGCACATGTGTGTACTCACTGTTCATTTGCTGTGATTGCCATGTGTTGATCCATTTCTTGCCCATTTTGCACATCTCTGCTTGAGGACGCATGCTTTTGAACACTACATTCCCATGTACATGGGGTCAGATAGACTTACCGCCATCGTCATGGGACCCTGCTCTGTCCTCCGTGCTTCAAATCCCCTCTATGCCATCCATGTGGAGGATGGAGCTGGCCGTCTCCTCCAAAGGCATGAGGCTGAGGGGTCACACTGTGCCACCTCCTGTGGCAGCACTCTCCCTCCTGTGTCGGGCACTGAGGCTGCAGACCCTTGCCTTCAGATCATCCCACCACTTGCGGCAGTCTTTAGTTTCACGGGGAACGGTGCCCACTGCTTTCACCTTTGCCATGATGTCAGCCCATATGGCCGTCATCCTCTGTGCAGAGGTCTTCCTCTGCCTGCTCCCAAAGAGCTCCTTTATATGCACCACAACTGCATAGGCCAGTGCAGTGAGCTCTACCTCTGGAAGTGATGTTATTTCCACCTGCGATAATACTGGCGGAGGTAATACGGTCCGTTGGGCCTGAGGTAATGGTAATACCTGCATGATTTTCCACCAGGTCATGATACAGCGGTAATTCCGCCTGTCATCCCAGCGCTCATGCTAATCTCAACCGGGTGGCATCACTGCTCTTTTAACGGCAAACAAGTAATGAGCCCCAAAATCTCAGAAAATAGATACAAAAAGGCAAAGAACCATCTAGCTTGCCAACAAGAACAATTGGGGATGGCCAGGGACTCTCCAATGGTTCTATTGCACACAACTTTAACATGTTAGTGATCTCCCTCTCTATGATTTTCTGGCATACATCTGGAATGTGGTAGGGTTTAAGCTTAACAGTCTGCTCATCAGGGGTCTGTATGAAATGAAAGAAGCTCCTAACTCTCCCTGGTATCTCAGAGAATACTTCAGGGAATTGACTCAATAGGTTTGTTGGTTAGTTAGGTATCCGTGGATCAGGCTGAACCCAGATTCCGGCTTGACCAAGAGTATTGCCATCAACTGAGTCGGATCTCTAAGTCTCTAAGTCTTAAGAAGGTTCACATGATAGATTTGGGTTTTCTGCCACCTGTCAGGTTGGGAAGTGAAGTCATTAAGGGGGCCCTTTCATTCAAGTATTTTATAAGGCCCATACCATCTGGAGACCATTTTATTCTCTGCGGTTGGTAGTAGGACCAACACTTGGTCTCCCAATGAAAAAGATTTAGGTAGTGTTTGTCGGTCGTAGCTGGCTTGTTGGTGTTCCTGCGCTCTTGTAAGGTGTTGACTAACATATTTTACAGCTTTCACATGTTTTTTCAACGTATTAGCTGCTTGAATATGGGCAATGCTGCTTCCTTCTTTTCCTCCCAGGTCCCTCTCAACAAGTCAAGAAACTGTTGAGGTTCGCACCCATAAAGGAGTTCAATAGGAGTATCCAAAAGAGGATTGAGGCATTTTACTGACAGTAAAAAGGGTCCATGGAATCATCAGATTCCAGTTTTTCCCATTGGCCTCTACCAGTTTACATACAATATGCTTCAGGGTCTTATTGGAACGCTCCATGAAATCATTAGTCTGTGGGTGATATACTGATGTTCTGAGTGTTTTGATGTTCAACACCTCCTTTTCCTCCTGCATCAAATGGGACATGAATGTTGTGCCTGTGTCAGTGAGGTTTTCCTCTTTGAATCCTACCCGGGAAAGGAAGTGATTAAGATGTTTGAGCATCTGCTGACTTGTGTTATTCCTAAGGTGAAAGGTCTCTGGGTAGCGAGTTGTATGGTCCAGGATGACAAGTATATATTTGTTTCCAAGTTTAGATGGTTGAATCCAAGGTCCATTGTGATTTGTGAGAATGGTTCCTTGATAATCAACAATGGTTGTAAGGGTGCTCTGGGTACGGGTGAAGTAGAGGTTTTCTGACTTTGGTCACAACTGTCTATGTAGGCCTCCACACCGGCGTATATGCCCGACCAATAGAATTTTTAAGGACCTGATCTTGGGTTTGGGTAACACCTTGGTGACTGGAAGTTAGATGTAAATGTGCCAGCTCTATGACTACACTTCTATGGATTCGGGGAATCACTTGTTTGGTTTAACTGGTGCACCCTCGATACAGCAGACCATTTCTCTTCAAGGAAAAAGGTAATTGTTGGTCCCAGCCTACACCTTCAGAAGTAGCTCTTTCCAAGGCCTCCGTCAGATTCCTGTCATTCCTTTGATGGTCTCCTATCTTGCCTGTACTGGCTCATGATGGCATTGACACTTGCCTAACACCTAAAGCGCCAAATGTTCCGACAGCAGCATTTGCAATGTTTAGGCCAGGGAATTTGCGCATAACTGATGGGTCTGTTGGGACAGGGAGATTGGACCCCGCACTTTGGCAAGGGGGGGGGAGTAGTTTGTGGTCTGCACTAGTAAATTGGACAGGGTTCTGTCAAGAATCGAGCAGAACATTCAGGCCATGGTCCCCGTGGTGATTGAGCAGGAGGTGGATTTAGTATTAGACGTTTCAATGTTGGCGCTTGTCATCTCCCTTGAATTTGGGAATAGTGGGAGGCTTTCTTTGGTTTTTAAAACTAATCAGTGGGTACTGCCGGAATTGCCTGCTCATGCGCTGGCTTTAACAGAAATTGTGTTATATCAGCCTGCGCAACAGAGTCCGGAGAAATGTGATATAGCCTGCTCACCTATACTAAAGTCATGTGCCAACAGAATTATGGCTGGAAAAGGCCTAGGGGTTTGCATGGAAATCTTTTGTACTGAAAGGCATGCTGCTGCTCGCCAATGTTACAGCCATGTGTTAATAGAGTTGTGGCAGGGGAAGGTACGTGGGAGGCAGCCATGGGAACCCAACTTAGAGAAAGGCATGCATCTGATTTATCACGGCATATCTAAGGGCTGCCCAGGTCGGGGTCAGACACGATAGTTGTGGATGAGTTGTCCTTCCCGATGTTGGCATGGCTTTTGGACTCCATGGACGGGTTATGACTCATTGAATTTCGAATTGCGAGAGGTGAGGTCTATTTTGAAGGCATTAAGTTGTAAAGTGAATTTTCTGGAGGGGTTTATTATGGCATTCCCTGTAAATCAATCAAGGTTCCGTGGTTAAAGGTGCTGAGTTGAGCCCCCCAGCACAAAACCTAGAGGGAGTGGGGTTACCTGTTGAAAAAGGACTGGAAGGGGGTGTTCCGGTGGTGGGAAGGATGGCAAAGGTATTTCTCCCATCAGTTTCTGTCCTGGCACAAGGGCATTGTGATATGGAGGGGGAAACATCTTAAGTAGCAGTCACATGGAGGTTGAGTCATTAAGATCAAGAAGCAACGAGGGGAAGGGCCAAATTAAAAAGAAGCCAAACAATTGTAAAAGACACCTAAACAGAAAAATAGGGGGTGGCGAAAAGTTATAAAAAATGTACAGCTGCAGCTGGATATGGCTGTGGTTCGAGGTTGTGGAGATTCTGGGATGAAGAAGGATGGAAGTCAGGAGATTAGGGGAGCAAAAGGAACAAAGAAAACGGCTGGTAAATTAAGGGGTCAACATATAAACACTACTCATAAGAGTTCAATGGCACAAGAAGGTCCCTCTTTTGATTTAAGTAATATATTGGTGTACCCCACAGAGGATGAACGTCTGGCTGAGTCCGCTAGTAAGCTCCCTGTAGGTGTACAAGCTATGATGGATTCCGTAACAACGTCAAGAGCCGGTAGGTTTTGTATTATAAGGGATGCAACACTTCATGTACTAAAAGGGAACACAATGAGTTCGGAGCTCGGTAGCTTCCTCAACAGGGGAGTGCTCAGGTTATGTGTAAGAGGCAGGAGTGGTACCCCCCATTTAACAAAGCACTTGGTAAAAAAGAACGTCAATGTCCAGATACATAGGCACAAGGTGGCCCATTAAAGTCTGTGCCGCTATGTAATGCAATAGAGGAAAAAAGAAGGGGTTGGCCAAATGTGTAAACCTCCTGGAAGTAAATTACAGCCAGAGGCAGTCGAAAGTACTGAAAAAGAAGCCTGAGATCGGTAGAAGACGCCCTAGTATTCCTAATGATGTAGGCGTCAATTGTATCTACTTGAGCCGTCTTTTTTGAAAGCTCAAATAGGGCCCATCTAAAGAAAAAGTATATTCTGTCTCTTCTGTTTGAAATATCTCTGGGCCAGGTCAATTCAGGTGACCTCAAAACCATGGAATTTGTTCATGAGGATCGCCTTGATGTTGTCACGATACATCTTAATTCACAGATAATTAAGAATGCCATAGCAGCGGAATATGAGCTCCTGATATCTTTGGGGTTTGAAGTGCTTGAAGGAGGACCTTTTGTCAGCTTGGGAGATTCTGGGAGGATCAGACAGCAAGGGCAAGGCTTTGAGAAAAATTGGTGGCCCATCCTCTATAATAACGAGGAGGTTAGAGGGGTTAGAGAGGAAAAGCAGGGGAACCATGAGTGGCATAGGTGGGGACCAGCAGTTCAAATGGAGGAGAAAGGCAAGGAGACCTGGAAGGACCTGGATTGACGACGAAGGGGGAACTGCCCTTTCCCTTTTCAACTCAGAAAGCGAAATCATAAGACCGGTAGTCACAGCTGGCGTGTGGAGGAACATATGTCAACGGTGCACGGGGGCCTCCCGCATTGATAACACAGGTGGTGAGGCACACTGGCTACCGTGGTACCGACCTTGACTCCAGAAGCAAGACAAGCTAATGGGTTCAACACAGCCGGTGAGTCTGAGGAAACTGATAGCAAACCGAAGTGTGTTGAGTCCATGGTTGCGAGTTGTAACATTATATGAACGCAAGGAACTCAAGAAGAAAGAACTTTTGGGAAAAGCCCAGACAAGGGCCAGCTGCAGAGATGTCAGGCGCCACAGGATTGCTCATTCGTAGGACTCTCGCTGGCCGTTTTTGTTTTGTGTGATAACTGCAAGTACCAGAAGGCTCTAGGAAAGGGCGTCACGAGATGTCAGAGTGGTCCTACAAGGGTCAGGTCAAATCCCTTGTACAATTGAAAGTCTTTGATCAATTGCAAGAGAAAGCTAGGGGAAGGAAACCCCACTTTCTGATAAGATTGTGAACTATGGAATAAGGCAAGTGTGGACCCGACAGAGGGATGCCGAAAGAAAGCTAGGAGAAGGGAAGCCACACTTTCTGATGAAAAAGAGCAAATCATGAACTGTGTTAAAGAAGGCTGCATTGAACCCGACAGAGGGAGGCCCATTTTGGAAAGAGGATCCAAGCCCGGCTGAGGTAGCTCCTAGGGGCAAAGAGCAATCACACAATGTGCAAGAACACTGAAGGAATTTTTGTTTATTTGTTTGTTATTTTGATCCAGCAGGCCTTCCAAGGCAAGAGACTTTGAGGAAAGAGACTTGATTCTTGAAGGTTAGAAGGTTATGGTATCGTGAAATAGACTTGTGAAACCTTCTGCTGGAAAGGCCCATGAGTGTGCTGTGCTCAGGAGTCCAGCCTTGTTCCGTGCTAAAAACGTGGGGAAGGGAGACCGTGCCATACCTTCCTGACTTATCATTTTGTAAACACTTCTTTTGTTTCTGGTGAACATTATCCCACACTCTTTTTTTGGAACTTTAATCTACATTGAATGGGGCTTCCTGCAACTATATGCTAATATGGTTTGCCCTCCTGCTGCATCTTTTTATGTGTATTTAAATACAATGTTATGTAAAGGTTCCTGCATGGTCCTCGAAAAATGGGTGAGGGAAAGAGTGGAGTTGTTGAGGAGAATAGATTCATCAGGCAAGGAACTCTGCAGTAACCTGAATAAGGTGCAATTGAAATTGCACATGTGGGCATGGATTAGGACAAGGGAAGAGGTTATGGGCTATCGCTGTTTTAATGATCAGTTTAACTGGGAGAGAAAAAGCTTTAGCGCTGCAGCCCCGTATTTAAGAAAACACCAATCTAAAGAATTTCGTATGAAATTATTAAGGTTTAAACTGAACCTGAGAGGACGCTAGAGGGCCAACCAAGATGGCCACCTCGGTCTAAGCTCCCTCTCGGCCCCGCATCAATCCTGCCAAATCCTGCGGATCCCGGTGATTCTGTGGTCCATACCCCTGATTCCTGCTCTTCTGGTCTCCTCAGCTACATTCCCTCGTAATCCGGAGAAAAATCGGCTCTTCCCAGCCAAGAATCGGCCCACGCGGCCCTTACACCGTGCGCCGCGTAGCTGGCCTGCAGGGCGCCGACGCATCCAAGCCCGGCCCCCATCCCCAGTGGAATCCTGAACTATCCTGATGCCGAGACGCGGAGCGGGCGCCTTGGGTGTCAGTGGAGGGACTGGTGTGGTGTGGGAGGCGTCTGCCGAGCGTCAACACACCAGCGGAAGATCCAGGCTCCCTCCCCCCCAGTTGGACCCGGCGACTGAGAGTGGGCAGCAGCCGCACGGCAGACTGGCCGACAACACCACTGGCAGCGGAGACAGCTCGCCGTGAGACGGGCTGTCTCTCCACCCCCCCACCCTCCCCTGTTTCAGCCCGCATTCACCACGCCTGCTCCGGCATCCAGCACCCCGGCTGCGGGCCGTGGAGCGAGAGGCGTCCGCAGACCAGCAGCAGGCTAACGGAGGTATCAGACTTCCTCCTCCACGCTCGGGGCCAGCGTTCGTGTGGGAGCAACAACAGCACGGCGACAGAGCGTTAGACACTGCGGTCTTTCCTTCGTCTCGGCCCGCTCTCACCAAGCCCGCCCAGAGGCTTTCCACGGGTCACGAAGCCGCTCAAAGTGGCCCCCCTTCTGTGGAGGATAAAGAAAAAAGAAGTGGCCCGCGCGCGGAGGTAAAGAGTGGGTGGGAGGTCGCACCGCTCCCCAAACGGAGCCGGCCCTGCCATCGGTCGCCCCCCCATCTTCCCCCACGCGTGCATAAATCAGCACGGGGGCCCGTTTGCAGAGAAGGCCCACCAGCGTGCAGACTGCACTGCATCCTCAGACAGCATACCACAACCTATCCCCAGCAGTGCCTTGCGCATAGCGCCTGCCACGCGCTTGATGCGCCCCGTGACTCCCCTCACCACAGTGGATAACGTCTGCCTCATTTAGGAGGGCCAGCCATAACCTGAGGGAAAACTCCCCATTGGATGAGCGCATGACCCAATCCCGTTGCACACTAGTATTGGCCGAAGGCCCTCGTCCCTTCTCCGGCACACAGAGCCTTTAACAGTCAACAACATAAAGCAGCCTTGACATTTGCCATGATCTTTCCAATGAGACCCCCCCCATCCCTGATGGTCCGGGAAGTCAATAGCACTTTTCCTTCACCAGTCTCGATCTGAGAAGCACTGCAAGTTTTTTTTAGGGGGCCAATATTGATACAGAGTCCACCCTTCGAGATTGAGATTGCCTCCCCTTTCTACAAGACCATAAGTCTGCCAACCACACCGTGCAGTGACCAGTCCGGCACAGAAAAGGGTCCTCGAGGCGCTCTGAAAGCAAGCAGCACACCCGCAGCCCGCATTAGGCACCCACAATCCCACAGTCACGATGGGAAAAAATGATAAATGACAGAGGAAGTTGAACTTTGAAAGTGGCGTGACCCCTAAAGCCCCCCTCCACCAGGAGGACCAAGCTTCAGCGTCGGTCTGTCCTCACCAGGAAGAAGCTTTTCATAATCCTTCCGAAATCAAAGAAATCCTCCTAGACTTGAAGGCTGGCATCGGCAGCCTGAACAATAAAATGGATGGTCTAGCATCTAAAGTCGACCTCCTGCAACACCGTATGGACTCCCACGCTGAGCGCATGAACGACGTGGAGCAGAGAGTGTCTAATCTTGATGACAGCTCAACAACTCTAACCAATAAAGTCTCACAACTGGAAACACAAATAAAATCTACCATTGCCAAGTGCGAGGATTTGGAAGGTCGTTCAAGAAGGAATAATCTACGAACAGTGGGAGTGAGAGAACATCAAACGCAGGAGAAAATGGAGGACTTTGTGGAGTCCCTTTGCATCAACTTATTTGGCCGCGACGCACTGTCACACCTTTTTATAATAGAGAGGGCTCATAGGGTCCCTGCGTCAAGACCTGCCCCAGTTGCGCCACCCAGACCAATAATAGCGAGGCTACTGAACTATTGAGATCGGGACTCCATTCTCCGGTTGGCCAGAGAGAAAGGTGAAATACTCCACAAGGGGGACAAAATACATTTCTTCCCTGATTTTTCCCCAACGGTGCAGTCACAGCGGAAAACGTTTGCCAGCATCAAGCAGAGACTCAGAAACAGTCAACTGACTTACTCAATGCTCTACCCAGCGCGTCTTAGAGTCCAGCACAAAGGGAAAGTCCAATTCTT
Organism: Ambystoma mexicanum; assembly: GCF_040938575.1. Lineage (NCBI taxonomy): Eukaryota > Metazoa > Chordata > Amphibia > Caudata > Ambystomatidae > Ambystoma > Ambystoma mexicanum. The sequence goes on from NC_090932.1 coordinate 190,073,068, forward strand.
TCAGACCCCGGACGAGGCAAACATATTCTTGGACCAATTGGGATGCCCAGAACAGAATCAGGCTCGCCCGAGACCTCAAAGGGAGAGAAACCCCAGGAATCCGCCATAACCAAAGAAAACAAGGCGACTGGTCAGAAAACTTTCCCACAGCACTGAGCGATCCGGATCACACACATAGAGCATAAGACGGGGCCGAGACACTTGGGAGGCCCCAGGTGCCCCTAGCACAGCTACTGTTAAGTTCAAAAGTTGAGTTTGTTTCCTTCAGGGTGGTGTTTTCACCCTGCAACATGGTAATTCCATGGTCTTTTTTTGTTTTTTGTTGGTTAACGAGGGACCTCTCGGCGGGCCAGTTGGGAGTTGCCAGCCCTATGGAGAGTAAAGTCGCAGGCCTGTTGGGGTTTGCCCGTGGTCTGTGCCCTCAGAGTACTTCAGGAAGGTTCAGCGCCTCCAGACCCCAGCCTTCCTGCTGCCCCCCAGTTCTCTGCCCGCCGACATCACCATCGCCTCAGCCGGGCTCCCTACCTCTGAGCTTTGACCCTAGCACTGGGCCAATCATGACTGCACCATCGCTGTCCACTGAAAAAGAAAAGTCGTCCAACATATTGACTAACTCGCCCCATTCAATGTCTTGACGTGGAATATAAGAGGAGGCAATATCCCAGCCAAAACCAGAAAAATCCTGCAGTATCTCAGACGCCACGAAGTGGACGTGGCTATGATACAAGAGACTCACCTACTCCCAGGGAAAGATCACCAGTGGGCCAAAAGTTGGGGGTGCCATAGATACTTTTCATTCTATTCGACCTACTCTAGAGGAGTCGCCATCCTCATACACAGGAAGATTAGCTTTCGTCTAATCCGCAAGGTGAAGGACACCGAGGGGAGAGCGCTCCTAGTGTGCGGCATCATCGCAGGCCAGAAAATGACCTTCATCAATTCCTATGCGCCTAACATGGACGGCCCGACAATTTTGGATGGGAGCTAACCCAGCTCTCCACTCACGACCCAGCAACCATAATCTGGGGTGGAGAAATGAACACTGTATTGGACCCTATAAGGGACAGATCAAAGGCCACTCCACAGCTTCTTCCCAAAGCCAGCCTCCAAATAAAGGAAATCTGCAAAGTGTTTGATCTTCAAGACGCATGGAGAGTTTCAAATGGGGAGTTGCGAGATTTCACCTTTCATTCTGCGGTTCACAACACGAGCTCTCGAATCGACTATCTCTTCACCTCAGCAAAGGGCCCCTTGTCATGGGGCCAGTGTTGCATCCACCCGAGAACGCTCTCCGACCACTCCCCACTATTCCTTAATCTCAAACCCTCCAACCCGGCATTGCCACTACAAGGGTGGCGCTTCAAGACAGGCTCGTTGCGGGATGAAGTTTTTGCCTCTGAGTTAATGGAGGAGATTGACATTTTTCTAGAAGCCAACTTGGGTTCGGTCCCCTCTGCGGGCACAGTCTGGGAATCTCTAAAATGCTTTATCAGACGAGTCTGCCATGCCAAAGAAAACGGCATCCTCAAGCTTATCAGGAGGGAGTTTACAACCAGCGAAGGAAAATTAAAACATCTTGAGCTCCAAATCGCAAACACGGCTGATCCAAAATTAGCAGCAGCCCTGAAAACGGAAATGCAAAAATTCAATGCCACAGCAGACCGGGAGATCAAATTTCTGAATCGCAACAGCCAAGTCCGACAGTACGGTGAGGGCCAAAAACCAGGTGCCCTTCTGGCGAACCTAATCAGAGCCGACAACAAACAATCCCAGATTGAATGGATCCGAACCAAGCAGGGTGAGTTGATCCACACCGACGAAAAGATTGCGGAGGAATTCAGCCTCTTCTACCAAGATTTCTACAGAGCGAGGCTCCAAATAGATTCAAACGCTCCTCTAGAATACCTGGAAGACAAAGAGCTCTACTGGGTCGAACAACACCTGCGTGAACCTCTGAATGAGATGATCTCACAGGAGGAGATTATAGAAGCCATAAAGTCTCTTCCCTACTCCAAAGCGCCGGGCCCGGACGGCCTAACGGGGGAATTTTATAAAGCTTTCGCAGGCACCCTAGCTCCCCTTCTGGCGGCGGTATACGAGGAGGCTCTGGAAAAGGGAATCTTCCACACTCCTCTTGTGAAGCCAATTTCATCCTTTTACATAAACCTGGCAAACCCCCAGAAGACTGTGCATCATATTGCCCTATCTCTTTGCTTAACCTGGACAATAAAATACTCGCCAAGGTACTAGCTAAATGGTTGATGCCACTGATGCCCGCTCTTGTACTGGCAGACCAAGCCGGCTTCATACCAGGCCGCAATATGACCTTCGGAATCAGGAGAATGTATCCTCGATATTATCGAGGCACTAGACCCCTCAACACAGGCAATAGCGGTTCTTCTTGACGCCGAAAAAGCATTTGATTCGGTGGAATGGCCGTTCATGTTCATGGTGCTCACCAGGATGGGACTGGGTGCCCGCTTCATCAAGCTTGTCTCTCTTCTGTACACTAAGCCACAAGCAAATATTATTGTAGGCACAGCAAAATCAACCCCAATTGAACTGCAACGAGGTACGAGACAGGGCTGCCCTTTATCGGCACTAATCTTCGCCTTGGTAATGGAACCATTAGCCTCCAACCTTCGAGAACAACGTCAGCAGAGGGGTCTCATCATAGGCCCACACAAGCTCATCGTCTCCCTCTACGCCGACGACGCGGCACTGTTCATACGCGACCCTGAAGACAACCTGAACCCGGTCATGAGGGAAGTCATCAAATTCGGTGCGGGCTCTGGTCTAAAAATTAACCAATCAAAATCCATCATTTTCCCTCTGCCCTTGCCACCAAGGAGTTGAGTTGCAGGCGACTTCCAACTCACTTGGAAAACTGCCAAAGTCTGGTACCTGGGGATACAAATGTCACTGAACCAGCAGGAGGTGTTTAGAGACAATTACGAGGAGATGGTCAAATCCCTACAAGACAAGGTATCACGCTGGAAGACTCTTCCATTAACACTTTGGGGTAGGGCCTCCCTGGTCAAGATGGTGATCCTGCCTAAACTACTGTACCTTTTCAACAATATTCCTCTGTTGCTACCGCAAACCTTTCTGAAAAGGCTGAAAAGCCTGGTCCTTGAGCTACTTTGGGCAGGCAAACCAGCCAGAGTGGCGCACGCAACATTGACACTCCCTGTGTCCAGCGGGGGGCTTGCCTGTCATGATGCCTACCCCCGGAGCACCAGGCCAGGCCCAGCACCCCCGGGAGCAGGCATCATGCCCCCGGGTAAAAGCCCAGCGGCCCCTTATAGGGGCTCTTTGGACTCTGTCCTGGCGCCGTTGGTGCCAGGCTCATGTGGGACATCAGTCCTGGCGCCATAGGCGCCAGGCTCATAAAGGAAGGTGTTTTGTGCACTTACCTGATGCAGACCATGCTGCAAGATTCAGGCCTCCTTGAGACCTGAAAGGGACTATTTTTTCATTGGGACTATTTTGCCACTCGGGCGTGGCCAGGGAAGGATACTTACCTGGAACTACTTTGGGGGCTATTCAAGCCACGCCCAGACAGTAGCTCACGCTTCGCGTTGTTCTGCATCCAAGCAGCTGAACGCTCACCGTGTCTGCTCCTGCATCTGGTCTCCAGCCACGCCCGCCTCGATCCTGGAACACCTGTAACGAAAGAAGAGAAGAGAAAGGTGAAAACCAAGAATTTTATCAAACTTCTTACCTGCATCCGGAACCTTCAAGCCAGCGTTCCTGAGAAAAGACTTTCATTTAAAAGCACCACGTTGCTCGCTGCAGCACCGCGCTTCACTCACCTGTCCTCTGGAGTTCTTCTGGCTCCACCGCGACTGTCTGCTCCGGTTGCCACACCTCTGCGCCTAGGGGAGAGAAGAAGAGACAAAAGGTGAGCAGAAGGAACATATGAGGAAAGCCTAATTTTCCGCCATAACACTTACCGGTCTTCTGTTGGTGGACCATTCCTCATTTCGGGTCGGCGCCGCTTCGTTGGCAGGTACCGCACCCCGGCCCCTATGGGGAAAGGACAAAAGACATTACTGGAGGAATATAAAGACATTAAGAGGGGTCGCCCCCATCGCTAACTCACCTGAGTTTACCATCAGCAATTCAATCCCTCAACGCATCGCCTTCATTCTGCACCTGAAATAAAGGACAGATCACAGGTTAGGAAGGCAACAGAAAAGGAGGCTCAACACTTGAACTTTTGTAATCTTCATACTTACGGCGTTCCGCTCGGAAAAGTCAAGTGGATTTTGCCAGCGCCATTCTGAAAACCAGTGAAGTAACTGGACAAACACGCGCCCCTGCACCAGAAGCAGGATGGAGAGTTCATCCTTTCAAACCATAAGGTGAGCTTCAACCGGGGATTTCAGAGGAAGTTAGAGAAGAACGAGGAGGGGAAGGAGGGAGCAAGCACACTATTCTGCAGACTGTTAATCCCCTTTCTCATCTGCAGAAGGATATTCCTACGGGCCAGACAAGCAAGATTTGAGGGTCCTGTTCAGTCGGTGTTCCGAGTTCTGCGCATCACGCTCGAAGAGGCCACAGCAACCCAGACTAGACCAGATGGGAAAGATCACTGCACATAGTTATCTCGGAAGAGGATTGGAGCTACATCCTAAATCAGACACAAAAAATCGCCCTCAATTCATGTCTTAAACTTATCCACTTCAACTTCCTCCATCAAACATATTGCACACCAGAAAAAACCAACAAACACCACCCTGACGCTCTGGCTGAATGCAAGAGATGCGGAACCCTTTCAGCAAACTTTGTACACCTAGCCTGGGAGTGCCCCGAAGTAGCCCCTTTTTGGAACCAAGTGCTGGAAACGACAGCTGCAATAGTGGGAGAAGCAATACACCTGAGTCATACAGCTGCTTTACTGGGTATGACGAGGCTACTCTCCGCTCCAACGAGGAAATTGGCTGGGGTGCTGTTGACACTAGCTCGTAGGATAGTTGCTTTGGCCTGGGGCCGGGGTCCCCCTCCATCATTCACCGCCTGGCGAAAGGACATACTCTACTACCAAGATGTAGAAACAGACTTCATTAAGCTTCTACCCTTACACGCTCGTCCTCCAGACATATGGGGCCCGCTGATAATGTTCTTGATGAGTGAAGCAGAAGTTCCCTCAACAGGCTCCTCGGAGAGGGGAGGTACACCTTGATGGAGGCGGAGAACTGGCACCACCATTTCCTCGAAACGAAAACCAGGAGGGGTGCGTTGCATTCCACTGGAGTCATTGTTCTAATGAGTAGGGGGGGGAGGGGGGGTCGGGGGAGGGGACCTGGGCTATGGCGCAAAGTTAAAGTCCACCCTAATGTGGGTGTGAAGTTGTACCGTGGGTTAAATACCAAAAATAAAGTTTTTTTTAAAAAAAACTGAACCTGTTGCCTACAACGGAGGTGCTGGGGATTAGGAGTAAGAGGGAAAAGAGGTCTCGAAATTATCAGTATTGTCTGTATGAGGATGAATCGCTAGAACACATATGCCTGAATTGCCCAGCTCTAGAAATTATGCAGAATATCGGGGTGCTGTTGCCCACGCATGTGATGGCTGCCTAGCTGTAGAGCTTTGATCCCAACCAGATCCTTATTTCAATTTAATCCATCACGGAGCCACTCAGCGACAGGATTTGCTGCTACACTTGTTTGTGAAGGGTTGGAGAACACCTGGCATAAGTCGCGGAGCAATCTGACTACAAACGGCTGTGAAATCCTTCTTTGAAGAGAGGACGGTTTGGTGCGGGGGCAGGCTGGGAGAACCACGCATCAACTACTTTAATCCAAAGGAGGAGCTGGGCACCAAGGCTGTGAAGGAGGAGGAGCCAATCGAGCCCACTACCATGCTGCCTGCATGCTGCAGGAAATCCTCTGGTATCGTGCATTCCCACAATGGCTAAACATTACGATGTATCCCCTGTGCAGAGGACGGCCCAGCCAGCTTCCTCAATGCCCACTCCAGCAGACACCCACACCAAGATCGACCGCGGTGCATATGGTGCCATTAGCCTAAGGCAGCGAAGCTCCGAGTTGGAAAACACGTGGGTGAGCCAAATCCCACCAGAGCCCTGGCAAGAAATACTGGTGACCCTGCTAACCACAGAACCGCTCACGGTGCGCACCGACAGCTGGGTCCTGTCACGCACCACGACAAAGTGGGAATCATCGGTTGCAAAATACGATCCTAATTGGCATCCATATCCGACGACGAACCCTCCCTGCACCCACCCTCTCGAGCCGTGCTTCTGGTCTGGAGACGATAGACTGTGTAAATCCAGCAGAGTAGCGTCAGGGTGAGACCATCTACAAATATAATCTGGCCCACAGATAAGGACATAGCGGACAGGAGGAAACTCCCCTCCCCTGCTTATACATGGAACTTGACTCTCAGACTTGGCCAAGAAGCCCGCTCTGCCCGGATTGGTCAAAGAGTGGAGGCTACGCTGACTCCCCGGCTAGAGCACTGCCCCGATCTTGCAACAAGGGCTCCCAGTCTTGCCTGCAATATAAATCCTTGGACACCCAACCTGGTGTGAGCCCTGCCAATGGGAGAGGCAGGCCATGGGTGTGTGATGCGTTGAACGGTCACGGAGCGCCAGTTGGTGTCTATAGTTGGATGGCGATACAATGGACATAACACTGCCACACAACAGATACATGTCACCTGATGACCCGTCATAACAACCATAGCTCCTGGCGACATGGGAGATCACAATACATCCTCATATTCAGAGTGCAGTGAACGTGGAACACTCAGTGACACTGTGGGGCAGATAATCGGAAAAATCTGATCTAGCCAGAACATTGCCATTTGGTGTTTGTATATCAATGTGAAGTGACCAATCTGGACTCAGCAGCGAGTTGTGAATGTTCCCGCACCCACATCCTCCAGCCGGACCCCTGCGCTCGGAGGCGACAGTCTACCGAGACGTGACCTTCTGTTGATCACATCCGTCCTGCTACCATGATCACAACGGGCAAGAAGAAATATTAATCTCTGTGTTTGCCCCTGAACTAGCATGCAAATCTAGATACGAAATACGCCCGCTACACAAACAGGCTACAGGCTCAGTTGGCATTCCACTTCCCGGCCCGTTTCTTACTCCACGCGGGCTGCGAATACTCCCCACCCTGATTGAGACATAAATCTAGAGTTGCACAGCCTGGTCTGAACTCCGCTGTGCAGGGAGGGTAGACAGCGTGGCAGAGAACATTTCAACACCACTGAGCTCTATAATTCGAAGACAAGATAATGGGCATAAGGATGTACAGCGTGCACACATCTTATCAGCTGATCTGGTGTAACTGAGTCAACTCCTAAAGACGTGCGAGAACACAATCCTTCCTTTGATCCAGAAAGCAGTACTTGTAGCACAGTCAAAGACACTGTAGCATGGACGTTCTAAGCAAGCTCCACTCACTGAGACACAACCACCTGATGTTCATGTGTCAGGGCGCTACATGAAATATATAACATCTGGAGGGATCCACACTAAGGACATTGGAGCCTACTCCCCCTAATCATATGGCGAGATTGCTGGACATTGCCAGATAGCCTTGTCGAGCCCACTGGGAACTGCGGCCTGATCACTGCCCATATCAGAAGTCGAACAAGAAGATACTTGAATACTACTGAGGGGTGCAAATCGGCCTAAGCCCCACTGCCGACCCTCCTAACACCAGACAGATACAAAGAATCTTGGTCTGCATACATGGTTCCCTCGTCAAACTGGGATTCGGACGCAAAAGGGATGCATTATCCTTGATTGAGCTGCTCTGGGAGCGTGGCAGTTTATAGACATATACACCCTTAATCCACTGAACCAAACATAATACGCCAAACACTTTAAAGCCGTGATCACGCAAGAATAACTCTCCTCTCCGGATACTTGGCTCTTGGACAATTTCCCATCACCAGAATAGTTTGACGCCTCATATCACGTGACCCATGGGACAGCTGATACACGACAACTCTTTGATAATGACAAAGGGCTCAGGGGCTAGGAAGAAGGGTTCAATGGATATGTTCACGAGCTCCCAGACCCCGGTAGCAGCAACAACGACGACGCCATCGACAGAACACATACCAACTACATCCGCAGCTAATCCTATAGATGTCCACCACTTCGCAACTATGCAAAGCAGATTTCTATCTGTTAATGTTAAACTGGACAATATTTTGTCCACCATCTGATCACTAAAGGTGAGATTGGATAAAGAAAGTGCCAGAGTAACCGAAATCGAGACCAGAATAAGCACAAATGAAGACACAATTGGTCAGCACAGCCGCAACATTGCGCAATTGAAAGGAGAAATCTCTACGATGCGAGACAAGTGTGAAGATCTGGAATCCAGATCCAGGAGAAACAATATCCGGATAGTTCGAGTTGCGGAATCCTTCTGCAAAAGTACCAGGGAGGCACATATTGAAACTCTCTTAAAATCCCTGCTCGGGTAGACATCCTTCTCTAACCATTTCCTAGTTTAGAGAGCTCACCGCACGCTGGTTCCAACGCCTAAACCTGGGGCTTTGCCCCGCACCATCATTGCCAAGTTCTTCAATTATCTAGATAGAGATATGATCCTCAAAATGGCTATGGAAATGGGGATCCTACAATATGAAGGTAACAGCATACACATCTACCCTGATTTCGCTGCAGGAGTACAAGCTCAAAGGAGATCCTTCTGAGCCAGTGAAAAGGCAACTCAGGCTTCGTCGAATCCCATACACCTCAGTTTTTCCAGTTAAAATGCGATACAAAATGGGGCCAGAGCGCACTTCTTTGAGGACCCTGCGGCGGCGATTGACTACATCGAAGCTTCGATCCAACTACCACCACATGACCGTGGAGTGGACCAGAACATGAGCCCATGACCCAACGATGAAAGGAGAGATCCGGCGGACTGACTGTTGCAGACTGTTATATCCATTAGATATGTTTAAGAGTGATGTTAACAGGTGGCTCCGACACATATCGTTAATTATACCGGATCGGTAGCGTCCAGCTGTGGCAGACACGACACTACAGCATACGCACCTCCAGAAGGTTCCACAAGTTTAAGGGGAAACATCATCTTGTTGGCGTTGATGGTGCGGGTGGGGGGAGGAGGTGCAGAGTGCAACGGTCATTCCCTGGCACACCTGAAAAGATGGATGGGTGGGGGAGGCTGACCGAGTTGGGGGAGTTAAAGGTTTTAAAATCAAGGGTCATCCCACTATGAAAAAGCACTCGATTTAAGAGTGCACATAAAGATGTTGATGAACATGGGAAGCCCATATGGCACGCAATACACTTATGGGAAAAGGGCAAAGAATGAAGCTGTTAACTTGGAATGTAAGGGGTCTCAACAATCCGGGCAAGGCCAGGAAAGTGGGTGCATACATTACAGGACACAACCCACATATACTGATGCTCCAGGAAACACATGCATTAAAAATAGTGAATGCTGACTTTATTACTAGCTAGGGCCCACTCCGATACTACACTGAATATTCCACACAGACCAGGGGGGTCCTTACTCTCATCCACCCGTCAGTAGGCTTTCGATACACAGATAGTAAAATAGATACATTGGGTCGATACATGCTGGTTTGGGGAGAAATAGCTGGTCACTCAGCTGTCCAGGTTAATATGTATGAACCCAATGTAGATGATCTGGAATTCTACCAGGCCGTGTTAGATATGCTAATTCCTGTGGATGAGAAATGGGTGTTCTGGGGAGGGGATTTCAACACAATCCTTGACACAGCTCTGGGCAGATCGTCCGTTACTGCCCGGATACTCACGAAAGCGGCTCAAACCGTTCATCAGATATTGCTACAGTTACCTCTGATAGATGCTTGGAGAACACTCCACCCTTTAGATAAACAATACTCATGTTACTCTACAGTACATGACTCTGAATCCTGGATCGACTATTGGCTCCTGACCACCTCACTCTCAAACGCGTTGGTGAATTGTGATATTTACCCTTGCACACTTTCAGATCACTCCCCGGTCTCTCTGGTGCTTCAACTGTGTGATGTCCCCCTGCACGCTAAATGCTGGAGGATACCATCTGCTATCCTTAAAGATCCCAGTGTGTCTGAATCCCTACAAACTGAGATTGAAGAGTTCTTCGACATTAATAAAGGCTCCATTGATACCCTTGCGTCACTCTGGTAAAACCTACAAAGTCTGGGTTCGGGGTATCCTCATGTGCAAAACCACAGGGTTACTTAAATCGGTTCGGAAGGAATTGAGCTAGGTAGAATACTGTATACGAGAACAAGAGAAAAATTACAGTATTACACATAACAAGGACCCACTGGCAGAAATGAATACATTATTAAGTGACTTCCACAAATTAGCTGACAGGGAAGAGCAAAAACATGGCCGTCCCTGCAAGAGCATGCAAGTACGGGTAGGGTAACAAAGCAGGTAGGTCCCTGACCAACATGCTTAAGGCTGAAAACTACTGCAATCCTATAGCTAGTATCCAAACAGTAGATGGTGGGGTGGCAACTCAAGGGGAAGAAATAAATGAATCGTTCACACGGTTCTATACGGAATTATACTCAAATCGGGATGAGAGGTCAACTGAGGAAACATCAGAATATCTATGCAGATTAGGGCTCCCTACACTTTCTCCCGAGGCTAGAGCATTGCTGGATCTACCAATTACCCAAGAGGAGATAGTAGAAGATATTAAAGCCCTGGCATCAGGGAAAGCCCCTGGATCTGATGGCTTGAGTATTAAACTACATAAGGAATGCCATGGCGAGCTAGCCCCTGTTTTGCTGAATGTGTGGGAAGAGGCCATGGTCAGGGGCACGCTCCCGGATTCAATGCGCAAAGCCATAATAACTGTACTGCTGAAACCATGTCGTCCCCTCATGAACTGTCCTCGTACAGGCCCTTCTCCCTGATTAACACAGATGAAAAGATATTCGCCAAAATCCTCGCCCTAACATGCCCAGTTGGTACATGCAGACCAGTCTGGTTTCATTCCAATGCGGTCCACAGCCCTCAGTCTCCGAAGGCTGGTCGGGGTCATGGCACAGATATGCCGAAAGGCCAAAGCAGCAGTAGCTCTGTTAGACGCCGAGAAGGCATTCAACTCTGTATCCTGGCAATATCTGTTATCTGTGCCTGAATGCTTCGGGCTGGGGCCATACTTCATACGTTGTGTTCGGCTCCTCTACACCAACCCAGGGGCGAGAATCCTAACAAACCATACCTTATCTGCACTTTTCCTTTTGGGGAGGGCCACGAGACTGGGATGTGCCTTCTCTCCCATACTCTTTGCTTTAACTATTGAACCTATGGCTGCGTTTTTGCGGAAGAACCATGGACAGAGAGGCATCAGAATGTCTTGCCCACCTCAAATTATATCACTTTACGCAGACGACACACTCCTCTATATCTGAGACCCTGAAGTAAATCTAGAACCCATCATGAAATATATACATGTGTTTGTGAGGTATTCTGGATATAAAATTCATAATTCTAAACCAGAATTGTTCCCACTTACACCTGCCACTGAATGCCCACCGAATATCAGTGGATTCAAATGGTCGCCTGTCCGAGTCCGCTATTTGAGAATAATCGTGGCCAGGGAAAGACAAAGATTGTACGCAGACAACCATGAAACTTTCCTACAGCTGCTAACGGCAAAACTCCAAATATGGGCCAAACTTCCCATCTCTCTATATGGTTGGATAGCACTCCTAAAAATGGTGGTCCTTCCCAAACTTCTATATTATTTTGGTAATAATCCCCTCTGGCCAGGCAGAGTATTCTTTATGAAACTCCAAACCTTAGTTACCTCATTTATATGGGGTGGAGGAGCTGCAAGGATGAAATGGGACACATTGGTGGAACCATACGCAAACGGTGGCATCGCAGCACTGGAGTTTGAGCTTTATTATTTAAAGGCACAGGCCCAGTTTGCTAAACACTGGTATAATCTAGAAGATACCACCATACATATCCCGATAGAAAGATATGCAGCATCCCCACGGATCTCCGTTCTGTCATGTTCAGTACCCGACATAAAGATTCCTGTAAATGTGACCCCGTTAGTGTCACTGTCCATGCCTGGTCCATGATATATAAAAGAATCAACATTGAAGTGCCTTACGATCCTGAGGCCCCACTCTGGCGCTTCCCCAGAATTTCCCCTACATTTGATGAAGCCCTTCAGAGAACTTGGGACCCAGATAAACAATTGAAGATACGGGACATGTACCCCGAGGGCAAATATGTAAGTCTGAAGGACTTTGTACATACCATTGGGGGAGGGCAGCTGAAATGACTCCAATATCATTGCATGAGGTCTGCTTTCAGAGCATGATGGCCAATGTTCCCAGAAGAACCTACCTCACACGAGTGCATAAGAGCTATAACATCTGGGATGGGACAGGGGCTGGGGTTTCTAAACTATATGCCCCTAAACAAACACATTCTCCATCCCTGAACACCATCAAGACAACATGGGAATCAGATCTGGGTACGACATTGGGAGAAGAACAATGGCGCAAATGCTGCCTACTGACCAAAACAGTGGGCCTCATTATGACCCTGGAGGTAACCATGCCGCTTTTTGTGGCATGCCTACCCCCATTCCGGGTACTAGGTCCGGGTTCCCTGAATGGCGAAATACCAGGCCATTCCGACCTTGGAGGGCCCGGTATTTCCCCATTCAGGGAACCCGGACCTGGTACATCCCCATTCCCATTTCAGCCTCCATAGGGCTCAATGGGGATGGGGTGATGCTAACAACGGGCCCGTTAATGACGGGCCCGTTGTTAGCATCCTGGTCTGCTCGCGGGACCCGTTAAGGCTGCCTGGTTTTACCAGGCGTCCTTAGCGGGTCCCGCGAGCAGACCTCGCAATGAGGCGGTAGGGCGTTAACGGGGCTGGCAGCTCTACCGGCCCCGTTAACCCCCTACTGCCAGGGTCGTAATGAGGCCCAGGGTCTTTAAACACAGGCCTACACCTAATCCAGTTCAACATCCTTAATCAACTACATCACACCTCTGTTAAAATGGCCAAATTTACAGAGAACTGTTCAGGGGAATGCTTGAAATGTGGAGATCCTCACACAAATGTATTTATTTATTTATTTTTACATTTATAAAGCGCACACAACCCATAGGCATCTAGGCGCTGTAGCTTTAAGAACATGGTACAAGGTTATGCACTTAGTTACAGTTTGTGCTTCAGTAATTCAATCATATTAGTCAGTTGTAGTTATAGTTAAACATTTGCATAAACTCCTAATTTGCTCAAAGGGCAGACAAGACATTGAATAGGATTAGAGATGAAAATTAAGGATTTGCTACAACGATGCGGTTGGAATTAGTCGGTAACGGTTACAGTTGTAGTTAAGTTTTGACATGAGATCTTAATGTATCTCAAAAGCAAGCAAACACATTGAGTTAAAATTAAGATAAAGGTCAAGACATTGCTGGTAGGCATAGATGCCTATTGTTGGGATCCTTGTTGAGACTCTGTGTTGAAAAGGTGGTTATTAACTTTTTACGGAAGAACCATAGGGTGGTGTGATTTCTTTCAGATGTGTAGGGAGGGTGTTCCCTGATTTAGCTGCTAATACAGGGAAGCTTGATCCATCTGCTTTCTGTTTTCTGTATCTGGGCGTCTTAATGAGGTTGGTATAATGGGAACGTGTTGGCCTATTTAACTGAGTTTTACTGATCAGGTTGCTGAGGTAGATGGGTGTGTTATTGGTGAGACATTTGTGCGTCAAGGTGAGGATTTTGAATTTAATCCTGTCTTGGATTGGGAGCCAGTGGAGATTTCGTATGGTGGCCAAGATGCGTTTGTTTTTCGGTATATTTAGTGCCGCTCTGATATCGTTGTTCTGCACAGTTTGCAATTTTCTGATGTTTTTTTTGCTGGTGACAGGAAACAGTGAGTTTGAAAATAATCTATCCTCGATAGTATCAAGGCTCTGGCTAATGTTATGCTGTTGTCCGGTGAAAAGAATGGTCTACTAGCTCTGATTAATTTGGAAGTACAGGCTGAGGATGAGATAATGGCGTTCACCTGTCTGTTTAAGAGTCAATGTAGACCCCTAACATTTTTATTTCGTTAGCGACTGTGATGGTGTTGCCGTCAATGATGAAAGATTTGTATTGTTGTGGAAGGTTGTTTAATTTAGCTTTAATACCGATTAGAATTAGCTTGGTTTATTCGTCGTTGAGGCATAGCTCATTTTGCACCATCCAGGTCTGGATCGCAAGGTAGATTGTGTTAAGATTTTTTGTGTTTGTGTCGTAACACCCTGTGATTGGTGTAAGTATTTGAGTATCATCCACATAGTTTGTACATGTGATACCCATTTTGTCAAGTTTGTCAAATAAAAACTTTGTAAAAGCATTGTACAGGTTAGGGGACACGTAGGAGCCTTGTGGTACACCACATGCCACTAGGACTGGGGGGGCTGCTGACATGGTAGAGAAGACCCTCATAGAACGGTTTGATAAAATGGATTTGATCCATTTAATTGCTGCAAGTGAAAAGTGAACGGCCGTTTTGAGGTGTTGGCATAGGATTTGGTGATTAACCAAATCGAAAGGCTGCTGATAAATCTAATAGAAGGAGGATGCATAGGTCTCCTTTGTCCTTGAGTTGGTCCATCTGTGTTTTTAAATCCAAAAGTGCTGTTTCAGTTCCGTGACTGGGTCTGAACCCTGATTGTCTCAGACCTAGGAGATTGTTGACTTCCAAAAATGTTTGGATCTGCAGATAGGCTGCACAGTCGAGAATTTTTCAAAGAAAAGGAACATTGGTGATGAGAAGGTAATTTGTAGGGATTTTAGGGTCGAGTGTGGGTTTCTTGAATAGAGGTAGTACCCATGCTTCTTTTAGGTCATCTGGTACTGTATCAGTGGCAGAGGAGTTATTGATGAAGCTGGTTATGAAGGGTGCTAGTTGGTTAGCGCATTCTTTTATCAATGTTGCTGGGCAAGTGTGCCTTTATACCTGGACGGTTTGAGACAGTTGATGATGTTGATGGTTTCCAATATGGACACGGGCAGGAATGCAAATGTGCATCTATTATCTAGTTCAGTCCCAGGGGGTGTGGCAGGCATGTCTGGTTAATGTTGAGCTGCATTTTCTTTTGTCCTATTTTGTTTTGTAATAAAGAGACTGTTAGCTAATGCATTTTGTACATGAGAGTACCATTATGCGTCTTTGGTGGAGTGGTCAGGTGAGGGGGCAGATGATTCAAGCTTGTGGAGAATGGCGAATAATTCTCTGGAGTTGGATTGGGAATTTTGAAATCTTTGGCTGTAGACATCACTTTTGGCCTTGATGATGGCTGCCTTGTAACGGTTGGGAATGGTCTGGAAGAGGGTTTTATTATCTTTTGGCAGACCTTTTGGCTGCGCGCATCGTTTGTAGGTCAGATGTGAACCAGGAGTTGTTGAATATTGTCGGTTTAGCTTTTCTAGCTTTCAAAGGGGCTACTTTCTCCACAGCTTCGGTCATGGCTTTGTTGTATAGCTTGACCAATGCTGATGGGGCATTGGCTAGGGTGCTTGTATCTAGCATGGGTGATAAATGAGGTAGTATGGTATCACGATTGATCTTTTTCATACTTCTGGAGGGTACCATAGGTGCAAAGGGGGTGTGTTTTGGCTTTTTGTTAGTTAGGGTGGTGGCAAATATTATGGTATTATGGTTTGACCATGCAGCCGAGATGTTGGAAGGATATTGGTGACACAGTTAGAGTCAGTGATCCAGTCAAGCGTGCGTCCCTTTTCATGGGTAGGGGAACAAATTCCATGTGTGAAGCCTTGAGCTTTCATAGAGTGGCCAAGAGACCAGCATGGGTGTCTAGAGGATCATTCAGTCTCAGGTTGAAATTGCCTAAGATGATGGATTTAGGTGAGATTTCATGTTATGGGCTAAGAGATTGGTAATGTCCTCTTCAAAGGATGCTGTAGGACCTGCAGGCCGATAGACGATTTG
Organism: Ambystoma mexicanum; assembly: GCF_040938575.1. Taxonomy (NCBI): domain Eukaryota; kingdom Metazoa; phylum Chordata; class Amphibia; order Caudata; family Ambystomatidae; genus Ambystoma; species Ambystoma mexicanum. Next base: position 190,089,074 of record NC_090932.1, read on the forward strand.
AAGGGTGAGTGTATATGTGTGTGTGATTGATATTTTTACTGTAATAACTTTGCCGGTGCTGAATGGCAGTTCAGCTAGGGTTCTTATGTCAAGGGCATTTTTGGCAATTAGAGCCACACCACCTCCTTTGGTGGTTATTCTGTCCTTTGTATAGATAGAGTAGTCCTCTGGAATAGCAAGGGGGTAGGCCTGGTCCTGAAGCTGTATGGAACCAGGTTTCTGTGACTGCTATAAAGTCTACGTTATTGGATTTGATGACGTCAGCTATGTCCAATGCATGCGCTGTGATTGATCTCGCATTGATAAGGGCACCTTTTAGGTATAAAGGCTCGTTGTTGTTGAGTGTTTCTTTAGAAGATGGGATTATAACCATAGGGCAATAAGATATGTTATCTGGGGTAGAGAGTATTTGTATAGTGGATGATGAGGGGGTTGGAATTATGGCGGTGGAAGACCTGTGGTTTTTTTAATCTAATGTTGACTCTAAGTCTGGTGGGTTAAGTGATTCCATATTCAGTGTGTTATAGTTAGTGGCCGGGTTGACCTTACAATGGCGTTGGGAGTAGGGTTGGTAGAAGCGAGAGGACAGTCTGAATTTTCTTGTTAGTCCGAGTATAGGGTGAGATGGGTATGTTGGTCCAGGGACCGTTATGTTGTGAGACAAAGGTTTTGTGGCTGCTTAGTCATAGGTGAGTGGGGAAGTGGCAGGTGATTCTGATATGTACGAGAGGATAGGATAGTCTGTGATTCCTTATGGGTGTATCTGGTAGGCAAGGCGCTGGCCTGTGGGCTGTAGTAATAAGATGAGCCGACTCTTTGTCCAGAGTGGATGGGGTGGTATTAGGTGTAAGCACTAATGCTGGGAATGGTGGACATTTATTGAGGAATGGCGTGGGGCATGGGAGTGGGTGGCGGCTGTTGCACCGATGGCGGGCAAGGGCGTTTACAATCTGGATAAAGGAGCATTGTGCACATGGCTGGGGCTCTAAGGTACTGGTATCCGTGAGGCGTTCTGGTATCGGATGGCTGAATGTTTAAGAGCTAAAAGTATGGCCAGTAAGTGGTCTCAATGGTTGTGATGTTTGGTAAAAAGATAGCTATATTAAATAGGAGATCTAGCAATCAAGTTGCGTGGTCAGTATCGGGTTTCGCTAAAAATGCTTTTAATATGTATTGGGCATATCCTGTGGTGGCCGTGTTCTGGAATAATGTTGCTCAGATTATCGAGAAAATAACACAAATCACAGTCTCTCTTACTTATTGGTTTAGTGACATTGGTAAGGTGGCTGAAACCACGAGAAGATTTTTCAGTGTAATTTGCGCTGTTGCTAAAAGCTGTATACTGCAATGCTGGAAGGCCACATATGCACCCCGAACAGACGACTTTCTCGAGGAGTTGACATTCGTGAATGAATGTGAAGAACAATTGGTTTTGACCATGCCTGTTACAAACTGACCCAAAGATATATGGGCCCCCTTTAGGAGTTGTGTGAGATGATATCCAATGAGGACTTTTCTTCTGTCACTTAGCCATGATCTCTTAATCCCTGTATATATACTGTTGAAACTGTACTGCACTTTTGAGAATACTATTGTATTGTGTGAATATCAACATGACCATCAATAAACAAAGTTATATAGAAAAAGAAATGATGCAGAATATGAAATTGGCTCGTTTTAGTAAACTACGGGCTGGTCTGGAGAGTTGTGGATTAGGATTTTAAACACCAATGAAACTTCTCTTTTAATTAGGTTTCTTGACTTTTTAAGTGTCATTTTAGACACTGAGGAAAAGTGTTTTTAAGTTTTGTATTCCATGTAGTGCATGTAAATGGTTATGTGTTGTTTTGTATTATGTTAAATGCGTGAAAGGTTCATCTGATAAACTATAAACACACAGCAATAAAAAAAATCAAAATTATAATAATGAACATAGAACTATATTCACATATTTGAGTTTTTCTTATTGGATAACAAATTGGTTAGCGCAGGGTTCTAGTTATTTTGAAGAAATAAGTACCTTGAATAGGGTTTAGGGTGAGGCTCTACAAAACTATTACTGCAGCTTTCTACACTTTATAACAAGATAGCCCCAATTTCCGTCCAAGCGCACTAGAGACTTATTTACCCTAATAATCTTATCATGTACCCTCAACAAATCTGCAAATATATTGCACCTCAGGATTCAGGGCAAACATTGTCACAAGAAACTACACCTGTTTAACATATATAACACTTGCCTTAATATCTGAGGCTCGATTATGCCTTAATGAAACTTGCATCATTGACAAATGATTTCGAGCAAGGCAAGTTTGGGCCCTCAACGGAAAATGTGTTATTTTTAAAGATGGAGTTTAACGGGACATGAGAAGTGGAACTCACAAGTATTGAATATTGATACCACGAGATGTATTCCTAAAATGTGCTTTTCAAATATCAATGGGAATAATATGCTTGCCCTGATGGGTGCTTGTGCAACTATCTAATGACCTACATGCATGGAATGGTCACATTCCGCGTGATATCCCGCCAATGCTGACCTTTAGAGGTGCACAGGCTCAAGCTCTATAGATTATTGTTTAATCCCTTTGGATATGTGGGGGCTATAAGGGATTTTAGGGTTTTACTGAGGGTAGGGATTAGAATACTCTTAGGAACCCCTGTGGAAAAGCCTTGTAGACAGCAACCCTGCCAAGCTAACCAGCAGTACTGGTCTGACAAGGAGTGTAGCATTCTAAAGGAAGCCCTGATAAAGGCACTTAGAGAGTCCTGGTGGCATACATTCAGTGAAGATGGATAGGGCAGGTGAGAAACTTAAAGCAGCCTCTAGGTTATTAATGATCCAGCAAACAAAGAACCAGAGCCGTCATGGAACATGGCTAGAATTAGTAGACATGGAAGAAAGGAAAGATTCCTAGGCATTCTCGAATGTGGTCACTTGGGGGTGAGAAAGGTTATTTTCCAAGGACGAAGTCTAACAACAATAGTTCAGTCTGGTACACTCACTTGGATATTCTCCATCAGGGTTTTAGGGTTGATCCATTGGGATATCAAGAGATAGATGATGGGAATGGAACTATGGGCGTGAGTGCCCCTCTTAAACTTGAGGAGGTTGCATGTGCTTTTAAAACTCCATATAGCTGGAAAGGCTACCATCCATCCATGTGGATTGCTATAAAATCGATATTACAATCTGGACTCCACTTCTCCTGATATTTTTTTCATTCTGGCCACAGGATGTATGACCTCCTTTTGGAAGCAGGCCGAGATTGTACACATTTTGAAGAAGAGTGATTGATCCCTACCTGCAAATTATAGACTAATCTCTGCCATTGATGTAGTATGTAAAATCTTTGGCAAGATTATTCTTGTTTGAGTTCAATCCTGGATAGACAAGGAAAGAAAAACAGGCTTAGAAAATAGGGGCCCGTACACTCGAGCAGGGATTGTGTTTGAAGATGTTTCAGAGCAAACATGTTTAACTGTACAATGGGAAACTGTATCTTGTTTTCATTGACTTTAAGGATGCCTTTGACTCAATGGTACAATCATAATTGTGGGAGATCCTTAACAGCGCAAATTTCAATTAGGAATAGGCTAAAAAAAGTGACATCTATAGGAAGACAGTGGGGTGAAAATTGGGGCACGTGGGGAAGCCACTGGTTAGTTCCCAAACCGTCAGGGTGTACAGACAGGGATGTGTGCTTGCACTGACACTCTTTAATTTGTTTTCAAATTATGTGGTTCTGTTCTTGGGAAAGTTAGTGCTGGTGCCCTGGAAATAGATGGAGTGAGCGTGCTGGTTCTGCTGTTTGCAGACGATGCTTTGTTTCTCTTCCACGCAGAAAATAGGGCAATTATTCAGGAGTACTGCTAGGGTAAAGAGCTTATCATAAATGTATCTAAAACTAACAGTGTCACGAAAACCTAGCAGGCGAAGACCTAACACAGAAGGAGACAACATTGAGAGAGTTCTGACAATTCTAGAATTGTAAACCCTTGACACATGCACTGGGTGTTACAATTAAACAGAGTGTGTGATCTCTCGGATAATAACAAAACAAGGTCTGGGTGGATTGGTGCAACCTATAGTTATTCTTGTAGCCGACACGTGTTTCGACCCTCCAGGGTCATTTTCAAGGCAATTGGAATTTGTGGTGTGATGGTGGTTGAGCAGGTTGCTGGGCACAATCTATGGTTAATGCCAGATATCTGGGGATTCTGGGGAGCCGGATAAGACCCTCACCGGTGGCTGAGCGGCTTGCTCTCACATTAAGAGTGTTACCTGGATCGACTATCTGGGTATCAGCTTTTCCTATAATAGATCTGGTAAACCACAAATCCTAAAAAGTTTGTTCCATCTTGTTCCGGCGGCAGGGGGAGGAGTGGAAGAGTTCTTCGATTCCACTATCGTCTAGGAGCCTCCCATGAATCTGCGGCAATATGGGTCTATGAGGTGAAATCTGTTCCGGCTGCAGAGAAAAAAGCCCTAAAGTTGCTGCTCAGCATTCCCAGATATTGATCTTCATTGCTGACTAGAGAGGAGCTGGAGGTAAGGGCTACCCCTGATGCCTCACTCTCAGCATTCACATCTCTCCTCTTATGGTTTAGGATTTAGGCAAAGCCAGGCTCATCAGTTTACAAAACCCATCTGTAGGAAGTCAAAGGGCTGAGGAGGGCCGACTTGCTTCCCTGAATGGCCCACATAAGATCTTGGCTCCTGAAACTTGGGTTCATTTCTGCATGGGAGGACCCATCTTGTATTAGTCAATATGATTTGGTAAAATGTAAACTGTTTTAATGGGAGTGAAATGAGGGTGAGACACTAATGGATGTCACTGGAAATTCTAGGCTGCTAGCGTATTTAGACACTACGATTTCTGGTCACCTGGAACGTTGCTTGGGTGAGTGACCCCCCCACTCCTCTCCTCCCCGCAATCGGGGAACCGTATACCAAGTTGAGACTGGGGACTTTGCCAGTGCAGGTATGGCATGGTATAGTTCATTTATAAAGTGCCTATACACAGGTGTTTCAAAGTGCTCAAGGAGAGAGGAACATGGGGAAAAAACAACAGTCGCTCAAAGCCCTTGAAATTCTGAGACGATAATAGTTTGCACAGACAGCGATTCTGCACTTTTACTAGTGCAATTAAGGGGTGAAAAAATGGGAGAACAGACAGACGATCTTCAGGCACGGTGCGTACGAATCGTGCAAGTGCACAGATGGTCAGAGGGCAGGAAAGGTCCAAGTGTACCCGGTCGGTGGAGACTGGGGTAAGTGCAGAGAAAGCCACTGTCATGGGTTATTTCTCAAGTGCAGTGAGTGTGGGTGGGGTGTAGGGCCCTGAGGCAAGTGTTAAATAGGACTGGCAGGGGGTGCCAGGATCTGTGAGACTCTGAGGTACAGCAGGCAGCCTGCAGCAAGCTGTAAGGAAGAGGAGGGAGAGATGGAGAGAGCAGGAGAGAGCAGAGCGGTAGGTTGGCAGGGTAGAGGAAGAGAGAAGGAAGAGGAGAAGAGGAAGGTCTTGAGGAGTTTCCAGAACTTAACAAGATCAGGCTCAAGATGGAGGGTACCAGGGAGGCTATTCCAGGGGGGGGGCATCTGGTTCATACGGGCAAATGGACGGCTTACGAGTTGCGCGATAGCAGAAGAGTAAGAGATGGAAGTGCAATGCTGTGCTACTAGTTCATTTGTTTTTTAAAGTAGCACATCTTTAGTTCAGTCACTGGAAAAGCGTCTTGGGCGCATTTTCTTTCTCCCGAGCAGATGTGGAATCAGCTGTGCTCGGATGAAGTCAGGCTAAAACACACACCGCTCACACGGCCCTGCAGGCAGCCCATTAATGACCCCGCTGACACCTTGCCTTTGTTATCAGCACAGCGGCAGAGCCTTTCTCATGCGAAAGGCCATTTCCAAATGAAAGACCTCACACATCGCACAATTAGCTAGAAAACCTGTGACAGTTAAAGGCAGCAAAGCAATACATCTCCCTTTTAACGATGCGTTTATAGGCATGTTTCCTAGCTTGACATGCAAAAAGAAAAAGGTGTGCTTTCATGTCGATAATCAAATAGTTCTTATCATGGCTAACAACGAGTTGGTAGCTGGAAACAAAGAATCTTCCTAGCTGAGGTCATTACACAGCATGTTTTATTGTGTAACTTATCGCAATGAAGGATACAGCGCCGATAAATAGAAGACTTTGCAGGCTTAGCTTTCTGGAACTTCGTTTTCCATTCAGAGTGATATTCTTTTCGCTTAACATGTTTCTATCAGGATTTAAATGCTGTCATGTTTCGTTACTGTGCATTGTGTGTGTTTGTTTCTTTACTATGGATTGTGTGCGTTTTTCAAATGAAATCTATGAGTCAAAATTATGTATTATAGGGCTTCAAATCCAAAACCTAAAATATATGAACCAAGAAAAGATGGCAAGGTATGTGGTCAAGTGCCTACACTGTGAAGTGGGTTAAAAGGGATCTATGCGATCACTGAGTGAAAATATTCAGAATCTGAAAATGTGTTTTGCTTTTCGCACCTTTCAGCACAATTATATGCGGGGGAGACCCCCTGCATCCCCCCATAATCCCCTCAAATTATTTATGACCTAGACCCACCCCCCCCCCCCCATAGAAGTGCGCAGTAATATTTTCAGCATTTTCGGATTTGTTATTTTGGGATGCAGCATTATGGGGCGACACCGGTTAAAAGCCATGTTTCACTGTTTAGCCACAGTGTGTGATCCTGGGCAAATAATTTACCGTCAATACTATTTGAAAAAAGGCATCCTTAAAATTGGGCACATTGAATGATGGTAGGAACGAAATGCAGTACCCTGGCACTCCTCTGTTAGTAGACCCCAAGACTGTCACCAATATTTGCATTGTTGCTGCACTTGCCCTTTCTTAGTCCCATATCGCTTGATTTGACAGGCAGATATACAGTCTCACCAGCCATTCAGTACACCAGAGATTCGTGAACAGGGGACCTGTGGCAGACCAAACACAAAAACATCTTCCCATACCTGTAATTCAATTAATGTTGTGATATGTAACTAAACCGTTCATATATAATTTACAACAGACAATTTGGATAAATTACAACAGGTTGTAACTTCCGATATAACTTTCAACAGTAAAAGTCATACAGTACATCAAATGAACATACATCTTGCATACAACTCAATCACAGCACTAAAGGTAATAAACACACCCTCAATCATACTTAAACATCAGATTCACCACATGTACAATAGATACAACAATAGAAATGTGCAAAAAGATGTTTGGGTTGTGCAAACGACGCAATATTGTGCAAAGTGACAATTGATGTAAAACTGTATACAATCCAGCCCGGCAATCTCAATAAGTACAGTGTCCCCAAAACTCTTGCTATCGGCACCGCAGGCTCAAGCTGTGTCGCTGTGGCCAAATGAATGATATATGATCTTCTTTTCTAGAACTCAGTCATTGTTGGCCTACTCGATGGTTCGGCTATCGGGTTAAAGTTAATGACATGAACCCAGCCTTCATCAGGGCGACAGTCGACTTACCAAACATTGATGGTGAAAACAAACTACATCAAAAAATAAACCAACATTAATTTCCTCCCATGTTACTTCTAGTAACCGAAGTTGCTTGGCCGTCCAGAATACTGCTCCACAGGAGAATGAGCGAAGCTCTTTGCTATGCCCCGTTCTACTATGTTGCACCCTCAGATTGCTGTTTTGTTATTTACCTGCCATGGCAATGTTAATCCCTAAGGCAATTCTCACCCAGCACCTGCTCTTGCCCACCCAAAACACATCCTCCTGGATCTCTTTGCTCAAAGCTCATCTCTTTGAGAGGGCTCTATCAAACAGTAACATCAAACGATGTCCTGCCATTGTTTTTTCTAAGTTGACTGTCGAGAGTTAATGGCTGAAGCGCCGCTGTGAATGAGGTATCTAATAAAAATGTCTTAACCAGGTGTGCCTTCAGCCACTTGACTTATATATGTTCCTTGCACTGAGGCCCTGTTTAAACAAACATTCATAAAGTCAGCAGAATTGTATTGTGTGGAGACATTAGATGGGTATAAACCAGGCATTGCTATCATATGCCTAGGTGCTCACACCATTTTCCAGCTGTTTCCATCTTATAACCAGATAGTACCTTCATGGCCTGGCAAATGCCTATTCCATGCCTACACAAAAGCCAGAACTGTTGTCTTAGCCAGTGCTTCTATTCAATTAAAGTGACTACAGCCAGATGATTGATTACTGGCAACTACAAAGTGTATTGAGGCTAGGGTACAGGTATGGGCTTGGCCAAATTATTGAATTTCTGTTTTGCCAAAGGACTTTTATTTATACATAACAATATTTATCAAGAGAAAAGAATACAATAATCACTGAAAATGAACACTAAAGCATCACCTGTCATAGCTGGATTGTCTTCCTGTACATTCATATAGGAAAATGTATTTTTTACCTGCAGACACTGTTTAGAGCCCTGTGAAATTCAAATGTAATGTTAATCAAGATATGTTTGTTAATTCTCGACAGAGCAGCCTAACTGCAAATCCAGCGATACCTTGAAGCCAACCAAATCTTCGGCATGCGCCAATCAGGAATCCGCCCATGTCATGGGACAGAATCAGCTCTTATCTACCTAGAGATCCAGATCGATGAAATTAGGGATGAAGGCAAGCCTGCCCTGCCTCGTCTCCTTGATCTCTCAGCTGCATTCGACCTGGATGACCACAAAATCCTAGGTTAGCACATATCTCCCTCTGCCTGGATTGTCTGGAGAACATATTCACAAAACCATTATTCACCCTCTTGGATTCTATTGGCATATCTTATGCAAAGTATGCAGGCGACACACAAATCGTACTCCCCCTCTCTGGAAACTACCATGAAGACTCCTCCTCACTCAACTCGGTCTACATGACCATCCAATCCTCGTAGTGGGCCCCCCTTCGGTAATTAAAAACCTAAACTCCCAATACTCATCCTTTAACATTGATAGGATATCAATACCGGTCTCACCTTTTGTGAAAACACTTGCTGTATATCTAGACACATCACTATCGATCATTGCCGTCAGTGCCACCTCATCCTCTGACCTCAGCCGAACAACCCAAACTTATCAATGCCACTAGACCATTCCTCTGCCCCCACAGCTGCCTGACTATAGCCTGAGCTACCATAGGATCCAGGCTCCACTATTGTAATGCCCTCTTCGCAGGTACTACCGATGTCAATATCCCAAAATGCAGGTTCTTCAGAATAACGCACTCAGAGCCGCGCTGAATATCCCTAACGCTGATCACATCCCTGCAGCAAGAAAACTTGCTCACTGGCCCCCGATTCATGAGCAAATAATTTTCAAAACTCTTTCCATCACGCATAGATACCTATCCAAAGATCCCCCCACCTTACTTATCCCAAAAAATCACCAACGCATCCACTGCCAGTCCAACAAGAGCAGCCTATGCCCACTGCATCACCCTGCCTCAATGTAAGCAGGCTAAAGCTGGAGGATCTAGCTTCCCAACAATCGCTCCCAAACAGTGGAACTTACTCCTGCCCACTCTCTGGGCCAATCAGTTATTACTGGACCTTCAGGAAAGTGCGAAAAACTCTTTTGTGCACCTAACTCTACCTTCCATGGCTCCCTCATCTGTGGGGGTATTTCCACAAAGGATGTCTGTCGATTTCTAAATGCATACTTTGCTTTTTTGTCCTGTATACTGTTCACATGTGTAACTGGTTTATGTAACAGTGCCCTTGATGCCCAATGGCTTAACGCGCTTTATAAATGTAAAAATAAATAAATGATTCTAATTCTGCGTTTTAGTGTAAATAATAAATGGATAACACGTATAAACATATTCTAAAGAAATAAGTGTGTCACATAGTGTCTTGTTAAATTTGCATGCACTGTTAATCAAAGATTTCTATCTGTTAATATATTGTTTTGGGATTTCCGTCGAGGTGAAGCTAGTGCTTTTTTCATTATCCCAGACAATGTCCGATCTAGCCACAATGCAACACGACCCAATGAAGATGACAAACCAAAGGTTAAGCCCTGTCCTGAGCCGGCCTTCTCCTCCTCACGTCACTTCCCCGCCTCCAGACATCCCACTCCCTACTTTTTTGATGCAGCCAGTGTACCACTAGTGGGTTTTCTCCACTTCCACCACAGGTCAAAGTGAAGACTATGCGGTTTGTTTCCCCTGTGTAAGTCCTGTCTATACATCTTGAAGATGAAGATGGCTGAAACCCCTGCTGCTAGAGGGAACTCTTCAGCTTGTTGAGGAAGCCCTACGAGGAGCTCAGTGCACAGCCTCTCCCATCTCACCTTCGCAGGGGCAAGCTATCTCTGGCCTGCATGGAAAGTAAGGCGGAAAAGCTGAAACCAGCCAGGCCCTTGAACTTTGTGTGGAACCAAAGAACTGCATCATCTTTTATGGTATGTATTCACAATAGCCCTGATGGAAAATGTCTTTATACAAAAACAAACGTTTTACCAGCAGTGGCATGGGACCAGCATGGGGGTGCCCTTTGCCCCCGATGTAGCTAATTTATATATGGGCATGTTTGGACATTCCTCAGTCTACCATGATAACAACAAGTTTCAAGAGAATCTGATCTGTTGGCACAGGTACATAGACAACATCTTTGTATGGCGAGGCACGACAGACCTATTGTGGCTAAGTATGCAGAACCCCTGCATCAAGTTCACCAAACACAAGACATATCAAGCATTCCATTCTTGGACCTTGAAATTTATAAACTTGACGAGAACCACCTAGGAACCACATTACATAGAAAACCAACCTCAACAACACCTTACTCAGCTACTCGAGTTATCATCCTTCGAGTGTAACAGAAAACCTGCCTTACGGGCAATTTCTACGCCTTCGCAGTAACTGTACTAATTTAGCTGATTTCGACAGCACTAGTAAATCATTGACAATCCGTCTAAAGGAACGAGGTTACCCCGCTCACATCATCAGAAGAGCCTGGAAGAGAGCAAAAAACGTGAATCGACAATCATGTCTCACTCGGACAACTAGAGCATAGCAAGACAAAATAATGTGTGTAACCACTTTCACACCAATCAGTAACACCTTAAGAAAGACAGTATTACACCACTGGAATATTCTCAATACCGGCACCTTCAAGTTGAATAAACCCAGGTTTGCTTTTAGACGCAGTAAGAACCTTAAAGACCGCCTGGTCCATACATATAAAGAACCGAAACCTGAAAACCCAAGTCAAAGAACACTGTGGAACCTACCACCAGTAATTGGCCACTATTGGTGTGGCACATGTACCGCTTGTGCCTTTACAAAAGACTTAAAAGAACTTAATCTAAATGGCATGACCTGGAAACTTAACTCTTTTACAAACTGTAAAACAAAATGGTCAGTCTATGGTATAAAATGTCTGTGTAGTTTACTGTACATTGGCAAATGCAAACGAGAAATCTGACAATGGATCTACGAACATAAATCTTGCCTAAAAAAATGAAGTGGAAGATAAACCACTTCAAAGCCAAGAAACACCTCCACACAGACCTATTTTGGTTCATTATTGAAACGGTAAAAAAATCCTTACAGGGGGGGTGACTGCGACATGATGCGACCTCGCCTTGAACAAAAGTGGATACATCGCCTTGATACTGTAAGGAAGGGTCTGAACATTTCAATCGAGTGTAATCTGTTTTTCAACTAAACCCACCCCAATCTGAAGTTTGTAAGACAGCATGGGTATTTGCCTTCAATCATACCTTGATGAGCCTAATATAGAAGAATAGATACCAGTCTAGAAACTACTAGATATACAATTCTGCTAACAGAGTAAAAATGTATTTAGAACATCTATGACATATGATTGTATCAAATTCGACTCACTCTGCCCACTTGGACTGCTATGACTATGTTAACACACTTGCACTCAGCCAAATAACACTAAACGACCTTTGATGATATAAGCATAATGTATCTGTACTTATACGATTGACCATCGACCTGTATCTGTGCAACAACAACTGTTTTTTGTTAAATAAGGGGACATTTTCATAGCCAATTGTACCATATAAGCCATATGTAAGTGTAAACATCTGAACTCTCAGACGTAATAATTTTGTTTGCATGCTTTGAAGTGGAAAATGCTTTTAGACCTCCGCACTCTCATAGATAATCAATTACTCCTCTGCTGTGCCTCTCCGATTGAGTTGCCTGGTTTGTCGTTATCATTTTCAAGGCATTTGACGGACACAGCTCCCTTTTCCTCAATGCGAGTGAATAAAGTTAATTCTATTTGAATGCCCCTGTCTCGAGCGTGTAAGCACATGCGCGAGAACCGAGACACTGTGCTACTACGACCGCACTGTAAATTAGCAAAGGTAAACTTCTTGCTCTCCATTTTTTACCTAGACTTTGCATTCACTGGTGTTGGTCTTTGAAGGGCAAGGAGCTGGGAGGGGATTGATGGCCACGCTGTAGAGGTTGAAGAATAAAATATGACACAACTTACCTGATACGTGCGTTATTACACACTGTAGGGTAGGCCCGCTTGCCTGTATTATTATTTTTCGCCAGGCTCCATAGCACGTCAGCAGTGACCCCGACATCATTCCGCCATTACCTAGGTAGCTCGCCCTTGCCGTCCTTAGTTACCGAGCCTGCATCCTTTGTATTATAAATCCTGCAGCTAAGCGTGAGCGAGAGATTTAATACATCCTCACGATCTCCCTGTGCAGCGCACTATAAGTTAGGCATGAGAGCGGCATCAAGTGCTTGTCCACGTTTTTTATGTTCTCATCCCAAGGCTTTTCGCTAGACATAGCGATTCAGCGACCACCCGCCATTAATCAGATAGTTTGCCTCTAGCGTCGTTCTCCATATGGCTAACCAGCATGTTTTGCACTATATATGATACTATGAGAGCAAGCATGACATTAAGGCATTAGGCACCATTGCTCGATCTAGTCCCCCTTATCACTATTACTGTGAAGTATTGCAGTTGCTACCATGTAACCACAATGCTAGCAACGTTTTTTTGGGGTCTCTCAGCATTTCAGATTTGCCACTATATAGCCGATTCTCCTACTGCTTTAGTCAATCAGTGGCTGCCAATAACGCTACCCTTTTTTTGCACCTGTCTTTGTGTTTGTTCACATCCGGGTGTCTGATGGGTGCACATTCTGTGCTTTCTTTTCAGGACGATTTTGAAGCGTCCACTAGGCCCTTTAGTTCGATCCCTGAAATCAGATGAGTGAGCCTGCAATAGCCATTGGCCCTCATTACGACCCTTGCGGGAATCGGAAAACGATGGCGGAAATGCAATACCGCCATCGAATAGCGCTCGGTGCGACTATGACCCGTCACCGCAAAGTACGAAGCCATTAGCGACACCGTAGTGAACGCCAACGCTAACTGCACCAAGCACGCGCGTGCGCGCCATGCGAAACCGCAAACACCACCATGGCGCAAGGGTACGCCAATTCCGACCCTAGCGGACATGTACCTAACGCCATCAGGCATGGCGTAATGTACCATTCCGCCATGGTGAGAAGTACGGCATCGCGAATCAACCGTAAACGGCCCCACTGAGTGCCTGTACACCGCTCCCTGCCCACAAAGTACAACTCCCCGTAGGTGCAATGAAGTCACAATGCAACCATTGAAATGTACAAGTCACCCATGCATGGCAACGAACAAAAGAAACACAAGAGGGGCCAATGGGAGCTGCAGGGCACAGATGGCACGAATACAGAAGCCATCCCAATGGACATGACCACAGTCCCCTACCAAGAAACGCACGCAAACACAGGCACCTGTGACCAGCAATATTCCGAGAATCACATCATTCCACCAGTCCACCTGGCTGACCGGCATCTGTTACACAAAACCCAATCCCCCGCCCCTGAGCATGACAACATTCAAACTGTCATATTGGCAGCCCCCATCCCTGACCTCACGGGCTTAGTAGGCAAACGCGCCCAGTACAGTACCACGCAACTAAACTCCGAAGCTGGAACCCAATGCAGATCTTCTCACAATACATCGCCCCCCAAATAGGCATATGCCACATCACTTGCAAAGAAAAACGCTACACGGGCCAAATCAGAATAGAAATTTAATGCACATCAAAGTCACCAAGCCCATACAGCCATCAGGCCATGAACTCCAAAACACCAATCACCATTGTGGGCTGCATCCGCAAGAAATGACCAGCCACTACTTGTGTGTCGCCCTGTTCCCCCATGGTACACAGAGCCACATTCACGTACGAAAAGGCAACATGGAAGCGCACAGAACCGCAGGGCCGTCCCAATGGGGAGGCACTAGTCCAGCTGAAAGGCCGAAATGTTGCTCCGAGCCACCAGTACTGCGTAAGGGCATGTGGGCCATTGGCGATCGTCCCATAAGATCGTAATGCTGCTCCACTGATTAACACGAAGCAGCAGGTGTCGGGAGTAAAACCCATCTGCAGGAGTGGCATACAGATGGCAGTGGCAAAAGGGGAGGAGATACCTGTCAACCAAAAGAAAAGAAAAAGAACAGAATGGCCATCAGAACTACATTCCAACAACTCACTTCAATGATCACACGAAATCCACAGCCATATGCATGCTAGCCCACTCCAAAGGATCATCACCACCCCAAAACCACTTGCGACTCATAACCATCTATATCGAGGTGCAAACACCATCACAAACGAGTGTACCTGTGCATGCGACTGTCAAAACAGAATCCATCAGATGGGAATGTTAACGTGCATGGACACAAGTGTCTGAGGGCGCGTCGAGACAGGGCGGGCTCAACAAGGCCAGATAGACGATGGTCCCACTATGGCAGCCCTGCATCACATAGCGTAGGGGAGGCGGATAGATCCCAAGAAGCCCTGTACATGGCAAACTCTGTATCAAATCACCTGCCCATGCATCCATTCATCATTCCCTCATCCCGGGATCAAAACGCCTGAATAATTACTCACATAACATTAGAAACATCCATTGAGTCTGTGCGTTATGCAGCCTGCAAAATCCACAGTGCCCCAGCCCGTAATTCCAGTGTTGTGAAGTAACATGTATTTGGGAACGGCCGGCCTCATCGCCCACGTAGCTATTGCGCATCCCAAACTATTCATATCAATCATTGCTTCCTCGCCATGGGCCCTGTCTCAAGGACATTGAACAATAGAACGTTATATTTGCAGTCAGACCTGTGGGCATCTCCTCGCCGCTAGCTGGAAACCGAAAGCGCCGCCCTTCGAATTCCTCATTTGCAACATCACGTCGAAAAGGCATCTGTGGCCGTTTGAAATCACTAATTATTCCATCGAGTGCGGCTGTGTGTGAAAATGGCAACTGCCTTCACCCACAAATGGGACGCCCCGCCCGTCGTTGCAACTCGGTACAGTGATGCATGAGGACCCACCGTTACTCGAGTACTACGTTCCACTGACCCTTCACAAGTCTGTTCGCGACTGCACAGATAGTATGTGAAACAATGGGACCACAGCAGAATGAACATATCAACCAATCTTACACGGCCATCGGGTACAAATACATGATTGCAATAGCAAGATGCCATTCCCCGAATTGCAGCGTTGTGCGCGGGACGTGCTCGGCCAAAGGGGAGAGCAGTTTGCACAGGTGTAATTAATCACCACAGGTGGAGGCCATACAGCCTGAAAACACATAAATTGCACAGCCAGTCTCCTCCCACAACCACACCGAAATGCTACCGGCAGGACTCGCGATGTTGGCCCTGGGGGACCTGATAGCACTGCAAGTGCTCCAACTCCAAGAAGAAGACGAACACCAACTACAACCAGCCGCACGGAGGAGACGCAGGAGGAGGAGGAGGCCAAGGCAGGGCCAGCAAGGCCCACCAGCACAGCCACTACCACCACGCAGGCAGCCCGCAATCCCACGCCTCCGAGCACATCCGTTCAACCTCACTGATGAGCAGATCCACACCCTCTACCGTCTGGACCGGGACACCATAGCCGCCATTGTGGACATGACACAGGCTGACCTTGTCAGCATGATAGATAGCCCAACCGCCATCCCACCCCTACTGAAGGTGGTGTCTGTACTCCACTTCCTGGCCACAGGCACCTACCAGCACACAGTCGGACAGTTGCATGGCATTTCTCAGCCACTGTTCTCACGGACACTATTGCAAGTGCTCGATGCCCTCCTGCAGCACGCAGACAACTACATCTCTCTACCACGCTCGGAGCAGGAAATTACCAACACAAAAGTGGGATTCCATGCACTTGCCGGCATACCGGGTTGCATTGGTGCCATCGACTGCACCCATGTGGAATTGGTCGTCCCACATGCCATGGAGGCCCAGTACCGCAACCGAAAACAATTTCATTCCCTGAATGTACAAATGGTGTGTGACTCCAACAGGATCATTACACATTGTTGTGCCCGATTCCCTGGATCAACCCATGATTCTATGGTCTTGAGGAACTCTACAATACCACGCTACATGGAGCGACACGCAGGGAACAGATCCTGGCTACTCGGTGAGTCTCATTACATGCATGATTATGTGGGGTATGTGAATTGGCAATGACCTGGCAGGAAGGGGGGGGGGTGTGCGTACGTATCAATGGCATTCCACATCATACGTTTCTCGTCCACATACAGGTGATGCTGGATATCCACTGAAGAGATGGCTCCTCACACCAGTCCGGAACCCACGGGACCAGCATGAGGAGGACTACAACCATGCCCACTCACGTACCCGTGTAGTCATTGAACAGGCATTCGGCCTACTGAAGACTCGTTTCCGCTGCCTCAGCAGGTCTGGCGGGGCACTCCTGTACCGCCATGAGAAGGTTGCAAAGATGGTCATGGCATGTGTCATGCTCCACAACATGTGCGTACGTAGAAATGTGCCCATGCCCCCTGACGCAGAACTGCAAGCACCTGATGATGGTCATGATGAGGGTGGGGATGTGGCAGCACCTCATGGAGTCTGCGAGGCACCGGAGGCCCGTGACATTCGTCAGCATCTCATTGATGTATGCTTCTAGCACTCACGCCTGGTGGCTGATACATGGACACGGGACTCGTGGCACTGCGTGTGTCTGGGACATGCACAATATGGACTGTACGCCTATGATGGCCTAGTACACAAAGATCAATGTCCACACATCTCATTGGTTGATCGTGCACTTTTTATGGCATATGTGATGTCATGTTGAACACCCTATCGACCCGCCACCCAAGTGAGCCCAACACACCCCCTCCACCCTCCTACCTCCCCCCCGAACACCAGTGTCCAAAGATGCTCATTGTCAGTGGGCTGTCGCTATTGCAAGCCCCCTCTGCGGGTATCAGGGGCACCCCTGCCTGTGGAGCGCAGGTTCCTTCCAGATCTACGTTGGGGGCTGCCCTGGACGGAACTTGCAACGGATGATGTGTCTGCCTGCTCACGTCCATGCATGTCCCTAAGGGTTTGCGAGAGCTCAGTGAGCACACGGCGCACTGCGGCAAGTTCGGCACATACGTCTTTGGACGTCGCATGCAGTTCCCCCCTCAGGCTCTCGGTGCTTCTCTCCATTTGGACTCTCAGGCTCTCGGTGCTACTCTCCATTTGGACTCTCAGGCTCTCGGTGCTACTCTCCATTTGGACTCTCAGGCTCTCGGTGCTACTCTCCATTTGTGCCCTAAGTGTCTCAGTTGATGTTTCTATGTCTGCCTTAGTGCCCCCACATTAATCGGCATGGTCCTTGAGGAGTGTGGCCAGTTGCTGCTGTTGTACGATTAACTGGTCGAGGGACTGTTGCCTCTGCTGGGCCATGGCCATTTGCGGGGGTGCCACAGAGGGGCTGTTGTCCTCATGTTGCCTTGCCACAGGGCTTGTGGGGGATGGCCAGTCGTCGTCTTGTGGGTGCCCCTGCGTGGTATCCTCATGTTGTACGGGATGGGACAGACAGGGGGATTGGGACAGGTCATGGATGGATCTGACTTCGACATCCCCGTTTTCTGTGTCCGAGCATGCTGCCATCAATGGGGTGTCACCTATGGTGCTGCTGCCACCAGAGGCAGTGCCTTCTGTGGCATCCATTGGGGGGACCTGTGGTGGTGGTGTTGTGGGCATGCTGGCTGCTGGGGTGCCTGTTGATGTTCCCTCCTCTGTGCTGCCACCTGATTTGTGCTGCTGCCGTGTCTTGATGCGTGCAGCTGAGGTGGAGGGTCTCTGGCCGTTGGTCTTGGCCCTCTTTGCAGGTGTGCTGCTAGGGGTGTCCTGTAGCTCGTCGTTTGGATCGGACCCTGTGGTGGAGTAAAGGAGGGCGAGGGTTATTGATGGGTCTGTGGGAATTGGAATGGCATTGTATCACATGCTTTGGGGTGGTACCTGAGGGTGATTTGGGTCGGGGCCTTGGAGGTGCTTTAATTTGTGTGTGGAGTGAGGGTGCAGTTGTTTGGCAGCCTGCAGTTAGGGTGTGCCTGCTGCACGTGTAGTGCGTGTATTAGGGGTTTTTAATTATTTATGTATTTATTGTGGGTTTTAACGTGCGCTATCAGGCCGATGTGTGTGGACGTTCTCCTGGACATGTGTTTCTGTTGCACTATGTGGACGCATGGTACTTCACATGGATGGACTGTGTGGATTTGGCATTGTTTTATCGGGCCCACCTACCTGAATCTTCGGATGTCTGCACTCCTTTCTCCATCCCTCCGACTCCCTCTATGCTCTCCATTCCGATGGTGGAGGCACAGATTTCTTCCCAGGGGGTCAACTTGATGGGTGATTCAGGACCTCCCCCGGTGGCTGTGGCAATGTTGCGGTTGGCAGAGAGTATGCTGCGGACGCGTATCCGCAGGTCGTCCCATCGCTTGCGGCATTGCTGTGGGGTGCGGGGTGCGGTCCCCACCGCACTTACCCGCTGTGCCACCAGAGCCCATATGGTCTTCTTGTTTGCAAGTGCCGTTCTGGTCATTTGCGTGGAGAAGACGACGGCAGCATTCTCCTGGAGGGTCTCTGTTAGCACGGTGAGTTCCTCACGGGAGAAGTGGACCTGCCGCTTGCGGTCACACACTTTCTTCGCTACTTTTCCCATTTTTCTTGGTTTCGCTAGGGTGGGTGACGGGTTGGGGTGTGTTTCAGGGTAGTGATTTTTGTGGTTGTGTGGTTTTAGTGGTTTTATAGGTGTACGGCGGGATGTTTCCCGTTCCGGGCCCATGTTTTTACTTCCGTTTCCGTATATTTCCGGTCACCGTACTTTCCGGTAGGCGCACACTGCGGTGACCGCTAAGAGGGGTGGCGGTATAGCACCTAGGGCGCCGTACGGCGGCGGTGTGGGCCGTTTTGGGGTCATTTCCGCCATCGCGGACTTTGCACTTCCGCCGTGGCGTGGTGCTCGTGCCCGATGGGTCGGAATGGGCCGCACTTTGCTCCTTCGTGCAATGGCGGAAACGCTATTTACGCTGTGGCGCTCCGGTCAGTCACTTTCCGCCAGGGTCGTAATGAGGGCCATTGTCTTTTGACCTACTCTGCATTTTGCCCCCAGAAGTTCTCTGTAGAACTACGTCACAATACGTGATCAAAATACTCTCACGAGGTGATTAACAACCTCTTTGACCATTAACTATCGAGTATTGAGGACTAGAGCATTCAATACCAATAACTTTTGTGTCTCTGTTACTGTGTGTAGCCCTTGTGCACGAAAGACAGCCTGTACTGTACGCAACCCAGTTGAAATGCAATCTTGAATGTCAAGACGCCATGAATTACCGTAAGGTGAGGTTTTCACCTATCCTAGCTCACTATCACCTCGCTAGTTGAGGCATGATCACACTTTTTAACACAACCCCTCTCCTTTTTAAAGTTTAGATCCAAAACTGTTACATTTAACACCCTTCACGTTGTCCTGAAGAAAGCTTGGAGTTCCTGAAAGCCATTTTCCACCTAAAAGCCTTTCTATGGTTGCAATAACTCGATCCGAGCCAGAAATTTAATTAAACTTTGTTTTATCTGTATGATTACAAGTGTGATCCTCATTAGCTAGCATTAATTATTTCTAGTTTTAAATAGGTTTTTCCCCCTTGTGCATCTTAAGGGAGGGGCAGTCCGGTTTCCCTTTTTCTATATGATATGTATTCATTCAGATATGGTTTTAAGTGGGATTTTATTTTATTTTTGTGCTAATATTTTTACTACATATGCATTTATGGATTTATTCCGAATAAAACTTTGTTTTGTTGAGTCAATTCTATTCCCTGTCCTGCAGTTTCACTTAAATGGAGCATGGCTTTCAGCAGTTTTGCTGTGTGTCTTGATGAGAAATTGAGAATCACTGGCTTAGTCATATTTAACTCTTCTCCCTTCAAAGCTGTCATGGACACCCATGATTACCCAAGGTCATCAAGATATCAACCCGAAGCATTGCCAGTTTATAGTCCAAGGATAATTCCCCCCCTCAATCCTAGGGTCATGTCTAATCTTCTGGGACAGTGTTTCGGCCAATCGGGCAAAAGATAGAAGGGTGTAACGGCAACCCTGCCTGGTTCCCTTCCAATTTGTAGAGTCCCAGAAATTTGACAAGATTCTGTTTTGGATTCTTATGTGACCATACTCCACTCCTCATATCCCACCGAAAACCCCCAGTTATGAAATAATTTATGCAGGACAACCATTCAATTTGGTCGAACACTTGCTCAGGGTCCAGAGGGGTGGGACCACGCCTGATTTGCATATGGTCGTTGCCCTTCTGTAATGGCATAGCAGGCTGAAAGTTAGTTTCTGGAGGATTGCCAATGTAACTGCCAATGGTTCAGATGCATTTATAGCCTTACAGCCATCAACCTTTGGGTTTGCATTGGAGGATGTCCAGACTCAAACTGCTGACCTGGACCAGGTACCGCATATCATATTTGATTCCCCCTCAGTTCCCTTACACTGTTTACTGTGAGATACTTTGAGCTGTTGCAATTGAGTTGGTCAGAGAACAATGGCTATGGAGAGATGTTGGATCTGAAGCAGGTACTCTTATGTGAGGGTCTGTGATTTTGAGGTAGGTCAGGTGGTGCTGTATCTATCATCTCTGGGCCCTGCTGCAGAAGTGTAGACAGGGTATGGTCTGTGCAGGCAAGGCCCAAAATCTGTAAATGCCCACTCATCGTGCAGCGATGTGTGGGAATTTACAGATGTCACTTTGCAGGCTGAGCAGTAGGAGTACCTCTCCAGATCCCATCCCCCATGCATGTCAGGGATCAGGAAGCTCTCCCTGGTTCCTGTCTGTGGGGAGCGCACAGGAGCCGGAGACCTACAGAGTAGCTGATTAGAAGACTTCAAGTCTGCGGGGAAACAAGTAAGGAAAAAGTGTTTCTGTTTGTGTGTATGCATGTGTGTGAGGATTGTATACATGAATGTATGCATGCACGTATGCATGCATGCTAGGGGTTGTGTAAATGTGTATATTTGTGTATATATGCGAGGGAGTGTCTGTAAGTGAAGTGCACACATTAGATGAATGCAATTTGTGTGGTGCACATGGGTGCGAATGCGCATGTAAATGTTCTGGGTGCTTGTGCGAATGACAGAGAAGATGTATGGGTGCATGACTGATGGGTGACTGTGTATGAATGTGTGTGTGTGTATGTAGTATGTGTGTGTGTCTGTCTGTGAGTGCATGTGTCTGTGTTTGCAAGGCTGGGGCCTGGGCAGGGGCATTAGAGCATCAACATGTATTACTGCACTTTTTGGGCAAAACAAACCCAACTTGAGTGTTATTATGTGAAAGAAGGGGATACTTCAATGGGGCTGGCTCGGGACTACTGTGGCAGGAATTTTTGTATGGACAGGATGGACATGTGTGGGCACAATCAGCATGGAAATATATTTTACACTTGCACTTTACTGACATATAGTGGGCAAAGGCATTATGAAAATGTGTTGGAAAATATTTCTGTGCATTGTTGGTGACTTGGCATCTAATGGACGTCTTTTCATGTCTTACCCTACAAACGAAATGTAAACTGTGTGGCTTTTTACCAAATTTATCAAAGAAAGTGTACTGTACAATGCACCATTTTAACCTATTACTTAAAAAACATTTTCTTGGGGGGGAAACCCCAAACCACCCTGGACTCATTTGTGCTCCCTTGCCATGCACTGTTGCTCCTGTGCATTCGACTGGGGCCAGAGCAACACCCCCCTGCCTCTGCGGCCTCTCCCTACCGAGAAACCTACTACATTTACTCCAGTCCCCATTTTTGCTACATAATCCTTGTTACGCTTCTGCCCTGCCAGTCCTCTACTATTTGATGGGAGAGATTCCTATATGCCATTAAGCAGTTTTGTGGGTGCAGTCTGTCTATCCTTCTATAGAAATGGCAAAGCAAGCAGTGGAGATGGAACCGATGGATGCAGAGAGGTCCTGCTGTATCAATGGGTACTGCAGGTCATACCATATGATTGCATAAATAACTGCTATGTTGCAATATCAGAAGACAGCTATAATGTCAATCAGTACCTGACAGCCAGAGTACTTGCTATTTAATAGACATTTAACCCCTGAGCTACACTAACTGTCACAGATGGTATCAACGACACACCAACTTCCAGAGCTAGTTCAAGGGCTTTTATTATGCTTCTTCAAAGGTGCCCTATAGGCCGCCCTTGCCTCTCCAATTCAACAAAAGCAAATCCCTCCCTAAAGCAAGCATATCCTACTCCCCAGGTAAGTATCTTATCGATTGTTTGCTCCTACTACCCAATTTCTTCCTTTCTGGTGGTGGGGGCCTAAATGCAATTGCCTTATCTTAGTTCTAAAGGGACTGTAGGGCTGTGAATTCCAGACACTCAAGGCCCACCCTATGTTTCTTCTTCCTACTTTCTCTCCTGCTGTTCTCCCCTCTCCACTCTACTACTTTACCCTCCCCACTCCATTACTACTCTCCATGACTACTCTTGTGTCGCCACTCCACTACTCTCCCCTCTCGGTATCCGTATACATGTACGAAAATAAAAAAACGAATGGTAAATTTGACCGAATTTCGTCTGAATGAAAATTTCGAACAGCTGAAAATGTTGATCAACTCTACAATTCGATGCAATTATAGTGAACAAGGGGAGCGTGGCTTGCAGGGGGTGTCCACTGCACCCTTGTTCACTACAATCGCATTGGGGTTGCAGGGGTGTCCCTGCGCCCTAAATGAAAAAGTTGAAGAAAAAAAAGAAAAGGGCCCTTCAGCGCCGGTTCCCATGCACGTAAGTGAAGGGAACCGGCATCGCAGAGGGATGGCAGAGTCGGCGGCACACTGCGATCTGGGCAGCCAGAAGGTAAGCAAGGGGTTTGGGGGAGTGTGTGCAAGAAATGTCAGAGGGGGACAAAACCCAAAGTTATTTTCGGTAAAATAACTTTTGTTTTGTTCCCTCTGACATTTTGTGTTGAACTAATCATGGACATCCTCCCCTCTCCACGACTACTCTTCCCTCTGCTACTGCTACTACTCCACCTCTCCCTCTACTCAATCACCCCCTTCAACTCCCTTAATCACATTTCATTAACTCCCTACTTACCACTTTTACTCTCACTCACACTGCTTGCATGCACTCACACACAGTACCACTTCACTCACCAACCAATGCCTCACTTTCTTTGAAAAATGGCTCCACACTCCTGTCCACCATCCTTACTCCTGCATGTCTCTTGTCTGCCACCTCATCCTCTGACCTCAGCCGAGCAACCCACAACTTTCTGCTTCCTCCCCCAGATTTATCTTTCCCCTCCTTTTCCCTTTGGTTTGTTTCCCTGGGCCAATCTTGCTCTGTCTTCCACACCCTAGAGGTGTTACAGACATCAGACTGTATCGAAGGGGGGATGTCATATCACATTGGATAGTGTTACCATTCAAGTTGGGGAGCCGTTCATGGGATGGAGTAGCATGGACTTAGGAAGTACGCATCAGGGAGCTGCGTTGCAGCATCCCTCTCACTGTAGGTGCTGCTTGGTGGCACATAGTGTTCCCCGCAGCCCCATATGGTCCTCACTGCTACGCTCTCTTCCCGGTGGGACTCTTCTAACAGGAGATGTCCGTCATGACGCTCTCACTGGCTGTCATGTTCTGCACAGTCCACCGAGACGTTGATGCAACTTGTGGCATGCAATGCAAAGAACGAAACTGCCCAGCATCTTGATAAAGAAGTAAAGTGTGATTACCAGTGATACTGCCAAGCACATATAGGCACTTAAGGAGGGGACAGGAACCAGGGCTCTCCCAACTGCCACATTACCCCTCTAGGGTAGGAATGGCTTTGGCTTACAACCTGGTAGGCCTCCCACCACAGGCTGAGAGGAGTCCCCCTCCCCTCTTGACATTCCCTGACCTTGTCACATTACTCATGAACACATTTCATGTTCATCCATGTGCTAGAATGGCTTGTTCTTACACCACCATGCCCTCAGAAACGTATATCTGTAAAGCAACTTACATTTCCAAATATCTACTATGACTCTGGGTCACTGTCCTTCTCGGTATACTCAATATATAATTTCTTGGACTTTAAAAACCACCTAATGCTTTGAACTAATCAATTACAGATCACTCCAGCTCATCGGATCGCTAGCCTCCATTAATGTAACAATAAAGGCATTTTGTTCTTCACTTCTGGATGTGAGACCCACGATCCATGAGTTGCGCTCTCATCTGTGTTCCCCTAAGAATGTTTTCAAATCATTTACTGCCATATTTCTTAAGGCACTGGGGAAACAACATCTTTTTACACGTATCTACTTTTCGCATATTCTGTTTTGGAATCTCCTATGATGTGCAGAAAAGTATAGGCGGGGAGGCTCTGAGTGGAAGCGCTGGAGAGCATGTAGGTGCACTGAAAACCCAGATGGGCCTCTTGAAATCTAATACTAAGCACACAACCACACACTCACCTGCATTAGCGATAGTGTGGAGGTTGCCAGTTCAGAATCACAACAATCAGCCTCAGTAAGCTGGTGACGCCAGTAGCTTCGGCTGCAGTACTGGTTTAATTGACAACTATCCTCTATAGCTGATGATCCCCAAATGTGTAGCTCAGGAGCAACATGTTGCTGGAGGCATCCTAAATAGTTGCTCGGCAGTTTCTATGGGCCATGGTGTAGAGATCTAGAAGGAGGTGCTGAAGGGATGAGACCTCAGTAGCAGTATAGCCAGGACAGAATCCTGGACTGTGCAAAAATGTTGGCCACTGAGCCTGCTGTGGTTGCAGTTGGCATATTTTTGTAGATCCAAGATTTGAGTTTATTGCCACCAAGCACATTATTTTTCAGTAAATGTTCTTACTTATAACAGTTTCATTGTTAAAAAAAATGAAATAACTGTCATCGCAAGATACTCTGTCCATCTGACAAATGTATTATTGGAGAAAATGTTCATATTCCGTTCCTTTGTTACAGCTAACAGTAGCATAATGGACCAATAAGTGGCATGCATACCCAACTTTACATTATTAAATAAATTGGATGCACTGCCTTTTCAAATGCAATTAAGTCACTGTTAATACATTTAAATTAGCAAGACAATGAATTAATCCAAATACCTAGTTAATATCACCACACCCCTTTATGAAGTGGTCGTCAAATGCTCAGAGTTTTGACCAATGTTTGCCACTAAGTTTTGTGTAAAATCCCTTTTGGGTAGAGAAAAGAGCCTCCAAATCCTTCAGAAAAATATTATTTCTGTTCCTAACCACTTTTTCTCCAAGCTGCTTTAAAGTGCACTATTTGCCGTACATGCCAGAAGAATTCTTAGGAAGTAACCTTCAAAATCACACCAGTGTGATCTGTAAAGCCTAGGATTTAATGACAAGTATTACTTAATCAATATTTATTTAATCATATTTCTCCATTAAGTTAGCAACATTTACAAACAAGTATCAAATTTCATAAAATTCAAACTGACAAGCCCAAAATAAAAAAAGCAGCTTTAACATATACAAACAAGCTATGTATAAAAACCTAATCATAATTAATTATATAAAGCCAAGCTTCCATGCATGACCACACTTATGCAAAACAGAGAAACAACCACAAATTAACAGAAAACTAGCCAAACCTTCATCGACTTCTGTGTTTTAGGCACACTTTACGATGCTTCCTGCACGCCTTCTTCATTTATTGAGGGGAGGGTACATTTCAACGAATCATTAGCATCAGCCTGCTACAATCTGGGGATATTACTTGGCAGATTTCTCTTTGCTGTCTTATATGCGTACGTAAGTCTGCCTATAAAGCTAGAGGGCAGCATATGCAAATTTTGGACATATGGCCGTCTACCCATGGGTCGGTCAAGCTCTTGCTTTAAGAGCTATTTTGAGTTGGGTTGATGTACCAAATGTAGTAGCAGCTCAGCCCCCTATTTTAATGGTCAGTGCCTTACAACCCCCTCCCCTCTGTAGCACCACTTGTACAGCTCATAAGGCACTACCAGGTGACCTGGAGGGAGACCTGCTATTTGACACAGGAATATATTTAGCAACCCCTCCAGGAATTGACAGTTCGAGACCCAGATTTTGCTGCCATAAAAAATCATTAACAGACCTTTGCCTTAAGTATCTCCAGGCATTTGTCCAATCTTAATGCCCCAAATTTGAAATAAAATCTTTAAAAGCCCCTTAATCCTTAATGATGCCCTTTCAGCTGTCTTCGTAAAACGATTAACGCAAGCAGAGGTGTTGATAGGCTAGGAGGGTCTGGGAGGGGGGCTAAAGCCCTGGGTCTTTTGGTGGTAGTCCTGGATAGAAGCTCAGGGGCTACAACCAAAAGGCTAGCTAGCCCTGAGTACTGACAGTCCTGACATTAGCATAACCCCAGATCTTTTACGAACCTAGCAACGCCCCTGGACTCAAGCACCACTTTTTGAGAAGAGTAGGCTCAAATAATAACGAGACTAACTCCTCGTTCTTTTAAAAAGCAGCTACAAGTTTTCACCCTATCCCCGAACACCATCATTTTTGTTTTGATCATATTTAATTTCAAACTATAGTTCCCAAAATAGTAATTTGTGTATAGCAGGCCCTGTTAAGAGACCTGCTGGGATTAATTCCAAAATAGCTGGGTCATTGGCATAAAGAAGAATGCTATAAAACGTACCCTACAGGGAGGGTGGTTTAACTTTCCTAAGAGAACTACTAGAGTCAAAGTCTGAACGTATTAATTTGGGGCCAACTGGCATCTCTGCTTTCTACCTTTATTGGTGGGGAAAACAATATACAATTCTCATATCTTGTATAACGGGCAGACCCTGAGATGTCTGTGTATCACAGTCGGATAACCCATTAGGGACCCCAATAAAAAATAAATTACCCCTCAAGATGTTTCTATCAATCAAATCAAATGTGTTCTCCAAATCTGAAAAAAAACACAAATAATCTCCCTCGTTTAGCATTACTGCTCAGATTGAAGCAGTGATCCACTGTACCAAGCCCTCCCCTGAAACCCACTTAGGAAGGCTTGAAGATATTGTTACTTTGAGCCCACTCCTGCAGTCTGAGCAACAAGCATTTGGAGAATATCTTACTGGCAATGTCCAGTGGGGAAATTGGCCTATAACCATGGGGGACTGGTGGACCAATGACTACTTGTCCAAGGAGATGACATAATGCCTGACTCAACAATTGCATTAAACATGATACAATTTGGTCGCATTCAAAAATGTGTCCATCTATAAAAGCTCCCATTGTTTCTGAAAACATTTTTAAAAAATCTTTTAGCAATTTTGATATGTCCTTTTGAAGCTATAAATCGGGCCAGTCGTGTACACACTGCTCATTAAATCATGGTTCTATTTTGTTTTAGAGATTGTACATTCTGCCTTGAACCATGGGTTATTGATTTCTATAACCTGGACCTTCTGAACTGAAAGACATTGTTTGCCAATAGCTCTGCCCCAGATAGTTTCAACCAAAGACTCAAACAAACTGACACTTTCCTTTGTGGCCTCTGAACTGTTCAACCTTTTTAACAGAATATCTTTTAATTTCTTGTGAATAAGTATTTTTTTCGATTGCCTCCTTATTGACTTTAGGCATTGCCAGCCCTGCTGGCTTTCGGACATCTTCTTTGTGGTGTCTACCCCAGGACATTGGACAGTTAATTCAAGAGGATAGTTATCAATCTGTGCTTAATCAGAAATGCAAAATGTAATAGCATTCCTAAAGAAAAAACTGTCCACAATACAGTAATCAATGACTGAGCGACAGTATTACAGGTCGTTTTTTTGCTTCGGAATGCACCATTTGACACTACAATTCACAGAAAACCCCAGGCAGAGGGACATTTAGGGTTCGTCTTCTTCACCCGTTGACTGCCTTTCTTTGTTCTGTGTAGAGGCCGATAATCCTGTCTTGTTATAATATGCAGCTCCTTACTCCCCGCCCTCCATTCTTGTATCCCTCTATGTGCTCCACAGGTGCTGCAGACAGATTTACTAAACTGCAGCAATGGGGGACCTAAACTTCGTTTTGAAACAGTCCCCACGAACCCGACAAGCGACAACTCTTCAATAGGTCGTTAGTACAACCCAACGCCATACAAAAGGGTCCTCGCTCAAAAAACAATCCTCCCAATTTTAATATTTGTTTTCACTGATGTGACTTGCACCCTCATGTCAATGGAACATACTTAATAATTCAAACCTACTTAACAGGCAAGGTGTATATTTAGCACTGTAAGTCATATGAAAATAACTTGTTGCACAACTTTGCTCTTTTCAGCCTGGTATTTTGATTAGGTGTGTGCCTGGGGGAAAAGGAGGGGGCGGCGATTGCTATCCCGGTGGTATTACGATGGGCTGATGCTGAATTGACTGCACCACTTTCAAGTGGCACTCCCTTTTTCCAGGACAGCCCACTCTATCAGCGTGTTCCTCCTCGGAGCTTTTCTCGTTTCCTTACTCCTTCTCGGAATCCTTCCTCTATTGCTCTACGACCCCTTTCTTTCTTATCAGCCCATTTCTACAATCACCTTTCCTGTTAAAACGCCTGGTTTGGTCACCAAGGTCACCCTTCCCAAGCCCTCGTTCATTTATCCTACGTCCATCCTTTCCCCTCGGATTTCAAACTACAAAGCATACAGGTTTCTTGTTTTACAATCTGACATTCGCTTTTCCTCTCCGCCCCCTTACTCCCCCTTCCTATTCACTGAGATTACTCACTGAACATAAAGCTGTAATCTTTTCACTCTCTTATCCTCAGGTAAGCACACTTTACTTCTTAGCCAC
Organism: Ambystoma mexicanum; assembly: GCF_040938575.1. Lineage (NCBI taxonomy): Eukaryota > Metazoa > Chordata > Amphibia > Caudata > Ambystomatidae > Ambystoma > Ambystoma mexicanum. The sequence continues at coordinate 190,118,321 of NC_090932.1, forward strand.
ATTCGCTACCCCCGCCCCCTGTCCGTTTTCCTAGCTCTCACGTAAAAGGTATTGGCAAGGAGGGCGTCATGGCCTTTCAACATTTTCAGTTGAGATGCGCCTCGAGCAGCTGCCTCTGGTTGCCTATATTACTGCACACCAACGCCCGGTTTATGTTTTAATACATTACATAAACACCCTGATTCATGTAATTATTTGCGTGAAAAACGCAGATTTGCGCGCCTTTCTGCCCGAAAATCCCGATACTTCAAAAACGGATTTTTGGGCAGAAAGGCGCGCAAATCTGCGTTTTTCAAGGAAATAATTCCATGAATCAGGATGTCAATGTGCGCTTTGCACGCATACTGTGGCAGTTGCCATTGCTGACTGCTATCGCGTTACAGACTGCCTTTACTGGCGGTCATCATCCAGCAACGTTGTTCTCATCTCGTTGCGATTTGCTCCCTTTTGTCCACACCAGCACGTTCTTGACAAAGGGCGATTACTAGCTCTTCCGTGGACATTCACTGTTTTAGCTGATTGGCTGTCTGCCCCGTGATAATATCCAGTGACCAACAGGCCCACTGCATTGGGTACCTTAGACGGTTTTGGACCTCAAACATCATATTGAAATGGGCCCGGGCAAATGTTCAGCCGGTCCTACGAATTAGCTAGTTGTGTCTCCCCATTTAGCTATGGGACGTTTCCAGCTGCGACTCTGCAAAACTCCAATCTAGCTCGTGCATTTAACGTATATCTCAAACTCGACCTGTATTTCAATGGCAGGGCGCCCTGCAATTTTTAAAGAAGAAACCGGGGCTTCTATCCTTTCCTCAACAAAACAGTTCCACGCGTTGCTCCACAGCCCTCTATATCATATGTGTGTCTCCTTCTCCCCCTCTTTCTAGTCTCAGCCCACTCATTTTCTCCTTAACCCCACTTCCTTCCTATCTCTCTTTATGGAACCGGTCTGTAATGTCACTACCCGCTGGTTCCTCTTTCCGTTTGTCAAACTGCAAGGGCCGGAAGCGTCTCCAAATAGAGCGCGAGGCGTGACGTGTTGTCACCGGACGCTGGCCTTGTACGGCAGCGGCCCAACACGCGCACGCCCCTCCTTCGTCCGGCCACCCAGGGCGCGCGCGCGTTTGGCACTCACGCCTCTCAGGCTGAGTTTCAGCGCGTGCCCAACCCTCTGGCGCACCCTGCCTCCTCCCCGCACCTGACACGAACTCTGCCACAGACAGCCTTTTCACTTCGACGTCACGGCCTCCTCCTCACAAACCCCGTGGGTGGACAGACATCGCCTGCGGGCCCCTCCCGCCGGGACCCACACGCCCCCACAGAAACCGACCAAGCCCCGTTAGCTTTTCTGCAGATTCAACAACTGCCCGGCCAGGTAAAATGTCACTTTCCGTCTAGAAATGTGCACCGAAAGACCCCTCCTAGAAACCCTTTCAGACCTTCACAGAAATCGACACAGCACCAAAATAACAACCTAAACAAAAACCCTGTAGTGTGAATTTAAGCGCGCACTCCAGCAGAAAAGAATGCGCCTTCTTCTACTGGGCACAAAACAGCAAAGCAGAAGCCACTATCGTAACTCACATCTCACTCAGTAGAACCTGGCCCATTCTGTGCATCACAGGGACCCACATACAGGAACCCTCGACCAGTGGTCGAAGTGTAAGAAAAGAAGTAGTGGAATTATGTTCCCTGCTAGCCTGCCCCGCTCCCCACAAACCCCATCATTGCCCTGCCGCCTGCCACACACAATACACCCCCCCCCAAACACATTTGCCTGCTGTTTAAGGGAATGTTCAGTGCAGTCCATTGAAAGTGCGAGTTTCAACTTCTTCCTACATTGTTGTTTTAAAACAAAGCCGTTCCGGAACAGTTTCTTTTTAAAATAAAACTATAGGAGCTGTAAAACTTAATCCAAAAAAGTAGAGGAGCACCGCTCCCCGCTCACTTAGACCACTGCTCTCGACAAAGAGAAGCCTTGCCAGCCACAGTATTGCATACATGCCAACATTCAGATGCACCTGGTAGGGAGATTTCCACAGGGAAATCGGGAGACGCATATTTCCCCATAGGAATGCATTGGGGCTAAGTTATTTTAGGCGGGAGACTGAAAAATAGCAATATTTTTCATCTCAAAATCGGTAGTCTCCCGCCTAAATCGGGAGGGTTGTCATGTATGGTATTGCCAGAGTGTATTGGGGGTCGGGGGCACGGCTCTGTATGGTTGGGAAGGACTCAGGCCGCCCCTCCACACAAACAAGGACGTTTCCAGGTATTGAGATCACGTATGAAAAAAGGTAACCCAAACGTTTATTGATTTGGGTGTCCTTGCAAGTGTTCATACCCCCTGTGTGGCACATCTTTGAACTAAGAACGAATAAGTATTTAAGTGTTGGTGGAAAGGGAAAGGTTTATTAGAACTTGGCGCAACATTGACTGATGGTCTAATACATAAAGACCAGTGATAGAAGTGTACCAAATATGTAGTGGAACTGTGACTCCAGCGGGGGACAGAGTAGGAAGGGAGCAACACATTTTTCAAGGGTTGCAGTCATGTTGGTTGACTGCCAAATGAGTTGAAATAGATTTCAGTTCAGCTGTAATCCAGTTATAACGTGGAGAAGTGTGCTTTAACTTCGTAAAGAACAGTCCTGGAATGATGAAAATGGTTGCAAAAAGTAGTGGAGCTGTTAACAGTAAACAAATAAAAGTAGTGTAATACTGATAACAACAAATGACATGAAAGAAGGGGTACTGAGATATTGATATTTTATTTCTAGCGCGCTCATACAGAAGTGTTTCAGAGCGTGGCAAGGGAAGGGGAACGGGAGAACAAAAACAACGATATTACTAGGCCCAGCGACATTGAGAACATGCAAGTGCAGGGTAGAGGGGGAAGGGGGAGAGTGCGGAGCGAGAAGGAAAAAAACAAAAATAATAAATAAAAAGGCAACAAACAATGGGAGTACAGCAGGCCATTTAGGTCTGAAAGTGCAGGAAGAAAAGGGGAGTGCTATATGGGTACAGATACAGACCCCAGTGCAGGGGGTGGCCCGGAGGCGGTGCATGATGGTGGCAAGATGAGCAGGTACCTGGGCCCGGAGGACAGAGGGTGGCCAGGTGCATGATGCTGAGGGAGAGTAGAATCAACAGGGGAGAGGAGAGGAGAAGGCAGAAGCAAAGAGGAAGGTTTTGAGGTGCTTCTGGAAGCGGAGATGGTTCTCCTCAAGTTTTAGAGTGGCAGGGAGGCTGGTCCAGAGGGAGGCCCCAGCGATCTACCCCCAGCTCGCTTCTTTGAGAAACGACTGACCCTGAGGGAGTTAGAGGTAGAGCAGCAGAGTGCTCGAGATGGGAGGTATTTGCAGAGGGATAGCTGAAGGTATGTTGGATCCAGGCCCCAGAAAGCCTTGTGGACAATGCAGAGGGTTTTGAATTTAATCCTTGCATCCACTGGGAGCAAATGGAGAGATTTCAGAGCTGGAGAGATCCCAGGGCTTGAGGCCAAGGACAAGTCTTGCAGTCCTGTTCAGGATAAGTTGTAAAGGGTGGCGAGTAGAGGCAGGTAGATTAAGAAAGAGGCTGTTGCAATAGTCCAATTTAGAGAGAACCAGAGCTTGGGAGACAGTGAGCTTCTGGGGGAATGAGAGGAAAGGAAGACTACCTCTGAGGAGGTGCAGTAGGATGTTTGACTTTTTTGATACATCAGCGATGTGGACGGAGAAGGAGTGTGGAATCAAAGGTGACACCAAGGTTCTTGGCCTCGCAGGTGGGGATAGGAGGAGGGCCAAGGGAGGCCGGCCAGAGAGTGAGGGGAAAGGAAGGTGATGGTGTGCCAATGAGGAGGATCTCTGTCTTGCTGGCAAGATACCTTGGTCTGTATGAAGGAGTGATGCATTATCAAAGTTCTCCTGAATTGGGGTGGGCGGAAGGGCACTGTCAATTCTAGATTTTACTGACAGGGAACAGCAGCCCTGAGCACTTTGTTTAAAACAGGACCAGCCGACTGAAGATGTCTCGGCTGGTGGGGGGCACCCTTGGTGTGCATACATTATAATGGAGACAAAGGAACACAGCCAGGGTGTTGGTTAATAGTCGCAGATTGTCACGAGGCGGCCAGGCAGTATGGAGCAAAAACACTAAATGTCGCCCTAAAGGACTTCAGCCAACCAGGCCTGTAATCTGTGCTCTGCAAAGTGTACATTTAAAGTCCTGAATGAAAGCTGTATATTGCCACGTTAAAAGAAAGCTGACTGCCAACACAGACAGTGGTTGGGCGCGAGGGGGTCTGAGGCTCGGGCCCCTTTCAACTGAAAATATTGAAAGGTCCTGATACCGCCCCCACCCGCCCCCCGCCTCCCCTCCAACTCCTCACAGGACTCAGCAGCCTTCCAGCCTCCCCTTTTATCTTAGCACATTGATTAGTGCAGGCAGTAGGGATCACTGTCCAGTCAAAAGTATTCTTTTTTTAATGTATTTGTTGGGGTTATTTACACAGGACTGGCCCGGGAGCAGAGGGGCGATTTCCATTGAAAAATGTAACATGGAATTACACCAACCTCTTCCAGAAGCTAATTTAAAACTTCAGCACAGCTGGTGTCTTTCAAACATAGCTATTTGACATTTAACTCTGAATGTCTGGGGACACGGGAAGAAGATAAAGAAAGCAAAATAATGTAATGGTCAAAAACTCATAGTTTGCAATTCACGGTCCACCGATTAAACACTTTGACTATCGGACAGTGCTGTTAGTTTCTGGCTCAGTCAGCAGTGAAGTCCTTAGCTCTCAGATGGCAAGTCTCCAACTTTTGTAGCTTATTCTCGTAGATCAAATGGTAGCCTTGACCAGGAGGTGATGGACAGTATATTGGCAGCATCACTAATTTAATTGTGCTATGGCATGGCTTCAATGACCCTGCGAGGTTCACCCAAGTTTTTGATGTTATCTCTGCAACTTCTACTGTAGCCCCATCAGCTACTTGTGTATTTAAATCTTTGTAGCAGTACTTTGCATAACATCTTCAAAGAATTAGCACAAAGTCTCTTCTACTTCTGGGTGATTAGTGCATGAGACTCCCATCCCAACCCCGATCATAATGTTGCATTCATTAATCACACATGTAGCTAGCCATTATTTGCCAGACATTTTCATTCAAACTGTGCAGTCATTTTCTTGCCAGGCTTCCCTGCTGTCTGTTAAAGTGGATTTCTAAACATCTGGCCTGGTGGAAAGATTTTAGAAGGCCACCCTAGTAATAGTCAACAGAGGACTCTGGGAGTTTAGCCAAACCCAATCAAGGTAAGTGTGGAGAGTGAAGTCTCCGGAGAGGTGAGTGGATTCACGGTTACACAATGAGTCCACACAGTTAAATACACAATGATTCTACTTACACAGGTAAGTACAAAAATACTCTATTTATTGTAGGCCTAAAACACGCAGTAAAAATGAATCAAGCAGGTAATATTACAAAACACTCTATATATAAAACATATATACAGTCACAGTTGGTTAACACAATGCATACAATTCACCATACACCTGAAAGGAAAGGTAAGTAGTTAAGCAATTGTATAACCAGTCCACAGGAATGCCCTAACTTTGAGTCCAACCCTAAGTTAAATGGAGCCTTGTGCCCAAAAGTTCACAACGTACCTTTAGAACAGTGGTCTTCAAACTTTTTTGGCCTGCCCCCCCCCGAGCAAAATTTGGGCAGCCCCCCCCCAAAATGCCAAGGACAGCATGAATTGCGCGCCATCACAGCACCCTACTCCCAGTATAGTCCCTGGGCTCCCCCACGTGCTCCCATCACAGTAGCTGGGCTCCTTCTTCCCACTCCTACCCAGTCCCTGGGCTCTCCCCACCACATCACACACCCAGAGCTCTCCCCACCCTGCTCCCACCACTATGCCATGGTTCCCGCCCATCCTGCTTCCACCGCAGTCCCTGGGGTCCCCCCATCCCGTTCCCAACACAGTCCGAGGGCCAGTGGCGGCTGGAGAATTTTTTTAAGTGGAAGGGCATAACTATTTCCTTCAAAAATGCCATAGCGACCGAGCGCAATGAGGGAGCCCGAACCAATCAAGGTGGGTTCAGGGGGTTTTCCCCGCGTGAATTAAAAAAGAAAAGAATGTGTTCAAATGTAGCATAATAAAAAAAAAAAAGGGTAATTATCCAAACAGTTTGCAATTGGTGCTGGGGGACCCAAGGGGCAGGCATGACATTTTTTACTTCACATCTATGTTGGATGTCCAGTAAAAAGATACTGGGCCTAACACAATCAACATGATTATGTGTGTATGCAAGGTGCAGGGGTGCCAATGGGGAAAGCATGGTATTGTTGACTGGACATCTATGATAGAAATCCAGTAAAAAATACCATCCCTGTCCCCTGGGCCACACAGCGCCTCGGAAGGAGAGCCGATTTTGGCAGGTGGGTAGGGGGATTGTGCAACAAAGGCATTTAGGCATTTTTAAAATGCCTTTGTTGTACAATCCTCCTTCCCCCCATCTATCCACCACTTGCCAAAATCAACTCAACGGACCAAAACAAACTAACACACACACATTCATGCAGCAATCACTATCATTTACACGAACATCATCACCATACACTCACGCATAAAACAAGCATACACGCATCCATACACATGTTTAAATAAAACAAAAAGAACATAAACGTACCTTTCTCCTGCATTGGCCTGCATGTGGGTGCTGAAACGCCCTGCTCCAGGCTGCTCTGTCCGTATGTGCGAGGAGGCGCAGGTGCTCCCCCTCGCACATACAGACATCCAGTGCCCCAGCAAGCATTTTCAATGAGCTATGCAATGCTGGCGCAGTAAAACGCAGCTGTGTGGCTGCGGAACTGAACTGTCCAAGGGAAATGGTGTTTCCCTTTGACAGTTCAGCCAGCCCAGGACCACTCCCCCAGATGGAAAAAGCAGCTGACGGAGTGCTCATTGTTTCACTGGGCTGGCTCCTTAGGTCCTCCATATTGGGTGAGGGGGCCACTGAGTGGGCACACCTTTGCCATTATGGATGAGCCGCCAGGCTCAGATTGGCCTATAGGACAATTGGGCAATGCCTGTACCAAAAATGCAAATTGTTATTGTGGGCCAGTCAAAATGGCCACCCTTTTGTCCAATATGAGCCAGTTTGATGAGTTACTTCAATATGCAGTTAGTAATTTTGACCATTGTTGCTGAAGAAATATTCTTTAAATATCACAATTTACTTACATTTTAACACAAGACACCCCCCTTGGGTACTATTCAAACAGTTTGTGACTAAAGGAATGAATATCCATTTACAACTGCGGGCCACTTTTTCATTGTGCCCAAGACAGTTTCATGCTTCAGACTGACCATGTGAGCCGCCCCTGCCCATTTCTTCCAATTACATTACATGCTGGACTCTCACGGCCCCCCAGTGATGTAGCCGCGCCCCCCTGCGGGGGTGCGCCCCACAGTTTGAATACCGCTGCTTTAGAAGTTGTCATGAATCGACGCTACTTCCTCCTCTGGATGTCCTGGTCGGTACGACAACGGGCCAGGATAACTTCTCATGCCCCCCAACATGGCGGAAAGCAGATCCACGGTCTAGTTCCTGCGAAACACAAGACTGCTAGATAAGTGCCCCACCCCGCGGTACTGCTCGTGTCAACCCTCTGAGTTCCGAAGTTCCGGTTGCTGATCCTAGCGTTTCCCTACCTGGAATACCTGTTGCTATGCCGACTGTTTTCCTCCCGGGATTGTTTATTTATTTATTTATTTATTTATTTGGATTTGTATAGCGCACATCTGCCCAGGGGCATCGTGGCGCTGAAAGCAATCTTACTTGTTACAGGCGTACATGGAGTATATATAGATACAGTACAGAGCATTTTTTGCATATTTACTTACAGTTGTGCTTATTTACATACAGTTGTGAAGATACAGTAGGATGGGTAAGGTGGGGTGGAGTTAATTAAACAGCGTGGTTTTGAGTACTTTGCGGAAGGCGTGGTATGAGTTTTCGTTCCTTAGCGCGGTAGGGAGTGCGTTCCAGTTTTTGGGTGCTAAGTGTTGAAAGCTAGACCCACCGGCTTTGCTTCTTTTGAATGTGGGTACATAGGTCTGGTTCGTCAAGTGTGACCTAGTGGGTCTGGTGGATGTGTTAAGGGTGATTCTTTCAGGAAGATAGGGGGGAGCCTTGGCGGAAAGGCATCTGTGGGTGATGGCCACGGATTAGTATCCGTTCTTTTATTGGTAACCAGTGGGCTTCTTTCCTGGCTTGGGAGATGTGCTCCCTTTTAGGGATGCTTAGGGCTGCTCTTAGGGCATTGTTTTGTGTGACTTGCATTTTTTTTAGGTTTTTGTGCAGACGTGCCCATCAAGAGAGCGTTGCAATAGTCCACTTTGGTACCTACTGTGGCTCTGGCTACGGCCAGGCAGTTTTTAGTGGATAGGAAGGGTTTAACGGTGTTGATTACTTTAGTGGTAAGGGCAGCAGAGGAAGCTATGGAATTGACTTGCCATGTCATGGAGAGAATGGAGTCAAGGTATACTCCTAGCGTTTTTACTGCAGTGGAGACTGTGATGGTGGAGTTGTCTATGTTAAAGGATTTGTACCACGTGGGAGTTTGTTTAGAGTTTCTTTGGTGCCAATTAGTAGGATCTCTGTTTTGTCCCCGTTTAGGCAAAGGCCGTTGGCTGCCATCCAGGGTTGGATGGCTGTATAGATCTTGTTTAATGCTGCTGCGTCTTGTTCATAGATCCCTGTGAGAGGGAGCAGGACTTGCGTGTCGTCAGCATAGTTGGTGTAGGCTATGTGGCGACGGTCCAGGTCATTGAACAGTGGGGGGGTGAAGATGTTGTATAAGGTGGGGGCAGTGCAGGACCCTTGTGGGACGCCACAGTGGATAGTGGTAGGGGTAGCGCTCGCCGAGTCAGAAAAGACTTTCATAAGTCGACGCTCGAGGAATGATTTGACCCAGGATATGGCTTCTGGCGAGAAGTGGGCTTCATTTTTGAGTTGCGTGCCTAGAATATCGTGATTGACCAGGTCAAAGGCGGCAGATAGGTCTAGCAGGAGCAGGAGTGCAGGTTTGCCTTTGTCCATGATGTCATTTAGTTGGATTTTGAGATCTAGTAGAGCCGATTCGGTCCCATGTCCCGGGCGGAAACCCGATTGCCTTTTTCCTAATATGCAATTTTCTTCCAGGTAGTGCTGTATTTGTGTGTATGCAACTTTGTCGAGGATCTTAAGCAGGAAGGGAACGGTTGTGATGGGTCTATAGTTGTTGGCGTTATCAGGATCTAGGGTGGGTTTTTTGAGAAGAGGGCGCACCCAGGCTTCTTTTAAGCTGGTTGGGACTGAGTTTGTGTTGAAAGATGCATTGATGAAGGTTTTAAGAAATGGGGCTAATGTTTCTACGCAGTCTTTAACTAGTTTAGCGGGGCAGGCGTCGCCTTTGCAATTAGAGGGTTTGATTCTGTTAACGATATCGACTACCTCTTTTTCTGAGACTTCTCTAAATTTGAATGGAGTAATGAGATTTGTCTTTTTATTCTCAGTCACTGTTTCCGTATGGGATGCTGATAAAATGTGCTGAGTGAGATTTTTGTGATGGTCTAGGATTTTTGCTTGGAGGAGTTCAGTTTTGTTTATGAGGGCGGACTGTATGGTGTTACACCAGGCTTGGTCCTTAACAATCTTTTGAGACTTGGTGGCCGGTGTGGATAGTTCCTTGAAGATGGCGAAAAGCTCTTTGGATTCTGATGTGGCGTTAGCGATTCTTTCATTGTAGGATGTGGATTTGGCTGCTATGATACTTTTTTTTATTGGGTGGCGAGTGATTTGTAGGAGGATAGTGAGGATGCGTTAGGCGCACTTTGCCATAAGTTTAGGGCTTTGTGTTTTTTGGTTCGTAATTCTTTTAATTCTGCTGAGAACCAAGTATTTGAGTGTTTGGTATTTTTGATTTTTTCTTTTGTAGAGGGGCGATGATATCTATGGCAGTGCTAATGGTGGATTTGTAGATATCCGCCCGTGCAGCAGGGTCTGGTGTGGCAAGGAGGTTGGTAGTGAGGGCCTCTAGGTAGGGGGAAATATTTTCTTTGGTGAGGTTCTTGGCGCTTCTAGTTAAGGCTGGCGGTACTGGCTTGAGGTATTTTAACCGAGTTGTTGGGTGTAGGGATGACGAAATGAATGAGAAAGTGGTCGGACCAAGGGGTGGGTGTGATGGAGCTGATATCGATCCCACAGTTGAGGTCGGCTATCCAGTCAAGAGTACCTCCTTTGTTGTGGGTAGGATGGAGTACTTTTTGTTCAAAGCCCATTTCTTGGAGAGCTTGTGCTAATGTAGTGGAGGGTCTATTGTTGCAACTGTGACCGCTCTGCGATCTACAGCGGTCCCTCCTTCCTGGACTCCTTGCCTCGCGGTCCTCACGGATCACATTACCTTCTCTCCTGGGTATTCTGCTTCCGCGGTGTCTTCGGACTGCTACCATTCCTCCCTGGGCTCACTATTACGTGCTCTTGTGCCTGACTGCTACCTTCTCCTCTCCATCCTGGGAAAAGACTATACATACTGTGAACCCAAAAGACTACGCCTGCGAAGTGGCATCGGAAGAAGGTCGCCCTACCTTCACGAATCCCGCACTTCCAGGAAACGCGGGCATACGGAGTCAGCCAAAAAGAAACAAACAAAGCATCCACTGGTGAGCCCATCAACCGGTCGAAGTAATCTGAACAGTGAAAGTAGTGATAATTGTGACAGAAGTTGTGGAAAAGTTAGGAAATGTGCCCATTGGGTTGAAGAGTATTCCAGAAGTCTTTCAAATCAAAAGGATTTGCAGTTAAGTCAAATGATTTTCCTAGCTTCTAGAGCAGCTTTGTCAACAAATGTTTAAACAGTAATGGAATGGAATATAAATCAAAGTTCTTAACAAACTTTATAATGGTAGAGATAGGGGCACCGGTAAGTATCGTTACTACTCACCACCCATACTCCAGTTTTTCCAAATGACTTGGCAGGTTAAATGGAATTGCTGGAGGCAGGTTTTCTGGCCATTGGATCCAATAGAAGATGTTAGACAGAATCGGTATGTAGGTGCACTCCAGTGTTTTAAGGAAACCAATTTGATTTGGTCTTATGGATGTAAGGGTGTGCGGGGGAGAGAATAGCAGTCCTGGCACTGGGCTGTAAAGTTAAAATGAGAAAGAAACCGGTGTCCACTAGCAAGGAGCACTCGCGTCCCCTGCACAACTAATGTGTTTGGATAACAAACAATAGTAATTATATGCTTATATCAATAAGTTTAAGAAATAAGATCAGTCATGTGGTTTTATACAAAGAAATGTTAATGAAAAAAGAGATAAAGAATAAACAGCATCAAATGTATACATGTATGTACAGATCACATTAGAATAAATTTGTCAACACTTTTCTGATACATGTATTTTACATCAATTAATTAGTTTCTGCTCTACGTGTTTTGGGACAACCGTCCCTTCATCAGGAGCACAAGTTCCCACTGTTTGTCTTTCATCAACCTTCCCTATGATCTATATTTCAAGTAGAGAGCAGAGTTCATTAGCTCTTAAATAGTAATTGGTAATGTATATTGCATCGGATTATGCACTGTATCTATCATGTTCCATCCCTAGTCATTCACCTGGTGGAGATAGGGAGAAGATATTCGTGGAGGGGGTCTTCCATTCTGTATTGCTTGGGAGTTCAGCAATTAGACCTATAGCATGAACAAGGTCTGAATTAATTAGGGCCTGTCATATATCTAGAAATGTCAAGTAATCTGTGTCTTAATGACTGGGGATCAGTCGATCCTCTTACCTTCATATAGGTGTATAGGATGGCGCTCTGCCTGGTTTGAATCATCATGCTGCCTATGGATAATGATGCTCAGTCAGAAAATAGGAGATCTATAGATAAACATCTGATACCTCCAGAATGGAACGTTATAGTATCACAAGTCCATACCTTATGTCACAGTGTCTTAATAATAATTTGACGAGGATGCCTTCCTCAGCGTTCAGGTCAAAAGGTCATGACTGCTGGTGTCGACCCGGTTCTATTTGGATGAAAATAAAGGGCTTATATTAGGCTCATGTCCCTACTTAGTCATAAGTATATTGCTGTTATTTCCACTGAAGCTTACTTTGTTGAAGCTTCTGAGGAAGGTGTAGTATGGAGAGGTGTTCCTTAGTCCATCAACATGAGGCTTCTGGGAAAGGGGTATACATAATTGAATAGGGGACCGTGGATCTGTATCGCCACTGGTCTAATGGAGAAGGCGCAGATAAAATCTACACTATGCTTTACCTATGGAGAGTTTATGCCGCAGGAGCCGTGTCATCCCGAGAACGCGGAAAACACAGAATGGCCGCTGATATCAATGTGTCACAGCAACATACTCACGCAATGACGTCCCATGTAATAATAATAAATAATGTAAACAAATGACGGCATCGCGTGGGCACATCACTATTCGCCGTAGTCCAAGGGTAAGTGGATCTCATTTAAAAGTCTCAAAGAGAGTGCTTATAAATGACAATAGCCATTGTGCGTTTTGAAAGGTGTCCTGACGCCGGAGGTTGGTGTATGAGACTCGTAAAAGGAATTATCTCCAATAGAAGATGCACAGGAGCTGCCATTGCAAGCAAGTTTATGGTTGGGTCCAGGAGCTGTATGCACAACTTTCCAGTGAAGAAATGTAGCAGGCGTTGGTGCATGATATGATATGATATGATATGGCATTTATAACGCGCCTATACACAATTGGTGCGACGAGGCAAGGGAGGGAAAACAGTGGAAGACAGACAACAATCCTACTAGGCCAGGTATCATTTTAGTAGGGGAGAGAGGCAGAGAAAGCAGAAGCAAAGAGGAAGGTTTTGAGATGTTTCCGGAACCGGAGATGGTTCTCCTTAAGTTTCAGGGAGGCAGGAAGGCTGTTCCAGAGGGAGGCCCCTTCCGAAGAGAGAGATCGACCACCAACTATTTGCTTGGAGAAACGGCTAACCCTGAGGGAGTTGGAGGCAGATGAGCGAAGAGCCTGAGAAGGAAGGTGTTTAGGAAGAGAGAGTTGAAGGTAATGCGACCCCAGGCCCCAGAAGACCTTGTGGATAATGCAGAGGGTTTTGAACTTAATCTTTGCAGCCACTGGGAGCCAGTGCAGAGATTTCAGTCCTCGAGAGATACGATCCCTGGGCTTGAGGCCAAGGACAAGTCTCGCAGTGCTGCTTTGGATAAGTTGCAGAGGGTGGAGAGTAGAGGCAGGCAGATTTAAATAGAGGCTGTTGCAATAGTCCAGCTTGGAGAGAACCAGGGCTCTGGAGACGGTGAGCTTCTGGGGGAAGGAGAGGAGAGGAAAAATACCTCTGAGGAGGTGCAGCTGGTAGTGTCACTTCTTCAGGACTCTATAAGGTGGGGGAAGGCCGGTTCCACCAACAGTCATCACACAAGGGCGACATCAAGCGTCTCAGTAGTTGCGATCAAAGGAAGCCTTCCAGAACAGGACCGTCGATGTTGGGACACTGAAACCTGCGAGGGAGGTGATTTGTAGGACTAGCTGGAGATCACCGACTTTCCGGGCCAACATGGAGAATGGCAATGCTTCTGGCACGGTAGCCCAAAACTCAGCTGGTCAGTCCATCAGGTGGTCCAGGGACACTTCCGAAGACTCCAGGCTGCAGGATCGTGAGAAGGCGTTGAGACTGGTTGGTCCTGCCTGTATTGACCCGAAAATCATGGTTCTCCGTTTTTACACTGTTTAGACACATCCAATTTTCTGACATCCAACATTTTATGGCCTTATATATGCTTGAGATCCTATTAGTCTAGTTGGTGTAATCACCACTCAGTTCAATCAGCAGCTGCGTGTTGCCAGCGTAGTTTGTAAATTGTGCTCCCATTTCCTCAAGTAAGTCACAGAGAGTTTGGAAAGGCCTGGGCTGCCACGCACATCACATGGATCAGTGAAGAAACTCGGCACAGTCAACGTGCCCCTGCTGTGAGAAGTAGGGCCGAGAGCTTGCTGTGAGAATTAGGGCCGAGAGCTCGCCGTCATCAAACAGGGGCAGTGCCGACAACCAGCGCAGTCCACCGCACACGAGCAGGGGAGGAAGCCTGACAAGGGGTATTCGCCTCCAGGGAGGGCTGCAACCGTGGCCCAACGTCCCCGCAGAGAGCAGGTGAGTGTAACAGCTCCTTCTAGACCTTCAGGAAACAACTGAAAACTCCTCTTTTTAAAGGAATCCAGTAAAAAAAGCATGCCCCTGTTCGCAAATACGCCAAACCTACCTAGCAACCTGGCTTCTACCCTCTACGTCTGTTTGCCCTACTATCATTAATTGCGTATCCCAGAACTGAAATGTATATATGCTACCTACTATATCTCCTGCAAATGTTATACCTGTTACACTGTGTTTTGATTTATATACTGTTGGCACATGCCCAGGGCCTAGATGTCCCTGGGTTTGGCGTGCTTCATAAATTGCAAAATAAATAATAAAGTTTGCTGATAGATGGAGTAACATCAGCAGCCCGGTCTTACGCCTATCGATAAGACCTAACATCTGAGTCTGAAGGTCCAACAAGGCACACTCAGTGCCATAGTTAGATCGAACCCTGACTGCCTGGAATTCAGAATGTCAGATTGATCTAGGTGCTCCTGGAATTGTATGGTATCAATTCTGTCCTCAATATTTAGTAAAAAAGGGCCCTTAGTAATAGGTCAGAAATTGCTGGTTACTTTGGGGTTCTGTCCATTTCTTAAGCACACTCTTCATCACAGACATGGAGATGGGATTAAATTTATAGGCAGGTTTTGGTTTGCTTCTCGGGGACTTGAACGGATTCAGCGGCGTATCTAAGACAGTATTACTAACAATCCTGTTGTGAGGTAGCTTGATTTTATCAGAGAAGGCCTGTTGAACCCTGATACAACCCAGGTCCTTCGTCCCTACTAACGTAGACTGTATGTGGGGTTTCTCCAGATTTGTAAATATTTCAAAATGTTTCTTAGTATTCTCCAGGTTCTCGATTTGTTTATTAAAAAAGTTTTTCTTAGTTTCATATGTTTCTAATCTATAAGCCTTTCCCAACGATTTCCAAACAGTCCTGTTTTCCTCCGTTCTGCATTTTGCCCAGGTCTGTTCAGCCATCTTTAATCTTGTTTAAGATTAGTCAGAGTGGATGTGAACTAACTATGGTGGTTCATTCCATCTCAGGATATCTTAGGTTTCATGGGGGCCACTTGTTCCAATAGTTTGGTCATGTGCTTCCTGTAACAGGCAGCCAGGACATGGCAGGGGGTCAAGATTCGTAATAGCGCTCATAAATCTATTCATGCAGTCACCTAGATCATCTGTGTGGACCTTGTTCAGGTTCCTCCTGATTACTTTTTGGGGTATAGTATTTCCCGGACTATTTCTTCTGGTAATGTAAACTGAAAATTTACAAAGTAATGATCCGACCAAACGCAAGGCTTGGTGCTCAAAAGGTTAATATACATATTCCTAGATGCTACCCAGTCCAGAATATTTCCTTTAGTGTGGGTGGGCTCTTTGCTATGTATAGTGACCTCAATATTATTAAACTGCTGCTCTAAGAGCATGAACTCACTAATAGAGGTACTTTGCAGCCATCAATTAAAATCACCCAAAACAGTGCTAGCGCAATTAGACTTATTTAATATGGCAAGAAGGTTGGTTATTTCTTCGTTAAAACTGGGCATTTCATTAGTTGGACGTAGAGCAAAATAATTTCCACACAATTATTAGGGGAGGGAATGATTGTAAGAAGTATAATTTCACATGTTGATTTTTACAGATGATTGTAAAAAACAAAGCTCTTTTCTTGTCAAAATGGCAACTTCTCCTCCATTCCCAATTTTACGGTTCTGGCCAAAGAAGTTGTATCCTTCTGGTGTAGCCAAATTGATATTCAGTCCACTTGAGCCTTTTAACCAGGTTTCGGTTAGGCACATGACATCGATACCGTTATCCAAGATATAATCATGGATATCGATGGCATGTTTGCCTTGGGAGCAGGTATTTAAAAGGGATACTTTAATAGCTTGCTTCCCAAGCACAGGACTATTAATATCAAGGGAAATGAATTCCACTGCACATATAGTGTCCTGAGTAGATGAGTTGTTATTAATTTTATCAATGGGACGAGGACATGTAGGGGACTCGGAAGGCCCGTCTATTTGTATCGTGGTTTCACCAGTGGCACTATGCCTCAGTTGGGGGTCTAATGAGTTCTGATCAATTAGATCAGCCCTATCAGCCTCATTGGCAAGATCCACTGTGTTCATTGCCTTGGTATTATTGGGGGGTACCAGCACAGTGGCCATGTCTGGCTGGTTAATTGTAGTATAATTCTCCTTGCAGATATATCCCATGTCTGCATTTTGTGTGCGAGCAGACTCTGGGTCTAGCAATTTAAGCCTAATATATTTACAAACGATCGCCTTGTTTTTGTGCGGCCAACTGGATGGAAGCTCTTGATTACACTTGACAGTGCAGATTTCAAAATAAATTACTAGAGTCAAAAAGACGTATGCTTCTCACGAAAGTAGTCAAAAAAGCTCCAGCAGACTAGTTCGGGGTCACGCTTCCACGTATGACGCAGATTGGCTTGCCCCTGACGCACAAGCGCCGACGCACCTGTGGGAAGCTTTACTAACGCGATTGGATTACAAAACCGAAGGAATTTGTAGTTCCGTTCCACACAAGGCGCTAGAGGCAATATTTTCAAGTAATTCAGCTCCTAACACAGCTGTATTTAAAAACAAATAGATGCAGCAGATTACAGGCAATTAATAGATGCTTAGGAGTCAATCTGATCTAAAAGGAGCAATTATATGAAAATACAACTTTTAAAGCTAAATTCAATAGGGTTTACAAAGGTCATTGCGTTTGCATACTAATAAAATTACTATATTAGGGAAAGGCATGGAAATCCATTTGTGATGTGGTCAAACCAGTAACAAAGGGGTACATGACCAAATTATCACACATGCTTATTAAAGTTAATTGGGCAACACAATTGGAGTTTGAAATGAGGTTCTGGTGGTTAGAAAATAAACACCAAACACTCTGTGGCAAATTAATTCCTTAAGTAAAAGTGAAAAGTACAAGTAAGATTGAAGAACTGAACAGTCACCGCTTAATATCAGACTACTCTACCTTGAACAAAAATCCATTGGAATTGTGGTGAAGCAGGAACTATACAATGACTATAAAATGCTGGAATACTAGTACATAGCATAATGAGTACAAGTAGATAGAATTACCTCCAGCTCACCAAATTATACTGGCCTCAATGAGGGCAAGCAAGCAAGTAGAGTGTGGAACATCAATATCTGAAGGATCTTGAAATGCCCAAATGACATGCTAGAAAAAATGTCCCTCAAATACCATTGACTTCTTAGAGAATAGCAAATGAAATATCTTCCTTTGAAAGAATACCTGGCCTCACAACCCTATTGTACAAAAACATCACATTAACCAAGGTTTTCAATATTTTCTTCATTTTGGGAGCGATCACAAAAGCTGTGTCAGAATCTGATACCATACGTATCACAAATCGTGGCATATAGAAGGCAGAATGCATGCAATATAAACTAATCCCTCTATTATTTACATGTACCTTTTGTAATAGGTAGACTGCTTCCTAATCAAATTGATTTATCCGGATCAAGCTGGTTTCTTTTGTGTGCAAATGGTGGACAATGGATAATTTTAGGAAAGTCATAAATGAGATGCACGTTAGCAACAATCGCAAAATCCTAATTTCAGTATTTAACACCTGATTTCTATAAAGCTTATGACCACCTAAACCGGAGATTGGCGAACCAAACACTTGCAGATGATTCTAGTGAACTTTGTGATGTCTACTAAATAGTCAACTCAAAGAAACTAAATGTACCTACATATATATGAATGCATGGGTTTAAGTCCACTCATAGTACCACTCCCTGACTCCCAGATCTCGCACCCCATTCAAACCACTGATCAGTTTTGCTTATGCCATCACTTAGTTAAGCTGGCATCAGCACTCCTGCATGATCTTTATTGTTAAATAACGTTCAAAAATCCATTGTAAAACCTCCAGTCCCCTTGTGATTTCCTTTAAAAATCCACATAATAATGTGTTATTCTATGTGGTACCTTTTCAGTGTCAGGCAGCCAAAAAGGATTGTTTTCTTCAGTATCGGGTAATTAAGGAGTTCTATAGTTGATTTGAGACACATCTGTCCACGAATTAGGTGGCCATAATCTCTGTGGGAAATAAACAGTCTAGCAAAGTTAATGATCCCATGTTTGAGCCAACGTTTAAGTAAGACCTTCAGAATCGTTCTTGAAAAGTAGCGTTCCTAGTTGTAACTACACGAGCAAGGAGAGTGAGTGATATGCAAGCATTGTGTACTCATGAACCCTGAAAAGCATGCAAACAAGGCTTCTCTTAGGGTGCACTCATTATTTTCTTTCAAAGGTAGCATATTTTTATTGTATTCAGTGGATTTGTTTCCCAATCTGTCCTCTCTTGTAGAAAAGTCTCTTCATCGTTTACATCGTTGCCCTCTTTCACTCTTGAAAGGGCGAAGGGGAAGATTTCCTGCCCTTGTCAAACCATCATCACAGGTCGTAAAGTTGCCATAGACATTTTATTCTGTTTTTGAAGCCTGCATCCCTTAATTATTTACATACCGTGTTGCGTACAACTTGAACAATAGTAAGAGCCACATTTACAACGTGGAAAACTAAAAATGCAACAAATATATAGGGGCTCATGTTCGGTGTAGTGTAAACAAAATACATAAAGGCCTTTATGCACATATTGCTTACACTATGCCCCATTTTCAATCATGTGTATGGTGGAGAGGAGGGGTGGAATGTAATTTGGATTTCCGGTGTCTCCCTTCCACTCCGCCATACAAATAACCATTCCTGCCAGCACAAATGCTGGGGATGCCTATGGAGCAACCAGCTTTATGCAGACTCCATAGGGATCCATTGTACACACTGCCTACCATGCAAGCATGGTAGGCAGCATTTACTAATTTTCATGATGGAGTATAAATGTGCAGGGTAAAAGGTGGTGCACACGCATGTATGCTGCCTTTTCCCAAGCATGTTTTGCACTCCAACGTGCAAATGACCAAAATTTGGCAAGGGAGACCTGCCTATGTGTATGTCTACACGCAATGGCTCCCCGCCACCAAATTATTCACTGGAGCAAAATGAGCTCTGCAGCGTTAAATAATATAATTCAAGCATGCAACTAATCATTTAAATGTACCCTTTTGTCAAAAAGATGGAGGGTGATTGGAGAAATGAAGGGTGGCAACATCAAAGAGAGGGCCCAGCTGTCGAGGTGGCATTGACTTATTTTATCTGGATGGCTGGCCAATAACAAACAGACAAGTACAGAGTATTTTGCTATGGGTAGCCCTCTGATTCAGATATTCAGTGATGCCAGAAATAAAACCAATTCTGACATGCATTTTTGTAAGGTACCCAAGAGGAGTTATGTTGAAAAGTACTTGCTAATTAGTAGGAGCCAGACTTTAAATGTTTAACATTGAATGCTAGCAACCATTAAATGGGGGTTTCCCACATCATTAATGTGTGTGCAACCATTTAACGAGAACAGTGTCAGCTCTATTTTATGAGAATGTGGAGACAGAGAGAGAGAGAGAATTCGAATGATATTTCTCAGTGACAAATTGTGAGCTTTGTTCAACTAGGCTTGACTGTCATATACGGGTTGTGTTTGTCTACAAATAACAAGCATCAATATAGATACTTGCAAGTCCATTGCATAATAAAAAAAACCTAAGATTGCGAAAAAGTTAATGAACGACAGCCGCAACAAACAGTTGTGTGGGTTACAAAGTGAAATTGTGCTCTAGGGAAAACAGTTCATATTTGATATTGATTCATAAGAAGGCGATCATTCTCAGGTTTTATTCATTGTCTGTAACCTTTTGCTTTGTTCTATGTGTAGTGTGTTCTGCCACCCCAAGTAACCATTAAAGAAGTAGACAGTACCATTTTGAGTTTAAAGTCGCAGTTTCAGTTTTTGGATAAACAAGACACAAAGGACTATAATGCCATTTCAAGCTTACAACTTATAAAAGCAATATACATTATATACATATATTTGCAAATGACATCCATGTAGAATTTAGTTTATCCTGTGCTAGCCGTCATGTATTCAAATGATTTCTGGTAGTTGGCAGATTTAAATTAATGGATGGCCATTCGTAAGGGGATTGAAACTGTTGAGGAAGACGCAGAGGCAGCGGGAGACCACATTCATACTGCTTTGAATAATTTAGATGTCCCAAAAGAGAGGAAAACAATGAAGCAATTTATAGCTAATTAGGCTTTGGAATTATTGCAATCTACTCTTTATTACAGAAAGAGATTTTTATTCAGTAATACGCCGAAAACCAGCAGGCATCAGGGCGTATTAAGGCGATTATTAGTATGTTCACCAAAAAGTGTGATGCAATCCAGGACCATTTTAATGAACAAAATCAATAAATTACACACAATGATTCGGACCAGCAAACTTCTCCAAAATAGAATACAGAGAGTTCTATTCAACTATACAAACCTATGTATGACAGTGGGCAGGCAGAAATTATCACATTTAGAACTTTATGAAAACATGTTTAGGAACATGTTAAATTAATGACCATGTTTAATTTTGGCTCAAAACACAGAACAACAAAAAAGAAGAATCCAAAATATAGGAAACATGTTATTTAGGTACCATTATAATCCCTAAAAAGGAGGCTGACTTACAAGACATAAACATGGCAGCCCTGCACTTCCACTCATTCGACTCGTTAAGAGAAGGATGTGAGACTGTCAATGTAGATTCATGAACAAGAGGCCATGTAGGTTATCCTTTTTCAGAAAGGGACAATATAACCCAAAAAATGGGCACGATCTGTAGAGATTTAGAAAGGAATGTCACAAAGATAAAATCAGAAAGAAACGGTGCAGCAAGGTTTAATTTATACAACAAATGAGCATGGACTGTGTCAGAGCACACCTTCTCAAGCTCAGAGAATTTCATGTCAGTGTGAGGAAACTGCCTCAGAACTACACCAAGATATTGAAGCTTCTAACTCTCTGCTACAGATGGACAGGCACAGTGCTTGCAAATCTAAAAAGATATGTTGATAGAATTGCAAGACAGTGTGGTGTAGATGATGTGGAAGCCAATAGGAATTCTGGCCCAGGAAAGAAACAACAAACTAAGGAGACAACTCACCGCTTCTAGACAACATTTGATAGGAGAAATCAGCATTTCACAGTGACTCCAGAGTGAGTTAGTAGTGGTACCTGATCACCATTAGAACAATTTCACAAAGGCCATAAAAGGGTGAAGGTGGAAATGTCTAAGAGGGGTTTAGGTAATATACAGAAGGAATCTTCAGGTGCCTTCTTTCAGAATCCTTCTGCCATCCCACATAGGAAATACTTTTCCCCCTCTGAGGCAAAAGAATAGCCCTACCAGTGCTGCTTCCCATGAAGACAACATAACATAGGAAGAATATGTTCCGGAAAGAGAACTCTGTTTCACAGATGGAGATGAAGAAAAAGATTGCCTATCAAGCATGGACAAAAGGGGACATTCTAAAGAGCAGGGAAGCTGTAGAAATGGTAGTCTAACATAAAACAGAGGAGTTCCAACAATTGGGATATGAGGAGTGAGTTCAAGGCTAACATTGACGACAGGAGTAGTGAGAATTGCAAGAGGAGAGAACAAGGCAGGGACTGCTAAGGTATGCATTCTTTGAATAGAGAGGAATATATTTTTGGTAGAGGTTCCTCTAAAGAAAGACATTCAAAGGAAGAATGAAGAAAATGCCAGAAATCAAATGGTTCCAACACTGAGGAAGATGCCTGAGTCAATGTAGAGAGGACTGTACTTTTTGACACACACTGTAAGCTAGTTAAACGATGTGCCGTCATATTACTCTAAGACACAAAACATCTACTATTATATAGAGGTATTTCCGGATCTGTATGAGAACCTGATGGTTATATTGGAGGTATGATGGGAATGGGAGTAAGATACTCAATATTTTGTGGATCTTCTTTTCTGAGTAGAACTTATTTTCCAGGAGTCTAAAAGCATGTAATTACTTTACCTCCAGGCAGTACAAAGATGAAACATGGGAAATGTTTTCATGGTACCGAAATGCTCATGAAGTCCTGAAAGCAGCCTACGATTTTGGCTCTAGCCCAGATGACAGTCACAGAGATTTTGCTCAGTCGCTAAAATCCATATGCTCTAAGGCCCTAAAAGTAGTCTACTTGAAGAGTGCACAGAAAGAGCTTTTCATTTTAGCCTTCCTGCATATATTATGGCACACATACCCAGAGACTTTAATGGAAATAGAATGCTTAAGTGGATCATTACCAACACTGCCATTGCGTATAAAGTACAGAAGGCAAATGAGCCAAACCGTAACACCAGAAAATCTTACGGGTTAAAAGCCGAGAAAGTGGGACCAACCCTGAAGTTAACAAAACAATGTACCGGTTTCTGATTACGGTCAAAAACAGAACTACAAACCTAATCAAAGATTCAGTCGTTATTCTCCTGTGTCTGTGTGGTTTCAGAATTTACAATAAAAAAATATTTCCTAATTCATGGCCTCCAACCCAGTAGGACCGGAAATATTTTAGTTGGATTCTAAATGTATCCCAATTTTCCTACAAGGACAGAAATAATTTCCCCCAGGGCCTGATACCAACATGTACACAGGCATCCTCTGTAGGATTGTGCAACAGAGGACATCATTTCATCTTTAGAAAGAACAATGAGACAAATGTATTAGAATGTACTACAAATTATGAGCGTTTAGAAAACAATCCTAAAGCCAGGGTGCTAAGAAATGACTATAAATTGGATTCCTGAGTAAGGAATGCTCCACAATAGCAGTTTGCTGCAGAAAACCCAAGGGAAAGGTGTAAATCTGTGCTGGAAGCAACGTTTTCTCTGCAACCACCTACTGCCTCAGCTTCACCCCCCAAATCAGTGCATGAACGGAGACACAGTACAGTGGAAGAAATTATCGCCACAACCAGGAAAAATGCAGAAAAAAGGTCACCTTTAATTTGTTGGCCAACCAAACCCTACATTTTAACAAGATGTGAGATTTAAAAATGGTCTACAGCTTTCCTCTGATAAGTTGATGAAGTCAGAGACCGAATGGAGTGAGAATAGCATCCAGGGAGATGGTAATGCCTGGTGCGTTCTCATTCCTCTGGCTTACACTGATGTTCAAATCGCAGGTCCTTTAAGGGAAAAAGGTGTGATGGGCGAATCATTCCTTCCAGATTTTGAGGGTATTTTGAAGACACTTGTTGCTCAAAACAAAAATGTATCTGTCACTGGAAGTGACTCCCCTGCCATACCAAAAATCTATGCCTAAGCCTAATAGTCCTTTGCTTCTCTCTGCAAAACCGCACATGGAAATTCATTTTCGCCACCCAAAGGGTATTTATTAATTCTTTCATTGATATAGCAGCTACTTCATTACAATAGCCTGAATGCGCCTAGTACAGAAAAATTACCAGATTCTACATGAAGGAACAGTAAGGAAGCACAAAATGAATGTTAGTTTCACGTACCCCAAAATGGTTATTGTGCTTCTTTTACATCCTTGTTAATAATAACCACCCTCATAGCATCTCCCAGAGAGAGAGAGAGATCTAAAATGCATTTGCCATTATAAATGCACATTTCAAATCAGACTCGACAACTCCAATTATTGGCCCCTTACTAGAGATCTGCTGTAGAAGGGAAGTCATGGCATATGACACTTTCTCTACCAGTCCTAAGGCATTACTTAGTTGGCAAGGCGTGGATCCACATGTAGACAAGACATTATTTATGATGTGAAATGGAATCGGGTAGTATTTCAGGGCCACAGTACCAAGCCCAGTTCTCCAGAAGTGGCTGAATCGCAATTGTCTCAAATTAAAAGTAATTTAAGATCTGTTAACTTGTATAGAGGAGAATAATAAAATCTCCCTGCCAGAGGTGTTTCCATGATTTAATGAACCAGTAAAGCAACAGTTGGATTTACCACTAAGAAAGAAATCCAGCAACTCATAAATATTCTTTGACTTCCATGATATGTTCTCCAGAGAGTCTTTCAACTTTGGAAAGCCTGGCCTTTATGTCACCACTATTGTAACAGATCCAACATTTAAACTAGTGTTTGTTAAACAATACCAACCACTAATCACATCATTTAAAATCCTTGAAGGAGATCATTAAACATTTGGAAGATCATAAAATGATTTGCTCAAATTGTAGTACCCAGATCTCGCCCATTCTGGGGATCATAAAGACCAATGGAGAGGTTGAACAAAAAGAGTACACTTCACAAGGGCCACTACGCTACACAGAACAAGGTCATGCCCAAAGTAAAGCGTCTCTGGCAGGCATTGGCTTGATTTGACTTCAGAATATTGGCAGGTCCCAGTTGATCAAGCAAGCAAGTATGCGTTTGCCTGTACTTTTGGCAAACACTTCACATGGACCCAAACACCTTTTATTTTGTATACATCAGTAGCTGGAGCAATTTTAACATCTTTCTCAGCAAGGCAATGGCAGGTGCTTCAAAGAGAGGACATTTTATGTATGTGAGATGTGATCCAGACATTTCCTGATAATGTCTCCCTCTATTGTAGATCACTTGCTGGAGATCTGAAACAATTTAACAAATTGCATGTGGTTGGGACAAGACGAGCTCTAGAAAGCTAAATGACACCAGAAGGGCTCAATCCCTAAACGAAGGTAGAAGTGTTGTTCACATTAAAAAATCTCATTAAGCTGAGGGAAGCTCGGAGGTTATTGTGATTAAGAAACTATCGCTGAATGTCCTTTGGGAATCATGCAGAAATTACACAGCCTTTATCTAAATTAATGAGCAAATATCCCAAGTGGGAATGGGGAGAGGTTCAGAATCGGGAGATAAATCTTCTGAAAAAGAGATTGTCCGAAGCTCCTTGTCTAGCATACCGTGAAAAGAACAAGGAAAACTTTGTGTAAACCGGGCGTTCAGACACCTGCATAACAACCATGTTTTAACATCATGATCAAACTTGGGAGCTCTTATCATTTGTGACTAAAATGTTTTCCCATGTGAAAGAGCATTTAAAAATGTTCCGAACTTTATACAGAGACCGATGATAATTGAATCCTCCCATCAATCCATGCAGTACCTACAGAACGCAGAAATCATTGATGATAGCCTTTCAATTTCAAGATTTACTAGTTGGCTTATTGTCTTGAATGGGTCTGTAATCAAAGTTCCACATAGACAAGATAACAAGAATTCAATAGCTCAGTCTAGCAGATCTGTGTGGCTGTACTGCGGACCCCCCTCAAAAGACTTTGTACATTCTCCCAATAAGGCATATGATGAAGAGATCCATCAGTACATGTGGATGGATGTTCGTTTACAATCTTGGAAGGAAATGTAAAGCATCTAGTTGCTTGTAACAGGAATGCATAGTCAGGTGATTGTATTGATACCTGAGCTGGCTATGTAATTTCTGAATTGATGGCTATTTACCAGGCCGCCCTCACTGCCATTCAACACTTGTTACAGTAGATGGTTATAGCCATTCACTCCATGTATGCAAGCCATTGGTTTGTAGATTGTGTCCTGGTTAGACGTCAAGAAAACATGACAAAATAAACTATCAATTCAGATTAATTCAGGTTATTGATGATCTGGAGTTCTACAATGAACTTAACCAATTATTGGTGAAAAAGTAAGAAACACTCCAATAATAGAGGGTGCTGATAAGGTTGGAAATGACAGAGCATAGCATTCCGCAAATCCGTGTTTATAATGGGAATCCTTTTGATATGGAGCATCTCTTGTGGATCATCAGACCTCTGAAGCGGCCCAATCCCTGACTGTAAGAATGGTGAACTTCCCACAGTGCAGAGGAGTCTAGATGCTCCAGGTGCAGATCTGATCACTGCTCAAAAGAATGATCCCGATATTTTGAAGTTATTTTTGTGCTTAAAAGGCACTATTGTTACACCCCAGCCTAATGATGACTGTTCAAAGCAAGAGTACGTACGGACACTCCTGTCATGATACAGGACATTGAAATCTACCATAAGGGATGTCTAATGTATGCCCAGTTTCAATTAAATTATCCTATTGATAGAGCATTGTTACAGAAAAGGCAAATTGCTTGACCATGTTGAGATCATCAAGCGTTTTAAGGGGACTATTTACTCACTCTGTGCTAACCTTCACTTGACTTTTTACCAACCATATATCTGCACCAAACTGTAAAACAAAGACAGTAGATGGTCTAAAGATCAATTATATCTTATCTACAATTGAATCTGATTGAGAGATTCATTTCAAAAGTCAAGCCCTGCCAGTTTGCACGCCTGCACTGCCTCCCTGGCAACCCCTGCACCCGGAGACTGTTTTCTGTATCCCTACAGTCCCCCCACCAGCCTTTATGTCTGCACTCGCCACCAGCTGGTCGTCCTTTTATTTATCTTTTTATTTTATTATCCCATGTATTGCACTTTCCCCTCGCCCCCGCACGTTTCTTCTTTCCCCCTTCCCTTGCACTTGCGCTATCTGAATGACCCCGGCCTAGAAAGATCGTTGTCTGTCTTCCCTCTGTTCCCCCTCTAGATTTTGAAAGTTAAACGGAAACTCCTTGAATTGCATGGGTCTGTGGCTGTCCAGAAGCTTTGGACTACATATCCTGCGATCCCTCACCATTATCTATGCTGACTAGGAAGGGTGGGAGTTGTAGACCAAAACAGTTGGAGAGACAAAGGTTGCACCCTCATGATATATTATATTGGTCTGCCAGAAGTGTGGTGGGGAGGAGGCGTGGAACATTGAAATCAGTCCATGGAATTCCGAAACAATTTATGCAGGATACGAGTTTGAGTTATGACCCATGATTGCTACTAATTGTAATGTCTCTCTGCAGCACTACAGCAAGAAAAATGTTCCCATTTGAATTAATGTCTGAGATACGAAATGTTTCTGCCTCAACATATGCTGTATTGAATGCTGCATTCATTTCATTCAGAAAACATCTTGAACATGCCGTTTCCCAAAAGACTCTAGAAAGGTCATCTGATGGTATGAAGATATATTTTGACACCAAAACATCACAAAGGAATATGCGATAGCAGGTAAGATATTCCTCTACAAATTACAAAATTACCGAAACAGTAGAAGGTCCAGCCATCATACAGCTGTCTCTTTCAGGCAAACAATAAATCTGATGAGCAATGGGAGCATGTTAATCACTCGGAAAGGTGTCACCCACTAGTCACTGTGTGGAAAATTGAAGAATCCCAAAATGTCAAGGGGGTGTTGAATTTAGTGACAAAAAATCTTTGTGACTGATTATGATAACTATGAGCTCATAGCAACTATCAAAGTATGTTTGATTAGGTTTGTGTCACGGCTTAGGGATGAACAGATAACTAGAAACAAAGGTGCTGCTTTTTAAACACTTCTGTTCTTGTTATCAAAGGGACTTGGGTTGGATACAGGGATGGGGTTGGAAGCATGTATGGAACCACCTTTTATCTTACTCTGCTCCTGAGGTTCCAACTGAACTTGGGTGAAGCGCTGGATAAGATCTTGTCCATTGCCTCCCAAGTCTCTAGGTCCTGCCATGCACTGGTGGGCAGAAGGATGACAGACCCTCTGGCCAGACGAGATGTCTGATCCACTGAAGGTGTTGAGGTTCCCAACAGGGATGTGGATCTTGGGTTCTCTGGTGCAAAGTTTCTCCATCGCCACTGGGTGAAGCTCGTTGACCTCTAGATCAAGTCTTCTTTATCTGAGTCAGTGAAGCAGGCTGGTTTGACAGAAGGCTTCGGGGGCATAGCATATGATATTGATGGAATGGATTGGTGTGGAGACACCCTCACCTCTTAACATTTCTTTCCACCACTGAGCCCTTCCTATTACCTGTGGAAAGATATAAACAGAAGGGGACAGGGGTGGGGGGGCTTTTGCATTGGCAGAGCTACATTAAAATTTGTGGAAGTTAGGTTATACCTTAGTTCGGTGTCCTCCTTTCTCACATCATATGATCAGCACTCAGTCCCACCTAGCTTTCCGCAAAGCGCTCAATACATAACTCTTCATCTAACCAATAAGCTGTTTCTTATGTCTACTAAAATGTTATGAATACTGTACTTGTAACTAAGAGACCTCTCGGTCACATGTAACCTTTGCTTACTGAAAATTCGTTGAAAACTCCTGTAACAAGCGCCACGATGCCCCTGGGCTGTAGGTGCGCTTTACAAATGCAAATAAATAAATAATAAATATGTGCTGGTTGAGGATTAACAAATAACTCCAAACTAAGGTGAGAATTTTTTAACAGTTTTATTATCGTTATTTGAGAGATTAGGCTTACTGGGCCCAGTGATGAAGCTGTACAATAATCAGGATGGGTGCCCAGGCCAGAATCGTTCTTTTTAGAGCCATGGTCCTCAGACCTTCCGTGTCACCCTTAATTTAAGCTTGCCTTCCATGCAAGTCAAACATTGCCAGTCTCTGTTTTAATAGTGTCCTGGAGCCTCTTTCTTGGCTGGTGCAGTCATCTTCAGGGCCTTGAATTGGTCCTCCTAGACGAAATACTGCTGTGGTATCTTCAGTCACCCGACAGGGTTCAGGCACCTGATTCTACATGAAACTATGGTGTTAGGGAGAATTCTCAAAAATGTGCTAATTCCCTTCACCTTAGAGACCCCCAGCAACTTTGCCGGAATTTGAGGACTTGATTGTTTACCTGGAGAGAGTGTGACCCTTTTTCCCACTCTCTCATGTGTTTTGAAATGTGTTTTACTCTTGTCATTTCTTTGGTTATGGAGTTTTAGACGACTCCATAGGCATCATCTTTTCATTTGTGTCACACAGCACCCTCAGTGCAGTGGCACAGGGAAGCCTTCCAGGCTTTCCCAAGGTTTAGATAACTTCTCTGGGATAAACTACTGTTTCCCAGAGAAAGTAAAGTGAAATTGACTTTACTAGTTTGTTTGTTTGTTTGTTTATTTGATATAGCGCAAATCCAAACCCGTAGGTAGCCGGGCACAAACATTTATAGGAAGACTTGAGAACTTAGTTGCAATGACAATCAAAAATATACAGTGACACACAAAAATAGGCAGTTCAGCAGTGTTACAGTCTGAATTTACTTGTACAGATGATGCCATGTGTCGGAGGCATACAGTGCTAGGTAGCAATCAGCCACAGTTTTGTAGTCTCGGACGGATCCAGTGAAATTCCTAGATGCTGGCAGTGGTGGACGGGTCCCTAAAGGAGGTCAAGTTAACAAAGGGCATGGTCGGGGGGTGACACTCAGGACGAGTGGTTCTAGTAGAAGAGGGTGATCCCGTTAGATGTCATTAGATCGTATCCATGAGAGAACCTTACGCCTGAAACTTGGATAGGGTTGGTCCTTTCTAAGTTCTAAGGGAAGTTTGTTCCAGGTTTGGGCAGCTATGACTGGGAAGCTGGCGCCGCCAGCTGTACTCTTTTTGTATCTAGGCACCATCAGGGTATATGCGTTGGTCATTCTTGTGGGGCGGTTTGAAATTCTCTTGTTAAGTCTCTTTGCTAGGTAGGGGGGAGCAATATTGTTAAGCCCTTTCGACGTGAGCGAGAGAGTTTTGAGGGTGATTCTGTCTTTAATTTTTAGCCAGTGGATATTCCTTCTGGAGGTAGAGACATGGGCTCTGTTAGGAATGTTTAAGGCTACTCTAAGAGCATTGTTTTGGAGTGTTTGGAGTTTGTTAAGGATATACTTGTTGGATCCCGCATATAGAGCATTGCAATAGTCCAGTCTGGATATGATAAGTGCATTAGCTAAGGTAATACAGCTAGCCTCTGTTAGGAATGGTCTGCAAGCTCGGATCAGTTTGCAAGTATAGGCGGTGGAGGAAGCTAGGGAGTTAATTTGTTTCTTGAAGGTGAGTGCTGAGTCCAGATAAACTCCCAGGGTTTTGACTGCAGGCATCACTTTGATGACATTGTTATCGATGTTAAATGAGGCATAGTTCGGGTCAAGTTTTTTAATCGCTGTCTCTGTGCCGAGGATCAGGATCTCCGTTTTGTCGTCATTCAGGCAGAGGCCATGGGATGCCATCCATGCCTGAATGAGGAGATATATCTTGTTTACCAGAGCTGAGTCTTCCAAGAAGTTACCCGAAAGGGGGATAAGGATCTGAGTGTCATCTGCGTAATTAGTGTAGATGACACCCAGTCTATCCAACTTGTCAAACAAAGGTTTGGTAAAGATGTTATACATAGTGGGAGATACACATGATCCCTGGGGGACACCGCAGGAGACTTGTATGGGATTGGCAGCTGCTACGGGGGAGAAGACTCTCATTGTCCGGTTAGCAAGGAAGGATTGTACCCAGCTTATGGCATCGCTTGAGAAATGGGCAGCGGAGTCAAGGTGATTGCATAAAACTGCATGATCTACCAAGTCAAAGGCTGCCGAGAGGTCAAGGAGGAGTAGAATAGCTGATTTTCCATTTCCTTCAACTCGTCAATTTGAGTCTTAAGGTCAATCCAGGCTGTTTCGGTGCCGTGAAGGGGGCGGAAGCCGGATTGTTGTGAGCCCAGAAGGTTGTTAGTTTCAAGATAGTCCTGAATTTGCAGGTAAGCTACCCTGTCGATGATTTTGAGTAGGAATGGGACAGTGGTGATGGGTCTGTAATTTGTCGGGATGGAGGGTCGAGGGTTTGTTTTTTTAGCAAAGGTAGGACCCAAGACTGTTTAAGGTTATTGGGCACTAGGTTGGTCTTGAAGGAGGCGTTAATCAGTTTGGAAATGAAGGGAGATAGGTCTCTCGCAGCATCTTTTATAATTTGGGCGGGACAATTATCTCCTTTACAACTAGAAGGCTTTAGGGAGAGTATAATTTTCTCTGTTTCTAGTATGGTTATCTGTTTGAAACTAAAGGGGTGAGGGGTGTTATTGGGCTGGTTTAGGGAGGGCTGTGCCTTAGGAATAGACTCCACTGGCGATAGCAATGCAGCTTTTTTGATGGCGATTTTGGTTTGAAGAGAGCTAATTTTTCCTGCAAGGGCATTTTGTATATTAGTGCACCAGAGCTTATTTTTAGGAGTATTATCAGTTTGCGGTATGGGTGATTCCATTTCACGGAGGATGGAGAATAATTCCTTAGTATCAGATTTGGCTTTAGCTATTCTGTCATTGTAAGTATTCTTTTTAGTGTTGATAATTTCCTTTTTGTACCGTTTGGCACGGGTAGCTAACTTGATTTTGTTCTCCTCAGTGGGCGAATGTCGCCAGATTGATTGCAATTTTCTTTTTTGGGTTCTAAGGTCTTTCAGTTGAGGTGTGAACCAGTTATTCAGGTGTGAGAGTTGTTTGCTTTTACGGACTTTGGTAGGGGCGATCAGATCTAACGCCTTGGTCATAGTGCTATTGTAGGTTTCCACAAGTAAGGTCGGGTCTGTGATGTTGTCTACGTTGCTAAGGGTGGGGAGAAGGTGTGGAAGGAGGTGTTCTGCTGTAATGTCTTTTTTACTTCTAGTGGGGAGTGGCGGGGCCATAATTATAGGTTTAGGGTGGGTAAGGTCGAGTGAGGCAGAGAATGAGATTAAATGGTGGTCTGTCCATATTTGAGGAGTTGTGCTGGTGATACTGATGTTACAGTTCAAGTCAGCAACCCAATCTAGGGTCCTACCTTTAGAGTGTGTGGGGGTAGTGGCTTTTTGCGTTAATCCATAATCATGCAGTAGTGTGGCGACAGATGTGGCATGTTTATCATTACGGTCATTTAAGCCAAGGTTGAAGTCTCCTAATAGTAGGATTTGCGCATGGTCTTTTGTATTGTTAGTCAGGATACTAGTTAGGTCGTCCTCGAAAGTTCCTAGTGGGCCAGGTGGTCTGTAGATCACATAGATGGTGAGAGTACGGTTGCATGAGAGTTGGAGTTTGGCAGTAAGGAGTTCACAGGACTGGGATGTCGTAGTGGTGACTAGTCTAATAGGCAAGTTAGCTTTGTGGATAATAGCTAAACCGCCTCCTTTGGTATTAGGTCTGTCAACTCTTAGCAGTTGGTAGCCATCTGGTATTGCTAGCATAATAGCAGGGCCAGCAGCCTCATGGAGCCAAGTTTCAGTTATGAACAGCAGGTCTAGATTATCATTTGTTAGGATGTCTGAAATCTCAGTGGCATGGGCTACCATAGATCTAGCATTAAAGAGGGACCCAGTTAGCAAGAGGGTGCTAGTTGGTGTGGTAGTGGGGGGTTGCATCTTTTTGGTAGAAGTAGCTACTTGAGATATAATCTGCTTGGACGGTGAGACACCTAGAGGGAGAGGAGCAGGCTTGGGGTGTTGTGAACGTTTGTTTGTTAGGTTAGTTAGGTTGGTATAGCCCCTAAATGTGTGGTAGGATGATGGTTCATGTAGATAGGACAGTCTGGCCCTTAGTCTCATGTTTCTATCTTTAGGTGGGCAAGAGGCAATGAGTGCAAGTGCCATGATAGTGAGGAGGCTCAATGCAAGGTGTACTGTATAGTTTTGAGGGGTTTTCATTATAGTAGTGGGCAATGAGTAGCTAGGTTTGTTAGTACAAGTTAGGCTAGGATCTGGCCCTGCATGGACTTGTGTAGTTTAGACAGTGTACTTGAAGTAGGGTGGACTGGGCACGTGCAGTTATGCTATGAGCTACCAAGTCCTAGACAAATGCAGATTGGGCAAGGTACTGGACAAAGGCTGACTAGATAGGTCCAGATATGCTATGAACTGTAAAGGCAAGGTCAAATGCCGTCACAGATTAGGCTAAAAACACTATACAGGTAAGTGGGAGGCAGTGTAGTAGCAGGGTCTGTCTAGGTATGACAATCACAGATTAGGCTAAAAACACTATACAGGTAAGTAGGAGGCAGTGTAGTAGCAGGGTCTGTCTAGGTATGACAATCATAGATTAGGCTAAAAACACTATACAGGTAAGTAGGGGACAATCACAAGATTAGGCTAAAAACACTATACAGGTAAGTAGGAGGCAGTGTAGTAGCAGGGTCTGTCTAGGTATGACAATCATAGATTAGGCTAAAAACACTATACAGGTAAGAACTAAGGCAACTGGCAGTGGTATTGTTTCAGTGGTCACTTAAAATTGCTATAATAAAGTAGGAGCAGCAGCAATACGCCTCAATCATATAGCGTTACTGTAATATACATGGCATTAGTACTACAGGTGTAGGTATATAATTTTCAGGTGGATAATTCGCTAGTGGATAGTGGTGAAACAGCTTCAACATAGTCTAACATACGTGAATCGATATGAGAGGCCCCAAAAAGTCAGGCAGCAGTGCACAAGTGCAAATGACCCACGTACGGGCAACAGAAAAGAGTGTCTTATGAACAGTTCCATGCCGCCGTGTAAACAGCAGTCTGACGAATACACAGCACAGCAAAGGTTGCAGTAAGGGTTTGAGCATAGGCACTGGTAAACTGCTTACCCTAATATTAGTGCATGCATGAGCAGGATGTTATAGATGGGTCTCAAGAGGAGCAGGGGTCCTGGCACTCGGCACTTTCCGGCTCCTGACAGGCTCACGACAGAGGGAAGCCTTAGGCAGTGTGCCTTTGGAGGTGGGCCGGCTAAACTGCCTGCCGGCTTGCTATTGGCCAGAAATAGGGGCTGTGGGCCAATTGGAGTGTGGATCTGGGCTTAGCAGGTTTCCTCCTGTGAAAGCTCCCAAACGATGTGGCGGGCGACCATTTTTGAATGGTAAAAGCCCTCGTGGTCAGCAATGGCGGTGATACTCTCCGGAGTGCTGCAGACAAGCACAATGGAGAACGAGTGTCATTAGGCACCCGCTAGTTATGGTGGCAATATGTGGAGGGGCTCAGATGAATAAGGGCACTTTTAAAAAAAAAAGTGCATCGGGCTTCCAGGCAGATCGTCACAGGCAGATTGCCTACCTTGATGTAAGAGGCTGCCTCCTGGCAGGGCACTGCTCCTGCAGTGGGCGTAGGGAGCTCCTGCTCTAGTATTTTGAAATTCCTAGACCCAGCACACCCTATCTTACAATAGAGTGCTGGAGGGTTTACTTAGTATCCCCTGTGTCTAGATACTCGTGTAGCAGTCCAATGCTACCCTTTCCTCTCGAAATGGCTGGTGGTAGTGGTTTTACAACAAACTACCATGATTTTTCCTGACCGCGAACACTGGTAGCGTTAAATCACGGTAGTCATGTTTTTCAAGCTGGCGTCTGAGCCCCCTTTGTTTAAACAGGTCCCGGTTTTCTTTTTTCACCATTTCTTTTTGGAAAGATCCTTCTAGAATTTGTCTCTGCGCGCCAAACCAGGTTTGATCCCTTTGTTCCATCGCCTTTGGCGGGCTTCAGGACTGAAGACCGCCTCTGGTGGCCGAGTGTCTGGGGTGGGCAGGAAGTGAGGGAGGTGCCCGAAACTCCCTGTGCTTAGTCTCCTTGGAGACCCAAATGCACTCTGGTGTGATTGGCTGGCTGACTGTCCGGCAAGGACCGCCACCTTGCTGGGTGAGTGGCAGCTAGGCTGGAATGAATGGGAGGAAACTGGATAAAAGGCAAGTCTCTTGGCTTGGAAGGCAGAGTCGACCAATGGAACGAAAGAACCAAAGACGAGCTTCAAGAGGACGGCTGCTGCAACTCCTGGACCATTGGTTTGCCCGGTGAAGCCCCGCTGCAGGTCCGAATCGCTAAGTTCATCTCGACAGAGAAGCCCTGCAAGGACGACTTCTCCCTTTGAGTTGGTGGGACCAATCAACTCGACACTAAGGCACCTGGAAACCATTCTCGGAGCTGGTTGTATTTTATTTTAATAACCAGGGAGAGGGACACCAGTTTGTGTGCTTTACTACAGCTACCGAAACTGAAGATTTGCCAGTTCCAGCTTTTTGACCAGTCCCAGTGCAGTGCAGTAGTCCCCTGACGTCCTCCCTCTTGTCCGCAGGACCTGCCAGGAACCTAAGTATTCTGCTGCACCTTTTTCTTCATTTGTAAGGTACTGTGAAACGAGACTGAGAGTACTTACCTCTCACAGTGAAAGTGTTTGAAACATTTGCAACTTGCAGGCCTAATCAGCTTGTGACCCAACATATAATTCTTCTTCTTACAAACTACTTCTGAGCACCTCTACATAGACTTTACCGTTTACTTACCAGAACTGTTTTTACCTATCCAAGCCTTTAGCCCATTGACTTTGGCCTATCTTATTGAATTGAATTGACTCTTCTGGTGAACTCAAAGTATCTGCACTGTCTAAGAATAATTGTAATTCTTTTATGTTCTGAACCTATTCCTTTTTGCTCCTCCTTCAAAGTATTCTGAATGCCATTTTGCTCCTCCTTCAAAGTAGTCTGAATGCCTCAGAAACTTAACGAGTATAGTACTGAAGTGTATTTGTGTATGATATTTAACTGCCTCCTTCTAGTGAATGTTTTATAACTGACTGTTGAATAAATTAATAAGTGTTTAACCAAGAAACCTTGAGTGTAAGAGTTTATTTGAACACCTGTGATTATAGACCTCTCTGTAAAATCATTACAGCTCACATTCCCTCTTGAGATAAACCTGGCTGCTCAGCTCCGCTACCAAAAACTATGTATTACAGACTTATACCAAAGGTTGGTTTTGCTTACACCTGTAGTCATGGTTGTGTGTAGTTGTACCAAAGGGTACTGCATACAAACTGCCTAACATATGGCCCCTGGGGTATTTGACCTCTCCACACCACCCCCCCACCCCATAGGATCTTGGGATTATGCCCTGTCAACTGTGGGATGGACTGGGGATTACCTCTCCTAGGCCTTGGTTCTGTGGTTTTGCTTGTCCCTTGCTTTCCTCTCCACCATATTAGGAGCATGTGGTATTCCCCAAGAGAAGGAAACTCACACACAAGTAAGTTTATGCTGTGGCACCCTGCGGTTTATTAACAGAATCTGTGGATTCCAGAACGCTCACCCACATTCCATGGAACCCAACTCAAAGTAACTGCACGCGCACATATGCACGTGAAAAAACCTAAGCTACAACACCCTATACCCTACCGGGACATCTCTCCATTGGATCTCGAGTCTTGGCATCACAATGACTTCTCTGCTTGAGTTTGGTTGCTCAACGTTGGACCATCTTTTCTGCCTGGACTTATCTCTGTTCGAGTGACTCATTTCTTTTGTGCGTCCTTCTGCATTGTATGCTTTCCCCTTTCTGCACCATCTAAAGTTTTGAAATCTCCTTTCATCCTCCTTTTTAGTTTTAGTTTTAATCTCATATTGTCTTGCAATAACTTTCTTGCTAGACTTTCATACCTACAGTATTTCTGGTTCCCCTTTACATATCCTTCTTTACGGTTTCTTCCTTCGTCTTTTCCCCTTTCTAATCTGTTTTGATTATACCAATTAATTGATCTATGCACATGGCTTTGTTGTAAGCGCTTTGCAAGTAGAACAAACATAAACATCAACGCAGCATTTCTAATAGGACTTGAACCACCCTCTCTCCAATCCCCCTCCCCAGCTCCCCAATGCTGTGTTGCTGTTTCCTGCTCTGCAACAAAGAAGACTCAGGATGACACTAGTTTAGGTTTTGGCGATTTTGGGGAAAACACAGAATATAAATCTAACAGGATGTATTTCTAAATCTACTTCTTCTTCTAATCAATCAGTTTTATGTTATTCTGCCAATTGAATAACATGTTTTGGCTGCTTTGTGGCAGATTCATGCCAAATGTTCTCTTTTCTTTGGAAATGCCAGCGGGTCTGTGTTCTACCAGCATGTTTGCATCAGATTCCCTTCACATTCATCTCTTTATTCCTTTAGGGAGAGGGAGGTCCCCCAAACTCCCTGTTCTTCTAATAACCACATTACCCCGGAACACCCCTAGCCGGAATTACTCAACGTTTGGTGCCTCTTTCGTTCCAAGTTGCCCCTCCATGATGTTTCCTGGCTCCAGTCCCTGCACGCTGATGGAATATCGGATAGAATGGCTTGTGTACTGCTGGGATAAGTATGCCAGCGCAAGAGGAGGTTGGTGCATTGAGTAAGTACAACACTCTCTCTACACCCTGTATGTGTCAAGAGGACGTTGAATTTAAATACAATTTGAAAGCATCAAAACACTTCAGGTTTTTTAAGGTCGTTTCTTTGTGGTTTATACCCTAATTAGCAAAAAGCATGCACTCAAATAGTCCATTTCAAGATGATTCCCCCACTCGTAAAGATAAGCTTGAGTAGGTTTTATTCAACACTTGGGAAGGTGGCTACAATATCACTTTAAGGGTAATATAAGAATTGAACTGGAGAATAAGAATAACTGTTGGGTCCATAATACCATAATAAACCTCTCAAGTAGAAAGACCTAGGAAGAGAGGAGGGGAAACTAGATGTTAAATGCCTTATTCATTCAAAGGACTACAGAAACACAGAGGATAATAACCACAGAAAGAGGGGTACAGTAACCCCAGTAATCTCAGAGGCGACACTTTCAGAGACACTTAAGAAAGACGCTGTACAGGAATATTTGAAGCCTACCAAGAGAATGATTAGGGGAGCCAAAGACTTGGAAAAGTCCCCTAGAAGAAGTAAATACATGAATCCAAGAGATAGCTAAAAGGGATCTCAAAATTGCCTACTAAGGCCGAGGAAGCCTATCCAGGAGAAGGGAGTCATTCCCCTAGTCTTTTGCTATTTTGTATTAGTGGTAGGGACAGAGCAGTTTAGCTTTGGACAGAGGACAAACTGTTTACTTTGGCTTCACCAAAGACGACGAGCATCTTTTTGGTTAGGAAGAGAAATCCATAAATTAGGGATAGTGAGGCCATTTTTCTTATTCAATTCAAGAAAATAAAAAATGCCTAAACCTGGTCTGTGTCCCTCTTCTGACCTACCACACCTCCCTCATATCATGCCCCATTTGTGTCACACCCCATTGCACGGCACACTGGAAATTGACTGGGATGGACCAGGAAGTCTCTATACACCTTAACGAGGTGGATTAACAATAAAAGCAAGGTCTTCAATGTTGGGGCAGCAATGATATAGCACATAGGGCTTGTCTTCAGGTTCCTGGGCCTGGCCCGGTTTCCTTTGCAGCACCAAATCCTGGAAATTACTGGGTTCATGAGCAAACAGTCTTCACAGTTGGGTGATATATAATAACCAGGAATAATTATGTTTGGATTCGTTTGCAAAATCCTCCACCGTGCAATTCCTGGGGCAGGCCAGATTCAGCATGTCATTCACCCGACCAACCCTCATAACTGACTAAAAAGGTTGATTGTTTTAGGCTACGCCTTCAGAATGAACTACAATTGACCATTTAACAATACACTATCAGTAGACAACAACCTGTTCTCACAGAATATTGTCTCTCCTTTTAGACAATGTGTAAGTGCGCTACTCAAGGACTGTGCTTCAGTTAAGGATCGCACTCGAGTACTTTTTAAGGCTTTTCCTGATGGCCTAGCCAACAAAATGATGTTAATAAAGAAGCACATCAATGGAAGGGCGTAAATGTTTACCAGTAATGAACATTAGCTCCCCAGTGTGGTGAGGGAGCGCCAACCAACCGAGGTGGGTTCAGGGTGGTTCTCCCCCAAG
Source organism: Ambystoma mexicanum (assembly GCF_040938575.1). Classification (NCBI taxonomy): domain Eukaryota; kingdom Metazoa; phylum Chordata; class Amphibia; order Caudata; family Ambystomatidae; genus Ambystoma; species Ambystoma mexicanum. The sequence continues at coordinate 190,157,016 of NC_090932.1, forward strand.
AAATGTTTGAAAATAATGTACTACAAAGATGCAGTAATAAATTGGTTAAAGAGCCATACAATTTACAATCGGCTGTTTAAGGTAACCATGAAAAGGTACCCTGAGCATTTTGCAATGCATTTTTAGGATGACGGAGCCCATAATATATGCCAGCATTTTCACTGTAGGAACATATTCATGTGGCTGCCCCGAAATTTAGCTGTTCATGCTGGCTGTGTCAATAAGGCCATTGCTACCACTTGTGACAAATCTGGGGTAGGAGCAACCCCTGTGAGCCCAGGGAGGTGAGCCCGCTAAGCAAGACCCTCCCCAGTAGTCTGGGAAAGCGGGACCTCACTGGGAGTGACTCCCCTCTAGGGGACAAGGGCTCACATTCATTTAAGGTACTCCCTATGAGGAATAATTTCTCTGCATACATGTGAAAGTGAAAAAGATTGCTGTTACTTCTGTTTTGCATTCCAACCCTATTAACATTACTTCCATATCGTTGGCTTGAGATCATTTTGGAATCCCCTTTAACTCTGCAGTTGACAAAAAACCACATGCCCCTTTGAAATGAGGCAGCAAGAATAAAGAGACGAGGTCCCTTGAATGGAGGAGGAAGAATCCTACGCAAAGGCGAGCCTATGACGTGCGAACCGAAGAAGCAAGATGCTAGAAGACTGCAACCAAGGAGGGCTACATTGCAAAGACGGAAACGTGGAGATGGGGGAAGAACAGTCTTACCCGGTGGCGTGACAACACTGCAGCGGTGGTGGGCCTGGGAGCCGCAAACCGACAAAGAGTCCAGGAGATAACGGAGGAAGGAGCCCTCTGCTCAGAGTATGATGAACACAGAAACTGACCAGACAGACAAGAGACGTACCGTCTTACCTGGTGGCGTGAGCATGCTGCAGCCGTGGTGGGTGTGGGGCCCGAGAACTGAGGCAGAGACCAGGGAACAACGGAGGAAAGAATCCTCCACTCTCATTGCGAGGATCACAGAGACTGCCAAGGCGGGCAGGAAAAGGAGAACGCCAGAGATGCCATCCCACTGGAGCACACCCGGAGGCAGAGAAGGTACCAGGGTTGCCCAGGGTGGAGGGAGGCGAGTGGAATTAAATAAAGATGGAGGAATAGGTGATCTGCAAGACCAAAGGGGCCTGGAGAGCCCTAAAGATATGAGACATTTAGCACAGTATTAGGGGAACGAAAAGGTCTTTCCACCGTGCATAGCAGCTCACAGAATAGAGGGGCAAGTGGGCACCAGACTCCCGCCTGAGTCCCTCCTCCCTCTCTGTATCAAACCCCACCTCTTCTCTCTAACACAACCCTCACCTCCATCCACCCTACCCTACCCAGCACCCCTCCCCCTTAGACCCTCGCCCCCTCCTCCCTCACTCACATTTCCCATCCCTAAGCACAGCTCGAGCCGCCCTCGCAAACACATTGCTTTCAACAGTCCCTCCTACACTCAAACACATATACCATTGGCTCCCGGACAACTCTCTAAACACAGAGGTCACACACACTTTTACTACATCGCTAGTGAAAGGCACTGCTCCTTGAACTCCAAATTGGCAGCATTCATCCCCCTCGTCTCCCCTGTCTCTGAAATCCTCCCCTCCTCTACTCACACACCCTATCCTCTTTCCCTTCACTGCCATAATCCACCCTGAATTCCTGAAACTACTATACCAAAGCCGCCCCTCTGGATCCCCTGTAGACTACTGCCCCCTCCTCTCCTAAAGATCAGTTCATCCTTAAACCACTGCTACAGCATCGCAAGATCCGTAATTAACCATTCACTGACCGGCATCTTCCCTGCAGTGTTCAAAACCTCCCACGACAAGTCCCTACTTAAAAAGCCCACCCTCTACCCCTCCTTCCTTCAATCCAACTACCGCCCAATCTCAAACACTTGCTTCATAGCCAAACTCTTAGACTGCACGGCATACAACCAGCTCTGCCACTACGCAATCCAACTCCCTACTCGACCCTGCCCAGTCTGGTTTCAGACCCCTTCAAGGAAAGGAATCTTCTCCTGTCTCCATCTGGGATGGCATGACAAGAATGGCAGACTCAGAAGGCTTGCTGCACTTATCCTCCTTGACATTTCAGCTGCATTTGACACTATCAACCACTTCATCCTCTCAGACAGACTCCACTCTCTAGGTATCAGGGATTCCTGCCTAAAATGGATCTCTTCCTTCCTCTGCAAACGCGCACAGGTTATGCTCCTGCCTCCCTTCTCCACCCGCCCTGTTTCCAAAGGGTTCCCACAAGGGGCCTCCCTGTACCCCCAACTCTTCAAGCTCTACCTAAGCCCCCTCCTGCACTTATTCGCTCTCTTGACCTAACCTGCTACAACTACGCTGATGACACTCAGATAATTTTCAAGATTACCAAGTCCCTGACCTCCTCCCATCCTGACCTCGCCTCCTGCCTCTATGAAACTGATCACTGGATGACAGCCAACCACCTCCTCCTTAAAGGAATGGTTCGGTCAGAAATGATTATTGTCCCTACGGGTCGGCCATGTGTTTTTAAGCCTAAGTCGCTTGATTTTAGAAAAATTTCCTATGGCCCTTAACCGAGGTTTCGTCCATTAAACGCACGCGAAAACAGGTATCTGGGAGCTGCCATTTTGTGATAATCCTATCACTTGCCCCATCGCCCTGGCTGACCTGCTTTTGCGGCACTAAATCATATCCCCCGCCCCTGAGCCTGACATTATCAAAACATTCATATTCCCCGCCTCTCTCCGTGACGTTAATGTGCTGCCTAGGCAAACGCGCCCAGTCGTCTTCTACGCGACTTCACACAGAACCCGGAAACCAACACAGATCAACTTACAACACAGCTGCCACAATTCGGAATATGAAACTGTACTTTACAATCAAACAGCAAAACGGTACATTTGGTAAAGTACAATTATTTAACATTGAATGTCTAGAGAATATTCAGCAATTGGCATATTAAATCGGAATGGAATTTTTTTTCTTTTCTCTTGATCCGCAAATCCTCTAAAGTGTATCGTGAGTCACTCGCTGTTCCTTTATGGTACACAGGGTGTTGATTTTCGTTAAAAGAGGCACTTTGGACGCACAGTGAACCGCAAGGCTGTTCCATCAACTAGGCACTAGGCCACCGTAAAGGTTGATATGTTGCTTCTAGCCGCTAGTACTGCGTAAGGGCATATGGGCCCTTGGCGATCGTCCCATAAAAGGGTCAACGTTGTGCAGTTGTTTACAAGAAGCTGCAGCTGGCGATTAAAAAATCAGTCGGCCGGGGTCTGGAATAGGTGGCAGTAGCAGTACGGTAGGATGTACCCGTTTAGAGCACATAAAAATTGAAATTAGTCTCACCAGCCGATCTTTGTTACTATTATTCATTTTATTTATTGTGGCCGAGCTGAAACTATTTGCGAGGATAGTGCAATGGAGTATGTTCGGCTCTAAAAGCAATGCGAAAAATAACGAAATAAATCGATGTAAACACACAATGTAATGATTTTGTAGCGTTGAACCACTGAGAAACGACTGTTTGTCTACATGCGTGTCGAATGGGCACATGCATGCCCATGTGCCCGGTAGAAAGACGATCCCACAAATGTTTTACTTGCTCTTCATTCATTCATTCATTCATTCATTCATTCATTCATTCATTCATTCATTCATTCTTCATTCCGGTATAAAAGCGTCTAAAGAGTTACTTACATTATATTTGCCATTTCCATTGTTTCTCTGCGTAATGTAGTCCGTAAATCCCACTGTGTTCGTGCCAACGATTTTTCATACACTGAACTAACATGAAACTCGGTCTAGTTTCAGAATTTTCAGCCTTATCGTCTCTTACGGTATTGCACCCCTCCTTCAAATGAAGTCCTTTCGGCATGGTCCCTGTCTCTCAAGGTAAAAAAACAATAGAACCTTATACTGCCAGTGCAAGTCGCGGGCCTCTTCAGCCCGCGAGCAAAAAATCAAAGCCGCTGACCTTCACTCTGCATGAGCATACATTCTTACTTTGCAACATCCCGTGTAAAGCCATCTGTGAGAACTTGAATTTTCGACTCCATCTATGTACTAGGCCTCAATGTGCAAATGTGAACTGGCTTCTCTCCCATCTGCAACGCCTCGCTGGGCGCGTTCTAAGGCCCCCAATTTTGTCCTTGTTGTCCGTGAGCTTTGCAGCCCTAGAGAACCATAACTATGGAGACATTGGCCCTCATTACAAATCGCCCGGTATGGAAACAACGGTGGCGGTAAACCCGCCGCCACCGTTGTTTCCATGCCGGGCGATCAAAACTCCTGCAGGCGGGAGGTGATGTTCCCGCCAGGTCCGACCTGGCGGGTTTAACACCGCCCGCGTGCAGGTGGACGAGGAAACACCGGCAGCATTACGAGATGCTGCCGGTGTTTCCATGATCCCCATTCCCATTGAGTCCCATAGGGGATTAACACCATTCCACCTCCGTGATTCCTGGGAAATCGGGGTTGTAATGCCCCGGTAATTCTGGGAATCACGGAGGCGGAATGGTAATACGAGTCCGGCGGTAACCAGGCGGTTTTACCGCTGCGGTTACCGCCGGACTCGTAATGAGGCCCATCGACTTTTTGGGGGAAGGTCAGGGAAAGTATAAAGTACCCGAGGAGTTGAGTTGAAAGTGAGATTTATTGTTTGTTTGTTTTATTATTTGCAATACCAAGCCTCCCCTCGGTTAACAGTGCGCAGCATTCACATTAGATTGCGAAACTTAGTTACAGCAACAAAAATATATACATACACATATTCACAAGGTCAGCGATATGAGGTGAATAGAGAGAGAAGTCAAAGATGACACCCATGTTGTTCGCCACCCAGGATGGTGAAGGGAGGGGTTAGGGTTAGCGTACTTTGTATGCACACTGTACAATAACATTATTTTCAAAAAGACAATCAGATTACAATAATTTAAACCGGGATTTGTACTTCTCAACAAGCTCTGCTTTGGGTGCACATGGCACAGTGGCAATGTTCGGTGGCAATGCATCAGTGCTGTGCACAGAAACGCTCAAAATTCCATATCTGTGCTTCTCTAGTACAGTAACAATAAGGCCTTTAACAACGTCGAACTCCATTTCCTTATATACTGGTTTCACCACCAATTTCTTATTTCTTTTTGCAAAGGCCGTAGTGTAGCGAGGCATCCCTACATTTCCCGTAGTCCTAGATTGTTCACGGCACACATTCCCGTTATGGGCCAAGACCGCAAGTACAGTCCTATGTTTCATGCTCTGTATGCCGAAATGCAATCGCTTTGGCCTGTACTTTAGGCACATATTGTGGAACACCACCAAACCTCCTGTGTGACAGAATTCTGTCAGTCCTCTCAAATCTCTTGATAGAGTTTTATCGAAAACAATCTTCTCAATGGCTTTGTGTGTAGGTGAAGATGGAATCAACCACTTCTTCTTCCGTGCCTCCTCTGTGGAAAAAGGGCCATGTTCACATTGGTGGAAATGTTGGTTTTCTGTCCAGCGGTGAATGTTGGTACAGTGGTGCATCTGTGACCGCCATTCTTCAAGTAGGATTTCCACTGACCCTTCACAAGTTTTGGAGCTCCACCAAAGATGGTTGCTGATAGACTGGGACCACTGTGAAATACTTTCCAAACCTTTTTTTTTTCCCTGCAGCCGAGATTTTCTTATTTATTGATTTAGCAAGATGCCATACGTCAAATTGATGTTTAATATGTGGGAACTGCTCTCTCATTGTCTTGGCAATTGAAACGTGTCTGTCCGTGGCTATGAGGTCGATGTGCATTCCCCTCGATTGTAGATATTCCAATGATTTTATAAATCCTAGTTTCTCCATGGCCACTAAAGATTTACATTGGGACACCTGCACGACCACCAAACTCATTTTCTTACTATCCATGCCCTGAAAGTGGTAGGTGCAGTACTTGGCAGAAAATCCAGGGCTGTCGCACTGTCCATCGCCGGCTAGCCTGAATCGTTTGCCTGCAAATGTACTTGCTAGAGACAATTGTTCAATTCTCCAAGCATCACTAATGGCCGGAAATAAATAATTATGTTGGAATTTGTAGTACTGCGTTTTAGAAATGAAATGGAGTCCCACAAACTGAAAGAAAGACTCTAACTTTTTAAAACTGGACCCACTAAAAAGTGAGGCAGCTGCACACAGTAGATTGCCTGCTGGCAGTTTCCCCAGCATTGGTTGTGCAGACCATGAGAACGTATGATTTAATCTACAGGCGGCATGTATTTTGACAAGTCACATGAATCAATGGCTTCCCACATACTTCCCCTCTAACGGAATGCCCACATTTCAGCATACTTATAATATCCATCAAACAACTGTCGAATACTATGTATTTGCCCTCTTTCATTAGACTGTCATACGGCGTCAAAGTTGTTTCGGACTGTATCGTTAAGGACATATCACTACAATTGAAAGAAATATCGCAGATATCAAGTTCTGATGCGTCGGTGAATGCTGCTGCAGGTTCATTCTCTGTCATTTCAACATCTGTTACTTCAACATTGATGGGAGAACACAACAATGTTGACAGCTTTTTGGGTGGCATTTTTTTGGTGGGTGTAGATTGTGTGAATTGATCTGCGACTACTTCAGAGCTATCTTCAATACATTCAGTATCATCTTCTTGTGGTGGTGTGGTCGCACTGTAGCAATGGTCCAATAAAACTTTAATGGATTCTCCGGACACATTCAATTCATGTTCTAGCCATTGGACATAAGCATCTCGAGTCTCAACACGCCGCGTCTGAATTAATAGTTCCTCCATAGTGTAAATAGTCTGGCAAGCAACATCTCTCATTTGCTTCACTGTCTGTGTATGTATAGTTCGTACGTCCACGGGTACTAGAGGACAGATTGGAAAAGGGATGTTCAGTTTAAACACAAGATAAAGTATAGTACAATTGACAGGAAAAAAACATAATATAGTCCTCAGCACAAAATAATTTCTAAAATTATGAACTGTTTGTAACTAACCTTATTTTTGTTTCTTTTCTTTGCAACTTTCTTGACTCGAACTTCAACATCTGCATGCTGTTGCTCCGATTGGTTTCCGCATGTCTTCCCTTCCTCTTGCGCTGCAAAGACTATATTTTCTGGATCCGCATAGACAGCACGGATTGACGATCCATCGACTGCCTGAAACATAGTACTTTCATTACTATGTATCACAATATTGAAAACATCAAACACACGTGAGGACGAACACACAGGTACATCTCAATAGCTAAACACGAATTAAACATTGTGTAGAACAATCAAACAACAAGTATTCGAGCTCTGATGATCTAGTTCGATGGAACTGTCAGTATCCATACCTATGGCTCCGCATGGACTGCCATGAATGATTGTATTGGAGAGGGGGCATCAGCAACTCCCTGAAATACAGTACTTGCATTAGTATGGTTTTCAATATTGTAAACATAACACATACTTGGGGTCGATGGCACAGGTACATATGAAGACATAACCTCAAATGATGCATTGTCTAAAAGAATCAATGGATATATAAATATGAACCGATTTAATCGACTTATTTCTCTGATTTCTTTACATCTGCATCACCTACAAGGGATGTTGTGATTGTAGGGGAAGCTCCGTCGTCTCCCTGACACACAGTACTTGCGTTAGTATGGTTTTCAATATTGTAAACATAACACACACTTGGGGTAGATGGCACAGGTCCATATAAAGAGATAACCACAAATGATGCATTGTCTAAAAGAAGCAAGGAATATCTAAATATGATCAGATTTAATCAACTTATTTCTCCGATTTATTTACATCTGCATCATCTAAATGGGATGTTGTGATTGGAGTGGAAGCTCCGTCGTCTCCCTGAAACACAGTACTTGCGTTAATAGGGAAGAAAGTATAGCAAATGGAATCACGTTATATGATCACGCCCGATGGAGCTGTGAGTATTCATACCTCGTGCTGCCGAAGAATATCTAGGGATGTTGTAAATGTAGTGCGCACTTCCGAAAGCTGTTGCGCCGATTCGTATATGCAAGATCCTGCTTCCACTTACCCTGGAATTACTTGAATGTCAGGCCCCGCATCAAGTGCAGGGGTTGACGCTCCATCAACTGCCTGAAACATAGTACTTGCATTAGTAAGGATTACAATATTGAAAACATAACACACACTTGTGGTCGACCGCACAGGTACATATTAATGGCTAACCATGAATTAAACATTGTGTAGAACAATCAAACGACAAGTATTCCAGCTCTGATGATCTAGTTCGATGGAGCTGTCAGTATCCATACCTCATGCTGCTGAAGAACATCTAGGGATGTTGTCAATGTGGTGGACGCTTCAGCATCTCCCTGAAAGACAGTACTTGCATTAGTATGGATAACACTAATTATAACTGAAAACAAACACCAGTGGACGATAACTAAGGTGTATATCAATTGGAAAGCACTAACCAAACATTTGGTAAAATAATTACTTGATACATAAAAGCTGTTCTCCAGCATGGGGTCTGGCATGGATTCACATGCTCATGAATATTCCCCGTCGTCAGGCTGGGAATCCTCGGTAAAGAAAAATCAGTATCAGTTTAGTTTCTGATCTGTCTTTCGTAGTAGTAACCAATCACTCATCTCTGCGTCATACTGACCACAGCCAATGACTGCCATCTCCCTAAGACCCGCCTCTGGCAGCCATCTTCAGATTTTTACCGCACGTTCAAGTGTTGGGATCCCCGTGCTATTGCTCTCAAGCTGTCCCTCCCCCCAAGGAGAAGGCGGTGAGCGCACCTAAGGTGGTGAAAGCCTTGATCCACCCGGCCCCCTGGCTCAGCCTGTGGAGGCTACACCAGTGGTGGCGACCTCGGGCCCAGAATCTCCCTGCCACCGCAGAGGGAGTCCTCTTTCATGCCCATCGACAGGACCCCCGTGAAACCTCCGACGGAGAAGAAAAAGGGGGGGCAGAAGGTCGTCGTGGATTCGGCCTCAACCTCTGAGGAGGAGCGGATCGAAGTCTTAGGCCACGGTGGTGGCGTGGAAGAAGACCAGCCTGTCGGGAGGGACTCCGATGTAGGAGACGACGAGAACGTCGAGGGTGCCGACGGGGCTCCTGACCGCCCGTCGAAATCCCCTCAACCAGTGCCGCAAGACAACTCGGCGGCCATTTTGTTGGCTATACAGTCCTTATGCTCGGAGATAAGGACGAGATTGCCGTTACCACCAACGGAGGAACCGCTCCCGACGGGGGACCCGGAGCCAGGCCCTTCTGGGAGCCCTCCTCTTAAGAGAAGAAGGATTCATCCTCCACCTCCTTTTCAACCATCGCGCCCTGCTCAGCCCTCCTCCCCATCCACGACCCGTGGGGATGATACGGGGACTGACACGGCTGCGACGGGTACAGACGACGAGGTTTACGACGAGGATCTCCCGTCGTCACCTCCTCCCCGTGCTTCCCCGCCCGACGAGATTGGATCGTTTCACGCCATGATCGCCAGGGCATCCGAGCTTTTCCAGCTCTGCCCGGAAGAGAAGAAGAAGGAAGGTTTCCCTTATCAACGGCACAAGACCAAGAGGAAGACGGTCCTCGCTGTACCTCTACTGGACGATATCTGGGATGAGGGTCTCGCCCTCCTCAAGAACCCATCCACAACGCCTGCGAGAAGGGATCGGTACAAGAAGAAGTACCGGGTTCCGGACACGGCCCCCTTGTGCCTTCGGGCACAGCCGACCCTGGACTCGGTCGTCTCCGCGGCGGCCAGGAAGAAAGCGGGGGGGGGGGCCTCGGCCTCTACGTCAACCTCCCCGCCGGACGGCGAGGGAAACAAATTGAACACGATGGGACACAGAGTCATCTCATCGGCAGCGACGACTATTAAGGCTGCCAACGCCTTGGCTATCGTAGCCCGCTACGACAGGGAGTTGTGGTACAAAATCGCCCCCCTGCTGGACTTCTTACCAGACGACAAGAGGGCGGAGGCCCTAGAGATCTTGCAGGAAGGAGAAGTGGCGTCGGACCACGCCATTACGATAGCGACGGACATCGCTGACACTGGATTTCGCCAGTTGGGCAACGGCGTGTGCCTTAGGCGGCGTGGATGGCTCAAGGCAACTGACTTCCATCAGGACGTGCAGACCAGAGTCTTGGACATGCCGTTCGACCGGAGCAACCTGTTTGGGAAAGCAGTGGAAGATTCCCTACAAGCCATCAAGACGGACACGGAGACGGCCCGGGCTCTTGGTGTTCTCCAGCAACGACGCCTGCCCTTTCGGAGCGGCGGAGACAAACAGGGTGCCTCCAAAGGTTCCGGCGGCGGATTTTCCACCTATCATCAAGCGGCCCGTTTGTCGTCGCAGGAAGCCTACAGGGGACGAGGCAAGTCGGACGGACCCCGCTGTCATCGCCAAGGAGGACAAGGCGGCAAAGCCTCGTCGAAGCAGGACTGAACCGGCCGTGGGGTCGGGCCCCCACCGAAGCACCCCGGTGGGAGGCCGGCTGGCGAGCTTCGTCCGCGTGTGGGAGTCCATCTCCACCGACCGTTGAGTGCTGGACGCCCTGGCCCAGGGTCACATGCTCGAGTTTCTAAAGAAGTGCCCACGCGTCCCCCCCATGGCCAGGAAGGAACAGCACGTCCCTCAACTTCTCTTGGAGGTAAAGGCGATGCTCAAGAAAGGCGCCATCAAGCTCGTCCCAAAGAGGCTTCGGGGCTCCGGAGTTTACTCAAGATACTTCCTCGTGAAGAAGAAGACGGGAGGATGGCGTCCCATCCTGGACCTACGACGACTGACCAAATTCAACAAGGCACAGAAGTTCCGGATGGTCACCCTCCAGCAGGTCCTGGGGCAACTGGAGGAGGGAGATTTCCAGTCGTCGTTGGATTTGGAGGATGCCTACTTCCATATCCCCATCCTAAAGGGACACCGAAAGTTTCTCAGATTCGTGGTCCAAGGGCGTCACTACCAGTTCAGAGCCCTTCCCTTCGGATTGAGGTCGGCACCCAGGGTGTTCACCAAGTGCCTCTCACCGGTGGCGGCACAGCTGCGCCTGGAGGGGATCCACGTCTACCCCTACCTGGACGACTGGCTCATCCGAGCAAAGACGAAGGAGCTCGCCGCGGAGCACACGGCAAAGACCGTCCAACTACTCACGGACCTGGGATTCTCCATAAACTACGCCAAGTCCCACCTGGTGCCCGCACAAGACGCACTGTTTCTGGGAGCGAAGCTCGACACAGTGTCGCTTCTGGCCTCTCCGTCGGAGGAAAGGACGAGGGCCATCTTGGGCAAGGGACAGCAGATGCTGGTTGCGGACGCGGCCAGCCTGAGGTCCATCAAGTCCCTCCTCGGAATGATGTCTTCTTGCATTTATCTCTTCGCCTGTGCAGGCTTTGGATGCGCCCGTTACAGGAGTTCCTGGACGCTCGCTGGATCCAGACGACGGGCAGCTTCGAGGACAGGATCACACTTGACGAGAGCTTCCGACGAGCGATCCGGTGGTGGGGCACCCACGCGCATCTGACGGCGGGCATGGACTTCCAGACCCCGGGCCACCAGAAGACAGTGACCACGGATGCCTCCCTGGAAGGGTGGGGAGCACACACCGAAAACCTGCACGCGAGGGGTCTTTGGCTGCCGGCGGAGAAGTCCCTCCATATCAACGTCCTGAAACTCTGTGCAGTGTTTTGGGCCCTCAGGTCCTTTCTTCCGTCCCTCAAGGGCAAGGTGGTGAGGATCTTCACCGACAACACCACCACCATGTTCTACATCAGGAAGCAGGGCGGTACCAGATCCCCAGCCCTGTCCAAGGAGGTGGAGGATCTGTGGCATCGGGCCGTCGCCCAAGGGATGTTTCTGGTGCCGTTTCATCTGGCAGGAATAAAAAACACCATCGCCGACTCGCTCAGCAGAGAGCTGCGCTCGTGCAACGAGTGGGAACTACGACAGGATCTAGTGGACCGCCTCTTCCGACGGTGGGGCACACCCCAGATCGATCTGTTTGCGACGGCGGCGAACTCCAAGTGCCGGAGGTTCGCCAGCAGGTTTCCCCAGCCGAGGAGCATGGGCGATGCTTTCTCGTTCCCCTGGGAGGGCCTGTTCCTATATGTGTTCCCTCCATTGCCGCTGCTGATCCGGCTCATCAACCAGCTCAAGAGGTCATGGTGCAGGATGATCCTCGTCGCACCTGCGTGGCCGAGGCAGACATGGTTCCCGGACCTTCTGGACTTGTCAGCGTCCCCGTCAATCAAACTGCCAGTGGACGCGGATCTCCTCTCCAGGGAAGGAGGCGCCATCCTCCATCACGACCCGAAGTCGCTGAACTTGCAGGCCTGGCTCCTGCAGCGTTAGAGTTTGGAGGTTACGACATACCGGCCGACTGCAGAGAGGTTCTTGCAAAGGCCAGGGCGTCCTCAACTCTTAAATGCTACGGGCACAAATGGAAGAGGTTCTCTGTCTGGTGCCATGCACAGAAGATTAACATTCTACGGATTACGCCTCCTCAAGTACTGCCGTACCTGCTGACGCTGGCCAAGGCTGGACTGGCGCACGATTCCATCAGAATTCATCTTGCTGCGATCTCCTGATACACCAGAACCACGGGACGGACGTCTTTGTAGTCTCATCTCATGGTGAAAGTATTCCTGAAGGGACTGTTCAGATCGTTCATGCCAGTGAAGGCCCTGGCCCCGGCGTGGGAGCTCAACGTGGTGCTGACCAAGCTCATGGGACCTTCGTTCGAGCCTCTGCACTCAGCTCCGTTGAAGTTCTTGTCGTGGAAAACAGCGTTTCTTGTGGCCATCACCTCCGCACGACGGGTGGGAGAGATCCAGGCCCTTTCCTGCAAGCCCCCGAACTTGACTTTTCACGACACGAGGGTAGTGCTCAGGACGCACCCCTCCTTCATGCCCAAGGTGCCGTCGGACTTCCACCTCAACGAACCCTTGGTGTTGCCTGTTTTCTTCCTGTCGCCTTCGTCGCCGGCTGAAAGGACTTTGCACTCGCTGGATGTGGCTAGAGCGCTGAAGTTCTACGTGGACCGCACAAAGAGTTTTCGGAAGACGTCACAACTTTTTGTGAACTTTGGACCTGTCAATCAGGGGAAGGCTCTCTCGAAGGCTTCCATTTCCAGATGGCTCTCCGGCTGTATCATGTACTGTCATCGGTTGGCAAACCGACCGCTGCCCGGCTGTCCGAGAGCCCATTCCACCAGAGCGATCGCAGCTACCACGGCGTTCCTATCTGGTGTGCCCTTGCTGGACATCTGCAGGGCTGCTACGTGGAGGTCGACGCACACCTTCATGAAATTCTACTGCGTCGATCGGGATTCCAGGGAGGAGTCCAGGGTCGGCCAAGCAGTGCTGCGCAACCTTTTCGCCTAAGGTGATCCTGGTGAGGAGGTAAGAATTGCTTAATGTTGAGTTTTGGATGTAATGCTTAATGTTGAGCCTTTGCCACCTCCCGTGGTTGTGCATGTGTGTACTGCTATGTATTCTTTTATTCATGAGCATGTGAATCCATGCCAGACCCCATGCTGGAGAAGGAACAAGTTACTTACCTGTAACTGCTGTTCTCCCTCATGGGTCTGGCATGGATTCACATGCGAACCCTCCCGCCTACCCCTCTGCGGCTCTTCACTTGGTCATACTGCCACTTCACGTGCTACCAAATCTGAAGATGGCTGCCAGAGGCGGGGCTTAGGGAGATGGCAGTCATTGGCTGTGGTCAGTATGACGCAGAGATCAGTGATTGGTTACTACTATGAAAGACAGATCAGAAACGAAACTGATACTGATTTTTCTTTACCGAGGATTCCCAGCCTGACGACGGGGAATATTCATGAGCATGTGAATCCATGCCAGACCCATGCTGGAGAACAACAGTTACAGGTAAGTAACTTGTTCCTTACTTGACATGCATAAAACAAGTCTGTAGCGGAATAGCCAAGTAAGATTACCTAATACGCGCTACAAGTGGTTGATGACTGCGAGCATGTCACTGATGTAGAATGTTCTTGCTTCAGATTCAAGGGATAGTCAAGCAGTTGTAAAGGTAAATTATTGTTTGTTAATGAAATGCCAATATTAAAAATTGCCATGTAAGGAGACAGAATACTTGAGAGTAATGCTATTGGAAATGCGCAATATAGAACAGTTCCCTGTGCCCATATATAGATTTAGTTGGGTTATGAAATCGAAAAAGAATATATTGATAAATGTCATTATTCAAAAAGCTATACACTCATATCAATGTCGAAAGTATTGCAAGGGACACAACACCTAAAATATCAATTAATCCATTCTGCTACCTACACACTACCGCAAGGCCTAAAGCTAAATCCGGACACTTGACTCACCAGTGGCGGAATGTGGACGAATAGAGTGGGAATAGCGTTTGCGAGCAATTTTCATGTCGTTCGCCGTTTATTCTTCTTTGTTATCCAAGATGTTGCGTACATGTTCGAGGAAAAGTGCCGGCTGCAGATGCGGTATCGATCACCCCTCTTGTACTCTAAGACTTGTTGGACTCTACTTTCCAGCTCAACCAGTGGATATCCGCAATGTCTGACCCATTCTCTTATTCGATCAACAGTTTTCGGGAATACATGCATTGTAGTGCCTTCAGATTTAGCATGGGTCTTCGAAGGGCAACCGCTAATCGAACAGGCAGACATTGTTGAAAATTCTGAAAAGTAAATATCGACATTATTATACAATCTTGATGAATAAAAATGTGATACAAAAGTAAATGAACCATACAATGTTCAATGCAAGGTTTGTTTTGGTCGCCGGAACTATACCAGTTCATCATGTGCGGCTTAGTATTTGCATAAGTTGCAGAAATTTATAAAAGATGTGACTAAACTCTGAACATGTGACTCGTCCCTTGGATGTTCTGTCTTGCACGAGAAGGAAACATGCTTACATTATAGACTGGACCCCCGAAGGATGCAATTCGATGACAATTGACACAGATGAAAATAAATAGATGTATTGATAGCATAACAATTGAAACTCAAGTCAATAGAAATGAGATCAATGAACATAGCACTATTGAGTACTCTACTCGCAAATAGATAGACATTTAAAAATCAACGAAATATGACTAGGATACATGGCCTTACCTTGACCAACAAACATTTGGATTCAGCAAGCCGAGCAGTATGTTGCAGGAGAACAGGTAGATGGCCACAGGTAGC
This sequence comes from Ambystoma mexicanum, assembly GCF_040938575.1. NCBI lineage: Eukaryota > Metazoa > Chordata > Amphibia > Caudata > Ambystomatidae > Ambystoma > Ambystoma mexicanum. The sequence goes on from NC_090932.1 coordinate 190,172,202, forward strand.
AAACTGACGAGTTTGCTCGAAGCGGTCACAGAAGTTCACAGAGAGCACGACGACGAGCAGATTAGCATAGATCTCAGTGGTTCTCAGGTAGCACGTTCAGGAGTTGACTTGCAAAGCAAAAAGATGTTCTCATGAGACATATCAAGTGGTTTATAAAGTATTAGAAACGGGTGTGTTTGTGAATGAATGACGTGTGTATGTTGTGGTATTATGTGGTTTGACGCGGGCTCCTGCCTGAGGGGGGGGGTTCCTGCCTGGAGACACGGGGTCTGAGGAGACCATGTGAGCGATGGCCCCTGGGCGTGGGATACCTTTTGAAGTGTACATGGTGTTTGGCACCTTGGCCGTTTGCGCCCCTGACAGCCCCCCATGGCAGCGCACATCCACTAGCGCAAACTGCCTTTGATAGAGGGGGGTGGGATGGATGGGCCGGGGGCGTGCAGATAAGGCACAGGAAGACTGCTGAATGGAGACACACTTATGTGGATTGCAGGGCCGCGGCCTGCCTGGAGACACGGTCTGAGGAGGCCATGTGAGCAATGGCCCCTGGGCATGGTATACCTTTTGAAGTGTACATGGTGTTTGGCACCTTGGCCGTTCGCGCCCCCTAACGAATGGCACAGGCGGGTATTACTCTTCGAACGCGGTGTCCAAGCCTCCCATGAGGCCACCATGTAAAGGAACGATAGGCCACCAGCCTGTACCACCTGTGAAAAAGAATGATACAAACTGTTTTTAAATGACCAAGATAAGTTTATTAAACGTTTGTTGTCAATGACAATGCTTGTAACTAATGGCATTCTGCTCGGACAAATGCTATCTAGACACTGCACACTATTGAACGACTTTCATGCGTTACAATGTTATTTAGATGTAATTTTGGATATAGGAGACAACCATGAAATAGTAGTGGCATGACAAGCAGAGTATACTTACTCGTTACTCGGATTACGAGGACGAACAGTTGCGCGAAGTTCGTGCATAAGCACCATTATTATCCTCAACACGGACCGTGTGAGGCAGGCTGCCCTGAAGTCTGGCAGCTCGGTGATGCATTGCGGCTGTGGATTGCCTTCCGAAATGTAGGCCACGCATCCCGAGTTTTGACAGCAGCAGCAGTTCTCGTCCTCGGTTGGCATTAGCTCGCACCGATTGCATGTGCACCAGGTGGAAACACCGTCCATGCGACTAGGTCCAGTGTCTTCATCCGTTGATTCGGCCTGGCAACTGCCGTCCAAAGCCCCTTCGTTTTCGCATGTTTCCCTTTCCAGTAGTTCCTCCTCTGTATATTCGCGCTCGTACATGTAGGGCATTATTGTAGCCATTGTGTGGTAAACAAACTAAAATAATTTATAGCGATGGTACAGGTGTTCACACGGGCTACAAGCGGCGAAGGTAGCTGACCAGAGCACAGAAACGAGTCACAGAATACTCAAAGTAACACAGAGAGAGGAATGGAATCGTAAATCTGCTGCTGTGTGTTGTGAAACGGTCTGTTTATACTTATTGAGGAAAGAGGCGTCTTGCCATTTCCATGGCGACACGTCATTAGCTGAAGCGCAGCGATTTTTGACACGAGACGTGCTTTGGCGTTGGGAAATGGGCGGTATGCGTCTGCTGATGACAGGCTCAGGGGCGGGGGATATGATATAGTGCCGCAAAAGCAGGTCAGCCAGGCCGATGGGGCAAGTGATAGGATTATCACAAAATGGCAGCTCTCAGATCCCTGTTTTCGCGTGCGTTTAATGGACGAAAACTCGGGTACGGTCCATAGGAAATTTTTCTAAAATCGAGCGACCTAGGCTTAAAAACACATGGCCGACCCGTAGGGACAATAAAAATTTCTGACCGAACCATTCCTTTAATCATGGAAAAACCGAAATCATGATCTGCGATAAAACCTCACTCTTCTACCAACCCAGCCCTTGCCACCTTCCTTAGGGGCCCTGCCCATAGCATCCAACTCATTAAAAAACAGGGATGCACCTTGGCCTCAGATCTAACATTCTCTCACCACATCAACACTGCATCCAGAACTTGTCATTAGCACCTATGCATCCTCAGACAAATCTTCCCTTATCTCTCCTATCCTCACCGAGTCTCGGCTATCATCCTCTCCCTCTTAGACTATGCCAATTCCCTCTATCTGGTCACCCCCGGCCCAGCCTATCATCTCAGAAAGCTCCAATGAATCCACCACTCGGCCAGACCCCTCCTTGCCCTTTCACCCAGAGAACCCATAGCTCCTGCCCTCAGAGTGGTCCACTGGCTTCCAATCAGCCGACAGGTGACCTTCAAGGCCATGTGCATTACACACTGCACTGTCCACAAGACAGGTCCTGAATTCCTACAACACAAGCTTACATGGTATCAACCCATCAGAAACCTTGGATCTGGCTCTGCAATCTTCCTTGCAACCCCCCATCAATTCTATCAAAATTGGAGGATCCTCCTTCTCCGTCCAAGCTCCCACCCTCTGTAATTCACTACCACTCAGGAAGGCCCTCAAAACCTGGGTATTCCCTCCAGCAACCTGACAATCTTTCTCCATTTCACACTTGCCTTCATGACATCTAGGCCTTGACTCTGTCAGTGCCTCCCCAATATATTCTCCAGAATGTAAAGTATAATTTTTGAGCAGACGCGACGATCAGATTACACAGCTACACCAAAAGCAAGCTCCAACTGAGGATCAAGGTACTTATTTACATACCACGTCAGAGGACACCAGCGCAGGCACGGCCGCACACATCCACCTCCATAGACCAGACTAAAACACAAAGCACAACATCTGTGCCATCAGAATGCAGCTACCTCCTACAACAAATTTGGTCCAGCTGGACACATAACGAGTCTCTTTTGCTTGCACATTCTCCTGACCACCTCCCAGCACCCATCCACATGCCTGACCGTCATGGGTAGCTTACTGGGGCTCGGCCATCCCACCAAAATCCATATTCTGGCCAAATGCACCCACACATCCTAATCCCTCTGACAATTTTCCCATACCTTGGACTTTGGTCCCCCAAGAGTGTCCACCCTCCCATTAAACACGTTGAGGCCATATTAATGGGATAAAGGCGCTATATAAATGACAAAATACTACTACTACTAATGAGACTAATTCAAGAAGAAATTATTTTGGTTAATTTTTTATTTTTGACACATTCTTTGTGTTCTTTTACATTTGGATAACAAAGGGATAAGGGATACAAATTTGCTTTTGAAAAAATCTTTTCTCTGTGTGGGTTCTTGTTCTATAAATCAACTGTAATACCCAGGCCAGCATGCCCAATGGGTCATATAAGGATGATGACTGTCTGGGGTACCGACTGACCAAGTCGTGCTGCCTCAGCTGCTCGCTTGAGATGTGGAAGCACTCATGTTTCCATGAGACTGCTCTCTGGCTCCTTCATAATGGGAGGCAGTACAGCACACCTTCTCCAATTATGTACAGACCGCCCCAAAAGAAAATAGTATTCCATGAAGTAAGTCGGAATTCAATCAATTAATTAATTGCATGTTTGAATACACCTTTCTCTGCAGCTCGCACCATCGATAGAGAAGAGATTTTTAATTTTTTTATTTGCCCAAGTGCAAGTTTGAAATGCTAATTTTCTGCACACTCATAGTGAAAACTAAGCTGAGTTCCACAATGCAGCAAGAACGTCAGGAGCCTTGATGTATGATATCAATGGAGCAAGCCCTGTGTAAGGCACAAACCCATATCACTCCTTTCAGAAAGTATTATTGTAAAAGATTAACACAGAACAATATTTTTGGTATTTTGGAACTACTGGACAATTTGTATGCATTCTGCATTTCTCCATATATAGAAGAATGTTTTTTTTTCACAGCATCCTATAATTTAGGAAGAATGCCAATGATTTATTCTGCCTCCAGGCACACTGTCAAGGTATAAAGGCCACAGGGTCCGCACACCTGTGCAGTGATCTCTATTCCCCCCCTCTCTTCATAGTGTAGCAGGCTTTAAGTTGTTGGATGCATCCATTGAAGGTCAAGCAGCTGCTATCATCAAGGAAAGCTGACAAGTATTTGTACCCGAATTTTTTCTGACATTGGTATCGGCCATATTCCACTGTTGAAAAGGCTACATTTGCCACTGAAACAGCATTGTTAGTCTCAGCAATGACGTATATACTGCCCCTCCATGACGCGAGGACCTTTTTGAGATGGTACTTGTGCTGATGGGCCATTGCCACTCATGATATCCCTGACCCGCTTCTTGGAATACTCACGACCACCAATAGAAGGGGCCCCACCCCCTTGGTCATTGAGTGGAGACTGACCATAGCCAGTACCTCGGAAACCCCTGTTCTCGGGTACTTGGACCTGGGTCAGTACCTGGTTTCTTCTGTCCCTTGTGTAGCTGTGCCTGATTGAACTACACTGCCTTAATAATCTGCAGAGACCTGAGCTGGGAAGAAGATGTGGGCTTATGATGATTTAGATCCCCTCATTGATGGCACAAGAACACTTGAAAGGATCTCTGAAGAGAGCAGAGCCATATCTACAGCTTGAGCTCTGACCTATTCGGGAAGTTTAGAAAATGTGTGGCATTTCGTTTAATTCTGTGGGAACTGTAGGAGGTCTTGTCACTCAAGTGGTATTCCAATATATGCTAGAATATTATAGACTGTCACAGGGAGAACACGTTGAAGGGTAGACATGTGTTGATGGAATGTAATGTTCTGGCTGAAGAAAGAGTGTTAGATTTTGGAATATTCGGTGGCTATTTCCTTGCTACCACTGGTACTACTTTGGGCACGTTTTTAAAACCGATTTTATATTAAAGTGCAGTAACCTGTCAGAGTATTGCAATGTGAAGATATTCTTTCAATGCGAAATTTGATTTGGAGGGATGTGTAGTATGACAAGCTTATTTTAAAACTCATAAATAAAATACATATTTTACATACCCTCCCTTTCCCCCACCATGACAGGGAATGATGCCACCATATTTACAAGCCACCTGCTGTGTCGAGATCTGCTTTGGGTCTTGGTGACTAGCCCATGTTGTAGATAACCCGTTCACAGAGGAGACACTTAAGGCTGGCATGACCTTGTCGCGTGGGAGCATCCATTACTTCTGGCCAATGGAGTCCAGCTCTGTCTACGGTCCCCACAGTCTCATGGACGTAGCTCGCTTATCGGTCCCCACAGTCTCATGGAAGTAGCTCGCTTATTCATAGTAATCATCCCGTGTCATTTGCAGCAGCCTGGTTGGCACGGCAGTGGTCGAGGCCCAGCACCAATGCTGGTTATGGTAGATATCAGGGTGCTCTGACTTCTGTGTTGGCATGTTTCTTTCTGAGCCTCTGGCAGACAAACTTTTTCTTACCCTCACACCCTCTGCAGCCGGAAGCTTCGTATTTTGATCGCATACCTGCTTGTACTCTAGTGAACACTTGTTTCTGGCATATTTACACATATTGTACATGAGTTGTGTTCTTTGCCCAAACTGCTCAAATGCATTCTGTTTGTTTAGTAAAAGTGCCTGCATTGGGGGAGACTGCTTGGGGGTGCGGGGAAGATGGCTGCATAAGCGTGCAGCTCCCACTTCCTCCATCAATAAAGGGATGAGACAGTGCTTATTCCACCCGTTAAAACGGAATGTATTGATGTCCCTCGGTCAACAATGGGGCACGGCTTGAGAAACGCAGCAGAACCGGGAAGAACAGCGAGCCACGAGAAAAGGAGAGCAGTGGGAGACAAAGGGGAGGCCCTTTAGGGAGGAGGTGGTGACCAGGCCCATCCCTGGGAACCAGTAGCGTGGCGCAGTGGAGTGGCGTGCAGCCCCGATTACCCAAGCAGACAAGTGGAGGTGAAGGTAGCCGTTGAGCACCCCAGCCTGGGACACCGGATCATGTGTCCCCAACGAGTGCGGAACTGAAGGCGGAACCGAGGGGAGAGCGGAGAGGAGTGGAGGCCGGGAAGCGAGGAGACCCGGAGTGGAGACAGCGTGACAGGCAGAGAGGCTGGTGAGTGGCTGCGGTAAGAGCAACCGTGGCCTTGGAGAAGAACCCCCCCGCCCTGGGAGAACCCATAAGTGAGGGAGGATCCGTCCTGGGGGATGGGATAGCTCTGCCGGGTGGAGGAGATCAGTGGATGAGGCCGCGGCGAGCCCAGCCCCTGCGCCGACTACCCACGCCTCCCCCTGGCTGGCAGCGGGGGAGGGTGGAATTGGCTGAAGAGTAGAGGAGAAGCGGTGCAGTGGTGAGCGGGGGGCCCCGGACCCTGTGTAGCCCCATAAAACCCCAAAAGGGTCCCTCCCGGACCGGAAGTGGTGGTGCTGCACCCCTGGAGCTATCCAGACACGTTGACAGGCAGTGAGTACATCCCTCCCGATAGTAACCCCATCAAGGCCGGAGGAGGAACATCAATAAGGGTACACGAGTGCCCAGCAGTGCAAAGAGAAAAGTAGCAGCACAAGGGGACCCGCAGCACACTCAGAGGGGATACCACAGGGGGAAGGCTGGGAAGGCAGAAGGAAACAAGGAGCATAAGAGGAAGGATGCGCAGAGTTGTGACCTTCCCCCTGGTGCCTTGGGTCCCCCTGATGCAGCAGTAGACTGGAGAAGCCTGAAGAAAAGGGAAGAGAACGGTGGGAGGAGTGAAGCACAGTAAAACCAACCAAAAAGACCCATGCCTGAGTTTGAATACAGGGAAGTGAACAGCCTTGAGTGCCGGGGCAATTGGTAGTGGGGGGACGAGGCAACCAAGGAGGAATCAACGGCCACAGGCTGAACGAGCTACAAATCCTACAGAAAAGAGAAGAAAGAAAGCCCAATGCCGACACCTACCCCACAGCCCTTAGAACCACACAAGTGGGTAGGGGACCCCCCTGAGGCTGCCTGACAGCCAGATTGAAGGGTGGACGCATCGCCAGGAGGAGAGGAGTGGAGGAGGAGAGCATAACGCCACTGGGGAGTAAACGACAGAGAACCATCAGGAGGAGATGAGAAGCACAATAGAGGAGGTCACAGAGTCAAAGTGCATGGGGGAAAGGGGCCTGAGGAGAGTGTACGAGAAGCACGAGCCTGCAATGATGAAGGATAAAAGAAGAGGAACGGAGGGGACTCAGATAAGAGACAGGCGGGAAAAAGAAGTACCAGGAGGGATTGGGAAGAACCCCTGAACAGCGACAAGACAAGGATGGACAGCAGAGTGCCGCAATCAGGGAAAATGCTTACAGAAATTGACATGTCTCTATTCTCAATGAAGGTGGATTTAGGACACATATTGGCAGAAATAGGAGAGATATACAGGCCTTGGTTGCTGATCTAACTGGCAGGATGACTACGGTGGAGAGCAAAGTGGAACGCCTAGAGCATAACCAACTGAATGCTGGCCTGTTTGAAATGAGGCTTGACACCAGACTGACTGAACTTGAACTCAGAGAAGAAGTAATGTTGAAAATGGATGACTTTGAAAATGAGAAAGACTAAACAATGCAAGGATACTGGGCCTGAAGGAAACGGCGAGAGAAACCCGGAGGCAAGTGGAAGAGAAAGTACAGGCCCTAGTACACCACCTATTTAAGGCAGATGGGGGGGGCGAAACAGGTGCAACTCGAAAGGGCGTACAGAGGAGGCAAACCATATGGGAGTGGCCCCCGTTCCATAGTGGCAAAGTTCCTGAGCTACCATGACAAAACCGAAGTATTGAACAAAGCAAAGCAACGGAAGGAACTGGATTTCGAGGGCTCCAAGGTGAAAATTTACCAGGATTTGTCAAACCTCACCCTCTTTAGGCAAAGTTACTGTAGGCCCCTCACAAAGTGGCTTTAGGAGAAGGGCATCAGGTACAGGTGGGGATACCCGTTCTCGCTACAATTCGAGGTTGAAGCGGTGGACTATCACCTAAACTCCGCAGAAGAGGCAGAACAAGGTCTAATTCACCACACAGCTGACACCGAAATTGACCTGAGAGGCCCAGAGTAATCGGGTAAGAGCAGGGAGAGAGCAGGCCTAACATCTGTCCCACAGAGGAGAAAGAGGGGACAAACATGCAGAAAATATATGCGGCTAAATGGCCCCTCACCGCACAAGACCACCAGTTCAGCCGAGAGAGAACAATACTTGAGGAAAGACAGAACACGGACTGATGCGACAAGTGCAGAACCGGGTGGAAGGTACAGGTATGGACATGGATTGCTAGAGGGAGGCTGAAGTCTCCACTCCACGGTGGCCCTCTGTGGGAGAGAGGGTGTCTCAATGACTCATGTTGAACTTAAGTTACAGTTGCAAACAATTATGCAGTTCTCAGGGGTTTTTTGTTGAACCCAAGACAAGGAGGAGGAGAAAAGGATAGAGTCACAAGCTGGACAAATGGAGAATAGGTGGGCAAGGTGGTACATTCACAATGGGCAAAGGTGAAGCCAACAGAGGACTGGTGCTGGGGACACTAAATGTTAAAGGTCTAAACTCTGCGACACAGAGATCTCTGGTCGCGAGAGAATTTCGCAAAGCTTCCCTAGACGTGCTTTTCATGCAAAAAACGCGCTTAATACAAGGTGAAGAGTGGGCACTAAGAGGGGCAGGAGTAGGACAAGTCCACTGGGCATCTCAAGAGGGGTGCAATAGGAATAGTGTTACACAAACAATGTAAACTAAAGGAATGCGTAGTCACTAACCTGCTGGAAGGGAGGTTGCTGATACTGCATGGTACCATTGAGGGGGCGAGAGTGTTACTGGCAGCGATATATGCACCCAACCAGGGAAAAGCACAATTCATACACAGGGCGCTCGCTGCGATACAGGAGTTGGAGGCAGATTTGTACATCATGGGAGACTTTAACTCCTGGGCGAATGAGACCTGGGAGGGGACAAGAGAGGCCAAAGGGAGGGGCGGATAGATTAGGGCACTTAGGGAGGGCGATAGAGTCAAGTGGCTTGGTTGACATGTGGAGAAGACAGGACCCACTGGAGGAAGGATATACTTTCTTCTCAGCCCTGCATAAAACATATACTAGAATTGACTGCCTTCTTTTAAATGGGGATCAGCGGACGAGGGTGATGGGATTTTAAATCAGGCTGGTGGGATGGACAGACCATGACATGGTACTCATGACCTTAGACGTAAAAGGGTTCAACAGGCCAGAGAGCAGCTGGCGCTGTAACGAAACGCTATGGAAGGACCCCATCTTTGCAGACCTATTGGCTACAGAGATCACTGATTTGAACTGAATGACACTGGGGAAGTACGCGCGGGAGTGGTTTGGGATGCTGCGAAGGCATCCTGGAGAGGGCTGTTAATTAGAGAAGGAGCGAGACGTAAAAGGGAATGAAATTTGTGGAAGGAAAGGTTGAGGAAAGAGATAGTGGAGGGAGAGGAAAAGATGCATGCTACAGAGGGGAACTTAGATGAGTTGACGGAGGAACTGCTCATTAAAAGGGCGGAGTTGAAAGTGCTGGGAATGGAAGAGACTATGTGGAAACTGAGGTATCTCACACAGAATTTCTATGAGAAGGGGGACAAGGCAGACGCACTGCTAGTAGCAAGGCTCCGGGCACAGAGAGCAGAAAGATGGGTATCTAACCTGGGGAATCCTGGAAGGGGCGACCGAGTATCACCAAAAGATATAGCAGAAGGATTTGCCCAGTATTATGAAAAGCTATATACATCCGAAGCCCCCAGAGGGGACGCCGCAGTGGAATAATACCTAAGGGAACATGATTAAGCTCAAGGACCCGGAGGTAGACCATTTAGAGAGCCTGATAACACCCGAAGAGGTGCAAGAGGCGATTTCCGCCTACCAAACGGAAAAGCTCTGGGGGAAGATGGATATACCATCGGGTTTTATAAGAGGTATGTAGGGGTCCTTTCAGGGTACATGGTGAAACTATACAACCATATCCTAGAAACCGGGGAGGCACTGGCTATGTTCAGTAAGGCATTAATATCTGTGATCCCGAAAGAAGGAAGGGACCCAACCTAATGCTCATCGAGTTCAGCGTACGGACAAAGCGGGCTTAGAGTGTCATCCCACATAATGGTTATGGACAGGAAACTGCTCACGAGCAGTTGTATTTGCCGGCCGAAAAAGCCCTCACTCGGCATCTGAAAACCATGGCACGGACAGTACGGCAATATGTACCTGGGCGGGAAACATTACAGAAAATACATGTCAATAACTAACCTTTACCAAAACATTTAAAAAAAAGACACAAAACATGTTCAAAGTAATACACAAATGTAACTGGTCAAACATGACATTTTATTGAAATGTTACTAATGACCATGTGTACCTATAGTAAAAGGCTACAAACGCTGAGATTCTGCATGCACCGTAAAAGAAAAAAAAATGCCAACTACATAGGAAAAAAAGAAGTTTTGGGACCCCACCTATAACTTTTCCCCCCCAGACGAATCCTCACCAAACTTTTCAAAACAATTCAGAGTGGCCCATATACTTATTCTGCAAAGTTTGGTGAGGATTCGTCCGGGGGGAGCGAAGTTATAATGGTAGTGGTCATGTAGTTATGGTTAAGTTGCTGTTTCCATAGGAAGAGCACTTTTTGGGCGGCCTATAACTCTGCTACTCCTGGACGAATCCTCACCAAACTTTGCAAGAAAAGTGTATGGGCACTCTGATTTTCTTTTGCAAAGTTTGGTGATGTTTGGTCCAGAGGGGGCAAAGTTATAGGGGGGGTCCCAAAATGTCTTTTTTCCCATAAACTGAATGGGGGAAAACTTTGCGCACAACTACAGGCCAAACCGCTGGATGGATTTGCACCAAATTTCCGGCAGGAGCTTGGTCGCGAAAGCGTGCTTTTATAAATTGTGTGACAATCCGTCCAGTAGTTTCCTTAAAAACGATCAAAAAGTATGTCTCTAAAAATGTGTGATATCTATGTCCGCTCCGCGGTCACACGTCCCTGTTCGCTCCGTGGAGAAGATTTCAATTGGCTATGACCATGTTGCGCTTTCACCAATTGGTTGTGCCACAGCGTGAAGTGCGTCATAATCTTTCGATACGGCCGCCATGTTTACTTTGTTTTCTGTTGTACGCATACATCGCCGCTAACATACATAAACGAAGAAGACACCAATGCACTTGTTACACTTATGGAACACTGTTTCGAAAGGTGAGCGTTAATGAGATATGGCAGTAGAAAGTCAAACATTGGTGTATTCTTGTTACCAGTGTCATACGGTACAGTGGGACTTGCTACTCATTGTACGACATGAACTCACTGCGTCCATGTTACAATACATTAACAACGTTCCTGCGGTAAGACTGGCGGGAATCTGAGGCAGCCACCTGCACTGTTCCGTACACACAGCACTTCTGCACGTGTACGGGAGTAGCGGTTCTCATGAATAGCTGCTGATATGTTGTTACAAAATGACAATGGGCCTCATTACAAATCACCCGGTATGGAAACAACGGTGGCGGTAAACCCGCCGCCACCGTTGTTTCCATGCCGGGCAATCACAACTCCTGCAGGCGGGAGGTGATGTTCCTTCCAGGTCTGACCTGGCGGGTTTAACACCGCCCGCTTGCAGGCGGACGAGGAAACACCGGCAGCATTACGAGATGCTGCCAGTGTTTCCATGGTCCCCATTCCCATTGAGTCCCGTAGGACTCAATGGGAATGGGGATTAACACCATTCCGCCTCCGTGATTCCCGGGAAACCGGGGTTGTAATGCCCCGGTAATTCCGGGAATCACGGAGGCAGAATGGTAATATGAGTCCGGCGGTAACCAGGCGGTTTTACCGCTGCGGTTACCGCCGGACTCGTAATGAGGCCAAATGTATTTGCATTCGGAGTGAAGGTCACTTGATTTTCTCTTTTCAATACGAGCTCAGTACGCCCACATATGTGTCAGCACCTATAAGGGTCACTTGTTTGAGCTACAGGGAAAAAGCAGAAAGAATGCAGGGAGTAACAGTTTGGAAAACATATCGTTTGATAAGGTTATGCTTCAAAAACGGCCACATATTTGTCGGCACCCATAAGGGTCACTTGTTTTTTTACCTTGAGCTACCGGGAAAAAGCAGAAAGAATGCAGGGAGTAACAGTTTGAAAAACATAGACAGGCTGATTCATGGAATTATTTCCGTGGAAAAATGGAGATTTGTGCGCCATTCTGGCCGCAAATCCCTGTTTAACAAATGGGGATTTGCGGCCAGAATGGCGCACAAATCCCCGTTTTTCAGTGCAGAAATTCCATGAATCAGCGTGAGAGTTTGATAAGGTTATGCTTCAAAAACGTTTGTAAGGAACATGAAATATCAGTTCCCTAAGAGGCACTCTTCCAAATACCCTATTGTCTGACTGTTCCGAACGCTATGGAGGCGGTCCACATTATGTACGTTTATTTTTGACGCCTGTATACCGAACTGGCATTACATTTATTATTGCTAATGAATTCCAAGGTTTCTGTGCCATAGAATTTTTTTTTCCCATTATGGAGATTGCACATTGTCGCCATTTGTAGGGTGCCACTACATTTCCCCAAATTAAATTAATATTTAGTAAAAATGGTATGTGTTACAACTTTGGTTTGTGCAGAGGTTGCATATTGATACACGTTTTATTTCCCCTTTCCCGCCCAGCTACTTCCAAAAAAAAATGTTTATGATTAATAATGACGTACCACCTTTCTGTACCGTTGACATTTTTTTCCCTTTCATGGGGATTGCATATTGTCTCCGTCTGTAGGGTCCCACTACATTTCCTCCTATTAAATTAATTTTTACTGAAAATGTTATGTATTACAACTTTGGTTTGTCCAAAGGTTGCCTATTGACACATGTTTTATTTCCCCTTTCCCCCTCAGCTACTTCCTTCCCTATTGTTATTGTCACAGATTGCAGCTGCCAAGTGACGGCTTTTTTAACCGTCAAATGCAACTGTTCGTCACCGGTTGTCTGTGCATTATAATTCAGTGGGATGACCGTGTCAGACTTCTATGTCCTTACGCTGCTGTCGCCATAAGGAGTAACATTCCATCCTTTCTGGTGGTGTAGATCACAGCGATTGACGTCGTCTTGCAAATCAATGTGCGAGGAAAACGACTACTGTGCCGACAACGCATACTTTCTGTGTGGGAAAACAACAACGTGGCCATCACCATTAACATTTTCATTGTCGACCAAAGAGACAAACTTACTATTTCTGTTGAAATGTGAATAGGGTGATAATTTCGCAGTTTATTGTGAAATAAAACTACTTTACTAATTGCATTGGGCGATGATTTTGCACAGTTTATTGTGTAATAAAACTACTTTACTAATTCTTAAATGTTAGTGTTTATTTTACAAATTTACTCTCCTATTTCAAAATGTGGCGTGCTACGTTGCAGGTCGTAATGGGTTCTTTTGTAGGTGATGCATCACGGCACGTAAGTCCTTATGGATGCATTTGTTTATGCTGCCAAGGAACGTTATGGAAAAAGGTATTGCATACCACTTGCTTTGGCTACGGGAGGGTCAGGCCCATCTCATATGCTTTAGTGTCGTCAGGCCAATTTCTGTCACCCAGATGCCCCATTAACCAACATTAGGTCAGAATGATTAGTATATTTCTAAAAGAGGAAAAATGAGGTAAGGTGCACTGAAAGTGTTTGCTGTATAGAAATGTTTGTAAAATAATACATGATTATAGCCTCCCAATACACATATCTTCACATCTTTCGACCTGTGCCACTTAAGAAATTATGTGTCGAGAGGTGAGTGGTAATGGTGTTGCTTGCAATATTTCTGACGTGATTGCGCTTGACATCACAGAGTTTGTTGGGATTTTGTGCAGACGTAAGAAGACTACTCGTTTGCGTTTTGTACGCATATTTTTACAACAGAAAAAATTACTTTATGTACAACACATGTATGTACAGGTCATTGCCAACGACCGAAAAGGTTTGTGTTATGCATGCGGTAGTGTTTTGATGTTTGACAAGTGTTGTCATGTACATAACAAATCAACGGTACAGCTTCCGTCTCTGAGGGGTAGGCTCTAGGTATGGTTAGTGGCCACAATGTCGGGTATGTGGGTACTGGCCATTACTGGAAGGGACAAAACATAGCATTGAAGTCGCCATCTCCACCAGGGACTGGCTTTCTGGTACAGGTCTTGCTCACAATGACATATTTCACAAGGAAGAAAAATGTGGTCCTGCCATTACGGTCACAAGGTTTCATTTTTCTTTTCTGCAGGCTGTAATGGAAAGCGAAGAAGGGTTTCTATCCAACACCCGTCTTCCCTTTCTATGGTGGCCATCTTGGAAAAGGATTTGTTGTCTTCAGCCGGGAAAGCCGGAGGCGCTCCGGTTGAAGACAAAAAATCCTCTTTTTTGGTACCACGGGTTACTGCTGACACACATGTTATTGTGAAGTGTGTATGTGTTTTTGCACACGCCCCCATTCTGTGTGCCAACATATGATAATGTGGAATTCTTCGTAAGGTGGCAGTTTATTAGAACCCTGATAAAAGCAGTAGAAACATTTTGTTAAAGTAATGTTATGATTCAATTACACTATTAAACACCTATGGAATTCAGTGAAAAAACGTTGTTAAAGGGACGTTATGGTTATGTTGCACTACTAAAAACCTGTAAAATTCACTACAAAAAAAACTTTGTTAAGGGGACGTTATGGTTAAGTTGTCATACCAAAAACCCGTGCACTTCACTAAACAAACTTTTCCAGCCTGCCATTACGGTTCACATTACAACCTAAAAACCCCTGAAATTCGCCAGTTATGGTAGGCTAAGCACCCACTCCTGCCATTAGCACTGTGCACTGCTACCACTACCACCCAGAACATGAAAGATGCCATCACAAATGTCATTGATGACATCACTGACGACATCACATGTTTCGCCCCTTTGTTTTTCTTCACTGCCATATATATATATATGTATATTCAGTGAAAAAACGTTGTTACTGGGACGTTATAGTTCACAGTAAAACTGAAAAACACTTGACAATCCCTAAATATCGGACGCTAAACAACCATAACTCGCGCCACCTATGCTAAGACTAACACCCAGAACATCAAAGATGACATCAGAAATATTTCCCATCGGGGCTACTTCCCCTAGGCAGCAACCAGGTCACCAGGGCATGGTGTTTCAGGATGTGGGTGTAAACGGGACGCATAATTTGACTTGCCACTAGCGATAATTTACACTTGGCGAGTAAGAAATTGTATGCTGTCTGGTCCTGTCTGTGCTCCACTTGGTTCTCGCTTTTGCATCCGGACCCTGTGTCGCAACATCTGTGCCCCGACGAACACGGCCAAGGGCCGTTCCCCACCAGATGTCCCAGTAGAGCCAGCCTGCTGGTGGGTCGAGGGGTGGAGCCCTGCTGTCCTGCCAAAGTCTTTGGCGCTCTTCTGAGAGGCCTACCTTTCTGCAGCCAACCTTCCTGGGTGCTGGCAATGCTCCTGCCATTGGGCAACCTACCTCTCAGTTGTGCCACCCCCCTCCCCTGCCCAGCAGCAGTCCAAGGGCAACCCGGAAGAGTCCTTTTCCCTCCCTGGAGGAGAAACGCTCTATTGCCAACCAGTCAGAGCTCGAGGACGGCCAGAGATTTTGCTCCCACCCTTGGGCACCTACCTCCCATGTGAGTCGACTGTCCCTCTACCCAGCGGCAAACCCGGTGCACTCTGTAGGGTCTGCGTCCTTCCCAGGAGGGAAAGGTTCCAATGCGCCCAGGCTGAGATCTCCAGGACGGCCTGGGCTACTGCCCCCTCCCGTGGACGCCTTCCTCACGTGAGGGTCGTAAAAGCGCTTCCAGTCCAGAGCTCTAGGACGGCCATGGGTGCTGCCCCTTCGCTTGGGTGCCTGCCTCGCACATGGGCTGACCGGACCCCTACTCAGCTGAGGTCCCGGGGCTCCCAGGCAGGGTCGCTGTCCCTCCCTGCAGGGAAAAGCTCCTTTGCTTCCCGGCCAGAGCTCCAGGACAGCCCAGGGTGCTGCCCCCTCCCATGGGTGCCTGCATCGCATGTGGGTTGACCGCCCCACTGAATAGTTTATGAAGACATTGAATGCTGGTTGCATTATAACTAAATTTAGATTGTGGTCTCTCTTGACTAAAAACTTCTCCTGGCTGGAGTGGGATTGGGTTCACGAGACACTAAAAATAACCATGGGGACTTTTGTCCCATTAGGAGTGCAGCATAGGGTAAACAGCTGGCAACGGCTAGTGTGTGTTTGGTGTTTCGTTTTTTGAATCTCGAGTGGCCTCGAGATTCTCCCTGCTGCACCTGAAGCCTTATATGAACTCCCTGAAGCATAATAACCATATCCTTGCGAAATGACCTAAATATACACTTTGTGACACGGTTGTGCCTCCTACCATATACTTTGTTGACTGCCCCACTGCCCAGTGGGGGTCCCGGGGCACCCCTGCAGGGCCCCCATACCTCCTCAGAGAGAAACGCCCCATCAATCCCAAGCCACAATTAAAAGTGTGTTTTACTGAAAGATAACGCACATTACATTTTACATACATCATAACCCATTCAATTTTACTTTTGTTTCACCTTCCCCTGCCCATCTTCAATTGTGCCTCCTCTGTATTGTTTTTAAATGTATATACAGCCCTTATCTTTTCTTCTCTTATCTCGGTTTATTCTCCCCCTCTGTCTCCTCATTCATCTTCTTTCTTATTAGCCATCCCTCATCCCCCAGTACCCACTGCGATTCCTGCTCTTTCTCCTGTCTTTCTCCTAAACTCTAGAATGTTCTTCCCTATCCTCTTGGTCCTGCTCTCACTCTTCTTTTCCCACTTTTCTTAAAACTCTTCTCCTCTTCTTTGCACCAATAATATTATTAGTGTGACGGAATGACTACTGCTTTGTAGGAGTACAGGGATGAGTAGTGGGTGAACAGCCTGCTCAGCCCCACACTACAACAAACCAGAAGTGAACTAAATCATAACGGTAAAAGATGCACGCTCCAACTTGTTTTGCAGTAACATGGGCCGAGGCCTGGCTATACTGGCAGGAGGGGTGTGAAGTGATTACTGTAGCAGCACAAACAGCAATGGGGCAAAGACGCCAAAATAAAAAAAAGGCCCAATAAAGGTTCTTTAAAAATATATATGCTTTAATTAAACAATCAAAAATGTAAACAACTAAAAACACTAACAGAAACTCATGTCTGTGAAGAGAGCATGGAAAATGCAGAACTGGTTTAGAATAGCACACTGGGTACTTGAGCAGGGGTGATCAGGGCAGCAATTGCATCAATGTCACTGTTCAAAGGATATGTATTCAAAGAAAAGGCAGCAATGGGGGCTTAAGAGTCACTATTGTCCTGAAAGTGGACCAAGGGGACAGGGCATTTTCACAGTACATTATTCTTGTCTTTTGGACTCAATAGCATTGAGCCAGGCTTCTAGGAGCTTTCTGAGGTGGTGATTCAGCATTGGGTTGGTGAGCAGATTGACTGGACCTAACACGCAGTACTGTACAAGCTGTAATGGCACGTGGTACAAAGAGGATTGGGACAAGCAGGAGATGTCTGTCGGTGTAACATGCAAGCAGTTCAATGCGGGAATCTGGGCCCAGTGCTGATCCTTGGCTTCTAGGTTGCTGGGAGACCCAATCCAGAGACAATGTAGGTCCTTTGGTTGCACTTCCACTCTAATAAGCTTGGCTGGCACCCACAGGGGATCTGTCACCTCTTATGAACAGCGTTCTGGTTCTAGTGCAGCCAGCAGTGAGGCCTTGGTCCACCAGCAGTCTCCCCCACTGTTCCCTGGGAATGTTTAATGGACAGCTCTCCTCTACCTTGGATGCCTCCTAGATCCACCTTTGTGGCCGAGGAATTTGGGATTGGTTGTCACTCCCAACAGAGGTCCAATAGTGTATCCTTCCTCTTCTGTTGAAGGTCCAAAGATTAATCAAAGTAGGAGTGTAGGAATGGGAGACCGCTTCCTTTTAAAGGCAAATTGGCACTGGGGATTAGACAAAAGCAAGCATGCTATAAGGAGTTCAATCCATTTTGCTGTAACAAATGACCCTTATCTTATTAGATCATACCCAGAGTGCCTTAACCTGCAAGGAAATGAGGGCACAGGAAAGGAAGTAGCCAACCCAAAATGCAATATGGTGGGGCCGCTTCTTTCCCTCTCTGGCAACTCAAAATATGCCCCTTTCCCATGCCTGCTGACTTCTAAGGATCTCGGTAGAGCATCACACTGCTGTGAAGTTGGCCTTTATTATGCGAGTGCCCCTTTGAAGCAGGTTTTTTTAGGCAATCTCATGGTTGAGAGCTCCTGTTGCCCTAATGGGTGAGGGGGGTGTTACTCTTCCTCCCGGAGAATCAAAGGAAGGGAGCATTATTGATATTGCCTCATTTGGAGCATTGGCGACTGCCAGGATAACAGTAAATATACATCACCTTGACATCATGACCTTGGCCCTCAGGCTTGACACTGGTATGATACCAAACAGGTATGACTTTAATAATTGTGTGCTCTTATCAGTCACCATACCATAACCAGGTGTGGCTTATTCTTGGAGATAATCCTTCCACCAGACTGATAAGGCAAAAAGTACAACATTTTTGTTTACCGATGCAGACATAGAAATGCTACCTATGGCTGCAATGGTGTGCAATAGCACCTGGAGCGTTCCAAGGGCCGAATGAGATTACCAAATAAATGATCGGAGGCCCAAATAACTGGATAGACTCAAAGAATATGAGAAAATACTACTTTAGTAGGGAAACCTGGCGAACAAACTGATTGTAGCTCCAACACTCTTAGCACATTTCCATTACACAAAAGGCTTTATACCCTGATGTACGTCAGCTATGATGTCATCCTTTGTGGAAAACAGTAAAAACATATTGGGTGGATGGATTGGTTATGGGCACATATAAACCTAACTCATATACGGGTTTGTTTCATCATTGTCTGCCCCAAATCTGGTAGGCACGCTTTAAATACCCTATAACTACTTAAAATACAGATACTAACATAATACCAGCAGCAGATAGGCACCATCACATTAGGCCCTCATGATTGTTTGGCACTCTCTTCCAACTCTGGACATTCGGCTGGTTAGCAGCACGTAAGCAGCAAAACCCAGGTGCAGGGGAACAATGTCAGACAACTGCCTTTCTTAGCTAATTAGCCTACATTTCTCATCAGTTAGGCCCTAAACCAAGGCTTCTTTTTTGTAGTTGGCCGTTCTCTTCCCCAGAACTTTAAAGGGGGTAAAGGTACATTGCTATCTTCGTCTGGCGCTTCATGAATAGGCCTTGTCTTCTAGTCTTGCACCACGTGTGACGAGACCATGATTTTGTCCATTCTATCCTTTTATTTAGTGCTATTTGATTCAATTATATTGGGTGATATTACTCCTCTTGCCCTTTCGAGATTTGGTTGCTCCGTCCTGCATGCACTTTCTGCATCCTTGATTGTTCACAACTTGGCACTCATAATTATTCACTCCGTTACTTAATCTGAGAGAAATATGTCTTACGTACTTGGCTTATCCTCTTTGACTCCTTTAATTCCATGCACTTGCTTCTTGCTGTGGCATCCTTGATCCTGAGCCAAGCACATACCTTTTGTTCTTACACAGAGCTGTATTCCAGGGCCTGTCAGCTCTGCAGCTTTGGTCTCTCTCCTCGAGGCTTCTCCCTTACTATCATATGATGCTGACGTCCATTTTCTCAACATGGCTGCTTTACTCGCGTTATATTTCCTACTTTAGCAAGCTTCTACGTTGTCTTTTCTACCTTGCGTTTCTGTGTATATACATCTACTGCATCTCTTGTCACTTATCTTCTGCGTGTATATGGTTTTCTTCATATTCACATGCATGTTTGCTTCGTTGCTTCAGTTACATCTTCATTCTTCAGACATCTATCCATCACATTCAGTGTGTATATGTATCTTCTCTCTTCATAAAGTCACTTTGCACCTGTCTGGCTTTACTTATAGTTCTTCTAAGTCCAGTGGTGTCTGCAGACGCATGTCTACCGCCTCAGTTCAAGGATACATTCAGTATGGTTGTCTTATGGCATAACGTCTTTCATACCTTCGATGTGGTATTGGGATATGATATGCTATGGCATTTATAACGCGCCTATACACAAGTGTTTCAAGTGTTGCAAGGGAGGGGAACACGGGGAAGACAGAGACAACGATCTTACTAGGCCAGGCGACATTGAGATCACGCAAGTGCAGGGGAGGGGAGGGGTGGGGAGTGCAAGGGGGTAGGGGGAGAGGAAGTGCAGTACATGGGATAACAGTAAATAAATAAAAACTATAAATAAGAACAATAAATGACAAGTGCAGCCAGCTGGTGGCAAGTGCAAGGGTAAGTGCAGACATCAGGTGTCAAGTGCTGGTAGGGGCCTGTAGGGATACAGAAACAGTCCCAGAGTGCAAGGGGGCAGTGCAGGTGTGAAACTGGTTGGGAAGGGGACCTGGGCCCGAGAACAGAGTGTAGCCAGGTGACCAGTGCAGTTTGTTTCAGCCAGGAGTTCAGCAGGGGAGAGGAGAAGAGAAAGCAGAAGCAAAGAGGAAGGTCTTTAGGTGCATCCGCAACCTGGGATGGTTCTCCTCAATTTTTAGAGAGGCAGGGAGGCTGTTCCAGAGGGAGGCCCCCACCGAAGAAAGAGATCTACCACCAACTCGTTGCTTGGAGAAGCGACTGACCCTGAGGGGGTTGGAGGCGGATGAGCGAAGAGCTTGAGAAGGAAGATATTTGGGAAGAGAGAGTTGAAAGTATTGCGGCCCCAGGCCCCAGAAGGCCTTGTGGACAATGCAGAGGGTTTTGAACTTAATCCTCACAGCCACTGGGAGCCAGTGCAGAGATTTCCGTCCTGGAGAGATACGATCCTTGGGCTTGAGGCCAAGGACAATTCTCGCAGTCCTGTTTTGAATGAGTTGCAGAGGGCAGAGAGTAGAGGCAGGCAGATTTAGAAAAAGGCAGTGAGCTTCTGAGGGAAGGAGAGGAAAGGAAAAATACCTCTGAGAAGGTGCAGCTGGTAGTGTGACTTCTTAGAGACGTCAGAGATGTGAGGAGAGAAGGTGAGTTTTGAGTCGAAAATGACCCAGGGGTTTTTAGCCTCACAGGTGGGAGCAGGAAGAGGGCCAAGAGAGGCCGGCCAGAGAGTGACAGGAAAGGAGGGAGCGTGTGTGCCGATGAGGAGAATCTCAGTCTTACTGGTGTTGAGGCAGAGATCATTGGCGGCACACCACTCCTGGATAGCAGAAAAAACATGTTATATCGATAAAGGTAAACCCCCAAATTTTTGTTCTCGGAGGGCCAGTATCTCAAAACGGGAGGCGTATTAAGAGGATAAAATAAGAAAGTGAGAACTGGCTACCCCTCTCTCAGTGCTACCACAGCAGGCTAAACAGACTTACAGCCTACTAATAAGCAAAGTCAGACACTTTTCAATTCATGCACATAATAAGAATTGCACGAAAGGCCAGAGTACCAGGACAAGGAACCATCTTATGTGAGAGATAAAATATATTCACAAAATATCATGTATAATATAAATGTATTCACAATCACAAACAATCACCAATGATAAAAACAGATAAACATCGAGTGATACACATATATTACAATCTATAGATTGAAGAATCTCAAAAATGTGCACTATAGATCTGTTTTTATCATTGGTGATTGTTTGTGATTGTGAATACATTTATATTATACATGATATTTGACACTCCTCCCAAACGAGAGATGCAAAGTGCCAATCTTTGGTGGAAAGTATTTTGTAATTTGTAAAAAATTTAAAAAAGAGTTAAACAACAGTGTGGGAGCCCCTCTACTGAGGACGAACATCAATCAAAATACCAGTTTTATGGAACTTCTTCCACTCAGGAGGGTTTCGCCTACTCACGTTAAAGCTCACTGCACCCTTCATAGATGAGAAATATCCATTTGCAGATTAATCTGGTCCCACACAAATGGGCAGTCCAGCACGAACTGCTAGACAATTCTCCTCTGAATAAGAGGACCATCGGCAACTCCAGACATGTCTTCCGGACTTGTTGAGCCTCTTCATTGAGAGTTAGAATCCTTCATATAGAAATTGAATAAAAAGGGAGCTAGGGTGCAACCTTGTTTAACATCTTTCTCAATCCTAATGTTATAGGTAAAGCACCCTCTTTCTGGTAACCTTATTCTAGCCAAAGAGTCCTTGTAGAGGCTTATTATACATTTTAGCAGGTTGTGCTCAATTCCAGCATTCATCATGTTCCTTCTTCCGCAGTCCCTACATACTGAGTCGAAAGCGGAAGATAAGTCAATGAACGCCACATACATGGGGGGGGTTGAACTTTTCTTAAGGCATTTTTGATGACACTGTTGAGAATAAGTAGGCTATGCGAGGTAGAACAGGTCTTTCCAAAAACGAATTTGGTTATTTAAAAAGAAGTTGTTATAGAGGGCCCATGCATTCCATCTTTTCAGCAAAATTGCTGAATGGTTTGCTTACACCGTCGAATAGAGCAATTAAGCAGTATGCATTTGTGTCGTTCCGTTTCCCTGTCTTAAAATGGGGACAAGAAAAGAACCCAACCAGAAAAAGGAATATCCTCTGTTTTTGAAATGTAATTAAATAAAGGAGTCAAATGCCAACCCCAACATTTGTGTTGCAATGTTGGGCAGTTCATCAGGACCCAGAACTCTAGATCGTTTTAACATGCTTATTATTTGCAAGATTTCTTCATCATCAATATCGAAGTTTCATGAATTATCCCACTTAATGATTTCCCAATTAAACTTTCGACATTGAGATGATTGTAAGGAGGAATCTAAGAAAGATTGCCAAGTAAACACATTCATCACAATGCTGGTCCTTGCATTCAAATTCGTGTTATCATTATTTAGAATGAACCAAAACTGATTGGCATCTTTTCGAATGACTATTGACACCATATTTTGCTTTAACCAATTTTTATAGTGATGAGTTTTTTCCTTTTTCAGGTTGAAATAATGTTGCATCGACATATTACTATTTAAGGTGGCTTGACTCAGTTGCTGTTGAAACAGAATTATCTGCATCATTTCATATTAATACAAATCACTTATGGCATTCTGTCTCAGTTACACCATGCTGATTGCTTTTATTCTACTCATGTATTTTATTGTTTCCAGTGTTTGGTAACAATTGCACAGCACTTAGTTGTAAGTGCTTTATAAATACAGATAAATATGTTCTTTCCGAGCTGGGCATATGTAATGGGATGATAGGAGGCTGTGAAATTAAACTGAAAAAACAAAATGTTGAATGCACATTTCAAAGTGCACGCATGCAGTAAAGTTAAGCAGGTACAAAAACAAAATGAAGGAAGCACGGTAAGTGCATGGCCTTTAAAGGAGGCCATTTGAGGGTGTGGCTTTGCCTGCCCACTCCATGTGATGTAAGCGAACCCCGACCAATCCACCGACTGCAGAGGTGGGCGTTTCCTGCATAAACGTCCCTTGTAATGCTTGTGAAGCCCTGGCGAACATGTTGGAAAGCATCAAAGCGCTCCGAAAACACAGGTGGAGGTCGGCAGGGCTAACTTGTTGCTGGGCATCAAGACGTGACTGGCCATGCTGGTAATCGGGGCTGGTCTCATTGCTGTTAATGTTAATGTTAATGTTAATGTTAAAGGTCATTTGTACCGCGCACTATCACCACCGGAGTGGTCCCCTGGCGCTCTGGCGGCTCTGAAAGAGGGGGGGGATGGTGGGTTAGTGGGTGGAGGCTGGAAAAGTGCAAGATTGCAGTGATGTGCTGTTGGCAGCCTCAGCCCGGTGGTTCCGTCGGCTGGGCCTGGGGTGTATGCAGCCGGTAGTCGTCGTGTGGTGATGTGCGAGTCTATGTGTTTTTTTTGTTTTGTTGTTGCAGTGTAGTGAAGTTCGTGCGGTTTGCTGCGCTAGAGGTTTGTGGTTGTGTTTGGTTTGGAGTTTGAGAGGTGTATGCAGAGAAGGAAATTGTTAATGGTATTCGTTAGTCATCTCTATCCTGGACTGAACCGTGTAATCTTACCCGACGGGATGCTTGTACACCCTGAGCCTCAGGAGGTATGTGCCCGATTTTCCATTCGAGGCCGTTTGAGGATCTAGCTGCCCCCTCCGCCCGCTCCCTTAATAACCTTGCATGCTCCTCCCCCCCTCCACATGACTAGCGCCGCTGCTAGTGTCCATACACCCGGTTGTGTGGTGATTGGTGGTATATTGTCTGTTCCACAGCCTCGTGGGACCTAGTTGTGGCTGTAAGGGCGGTGGGGGATGGTAAGGGTTGGCTGGAGTAGTTGTATCCGTTTCTCTGTGTCTCGCGGGTGGACCCCTGTGTCCAGCGTCAGCCCTGTTGGTGCCCCGGGTACTTCTGTCGGTTCTAGCGGTTTGTCACTGTCCTTTTTTGATGATTCGTTTGTCTTATTGTTGTTTTGGTTTTATTCTCCGGTGTTGAAGAGGTAGGTTTTTAGTAATTTTCTGAATTTAAGGTGGTCTTTGGTGTTCCTTATTAATTTTGGGATGTTGTTCCAGGTTTTCGCGGCTAGGTGGTAGAAAGCGGTGCCTCCGAGTTTCTTCTTGATGTAAGGTTTTTGTTCCAGTCGGATTTCGTTGGTTGACCTGAGTGGTCTCGTTGGCTTGTAGATTGTTATTTTTTTTTGTAGGAATTCAGCTCCTTGTCCGCTGATTGCCCTGTGCGTTATGCACATTGTTTTGAAGATGATACGCTGTTTTACTGGGAGCCAGTGTAGTGTTTTTAGGGCCGGGGTGATGTGGTCTCTTCTGGATAGTTTGAGGAGTAGTCTGGCTGCAGTGTTTTGGATCCGTTGTAGCTTCTTCAGTAGGTATTCCGGTATACCGAGGTAGAGGCTGTTTGCATAGTCGATACTTGACATGATGAGGCCGACGATGGTGAGTGTTTTGTGTGTGAAGGAGAGGAAAGGTAGTATTTTTCTTGCCGTGTGGAGGAGGAAGAAGCATTTCTTGACTGTTGCGTTTATTTGCGGTTCTAAGGTTAGGGTGTTGTCCATCAGGACTCCCAGATTTTTTACTACCTTAGATGGTGATGGTATAGATCCCATTTCCGTTGGCCACGGGATGGCGGTTTCCTTCTCTTGGTCTTTGGATATGATCATGATTTCTGTTTTTCCTGGGTTGATTTTCAGGTTGTTGGCATTCATCCAGTTGAAGACTTCTTTTAGACAGTCGGTTAGGTTCGAATGATCGGCTTGGGTGTCTTCGATCTTGTAGATGATTTGAGTGTCGTCTGCATAGTTGTAGCATTTGATGTTGCGTTTCTTGAAGATTCTGATTACAGGGGTTTGGTAGATGTTGAAGTACAATGGAGATAGTGAGGATCCTTGTGGTACTCCACAGTCGTTGACTCGTGGGGTGGATTTGAAGGGTTTGATCCAGACGGTTTCAGTTCTGTCTGCTAGGAATGATTTAGTCCAGCGTAGCGCTGTGTCTGTTATGCCTATGTCTTCTAGTCTTTTGGTTAGGGTGTCATGGCTAACTGTGTCGAAGGCTGCTGAGAGATCGAGCAGGATAAGGGCAGATGTTGTGTTGGAGTCTGCGTTTGTTTTTAGGTCATCCCAGATGGATAGTAGTGCTGTTTCTGTACCTCTTGTGGGTCTGAAGCCGACTTGAGCTTGGTCTAGCAGGTGGTGTTCTTCAACATATTCTTGGGTTAGTTTGTATACGTAGGTTTCGAGGAGTTTGGCTGGGTAGGGGATGTTGGAGATTGGTCTGTAGTTGGAGAGGTCATCTACGTCCCCGCTTGTGTTTTTCAGAAGTGGTTTGATGTAAGCCGATTTGAAGATCCTTGGTACTGTCCCTGTTGCCAGTGATAGATTTAGAAGGTTTCTGAAGTATTCTGCTGGTGTTCCTTGTCCGAGGATGGATTTGTAGATGTCCGGGGGGCAGGGATCCATCGGTGAGCCTGCTTTCTTGCTGTGTTTTATTAGCATTGCGAATGCCTCTGCTGATATTTGAGGGTAGTTATTGAGTTTGTGCTGCGGTTCTGATTTGGGTTCGTTTGGTTGTAAGTCGCTGCTGGTTGGTCTCTGTTGGATGGTTTGTCGGATGTCATTGATCTTCTTTTTGAAGTGGTCTGCAAGGTTGTTGCATAGTTTCTCCGAGGGGGTTGGGGTGTTGTCACAGCCTGGTGGGTTTCTCATTTCTTTAATGATACGGAACATTTCTTTTTGTGTGTTGGTGGCATTTGTGATTCTGTCATCATAATGCTTTCTCTTTGCCTTTTGAATTTCCTTCTTGTATGCGCGAATGTGCTTCTGGAACATTGTTTTTTTGTCTGGATTGTAATCTTTCCTCCATTCCGTTTCCATCTTTTTGTTTTCCTTTTTCATGGTGCTTAGTAGTGGGGTAAACCATTTTGCCATTGCTCTTTTTTTTGATGGTGTGAATGGTTTTTCTGGGGCCATCTTGTCGATTGTGTCTGCAATCCATTTGTGTAGTATCTCCGCTTTCCCGTCTAGGTCAGCTAGGTCTAGTTCTGTTGTTGAGGGCTTGGTTAACTCCAGTTGTTCGAATAGGTTGCCTTTTTTGACGTCTTTCCAGTTTCTTTTTGTGGTGGCTGTGAGTTTGGGAGGTTGGATGTAGACTTGAGTAGGCAAAGTGATTACGAATGGGATGATGAGATGGTCACTCCACAGTATTTGTATCGGCGGTGCCATGGTGATGAGTTTTTCCTCTGCGAATATTGCGTCCAAGGTGTGTCCTGCCGAGTGAGTTGCCCCTTTTACTAGTTGTCGTAGTTTCATGGTGGCGAGTTGTTCAGTCAGTGAGTTTTGGGAGTTGGCATGACTGTCTTCGAACCAGATGTTGAAATCCCCCAGTATGATTAGGTGTTCGTGGTTGATGGCTATGTTGGTTATGGCTTCTATGAAGTTGTCGACGAAGGATGCATCATAAGTTGGGGGTCTATAAACCAGGATGAATGTTATGTTGGTTTTTGGGCTAGTTGTTAGGTGTATGATCATGGACTCGCAGTTGGGGATGTTGAGTGGTTCGTCTGTTCTTATTGTTAGCTGCTCTTTAAATGCTATTGCGATGCCTCCTCCTTTTCTGTTTTTCCTGTTTATTTGAAGGCATTTAAAGTTTGCTGGGAGGCAGCTTTGGAGTGTGATTTTGTAGTTGTCGTCCAGCCAAGTTTCTGTGATGAAGAGGATGTCGATGCCGTTGTCGTCGAGTAGGTCGAAGATCTCTGTAGAGTGTTTTGACATGGATCTTGCATTTATTAGATTGCAGTGGAGTTTAGAGGTGTAGCTTGGTTTGCCTTTTTTTGTTAGGGTCGTTTTCTGATCTTGTTCAGGAGCAGGTTTCGGGTTGTCAGCGTTCTCAAGTAGTACTTCTAGGTTTAGCCTGGGGTTTTTGTTTTCATCTGGTTCGTCTTCCAGGGGACATGGTTGTGGGTTGGGAGTTCTTCTTGCTTTGGTGATGTATGGTGTTATCGCTTCAGTTGTGCGCATGTTGTATCTGGTGGAGTTTGTCATTCTTCGTGATGTTGGTAGGTTGTTCAGTGTAGATGGTTTTGGCGTCGCGTTGTTTCGATCTGGTGAGTAGGTCTCAGTGAGGTATGGAGTTAGGTAAAGGGATTTGTCTCTTCTTTCAGTGTTGGTCCGATCTTTGAACCTGTCTGTGGGGGTGTGTTCTGTTGTTGCGGTTCTTAGTTGAAGTTTCGGGGTGTTTGTTCTTTCTTCTCTTCTTTCCCTCTGGGTGGGTCGTTTGCGCGGCATTGTACGATTCTGAGTTGTTTTAGTTTAGTTGTTGTCTTGGTCGGGGTGTAAGGGTGGAGTTAAGGGTTGTATAGTTATGTAGTTGGGTTCTAACAGTGGCTCTCTTTAGTCTCCGTCTCCCTTAGCGACAATGCAGATTTGGGCACGGCGGCCCTGCTAGGTTTGAGACACCTGTATAGTGTGGGAGTGGCCTATCAGTGCAGTTTGGAGAACAGACAATGCACTTTGGGCACGGCGGCCCAGCTAAATTTGAGGCAACTGTATAGAGGGGGAGGGGCCTATCAATGCAGTTTGGGGGACAGACAATGTAATTTGGGCGCGGTGGCACTGCTAAGTTTGAGACACCTGTATAGTGGGAGAAAAGCCTATCAGTGTAGTCTGGAGAACAGGCAATGCACTTTGGGCACGGCGGCCCTGCTAGGTTTGAGACACCTGTATAGTGTGGGGTGGCCTATCAGTGCAGTTTGGAGAACAGAAAAATACACTTTGGGCACGGCCGCCCTGCTAAGTTTGAGACATCTGTACGGTGTGGGAGAGGCCTATCAGTGCAGTTTGGAGAACAGACAATACACTTTGGGCACGGCGGCCCAGCTAAATTTGAGACAACTGTATAGAGGGAGAGAGGCCTATCAATGCAGTTTGGAGAACAAACAATGCAATTTGGGCACGGTGGCCCTGCTAAGTTTGAGACACCTGTATAGTGGGAGAAAAAGCCTATCAATGCAGTTTGGAGAATAGACAATACACTTTGGGCACGGCGGCCCAGCTAAATTTGAGACAACTGTATAGAGGGAGAGAGGCCTATCAATGTAGTTTGGAGAACAGACAATACACTTTGGGCACGGCGGCCCTGCTAGGTTTGAGACACCTGTATAGTGGGAGAAAAGCCTATCAATGCAGTTTGGAGAACAGACAATACACTTTGGGCACGGCGGCCCTGCTAAGTTTGAGACACCTGTATAGTGGGAGAAAAGCCTATCAATGCAGTTTGGAGAACAGACAATACACTTTGGGCACGGCGGCCCTGCTAAGTTGGAGACACCTGTATAGTGGGAGAAAAGCCTATCAATGCAGTTTGGAGAGTAGACAATACACTTTGGGCACGGCGGCCCTGCTAAGTTTGAGACACCTGTATAGTGGGAGAAAAGCCTATCAATGCAGTTTGGAGAACAGACAATACACTTTGGGCACGGCGGCCCTGCTAAGTTTGAGACACCTGTATAGTGGGAGAAAAGCCTATCAATGCAGTTTGGAGAACAGACAATACACTTTGGGCACGGCGGCCCTGCTAAGTTTGAGACACCTGTATAGTGGGAGAAAGGCCTATCAATGCAGTTTGGAGAATAGACAATACACTTTGGGCACGGCGGCCCTGCTAAGTTTGAGACACCTGTATAGTGGGAGAAAAGCCTATCAATGCAGTTTGGAGAACAGACAATACACTTTGGGCACGGCGGCCATGCTAAGTTTGAGACACCTGTGTAGTGGGAGAAAAAGCCTATCAATGCAGTTTGGAGAGTAGACAATACACTTTGGGCACGGCGGCCCTGCTAAGTTTGAGACACCTGTATAGTGGGAGAAAAGCCTATCAATGCAGTTTGGAGAATAGACAGTACACTTTGGGCACGGCGGCCCTTCTATCAAATGCAGTTTGGGGCAACGGGGTTAGGTATCTGGTGTAAAGCTGTACCTCTCCCAACCCCGGCCCTCCTACCTTACTGGTCCTTGTAGTCGCTGGTTGACGGCTGGTCACTGGGGTGCTGACATTTCCTGGAGTTGCCTCTGTTGGAGTCGCCCTTGGCCTCGGGGCCTTTAGCCGCTGGGGGCTGCCGGGCAGAGGGCTGCCCGGGGGGACCGGTGATAAAGGCTGGAGGGACCACTGAGAACGGTGCTGGGAGAGGAGGAGAGGGGGGCTTTGGTTGGTGAAAGGCAGTGGGCGCCTGCCGACCCGGAAGCC
Organism: Ambystoma mexicanum; assembly: GCF_040938575.1. NCBI lineage: Eukaryota > Metazoa > Chordata > Amphibia > Caudata > Ambystomatidae > Ambystoma > Ambystoma mexicanum. The sequence goes on from NC_090932.1 coordinate 190,201,881, forward strand.
CAGTAACCAATCACGGGCGGTGGGCGGGTTGGGAGGAGGGAGGGAGCAGGGACACGCTCGGGGAAGGGATGCGGGATGCGGTGGGAAGGGGGGTCAGCGGGGCAAAATGGAGGTCGGGGGCCGCAAGCACTCACCTGCCGATGATTTTTTAGGAGGCAGTGGGCGCCTGCAGCGCGGGTCGCTAGACCCTGGGCCCGGAAGCCCAGTAACCAATCACGGGCGGTGGGCGGGTTGGGAGGAGGGAGGGAGCAGGGACACGCTCGGGGAAGGGATGCGGGATGCGGTGGGAAGGGGGGTCAGCGGGGCAAAATGGAGGTCGGGGGCCGCAAGCACTCACCTGCCGATGATTTTTTAGGAGGCAGTGGGCGCCTGCAGCGCGGGTCGCTAGACCCTGGGCCCGGAAGCCCAGTAACCAATCACGGGCGGTGGGCGGGTTGGGAGGAGGGAGGGAGCAGGGACACGCTCGGGGAAGGGATGCGGGATGCGGTGGGAAGGGGGGTCAGCGGGGCAAAATGGAGGTCGGGGGCCGCAAGCACTCACCTGCCGATGATTTTTTAGGAGGCAGTGGGCGCCTGCAGCGCGGGTCGCTAGACCCTGGGCCCGGAAGCCCAGTAACCAATCACGGGCGGTGGGCGGGTTGGGAGGAGGGAGGGAGCAGGGACACGCTCGGGGAAGGGATGCGGGATGCGGTGGGAAGGGGGGTCAGCGGGGCAAAATGGAGGTCGGGGGCCGCAAGCACTCACCTGCCGATGATTTTTTAGGAGGCACGGATTGTCCTGACTGTTCCATTGTACATTTAAGGGGACTAGAACGTCAGTAAATAATCGGACTTGTTTAAAACATGATAATTACATTGTTTACCATCTTCTTGAATCAGGTTAATGAATAGCCCTATACTCTTTGATTACCATTGCCAATGGGGTTTCTCAGCCTGCAAGGAAATAAACAGGCCTTTTGAACAGGCTATCCTTCTTTACAAAATAACAAATCAAATGATAATTTACATGATGTCATGACACATACCAGCAATATATTGGGCCTCATTCCGAGTACGGCGATAACCACTGGCGCTATTAACGCCTTGGTTGACGCCGTACCCGGACCGGCAGCGCCTTGGTGGATGGCGGAATTACCGCCCCATTCCAAGGTTGGCGGGGCGGTAATTCCCCATTCACCAAGGCTCTTCCCCATTCCTAAATGAGCCCCCATAGGGCTCAATGGGAATGGGGAAGATGCAAATAACGGTTACCGTTCATTACGGTCACCGTTATTGGCTTGGAGGCCCCTTTGCGCCCTCGACTTTAACACCTGCTCAAAGCAGGCGTTAAGGGCGAGGGCGCAAAGGGAACTCGGAGTATGGCGGTAAGGGATCACCGCCACCGGTCTCGTTACCGGTGGCCGCTATCCCTTACCGCCATACTCGGAATGAGGCCCTTTGTTTTTCAGTTCCACCATCTGGCAGTTAATGCTGTATGTTCATATATTCTCACACTGCTCAAAGATGTGTGTTATTGTTTGTTTGACCCTGGAAAGATGATTGCATAAAAGAAAAAATTGACCAGGCCTGCTTTTTCATCATTCACTAATGGGTTGACACTCTAGGTGAAGGGGGGAAAAAGACTATGACCATCTCTCGGGGCAGTGCTTCCGGCAATCCACATATTTAATGCCAAGAGCTTTTCCTTCAGATATATTTGGGATTAACATTTTGGGTTAACTCGGATTTTGCGGCACTTAATCGCTTGAAAGCCAAGTTCTATGTTTGTGACCTGGTACACTGACTGATCTGTACGAATAGAACTGGGCTTCAAGATAGCCCTCCTGTTCTAGTGCACTGAAATGAAATGTCCACCTTCAACCACTTACTGAAAAAAAGGGCAAGCCTGCAGGACAGCTAACAGCAGAACCTTAAATGGGATGAAAAATCAGACTTTTAAAAGCGTATCCCATAAAGTGTTAAGAGGGGATGATGCCCTCTTAACACTCAGAGCATTGCTATTACTTTGGACGTTCAAGGTAGTAAACTAGGTCAATCTATTACGTGTTGAGACATATTACCTACTTCAGAGGTAAGTTGAGTTAACTGATGTGAACAAATTGAAAGGGTAGGGTTTGCCATTTCGTTGCCTGCCTATCAGTTTCCTTTGGACTTTTGGAGCCCAGCAAACTATTTGTCTCTGAATAGTCCAGAAGGCAGCCCCAAATAAATGGGGCTGGGTTAGGGTGACTGCCTCTGCTTGATTGTTTATGGAGATGATTGGACTTGCGCCATAAAGGAACGTGTCTGTTTCGAGTCCTTACAATCCCCCTTCATGTGCTTATCAATTGTAAATTACATTTGAAAGAATAGATCCCTGCTATATTGTTAAGGGCTTGGACAGACCGTTTCATTGAAACACAATGCTGTTCCAAGAACGAGATGATGTGGATGTTGGGGTGTGTTATGTTATGTTAATCACTTTTCTGTATTGCAGCGCTTACCACTGCAGTGGTCTGCAGCATTGAGGCTTGTCCTGAAAGTGACGTATTGCGTCTGCAGCGAAATGAAAAAGGGCATCAGAGCGGGAAAGGATGAAGAAGGAGCAGGGTCGGACATACATGAAAGATTTGAAAAGGTGCGAAAGGGGATGTGCGAAAATGTATTTTGTTTTTATATTTGTATGACATGTGTGTATTGTTGGATACATTATTGAAGTAAAAAAGTACTCCCAAGAAACTACGTGGCTCCACCTCTTCCAACCTGGAATCTATTTTGACTTCCCTTTAAAGTACAGGGTGTATAATGGGGGATGGGTTCCACTACCAGAATGATGCCCAGCAACAAAAGAACAGACCCAATACAAATCTCCCAAGTCAGGACACAATGACCAGGGGTGAAAAGATGCTGACAGGGTTTGACTGTGCTGATACATGCCAACTATAACGCGAAAAGTTTGGTACAAGTATCTGCGGCAGGGACATCATTTGGGGGTCGCCAGGGGTCACTCCGCGACCCCTGTGTTCTCCCTTACTACCCATGCAATCTCCCTTGCTACCCCAGGAAAACAAACGGAAGCTCCTGGAGTAGCGGGGGCCTACCACACCAGGTCTGGGGGTACTCTGGCGCAGTCTTATCCCATCAGGGTGAAGGCTGGGGCGGGGCTTGCAGCGTGAGAAGGAAGCACTCACTTTGGGTTGGAGCTGAACATGACATTTGGCATGTGTCACATGCCATGTTCAGCTCCAACCCCTTCTCTTCTGGCTTCCTCGCGGCTCATATATAGGAACCAGGAAACTCTCCCAACTTCCAGGTTCCTTTGTGTGAGATGCACAGAGGAGCAGAGGGTGGCCTGGAGTGACGGACCAAAACTGGAAAAAACAGCATAAAGTGTGTCAGATGTATGTATGTGCTATGGGTCAGTGAGTGGTGGGTGAATCTGATGAAATGTGATAGTGTGATTGAATGTTCTGGGTAGGTGTGTGCCTGTGTAGATATTGCAGTGAGAGTGGATGTAAGAGAAGGTGTATGAGTGAGTGACTGGTAGGAGAATGAGTATGAATGTGGTAGTGTATGTTTGAATGTTCTGGGAGGGTGGGTGGGTGTGTGCCTGTGTAATGAATGCAGTGAGTGTGGATGTAAGAGATGGTGTATGAGTGAGTGACTGGTGGGTGAATGAGTATGAATGTGATAGTGTGTTTCAATGTTGTGGATGGGTACGTGTCTGTGTGAATGGATGGACACGAAAGAAGGTGTATTGGTCAGTGAGTGGTGGGTGAATGAGTAGAAATGTGCAGCCAGCCTAGCCATGGCTTACTGTGGCATGACATTATTCATCATCTTTGATAAAGCAAGCATGATAAGTAGTATTACCTCGCAAGACTGACATTTTGGTGCAAAAGGCTTTATATTCTTTACTATAGCATGACTTTTTATTAACTGAGCATCTATGATGAAGCAAGGATGATAAGTGTTCTTATGCGTCTAGATTGGCTTACATTGGAACCAGTTGGACATGGTTTCTAATGGACACAGACGTACTCTCATAGGATGGAGAAGAATCCCCCTGACTACCTGCCACCACCCACCAAACTCGTTTTTGCTAGTTTGGCCACCTCGCTATGCTCGGTTGCAATTGCATATTTGTGGCAAATATTTACATCCTCTAATAATACAACTCATCAGCCACCACTGGTATATATTTTGGGACCAGACACTGCCAACTTCTTTCTATGCTAGGTGAAACATTTAAGCTTTGATTTAAAAGCATTTCATTTTACTTGGAGTAGTGCATGCGCCTGCAGCTGCATAATCTTCATGGATATTACGCATATGTGGTGGTCCGGGCTGGCCCGGGGTGTGGCGTGCCCTGTGCTTTAAGAGCTTTGGGAGCGTGGGGCTCAGCATGGCTCACAGGGGGACTCACAAATGTTGTGCTATGCCACTGATTGTGCCTCGGTTCTTATTTCTGGCTTTCATAAGAGCACCTGGAAACACGGGTGCTAGACGCATCTGAAGGTCACGTGCCATCAATTCCCGTGATGTCACTTGGGGCGTGGTCAAATGACATCACTTCCTGTGATGTCACTGGAGGTCAAGGGCTGCATGATGTCACGTCCGCTACCCCTGGAATTTTGGTGAAATGATGTCCCTGACCTGGGATTACCCCACACAGCACCTAACAGAATGTTGCAGAGTGCTGCTCAACTTCTTTTAGACAAAGTAGCCAGTCCCAGGCAAATGGAGTGGCCCCAGAGAATTACTGGTACTGGTTAGACCTGCTCTCCATGCCCAAGGGGTAAATATGGAAAAGCACCACTAATTCCAGGCGGGCTCTGAATTCGCATGGGACTGGCTACTTTGTTTAAGAGAAGTTAAGCAGCACTCTACATCATTCTGTTAGGTGTGTGGTGTGGGGGAACCCACGATACAGGATAGAATGAAGATATTTCACCGGCATTGAAGACTGATGTCTAAAGGTATTTACTTATATAAGAAAATAGCTCTTCTTTCCCTCAAATAATTCTACTGAAATTATTAGGTACATTAGAAATACATATTTCCCAATACAGTCAGTAGTCCATAAGTATATCATGAAAAAATAGTGTCAGAATCTGAAAGTTAGACTTTTTGGAATGAGTTAGGTTCATGCAGGGTCGCACCATAGCAGTGGCAGTTCTCTAGCCACAGACCAGTTGTCCACAGTGAGGTTTGTCAGGTTACCAGGTTGGTGTTGATGATGATGCACATGTACTGTTTGGACTTTTCAACCGCACGCTTCATTGCTGGGGATAATATTGAGAAACACATGGCTTGTTTGGGATAGCAAGGAGTGTGTTGGCTTGGTTGTGGGTTGTTTCTGTGATGATTCGCTTGATGTCCATGGTGCTGAGTAATGCAAGTACACCTGTTTTTCTTTGGTGGCTTATGTCCCGGACATGTTGAGGCCATGGAAGAAAATGTTAGTTGTGTTGTTAATGGGTGCTGTTGTGAGAAGATCTGTGATTTTGTTGAGAAAGGCCTTATTGGTTTGGCACAGTCGATAGATCAGGTGGAAGGTAGCTGTCTGTGTAGGTTAGAAGTAAGCGGCAAGGTGAGAAGTTTCAAGGATGCAGATGTGTGCTCCTGGAGGGTGCAGGTGCTTAAGGTCTTGTGGATAATAGAAATCCTTTCACTATTATTCCATTTTGGGTCCTTGTTTTGCGGATGAGTACATCCAGGGTGTGTGTGTGGCGGTAGATTTGAGCCACATCTTAGTGATAGTGTGTGTGGGTTGTAAGTGGTGATGAAGTCAGCAATGTCTACTGCAAGTGGTACTGCAGAATTTGTGTTTTGGAGGAGTGTGAATGGTGATGAGGGATGTGGGTGAGGTTCTGTTGGTTGGAAGTGCGTGGGAGCGAGAGGCGGACTGGGTGTTTGCCTGTGCGGGTGGTGATACGAAGGGGGGAAGGGGCTGTTATGCACATGGCTTACCTGAGATGTGTGGAACATGAGTTGAGGCCCTTCCAAGGTCTTAATAGAAACAAACATGAAATGGAGGAAATGCCCTCTTCTTCTGCCCTTCGCTTGGGACGCCAAGGCGATGTATGCTATGATCTTGCAGACTGAAAGGCAGCTTGCAAAGGGAAAGAAAGGGGTGCGGCTAAGAAAGTACCGACACATTAGCAGTGATTAGCAGGTAAGTGCTGGAGAGGTTGACCAAGGTCAAGCTGCATCATCAGACCACCTGCAAAAGAAATGTGTCTGGAATGCAGCATAAAAGGGAAAGAAAAGGGCTGGGCTAAGAAAAGACTACCATGAAGGGTACCAAAACATTAGCAGTGATTAGCAAGTGGGGTGGGGAAAACGTCTCCTGCAGCAGTTCTTTTTGCCCGATTCTTGTTCACAGTTTGTATCTTGCATGGTTTATTCTCAAGGCTTCTTTAAAAGACCGGTGCAAAGTGTTCAGTACTTAAGGGGAATTGGGGGCGAGATGAGTTTTTCTGTCCCAATCGGAGATGCACAATTTCTCTCCAAAGAGGATGCTGGCAATCAGGGCCTGGCACCATCCTTCTTCTTGTGAGGGCACTTTCATAAAGAAATCCCTGGCTTGCACAGGCTTTTTGGATTTCACAAAAAAGAAAGAAGGTGGCAAACCAGTGCCAAATCTGGCCAGGAAATGTTTGCGACGGGCACGCCATCCCCATTATCACATTTGGTTGCATTTGTATTGTCATGTAATGTTTCATACAATGGCTGGGAGCTGTGGACCACTGGATATCTAGAGGGTCGGTCGGCAGGCATCACTTTGGGCTGCAGCCAATGTTGTACTGAAAAAACGAATTATAAACTACTCCCAACACAGCCAGCTAGTTGAATATACGTGTCTGGGGAAAAAACAGGGCACATGGTGCAACCCTTACCCAGTGCTTCTCATGAATTATAATACAGTTAAGGTCTGATAATATATGCCTGAAGGGTGCAAAATTAAAGATCAAGATTAGTCCGCAGGATCGAAAAGCAAAAATAATGGAGATTATGTAATCTACATAGCAGAGCCCTGTGGCTTTTCTGCACAGGTATGTCACAGTCGTACTTCCACAGGTATGTCACAGTCGTACCTCCGGACATGCAACACCAGTTCTCTTGCATGCTAGCCATGTCAGTCAAGCAGTGGGAAAACTGCTTCCTTTCTCCGGCTCAGATCATCCAGAAGGCCCACATGTCATCCTAGCCATCCCAGATCCTCACGAGTCTATAGGAAAGTCAGCTCTGTACGCACTGTGGGTTCCCCATCAGTGCCAGGTCCACACTATATCCCAGCTTCTGTTCTTTGACCCCCAGTGGGATCTGCCTCCTCTTGTTGTTTGGCTTGTAACCTAGTCAAAGCGTCCATAAATGTAGTTAAGGTTACATTGATGCCAAAGAGGTATCCCACAATTGCCTCTGAGCACACTGCCACCGTCATGTTATCAAATGTCTCATTGATAGCAGGTGCAACTCAGCTGGTATGTTTGAACTGATCCATGAAACCCTATTGCGAACATTAACTGCCTACGAATGTACTGGGGCTCTAACGGGTCTATGTGTAAACGTCCGCAGGAGAATGTATCAGCAAAAAGTCATTTTTCAAAATATAGTCATTCAATACAAGCAATCCAAAGTGTGAAAATGTTGCCAGTAATATCGTCGACAAAAAAACGATTTTTAAATACACAATACTACAAGGCTGTAACCCTAAATATGACCCAACCCTCTAACAAAACCTCCACAATCCCCCTAACTCCATTCCTAAACCTTCCCCTAACTCTAATTGCAACCCTTATCCTACCCTGAACTCTTACAGAACACTAATCCTTCAGCATGATGAAGTATTTTATTTGCATGTTACTAAATAGAAACTAAATAGAAAATGAACAGTGAACATATCTCCAACCCCATCACCAACTTGCCACAAATTACATAGCCCTTGCCCTAACCCATACCCTTGCTCTAATATTAACCTTAGCCTAACTGCAACTCTAATACTTACCCTAATGCTTCCTTCACCCTAACCACTTGGTTTATCCTAACCGCTATCCTACATCAAAATTACCAGCTCTCTCAAACCTCCCTATCCCTTTCTTTAACACTTACCCAAGCCATTACTCTATTATGGCCTAGCCTTACTATACTGACAATTAACCAGACACTAATCTACCGTAACGACTTATCAAATCCCAACATATGTACTCTATTCCCTAGCCTTACCCAAACCCCTATCCTAACCATAAACCAGGCAATCACAAGACCACCAAGCCCTCCTTAACCCTAACAATTACCCTTGCAGCAGTACATTTGTGTCTACTTTTCAGCTGCATTAATTGACTTCATTTTGCTTGGCAACGTTTTCACTGCAGAGGTATTTTCACGCCAACTTTTTCTCTGACTACATGCTGGATACATTTTCACTAGATACCGCTCTAACCTAGCTATCTTGAAAATTAGCCGTACAACTTGCTGCTTGATGACAAAGTTCCTAGCACAACTCTTGGATAGCACCAATGGGGTCTGAGGGCATTCAATATTAAAGTCCACTTTTTAATGACAACACTATGCCCACACACAACCAGACTAGTTCAGAAGATATCGGGTGACCGTCTGAGACCTACATACGCAATGTGATGAATCCTATGGCATCCTCACAGAATCTCAGCCTAAAGTTTCCTCCCAGGTGACCAGGGGGAAGGCAGCCCCTACCTGGTCCTAACCCTGGGGGTGGTATTTTCCGGGTGGGTCAGCTGAGAGGAGAAGGCCACCAAGGGAGTAGGTTGACTCTGTTAGTCTTCCATTGTTGAGATTTCTCCAATACTAGAATACCTAATGGGTTTTATCATAGTAAGGCTTCCCTTCCCAAAATTACCCACATTGTCAGTTGTGAAAACCCTTGTAGTAAACATAACAGTGATATATGTAAAGGTCAGGGAATTAATACACTTATTTCTGATCATTTTAATTCCACTTCAGGATTGAATTATGAAAACAATAACCAACCCTTAAATCATTTGAAAGCTTCCTCTATTAGTATACTCTATAAAACATTAAGGGTGAAATAAATGATGTTGGAATTAATAAGAACATTAGGAAATTAAAGTCCCATAATGCTCTTAGTACTGAAATGCTGAAATGAGGAAGAGGGGCTCAGAGTTGCAGTACTGTAGTATGCAGTCTAGTGGTTACAAAGACCCACGCCTGAGCAAGACTTTTTAAAATGTAAAGCCCCTTCAGGTGCAGGCCATTGCTGAGAAGCAGTGGGAGCAGCAGAAGCAGGAGGAAGAAGATGCCGGAGCCGCCGCTGTGTTGTCAGCAGAACACGGTATTGAGAGAGTTGCAGAAGTCGGGAGTCCTGAATGCAGGGAATGCGCAGTGAGAAGCGGTGCTGGAACTAGCTGTCCCATAGGAAAGAGAAGCTCTCCTTGTCCTGCATACTACTCCAGCGGGTGGCGTTCGCCGGACTAAGGTAGGAGCCCAGAAAGCTCCCTTTTCATGAAGCGCGAGCAGCGGTAGTGTTACCATAGCTGTTAGACACATAGACAATACCAACGAGAGAAAAAGTCAAAGCAGCAGTGGCTCCAACGGAAGTGCAAGGAAAGGCCCTTCGCTAGCTAACCCCTGGGTGCTCCGAAATAGACCGCTGGCTCAAAACAAACCTTTTGAATACCGAACTGATGAATTAAAGCATTTTGGACGCAATTCTCATATTAAGAGAGATCGAGTGGAAGTATATTGTAACGACCATTGCAAAAGTAAAAGTGGGACAATATTCAAACCAAATGAATGCAATCTACAAAAAGGGAGATTACCTGTAAGGGAAGATTACAACCAGCATTGCCTAAGCCAAAGAAAGGCAATTATAAATAAAAGGGGAAACGGCTTCCCTAATAGGGAAACCTGAAAAAGAAACATTACCAGCAGCTAATTGGTGGTGTAGAGGGAATCCAAAAGTTGCAGGAGAGAAGGCCTCCTTGTAGGAATCATCAGGGGGGAGAGGAATATACCCGGCATTGCCTGTGACAAACAAATCAGTGGGAAAGACAATGTCAATGTGTACTGTACTCTTGTGGAAGATGTGAACCCCTTTGTTGCTATTGGAAGTCAAAGACTTATCCAAAAAGCAGTTTTAATGTAACTTTCCCCGTTGAGGATTTAAGTGTGGAAAGTGTGAAGCAAGTCTCATCACAAAGTGCTTGAAGTAGTGGTAGGAGTTTTGTCCTGGTAGGCAAGTATACCAGGAAAGGGACAATTAGTGGTAAGTCCTGGCAGGTTAGTGTACCAGGAAGATAATTGAAGTACTGCAGTGTGGTAGAAGGTTGTGGTGGAAAGAAAGTGTCAATGCCACTAATGGGTTACGATGAACTGTTGAAAAACCATCCTGACAAAGCTTTATTGTTTATGAGGAAATGTGAAAGTGGTTGTTCTTCAAAGAAGAGCAATTACATTGAATACTGACAGGATGTGTGAAGACAACATATTTTTGGTTTGTCAAGCAAGAGCTTGTGGAAACTTAGACAAACATTTTGAAGAGTGTTAAATCCTGCTTAAAAATAAGACATTCCAAGTGCCAAGTGAAGGACTTGTCGAATGAAAAGAACTTTGCATTGTATTTGGAATGGAACTTGGCTATCGAAAATAACTTTATTGATTTGAACTTTGGTTTGAAATATCCTTAATTAATCTAGGGAAGGGTATCTGACCCTGGTTACAATGATACATATTTACAAAGTTTGTGTTTGAATATAACTGTTATTTTATTGAGTGTAAGCAGCCATTTGCTACCAGTATGATTTGTTGTATGTATAAGTGTGAGGGACAGATACCTTTTGATATTAGAGTGTTTTCCTTTGTCTTAGTTTGACAGGTAGGGAAATCCTATTTTGGTTAGGGCAAGTGAGGTGTTTATCGCACCCTTATTATTTAATTAAATGGCTACTTGTAAGAAAACTCTATCTACTTGTCCGTCTCACATTTCTGACCACCGACGCCAAGACCACACTAACCCTAATGCCTCCAATCTGGTCCATGCTGACCTGACAACCCTGGTTATCCTGCTAGTCCTATGGTTCAGGCATGACAGTACACCCTTCACTCTACCACAGAGGACTAGCTTATCAATACATTTGTGATAAATGGCAACCTGTTTGCAAAATGTGAATAAAACAGGTGGGTGTGTCCAGAAAACATGCAAAATCGAGATGAGCCAGACACTGTGGTAGTTTGATTAAACAAGAGTTTATTAGGAACAGTTACAATGGTGGGCCAAACAAGCAAATAGCAAAACTTACAAAACAGGCTGGTTTTTCCTCTAGTTTAACTGATGAGTCTTTTTAGTTGCACATCCCCTGTCCGGGTCCCTATTTCAGAGGGTTTGGTTAGTTGAGTCACTAACATAGTGTATGCTAAGCTCGCTCGTCAATGGAGATCTGGGTAAGATAACAGCTGGCAAAACCCTAGAGCTCCCACCATGGAGGGTGACAAGCTCGTTTTGTCTGTAGGCTAAGGGTTAGGATTCTCACAAACCTCCCAAAGTTGGGATACTGGATCGGTTTCCCCAAACCATTTTCTTTGCTTCCCAGCAAATTGCAACAATCCTGTGTCAAGGGGTAACTCACCTGCACACCTGTCTCAAATTTCTTCTCCTGTGCTCCCTAAATGCTTCATACATTCTCGTGCCTCAACGACTCCTAGGCTTTCCCATGTTAGGCTTTAGTCTGTCCTCCTTTGCTCCTCTCCGAGTCAGTTCACCAATGTCTTCCTCTCCAACCTGCTTCCGGTTTGCTATCTCCCCACCTTCTCAATAAGGTTCTTTCTTCCCTCCTCCTTTCCCTCTAGAAAACCACTTTCTGGCCTCCTTCCTCCTCCCCTCTCTGCACTCTTTCCGCTTCTACTCTCCTTACTTCTTCCATATCCTTTCACCTCGCTCCTTTCACCTCACCCCTTCCACCTCCCTCTCCTTTCTCTCCTACCACCTTCACCACCTATCTCCAACTCTGTGGCTTGGTTGCACGTTCCTGACACCCACACCATGGTCAGAATGGGAAGCTTTCTTATAGGAACTCAACCTCCGTCCGGTTCCGGAGGCCATCCTAATCTCGAGTAAGAACAGGTGTGTGCAATGATTGCTCTCGAAATTGATTGGAGCAACTCCAATTGGTTGTTAACCCCAGCTATTTTTGCTAATTACCTGCTGTTATACACAGCAACAAGAACCAACCCCGAATTAGACTTTGTCACTACCTTGAAAGGCAGTCACGCAGTCCACATGTGGCAGGGCGCTCCGTGTTCATGCTCCTGCTGCCACACAGAGAGCACTCCCTATGAATCCTACTGACTGCCCCAATCACTGTTGTGAAATGAAGTAAGACTGTGATTCTCCCCTCTCTGGGACACCTCAAGAGGGGGCCATGAAGTGAGGAAATTGTATGTATTCTCCCGGCATATGGAATTTCACTTTAATGGGCTGGGAATTCACATGAATGAGGCAAGTGACAGCCCCATGCCGCAGAGATGGGGATGAAGGTGGTCCCCATGTATCTCATCTGACGTAGCAAGTGGTGGTACTGAGTTCCCGTGCCACCCCATTAAATGCCCACAGGCAAAGGCAGGGGACTTTGTCACATTTCCCAAGACCTATCACTCACTCTGTAACTTTCCCACTGAAGCAGATACTGCATACCACCCAATAAATGTGACCATTATCATTTACAGAAATGTTACATTCTTCATGACCTTTTTCTGACACAGAAGCAAGGGTAACAAAATGCTATTCAAAAGGATCCTTATCCAGATACTTAACTTTGTTCGCATGAAATACTGGATGAAACTTCCAATTAACATGTATTTATTTGTACATTTGTAGAGCGTGCAAAACCCCTAGGCATCTAGGCCCTGGTTACATACTGGAGAATGGTGAGAGTGTCGGTTAAAAAGGGAGGTTTTGAGATTTTTTTTGAAGAATTGGAAGGAAGGTTTGCATCTGAAGACAGGGGGGAGGTTGTTCCACAGAGTGGGGGCACGAGCTGTGAACCTGGCTCCGCCCGCCTTTTTCCTGTTGAAGCTAGATGTAGTAAGGCGATGCTGTTATGCAGTTCTTGTTGGTCTGGTGGAGGTGTGTCTTTTGATTTTGGTTGCGAGATAGTGGGGGCCTCATTGGAGAGGGACCGGTGATGGTAAGAATCTTAAAGTTGATTCAGTCTTTGACGGGTAGCCAGTGGGTGGCTTTTCTTGCCTCAGAGATGTGGGCATGCTTGCCGATGTCCATTGCCACACGGAGGGCGTTATTTTGGGTGCTTTGAAGTTTGTGCAGGTTCCTTTCCGAGGTGCCACAGAGAAGTGTGTTGGAGTAGTCCAGTTTCAATCCTATTAGTGCATGGGAGATTTTGAGACTGTTCTGGGGGTGAGGAAGGGTTTGCTGTCAGTAGTTTGGTACTTAACCTGAGGAGGAGGCAATGAAATGAATGTGTCTGGTCATACAGATCGAGGCGTCAAAGTACACGCCTGGGTTTTGACGGAGGAAGCAATGTGTGTAGCCATCAATAGTGAAGGTTTTGGAGGCTTTATGTAGGTTTTTTAGGCTTTATGTAGTTTGCAGAGGCAGTTTAGGGTGCCAACGATGAGGAGCGTGGGCTTCTCATGGTTGAGGCATAAACCGGTGAGCGGCCATAGTTTTGCAGGTGGCGTTGATTCGGAGGGTGTCTGTTGGGTGGTCGCTTGTGTGGGGAATGAGGATCTGTGTGCTATCCTGCATAGTTGGTTTATGAGACGCAAAGGGATTCTAGGAGGTCGAACAGGGGCTTGGTATGAAATTATACAAGGTGGGCGAGATATTGAGTGGAGAGATCCAGGGGTGAAGAATACTCGCCCAAAGTAAAACCAGCATCAGCGGATATTAAGTGGCTTGAACAATTAGAAGACATCCCATTGAAAAGCTCTGTTTTGCTTGACCTTCTGGTCATAGTGCGGCTTTCATAATGGCTTATGTACTAGATTTTCTTAAAATGGGGTATGATTTTACCCGATTTGAGGCTAAGCCAGCCAATGTGGATGGCAGAAAACAACCAAAGATGACCATTAACCAATCTGGCCGCAGATTACAGTATGAACCCGTTAACATAGTGACTGCCAATCCTCAGATCTTGAACATAGATTGTGACTGGTTACCTGGGTTTCTCCAACCTGATCCATTGGACGAAGTGGGTGGGAGTGGTTGGGAGCGGTGCTCCTCTACTTTTTTAAAATTCAGTTTGACTGTTCTTATACTTTTATTTTAAAAAGAAACCGTTACGAAATGGTTTCCTTTTATAATAAAAGTGTAAAGAGAAGTTGAAACTTACACCTCTGTGCACTGGACTGAACTAAAAAGCCGGTGCATTTGTTAAGGGGTTTTTATGGTGCGCTGCAAGGTGTTTTGTGGAGAGTGGGTGCAGGCCAGCAGGGAACATAGTTCCACTACTTCTTTTCGTACACTTCAACTACTGACCTGATTTATTGCAATGACCCTAAAAAGGCCTCAAGGAAGCTGTCTACGTGCTTCTGGAGAATACAGGGATTTGGGAAGTTTATTAATAAGTGTGAAGGAGGATGCTGCTTTTTATCTAATAATGTGTTCCTGGTGCAGGAGAGTTGGCTTCTTTCAGAGATATTGGTGGGCGGTTACAAAATCTTTGACTGAAAAGCCCGAAAGGGCTTAAAAGGGGAGACCCATGGGAGGTCTATTTACAGGAATTTCGAGCCACTTCGAATGAAAAGGTGTTCTCAGTTAATTTATCTCCATAGATACTACTGAAATAAGTAACACTCAATAAAGATCTTATTGGGATCATTATTAACATCTTTGACCCCTGAGGGGGGATTCAGAGACTATCACAGACTATCCTGGAAATCTTAGAGGCCGTTTTAGAAATGTACACATTTAACCAAAAGAAAGCCTTTGTATTGATAGCAGAGGATATTAATGCACGTTGCTGTGAGCCCACCGATGGCTCGCTTGGGCTAGGCCCTTCTGGAGTTCCGGCTGCCCACACTTATGACACCAAACGACTATTTAAAAATAATATATGCATGCTGAACGGTCGCACTCCGAGTGATATACCGGGCACTTTCACTTTGATAATGGGTGACAAGAAATCCACCCTTGATTTCCTTTTCATTACATGGAAAGATTTCCACCCAGTTGACTTCCTTGAAATAGCCCACAATCAACGTATCAATCATGCACTCATCTCCCTGACATTATCCCTTGAGACCAAATCTCCTTGCATGGGGAAAATAGGACTAGTGAAGGCCAATACTAGAAGTAATAGGGTGAGATGGATTGCTGCAAACATTCGCGAAATCAATGGCCATATTAATGGTTTAAGTATGGACATTTTATCCATGCTTGATCATTGCACTGTAGAAGACTATTCAGAGTAGATCTATGGCCTGGTTGCTAGATTTGGTCAGATTACCCAAAGCAGTCAATTGGAATATCCCAAAGGCTGGCAACCATTTGATGTGCATATCTCATATAACAAACGGAACATGAGAAGAGATTCATAATATCAGGGCCAATTCCTTACCAGTTGTAGTGAAACTGGTGTGAATTAGGACGAGGAAGAACTGGTATGGTAACTGGCTACTCAGTTACAAACAGTCAGAGCGCACTGCACAGTGGCAAGTAATGCTGCGCACCATGGCCAGAGATGAAACAAAAAAAAATGGAATCTGGTTATCAAATCGGCTGAACCTACCGTTGATTCCTTAGTCACTACTGTGGATGAAGAATCATGGTGCAGGCATATCAGTACCCTTTGAAATGGGGAAATAGAGTTTCAGGTTCCCACTAATTATCTAAATACTCCTCTTGATATAAACTGGTCGACGGTCGATGCTATCACCGGCTTAATACATTTTTTTAAAAGAATCATGAGCGCCAGGACCCAATGGCCTGGCGAATGTAGTTTTAAAAAATAATAGTGAAATTTGGGCTACAATATTCGCTACTTTTTTAAACAAAAGTGTTCACACTAATCGCAAACCCGCTTTTTAGAAGGAATTCTTTATAGTACCGGCCTATAAGGAAAATGATCGTACGGATCCTTCCAACTACAGACATCTGGCCTTACTAGATTTCCAGGAAAATATTTTTGCTAACATTCTGTTAAGGGAATTAACCAATTGGGCAGCGGAGAAACCGCTTTTAAAACCCCTTCAAGAGGGCTTTAGAAAGGGGCACAGGACTTCCCACAACATCTTTTTGCTCAGACTCCTCACTAGGGAGGGCAGAGCTGGGAATGTCCCCTTATATGCCGCCTTTATAGACTACTCTGCAACCTTCAACTCAGTTAATAGGCCCCTTTTATGGGCCAAACTAGATGGTTGGGGTGTGCCAAAGGGGCTCCTTAATATGTTAGTACAGCTCTGTACTGGCACTATGGTCATGGTTAAGCTAGATAACCAGGGACATATTACAGGGAAGACCAGCACTAACTGGGGCCTGAAGCAGGGATGCCCGTTGGCACCACTTTTGTTCAAACTTTACATTGCAGACATGCCAGATAGGCTAAAAGAAATTAATCATTTTCCTCTCAGGATCATGGGCACACATGTAAGATGGTTGGGTTATGTAGATGATATTGCCTATTGGATCATCGTCCAGTAGGACTCAGGAGATCACTTAATGCCCTGTTGAAGTTTTCAACTGAGCATGACCTAACCATCAATCTGTCCAAAAGTAAGATAATGTATTTTGATAGAAGGAAAACTGGTCTTTCCGACAACTGGCCTTTGGTTAATTTCAACTTGGAACATGTTGGTACTTATATATATATATACTTGGGCACCCTTTTTCATAATAAGAAGTGAACACGCCATCTGGGAGTACATCACGACTAAAGTCTTGAGAAAACTGGGAACACTTAGACATTTGACAACACAATTTTGTGTGTTTTATGTAATATCCAGTCTATTGCATTACATGGTATGAATGTGGGCCTGGAACCCTTCAGACAGAAACAGATTGGACTTGTTAGGGGGTATTATACCGAGGAAGATTCTAAGTCTTGTTTGAGGGATCAGAAATGTGAGACGGACACGCAGGTATAGGTTTCTCACAAGTTGCCTTTATTATTAAATAAAAAGGGATGAGACAAACACCTATCTTACCCTAGACAATAAGGATTTCCCTTCTTAACAAACTAAGACTAAAAGAAAATTAACTAATCCCCAAAAGTATCTGTCCCTCACACTAATAGATGCAACACAATCATACAGGAATTATTTGGCCATTTAAACTTCACAAAATAACATATAACATCCTCAAATACAAATATTATATTCAGGAATCCGTGTGACCAGGGTTGGATCCTCTTCCACGGGATCAAGTCAGGATTTTCCAAACAAAAGTTCAATTTCTGAAAGGTTCTTTGCACAAACCAAGTTCCACTCCAGGTAAAAATTAAAGTTCTTTTCATTCAATATCCTTCACTTGGCAAAGTGATTGTCTTAGTTCAAAGGGTGTTTCACACTTGTAAACAATAGTTAAAGTTTCCACAACATTCTGCCTGGTAAAACAAAAGACGTTCTCTTCTCACAGCAAATTAGAGATCAAGGTAAATGTTCTCTGAAGATCACTCCGTTTTTATCACGTTCTATTCCTTCTTTAGAACCAACATCTTAGTCAGGATGATTATACAACAGTTCATCAAACACTGTAATGGATTTGCCACTTATTTCCTCCAAAACCTTCTACCACATTCACAGTACTTCAAGTTATCTTCTTCCTGGTCTACTCACCTGCCAGGACTAACCACTATTGGTCCCTTTCCTGGTTTACTCTCCTGCCAGAATAAAACTCATACTACTACAACTTGTACTCTGTGGCAAAGCTTGGTAACACAATTGGCATACAGTTTCTTTCTTCAACATACTGTACAAAAGGATAATAATTTTCACAGTGATCTGTTTGCCCTAAGCAATGCAGGTTACACTTCTCTCCCCCTGTTCCTTGTTATAAGGAGGCCTTCTCTCCTGCTGTATTTGATTTTCTTTTACACAAGCTCTTGGCTGTGGGTAATGTGGATTACAACTTCCTCCCTCAAGGTATCGTGTTATGGGACTGTCCAATTCAAATAACCTTTTTGTCCCTCTCAGCTTTCTTGGGGTTTGGCAATGTAAGTTATGCTGTCCCCTTTTTAGATGTCCCTCTTCAGGAAAGTTGTATCTCCTTTGGGTGAATATTGCCCCTCTTTGACTTGGTCAATGCAAACTATAATATTCCTGTTTTGGCTATTCCCCAATTTGGCTTTGGCAATGCGGGTTACAGTGTAGAGAAGGAACCAAGTACCCCCACCTCAACCATCTCGCCCATATTGCCTATATGTTGGGAACCATAGTTTGAGACACATGCAGTACCAGTGAAAATACCGATACCAAGGAGAATCCTGGAGGCAAGGTTCCCATTGAGAAAGCCATACTTGCACACGAGGCAGTATGATGGTCATTTGAATGTAATCCCAGAAGAAGCAGGACCAATAAATGAAAGCGTAGATTGGTGACATCACACAAAGTAATACTGACGTAAGGTGTTTAAGGTGTCAAGATAGTATCAAAGATAAGTGACTGACACCTCGGGCTCGAGATGAAGAAACTTATGCTACAGAAACGATAAAGATATCAAGTCATTTTACATGTGTACAGATGCAAATAAACGCAAGTAGGCGAAGTATTCGCAAGGCTCGCTATGTAGTGAATAGATTGCGGCATGCGCCAACGTATACATATATAGGAATGAAGTAAAGAATGGATGTTTCCACGACGTGTTATAGCAGAACTGGACCAAAGAAGGAAGGCCTTTTTCCAGTGTGTCGCAGTTGAAAAACAACAGAATTGCAGAAGTGAATCTCAGAAAGGCAAGGCTGGATGAGCCCCAAGAAGCCAAGGTCTTATCAGACTGGTATGAGCTGATATTAGTTACAATCGTGTGAAAGAATGAAACTCCTGTTCAGAAGGAATGGACAAAAACAAGGAAGACGTCAGAGGTCTATTAAAAAATTGTATTTAAATGCACTAGAGGTCAAATTTGTGGTCTTCAGTCACGTGGATGGATGAAGTTGGGCAATCATGATGAACCACACCTACGCAGAGAGGCAGAGCGTGCCTCTACTCCCCTGTATTCTCCAGGGCAAGGAACATTTCCAAGGCCAAGCTCAAAGCCTTAATTGACATACAGACCACTGAGGTGATGATAGATGATATGCTAATTGGTATGAAGCTATGGTTATGACCAGCTCACCAAATCCAGCTTGCGTGCTGCTAACGTGGGTGGAAAAGTACTGACGGATGTAAGAGTACCAAACCAATTGTAGGGGGCTGCATGATTGAGAGCCCTATAGTTTGTGTAACCAATAGGACATTGTGTATTTAGTGACATTCATGTGACCTGTGAGGGGAGGGCTTAGTTGCCCAACTGATGTTAAGGAGCCTATCACTTACTTAGACTAGTATGGAACGTATACTTAGATGTTCTTAGATAAGCCTATGACATTTGCCACTAAGTATTTGTAGTTTGCCACGTAGGATGACGTTAGTAATTACGTAGGTTAACGTCATCAATGACAAGTTTTTACTATAAGGATGATGTTTTTTCTGAAGCAAATTGAGAGACCATCCTATGAGACGTCCGTTGATGTCCGTTGTACTCCCTGTTTTCAAAAATTGATATTAAAATAGTTAACTTTTGCCAACTTCCTGAGTCGTTTTTGATTATTGATGTTTGAGTAACTTCTGCAGCCCCATTCATCTCAAAGTATTGGTACCTCGTCTTAAAGGGCTGGGTCAGCTGTCCCGGTTCACATGGTAGTGGAGAGGGTGGTTGAAAAGCCATCTACCTAAGTAAGCTTTGGGTTCCCGGCAATATCGCATGTCCTCTGCCATTCGGCGGAAAGGACGTGAAGCTCCCTGTAGATAGCGGAAATAGGTTTTTGATAAGGAGGAGGCGATCCCAAGAGCCGGAAGTCGAAAAAGCGAATTGTAAGTAATACTGAGTGAGGTGGCAAAATTGTGAATGGGCAGTGATTGGAGAAAGTGATAAGGGGAAACAAGTAACAGAGGGAGGTTGGGTTAAAAGACAACTCGAGACGATGAGCGTCGAGTTATTAAGTATTTGAATTGAGGAGAGGAGCCAAGCAATTAAGACACTGTGAGACAAAGAACGTCACATTAGAGTAAGCCCAGTGTCCTGCATCATAACACGTAACAGAAGGAGTCGTATCTAGAGTCCCATTAGCGGATGATGTAGGCTACAGACTTGTTTAAAGACTTGTCTAAAGAGAACGACTCACATCCCAATCGGGGTATTTTTTAGGGGCGAGGTTAAGTCTCACGGATCGCAGACTGAGGTACATGTGGCCGGTCGAGTATGTCAGTTTGTTTGTTGATGTGTTGTATAGATATATGTGTGGTGAAGAAATATTAGATGAAGTAAGAGGTGTAAAAAGGAAAACATGAGATTTAAGAGTTCATTATTTATTTGTTGAAATTAACTTGATGTGTTTAGTAAATAAGTAGATTGGAGTAAAACGTGATATAAAGGGTTTGGAGCTGCGATGATTGGTGCATGCTCTTATTGTATTATTTTTCTGAAAAACTTATTTTTGAAAAAGTGCAGAGTCTAAAGGTGAGTATTGACAGTCAAGTGTGATAAGTCAAAATGGAGGATATTACTCCATTTACACATCTATGCAAGCAGTTGCTAAACATGCACCTAAGCTTAAACAGTACAGTGCGGAATGGTTTAAAGGCATGGCAGACAAGATGCTCATGCCATGGCCACAAGAGGAATCACTTTCAAAGGCAGATTTGCAACACATGACAACATATTTGCATGCAGCATACACGGAAAGAAGTTAGATAAAAGGCTAGCGAGCTTAGAGCTCTGGAAAATGTACCAGGAGGAAAAAGAAGAGTCGCCTCCTAAAGACTGGATACTTAATATATGCAAAGAAGGTAGTGAGGAGCCTTCTGCTCCCCCCGCTGCATCTGAAGCAAAAGGAGATAGTATAAATTATGATGGAGTATACCCATGAA
The DNA here is from genome assembly GCF_040938575.1 of Ambystoma mexicanum. Lineage (NCBI taxonomy): Eukaryota > Metazoa > Chordata > Amphibia > Caudata > Ambystomatidae > Ambystoma > Ambystoma mexicanum. The sequence continues at coordinate 190,222,939 of NC_090932.1, forward strand.
TAGAACGTAAGGCAGCAGCAGGGTACAGCAATCCAGCATATGAGTCGCCTGCGCATAGCAGCGACGAGAGTACTGAGAAGATTCCTGAAAGAGAGGTGATCTCTAAAATCTCAAGGGACAAAGAGAGAAGGGACAAAGAGAGAAGTGACCGACCATGTACATCCTTAGATATAGGAAGAGAAATAAAGAGATGAAGGGAGAAAAGGATAAGGCTGATGAGGTAGCGCTCATACAGAACGAATGGATGGGTGGTCAGATTTTGCTCAAACTTGATGGTAAAAGCATTGAGGAAGTAAGGCAAAGAAAAGATCGAGACGAACAAGACAGAAAAGATAAGAATGGAGAGGAACAAGGGAAAGAGGATGGGGCAAAAAGGAAGGATAGACAAGGACGAGAACAGTTGTGCCAGGATGAACAACTAAAAAAGCATGAAAGGGCAAAAGAACAGAGGAAATATGACAACAGAGGGCAATTGAAGAACGAGAAAGGCTAGAAAGAAAAAGAGAGGAACAGGAAGAACACAAATTAAGGGATAAAAGGATACAAAGACATAGGGACGAAGAAATACAAAGGGCAAATGAGAAAAGAGATTTGAAAAGAAAGGAGGAAGAAAGAGTGAGAGAAGAAGCAAGGAAACCAAGATAGCTTGATGATGAAATAGAACGAAAGAGAAGACAGAGAGCACACGATGTTGAGCGTGTAGAAAAATAATTAATGGATCCTAATCCAGTAGTAGCATGGGAGAATATAGAAGAATTCTTCCCGACACATGAACCAATGCATGGTCCGTGTAGAGCAAATCTAGAGGATGAGTTTGACTCTAGAAGCAACAGGGACACAATCGATAGTCTATAATGATATGAGGACTAAGATGGAACTGAAGGGAAAGGGTAAAAACAATCGATTTGAAAGTACACAGTTGTACGACAGAGAGGGAGGCTTGTGTAGTTTTTAGCCTAGTCTTTAGACACACTAACTCTGAATAGAGACGAAGAGGAGGGAAGCCATACAATTTGAGGACAGGATATGTCATACAGAGACAGGGAAACCTTCCGTGGGGAGGAGGGAGGTAATGCATGTGGTCCCGAGAGATGTTCTCTGATGGACAAAGAAGTGATATGGTCAGATCTAGATCTACCAAAATGTATGGTGTAAGAATCTCTGAAACGACTAGATCACCCTAGAGGGAGATCCCACAGTGAGAGGAGGGACTCACCACCTTATGTGAGCAGATTGAGATCGCTGCCAGTAAGGAAGCAGTGCGAAACCATTATGCACAGACAGACGATGGGATGAGTGTGAATTTGGGATATCGCAGTTTCCTTTGTTAGAGAAAGGAGGAGCCAGACCACAATATATACCATAGCCACAGATGGGTAAGGACAGTTTAAGGTGTAAACTCCAGAGTTTAACTTCTGGCGCTGGGAAATGGATACATGAGTTAGAAAAAATGACAGGAGGAAACACGTTAGCTATAGGAGACAATAACGGTCTTCTATCTGCTATTCTTAGGGAGAGAGCAGACAATGTTTGGTCAAGAGCAGAATACTTGAGTGTCACTATGCAGAACCCGGCTCACGATGGAGCACCATTTATAACTGTATAGCGGCAGTCTGGAAAGCGCTCAGAGTGCTGTATGATATGGGAGCTATAATGACGGAAAAGATGCAGGAAGGGGATGATCCTCTTGTTTACATCCAGAATATTCAGGAAGAATGGAGCTTGGAGACTCGCGAGCCTTGAGGGAAATCTATACCTTTATTGTATCATATACCATGCGAAGGGCAGCCTGAGCCAGTACAAAAGCAGCTCAAGAAGTTAGTGGCCATGGAAGCGAAGCCATGGTCATAAATTCAGCTGACCATTGCGCATTACTGCAGACTGTTGCAGGAGAAGAATCAAAAGAAAGAGGACGCTAAGAAAGGCGAAGAAGCTAAATTAGTGCTGAAAAAATGCAGCGAATGCAACCAGGTTTTCAAACACAGCAGACAATAATGAATCTGCCGCAAGGGCAGTCACAGCATTCGCCCATGCAGATGCAACAGGGCCGAAGTACAGGACAGTTAATGATTCCTAGGATATGGGGTGTCACCGTCGAAGGAGGAAATCACAGGTACAGGAATAAGCATATCCCCACAATAGGGCCGCTTACTGGGAGACTTGATGTGTTCAATACTATCAGTAACGCCCAATCTTCAAGAGGAACAGAGGGTTGACGTCAATATAGGAGGCAAATCTTTTTCTTTTTTAGTAGACACAGGGGCAACACGCTCATATATATGACAGGGGAAATTTACGTTATTGGGGAATGTCATGAATGCTCAAGGTTTCACAGGAGCTACAAGTAGAGTCCCTCTTACTGAAAAATTGCCAGTCTCTATAGGAGAATGTGGCATGTCTCTAACATTATTATATTCAAGACAGACGCCTGTTAATATATTACTTAGAGATCTAATGACAAAATTGAACATGACAATTTCATTTACTGATGAAGGCATAATATGTTCAATGCCAGGAATGCATTATTTAAATGTGAGTGAATTTATCATGGCATTCACGGGATAAATGGCCATACGAGGAGTACCATAAGTACCAGAGGTTTTTTACTATGGCGTACGCATTTTGTTAACATGGCTACCAGGTTTAGTGGGTAAAACTGTGAGACTACTTAATGAGTTTTTATTCAGACCAAGGATACCTATGGATGAAGAGGGAGGACGAGTCTTTCCCTTAGAATTACAAGCAGTCATAGTGCGGGGGGAAATGGCTTTGCTTGATGGAACTGATTATGAAGGAAGACGATGGTGCACATTAATTGACATTGGGGATGGTTATAGATTGACTGACGTCACTGACGAGGATATGTTTAAAGACCATCCGCCAGATGACGAAGTAGTATTTGAAATTAGTATTACTTAAGTGAGAGCAATCAAACGTGAGGTTCCTCAGAAAATGATGTTAGCATTGAAACATCCTGAGTTTTTCGATGAAGATATGGCAAAGGTGCCAGCTTCATTATGTACTACAGGCCCCTAAAAGGTAGGCCTATTGAAGGGGGCTGGAGAAGTTAAGATTAAATTGAAATCAGTAGCAATTTTATCTCGAGCACAACAGTATCCCATGTCTCGAGAGGCAGATGATTGTATTTGTAAGATGATATCCGCCAAAAACAAGGTATTTTAGTGACATCAGAGTCACCATGTGATACGTCAGTGCACCCTATCCCAAAATCTAAGGGGGGTTGTGGTGTTTAATTCAGGATTTACACCCGATTAACTAGATTGTAGAGGCCGAGTTTCCTCTAGTTCCTAATCCTGCAACAATCTTATGTAGTATCTCTGTTGAGGCACGATAATTCACTGTGATTGACTTGAAAGATGTGTTTTTCTCAATCCCATTGCATAAGGATTCTCAAGATCTGACGTAATTTACGTTTCGTCAGACTAAGTTAAAAAGCATGAGATTGCCTCAGGGGTACTGCGAGTCTCCATCGATTTTCAATAGAGTCCTGCAGATGGACTTAAGCAATATTGATTTAGAAAGTGTTGTGTTGCAATACGTGGATGACATATTGGTCTGTAGCACCTCAGAAGAAGAGTGCAGATGTGACTCAGTTCACCTGATGATTATTCTTGCAGAGATAGGATATAAAGTAGATAAGGAGAAATTGCAGTACTGCCAAGAGGAAGTATTGTACATCGGTCAGTTAATTTTGCATGAAGGAAAGAAAGTGTCCCCTGAGAGAGCTGAGGCCATTTTGAAAACAACAAAGCCACATACGATAAAGCACATGCAAAGGTTTTTGGGACTATGCAATTATGTGAGAACATGGGTCTTTGATTACAGTTCATATATAAGGCCCTTGTTGCAGGCTCTGAAAAAAGCACAGGCAACCCAGGAAAAAAAATGTCTGGACTGAGGAAATGGAGGAAGGGTTTGATGAGTTGAAAAAGGCAATTTGCACAGCTCCAGTTTTAGGGATTCCTAAAAAACGAGCATGCACATGATTGCTCAAACTATGAGGAATTTTATGATGAGATCCTGAGGGTAAAGGAAAATGCTTGGCAGCTGGAAAGATTCTCTTAGCCGGTTCTTCTAGATTCGATCAAGATAATGGATAGAGATATACAGGTCCCACTGTGGTACAGCACAAGGCAAATGGGGAGTTTGGTATTGATAAGTGCATGACTACCTTCTTACTTTTTGGCACTGGCTGCAGAATTAGTGGCGCTGATTGTCACACTCTAGAATCATGCAGGCCAGGAAGTAACCATGTACAGTGACTCTGCCTACGTGACGCCAATGGTACACGCAGGGTTAGCTTGTTGGAAAAGGATGGGCTTCCTCGGAGCGGACGGCACTCCATTGCAGCATGCCGCCTTATTGGACAGACTTGTTAAAGCACTACAACTCCCAGTAGCCATCACAGTTGTTAAATGCGCAGCTCACAGTAAAAGGGCAGACTTATCTAGTGGAAATCAAGCTGAAGATGAGGAAACAAAGCATATTGCATATTCAGACAGTATCATGAAGTTTTATACGCCTGATGTGAATGAAAGTATGGTGGTGATGATGAGTGTGCCTGATTGTTATAACAACTTGTCCAAAGCTCAGTTAATGGAAATTCAAGGGGAAGCGCTGCATGATGAGAAAGACCTGTGGACGCGCAGGGGGTGTTCTTTAACTCCTTCTGAATCATTGTGGTGACAAGAGAGCACTGGTAAACCGGTGATGCCCTTAGCCTTATTAAGGGTGGTGTTGGAACTGCTACACTAGCCTGCCCATTCCACTAGAGAGAGCCTCCCTGCAACAATTGCAGAGGAATGGTTTGTTCCGAATTTATAAGAACACGTTGCATTTGATGTAGTGAACTGCATCGTATGTCAAAGGTTTACTGCTGGGCACAGGCTGTGTACAGTTAGAAGAGTTATCCCGAGACCTAATGGTCCCTTTCAGCATTTACATATCGACTATGTCGACATGTTACAAGTCTTAATGGATACAGATATATGATTGGAGTTGCATGTCCCTTTTTAAGGTGGATTGAAGCTGGTGCATGACACATCCAGACTCCACCTGCGCAGCAAGATCTTTAGTACGAGAAGTATTTCCTAGATGGGGAATATGTGAAGTATTAAGATCAGATAACGGCCCTCATTTTGTCAATGAAGTCTTTGAACAGATAAGCTTGTTGCTCAGTATAAAGCACAGGTTTTCATCGGCTTATCACATGCAAGCGAACAGCTTCTGTGAGAGACTCAACGGCTTGCTTAAAGAATAGCCAAATTGAAGCTTACCTTGAAGAAAGGATGGTTGCATTACCTACCACTGGCATTGTATGCGTTGAGAAATATACCAGGTTCACCATCTTATGCCCCATGAAATAGTGACAGGGAGGCGGATGACGACACCCCTCACACCTCCATCCAGAACTAGAAGTGATGCCCAGATGACAGCAGACTTGTTAGGAAAGGGTTACATGATTACATAACCTGTATGACTTGAAGTATCTCTGTCATTTCAGATCAGCTCAAACGGAAGGGTTGTGGGGCTCAGAACACAGATGGAGACAATTCAACAACTGGATCTGAAGAATTACGTCTTCCCAAACTTTTCCAAGGGGATCACATCCTGATCAGGAACTTTACGTGTCGATGGCACGAGCTGCGCTTTAACGGCCCATTTGTCGTGGAGGATGTGACGTTGTCAGCAGTGAAAGTACTAGGAAGACGTGCCTAGATATTTCTTGAAGATGTAAAGATCTATGCTGGAGAACACCCTTATCCCCCACCCCTATCGGAAGCAAGCATCAGGGAAGAACCTCAGCACGTGCAGACGAGATCTATGACAAGGAAGAAGGATACAGAAGCTGTCAAATAAATAGATACAGAATACTTAGGACTGTGGCTTGTTTCGGGACACTCTTTTAAGCTGCTTAAAAAGGAGTGAAAGAAGGCTATTTGCTCTTGAGCCACAGGAGTTTGCTAAACATTGGACTGAGACATCCTTAAGTCTTTATCAGGAAGGAAAGAATGCCAGATTTAGATTTCCTTTTCAACGGCTGGAAGAGGGAACCATTCCCCGATTCCTTTCTCACTGAGTTTCTGAATGCCAGATTTAGATTTCCTTTTAGACGACTGGAAGAGGGAACCATTACCCAATTCCTTTCTCACTGAGTTTCTCTTTGGAGGCACCCATGGTGGTGCCCAATGACAACGTTTATCGGATAATTCTTGCTATTTTTCTCTACATTCTTCGTTCTTGCCCTTCGTTGGTGGGGAGAACTACTGATGTTCGTAATTTCCTGCAAGATCCTAAGAATGGCCCAATCGTGAGGAGATTGCTAGCAGCCATAATAGAGCAGGTTCTCCAGCTTCCTGAGTACAGTGGGGAAAACACAAATGCCATTTTCGAATGAAAATGTAGTAGGGTTGGTTTTCCACTACTTGATTGAGGAATGACCACATCTTGTTGGAAGACAAACTGATGCTTGCAAATTTTTTGAGAGATCCGAGGAATACAGTGGCACTTAATTAATTGCTACGCGACATAATCAAACAAATTAATCTATATTCTGAGTGAACACTAAGGACATCCCGAATAAGACTTTTTGAGCGAAGAAATCAAGGTCTACTGTCTGAAGTCTTTTATCACTTGCTGGAGGAGCATCCACATTTCGTCTGGCGAAAGGACGATTCCTTTGTTTACATTGGGAACTTTGTTAGACATCCTGCCATCAGTCAGCTGATCGAGGAACTTGTGGAGCAGATTCAGCATCTTCCAGAATATTGCATGATGTTGCCCGAATAAAAGTTGATTTTTCCTTCCTTAAAAAAGTTGAGAATGGGCAGCATTGATAGTAATAATGTTATGGCCGACAACAAGAGACCTCCACGAAATGCAAGAAGCTACTGTTGTAAGAAGTGGGCCTACCTATATGTAATTTATACATCCATTTTGTTTATAGTGATACTTGTCTCACTTACAGTGCACACTGCTTACTGTTTGGATCCAAATAAAGCAAAGATTCCTGTTTATCTTCCTATGCAGAAGGAGGGTACAGATGTGGAAACTACAAGGCAGCCGAGACCTTATGTAATTGTCCCTACTCTAGAGGTACATTCAAAAGCAATTAGTTCTGTGATAGATAAATCTAGATCTTCATAGCTATTGAAATAGATGTCCAGACAGCACATTGTCTATCACACATAGCATTCTGCCCTACACGGGGTCAGTTCATGGGCCGAACAGCCTATCTTAAATGGGCAACTTAATGGACAGATCCAGAAGCAGATGGTTATGTCCAAGATACAAAGATAAGGTTAAGAGCTCACACCAGGAATCACGTGATCATATACGAAAAGCCTGGAGCGAAAGGAGCTGGAATCAGATGGGAAGTAAACAGAAGACTGCAGAAGAAATTTGAAGATGGAGGAACAGAGGACAGATGCAGATCTGGGGGATCAGTGCTTTCACCAGATGGCTGGGAAGGAGGAGTGGTCATCTGCAGAGCCTGGGTGGTCATTGGTTTCTATCAGCCAACCATTGACATAGTGCAGAATGGATGCAAACCTCTATGGCCGAGACTTGCCAAATTGTTGACATGGGTCGAGATAAAGGAGGACCCTTGTAGAAAGTGCCTTTGGAAAGTGCAAAACTGTGCTTCAGAAATAATGGCTCAAGAAAAGTTGGAGAGAACCAGAACTGTGGTCGAATCTTTAATGTAACAGGAATGAGCATTGGAACAGCAGTGATAATGGATCACCAGTGGGCATGTGGATCCAGAGCTTACATGAAGCTGCCCAAGAACTGGGGAGGACGATGTTCCACAGTAAATGTTCATGTTCCAGCATTGGTGATTCCTAAGAGTGACTTGAACATTGACAACTTTCCAAAAACAGATGCTCACCTGAGGAAGAAGAGATCTGTGGAGCTGATAAGTAGAATGAAGAGAGAGAATTATTTCTTAGCCAAGTCAATAGAAGCTTTTGATGCCATTCCATATGAACACAGGCTGTTCAGTCAGACTATGTCGATATTCATGTTGATCTTTATGCCGAGTATCCAGGTTGGAGCAAATATTAAATGGTTGCAAATTACCAGATGGGAATTGTTGCCGACCATCAACACTACCATAAAGGGATTCAATGCTATCAGGGAAGAGCTGAGAGCCATACGACTGATGACTCTTCAGAATAGATACGTCTTGGATATGATCTCAGCTATGGATGGAGGTGTTTGTGCAAAAATTGGAGAATCATGTTACACATTTATACCTTCCCATGATGACGAGAATGGCACCCTTAGAGAGGCCATAGAGATGCTGATGAATAGTAATGGTATTGCTTGGATTCTGTGTGATTAGTATAATGATTTCACAATGCAAGAAGACAGCAAAGAAAGCCATAGGGATGAAGATCATGATTGATATTGAATCAGGATGGATGACCAAAGAGTTGACAGATGAAGAATTCTAAGATTTCGTGAAGGCCAGTATCCATGCAACTCAGGGAATGAAATTCATGTATCCAAAGAATCATAAGTAGTATGTGGGAAGATGGATCTATTGCAGTCCAAGTAGACAGTGCATGCTCATGGCTTGGAAGAAGGATGAGCATGTGAAATTAGCAGGATGCCTGTAAGGAATAATCAAGATATGGGTCCCAAGGAAGCATTTCTTCAGACGAGGATGTCTAGATGTGAAGAATGATGGGAGAATAGTTGATGAATCGCCCAGAGGGGGGAGTGTAGAGAAGGAGCCAAGTACCCCCACCTCAACCATCTCGCCCATATTGCCTATATTTTGGGAACCAGAGTTTGAGACATGTGCAGTACCAGTGAAAATACTGATACCAAGGCGAATCCTGGAGGCAAGGTTCCCATTGAGAAAGCCATACTTGCATACGAGACAGTATGATGGCCATTTGAATGAAATCCCAGAAGAAGGAGGACCAAGAAATGAAAGAGCAGATTGGTGACGTCACACAAATTAATACTGACGTACCTAGGAAGAGATGCAGAGACAAGAAATTTAATATAGTCTATAAGGCATGAAGATAATATCAAAGATAAGTGACATCTCGGGCTCGAGATGTAGAAACTTATGCTACAGAAACAATGAAGAGATCAAGTAATTTTACACGTGTACAGATGCAGAGAAACACAAGCAGACAAAGTATTTGTGACGCTAGCTATGTAGTGAATAGATTGCAGCATGCGCCAACGTATACATATATAGGAATTAAGTAAAGAATGGATGTTTCCATGACATGTTATAGCAGAGCTGGACCAAAGAAGGAAGGCCTTTTTCAGTGTGTCGCAGTTGAAAAATAACAGACTTGCAAAAGTGAATCTCAGAAAGACGAGGCTGGACGAGCCCCAAGAAGCCAAGGTCTTATCAGACTGGGATGAGCAGACATTAGTTACAATCGTGTGAAAGAATGAAACTCCTGTTCAGAAAGAATGGACGAAAAGAAGGAAGACATCAGAGGTCTATTAAAAAATAGTATTTTAAATGCACTAGAGCTCAAATTTGTGGTCTTCAGTCATGTGGATGGATGAAGTTGGACAAACATGATGAACCACATCTACGCAGAGAGGCAGAGTGCGCCTCTATTCCCCTGTATTCTCCAGGGCAAGGAACATTTCCAAGGCCAAGTTCAAAGCATTAATTGATGTTCAGACCACTGAGGTGATGATAGATGATATGCTAATTGGTTGGAAGCTATGGTTATGGCCAGCTGACCGGTACCTGGAAGTGCAGCCTGCGTGCTGCTAACGTGGGTGGAAAAGTACTGATGGATGTAAGAGTGGCAATCAATTGTAGGGGGCCCCATGATTAAGAGCCCTATAGTTTGTGTAACCAATAGGACGTCATGTATTTAGTGACATTCATAGTGACCTGATAGGGCTTAGACTAGTATGGAACGTATACTTAGATGTTCCCTCTAAGCCTATCACATTTACCACTAGGTTTTTGTAGTTTGCCACGTAGGATGACGTTAGTAAGTGTGTAGGTTAATGTCATCAATGACGAGTTTTTACTATAAGTATGATTTTATTCAGAAGCAAATTGAGAAGCCATGCTATGAGATGTCCGTTGATGTCCGTTGTACTCCCTGTTTTCGATAATTGATATTAAAACAGTTAACTTTTGCCAACTTCCTGAGTCGTTTTGATTATTAATGTTTGAGTAACTCATCTTAAAGGGCTGGGTCGGCTGTCCCGGTTCAACAATATTCTCCTATTTAACCTCTTGTAATAGGAGAGATGCACCCAGTTTGCTTAAATTAAAATGTTTGGTATTCAATATCATTCAGCAGTTTCCTTCAGAGCGTCCCAGGCCTGCCTCAGGGTAACTTACTGGTCTGTCCTGGCATCTCCTTCTGACACATTGCTTCCACCACTTCTTTGTTTGTCGGGACTCCTGCAACGTTTGACAGTTCCCACCAGCTTGCTGCTGCTCGCACTAACCGTCAACAAAGCCTGCACAACCCTGTGCACTCACCAGAAATCAGAAACCCTGTGCACTCACCGATGAGAGCCTTACACCGGAGCGGACTGCAGGACGCACGGAGCTTCTCTCTCCCTTGGGGTCGCCGGCCTCAATACCGCTTCCTGCAGTGCATCCTCTGCATACACCAGGGATCCTGACCTCCACCAGACTCTCAGCACGGCGTCCCACTGTCAGCGTAGCGGCAACTCCAACCTCTGCTTCTTCCTTGCTTTGGCCCACGCCTGATGGCCCGTCTCGCTCAGGTGTGGGTCATTACAACAACTATACCGCACATTACTCTTTGGTAACTCTGGACCACTCTTCCTCGCCTCAGTATTACGAGCATTATGGACTTGAAGTCCATAATGCTCCTACTTGTTTTAACATTATCAAATCCATTCTGTTTATAGAATTCATAAGATGTACTTTTAAGGGAAGATTGTAAAGGAAGTAATGCTCTTCTCTTAAGTTTATAATCTAAACACACTGTAGAATCATAGCTACTTAAAGTAATCGTATTAACTCCCTGTCCCTTATATACATTGTTTTCTTGTTTACATAAAGAGTTCTCATGCTTGACACCTTGGTTAGGTCTGGGAAGGGATTCCACACTGTGACAACATGCCATTAAATATTCTGGCAAAGGGGAAATCTCATCCTCAAAAGAGGATGAATACAGCGTCTGTGCTGACAGAGTCCTCACATTCCCTGGATGGCTTTCTCCTCCGTGCTGATGATCCCTCCCACAACCACCCTCAGGATTAGGATCAGGTATCAGATGCCTTTCCCTTGCCGCCTGGGAGGCGACTTTAGGCTGGGATCCTGTGATGACTCTGCAGGAGTCATCACACTTGCTAGTGCTGTTCCTTTTCCGGTTATTAGACTGGAATTGGGGATTACTTCCATGTTTGTATTGGCCATGATAATGGAAGCAACCCTGTATATAAAAGTACATGAGTGTTGCCCATCCAATCTGGGCATTGGTGCTTTCAGCCAATAATACAGGTGTGTGGCTAAACGTTATCTGTAAACGTGTACAAGCATTCCTGAATATGATTGGCTGGGCTTTACCTTACGAGAAATGTATTGTACAACAACAACAGAAACCTAGGACAATATATATAATTGTGAGTTGGCCCTGAACAAACAATCTACAGTCATCGGTATGTTACACCTTTTACAGTGGCGAGCCCCGTTCGCAAAAATGTCAGCGTCTTAAAATAAGAAGGACATTTCTATTCCTCCGTCTTAACCAACGTACATGCCTTGTTATCCTTGGCCCCAGGGTTGGTCTCCCCATCGGCAAGAGCTGCTGCCATCTTTGCGATCAAAAACAGGGCAGGAAACTGTTAAGCATCTTTTGTTTTAATGTCCTGGAGTAAACCATCTTAGACAACGATACTTTAGCCACTTTCTTCATTCCTCTTCTTTTATTAACAAAATGTTTTGGGGAATGCTGTCTGAGAGCTATCCAAATATCTCTGGTTATTGCTCTGATGAGGTTATGGACCATAATTGAAAAAGAAGTGCCACCTCTGGGATAGGTATAGTACTGACCAGGATTATAACCTAGAAATATATTTTAATGGATTCATGGTAATGTTGAAAGGTCTGGATATCTATTGAATGTAATGGTGTTCAGTGAGAAGGTGTTGGCATATATCTCATATTAGGTTGCGTTTCCGTCATTGTTTATTTGTAGTTTCTTCTTTTTTCTTTCCTTTTTTTGTATTTATATGGTGTGGAAAGTTTAATTTTCAACTGTTAACACACTTAATAATAATAATAAAAAAGTTTTCTCCCACTTATACAAATAAACTAATTGACAATAAAGTAGTGTAAATGTGCAATAACTGTCCACAATTATCTTTTCTAGCTTGCCACATTTGGCATGTAATATTTAAAATCGTGCGAACAGATCCAGAAGTAGAGCTAAAGAAAGACATGATGGCTTGCCTTTAGTTTTTTAATAGCAAAATATGCCACATTTCTTGATTAAAGCGGCACTAAGAGTAAAACATACAGGTGTATGATCATCATTGTACAAGTAGACTAATAGGGAGACTGACCGTTCCTGCCAGCATTCATCATTTGCTGCTTGCCACATTTAATTATGATCTATTTGTAATATTGCCAATTCAATATTGCACTTGACGATACACAGGCAAATACATAAAAAGGGACTTCATATACTTACCCTTTTTCCCCCAAACACAATTTTTCAAATGTGTTGACATACTTCACCTTTAGAGCATAAGAAGGATACTGCTGTTTTAGGTAGAACTATTCCCCAGTGTACCAGGATCTATATACAGCTGTAAACCAATATTTCCTATACGCATAAATGAACGGGTTGCAGTTACTTCTCAAAAAAGGACCAAAACTGTGACTGAGTTAATAACAAAGGACATACATTTAATTACATCATCTTAAAAAAAACATACAATAAAACGTCTACACATCAAATCATATAAGTATGTGCTCTTGAGTTTCAAAATGAAAGAGAAACATTTAATCATGAGGGCATCTGTGCTCTACCCCCACATAATGATATAAATCAATTAATTACTAATCTATCAATTTTGACAAAAGAGTGACAAAAGAACACATGAAAATCAATCTATTCTGGCTCTTTTGTACCAATTTTGAGGACAATGAAAACCTCATGCATGACTCGTTTCATTCTGAAATTGGGGGAGATTCTTGAAACGCCAGACTTGATTGGCATTCTGGATGGATGAAATAATTACAAGATACATAACCCTAGTTTAATCTTCTTCCCAAATCCAGTAATTAGTCCTTTGAGCGGTGATATATAATGTATATATAAAGTTGACTTGACACCAGATTATATGAACCATTATTATTATTCTGTTCCAAATTGTAGTTTGTTAAAGTATTATTTACTCTAGACTAAAACAAAGCATCCGGATCCCTGCAAATCACTCTCTGCAATGTCATGCAGAGACCCCCAAAGGTGTGTGTTTTTCTTTGGGGCGATGCAGCTCTTACATTTCCCAATATAATGGATCTTGGAGTTCTCAGACCAATTTGCCATCAATCTGTGACTCATTCGTCCTACATTAACTTTTTCTAAACATAAAGGCAAAACATGAACTTCTATTCTATGATTTGTTCTATTGGAGCACAGGTTTTCCGGGAAAAGACAAATAATCAAATTACCTCTTCACACTTTGTCTTCATTTTGAGCCAGAGTATCGAGGGGAATCGCAACCGTGCTCTGACATCGTGTTCGAACACTATTGGCTTCTAAATATGAATTTTAAATCTTACAATGTCATGGGAGAGCATACACTGAATCATTACATGTGTCAACCAACATGTCACTTCTTGTCTGGAAAAACTTGACTAGATTTCTGTTTTTAATGTAGGCCAAAACATGGGGAAAAATAGATAGCCCCAGGTACATTTTGTGAAGCGCTACTGTTATGTTGTAGAAACGGAAAATAGACCATCATTTATTAAAATTTCAAACCTGCTTTGATTTGGTTTACAAATTTGAAAACATTGTGCATTTTTATGAATTCTGTTCAGCGCAACACGTTCAGCCTGAAAGGACAAGACTGAAAATACTGGACTACCATGTCATTTTAAGAGTGGAAAAATTGCATTTAACTGAAATTTCATTGGCTCAAGTTTGTACCATTCCACATTATTACTTAGGCCGATCATATGTGATCTAGTCAGAAAAATGTATGTATGCTCACTTCTCAACATCCTTTTGTGTGCACTCTGTTGATTACAGGCAGACACATTTTGGACGATGACCAGTGAATGCCCCTTTCTCATGTTCTTTGTCTTTAAAAGGACTAATGGGGCTGTCATCGCTTGATTCCCGATACAGCTCATAGTTCTCTGCAAATACATTTTTCGCTGGCAACACTGAAACTGTTCTCCTAAGCTGCTGCAGGAAGTTGCCCTAGGTGTGGGGGGAGGGAAGCAGAGTACTTCCACGTGGTGTGGAGCTGCCCCATGTTAGATGGTTATTGGAAGGATGTCTGCACTATCCTCACTGACATGACTGGTGTCAGATTGGACACCACGCCTATGCAATACCTTTTTCATGTCTTTGAAGAGCGTAGGGAGGGGGGTGGAAACTGGTAAACATATAATTGTTGCTTGCTATGTGATGTTTACTGTTGCACTGGTCAAAGCCCACTGTACCATCAACTCACCAATGGCTGAGGTCTGTTGCTTGGGCAAGTGATACCGGGGAGCAATGGGTCACTATGCAGCCAGCGCTGAACCAATCCGAAAGACATTTGGTCTCCCTTTAAAGCCTACCCATCTAGCACCGGCGGAGACCCCTTATCGGACTAAATATGTCCTTCTGATCTCCTCTGCCATGTTACCCTCGTGTTGCACAGTGTGGTTCCACCCATACTCATGTATGTGACTGTTCTGATCATTTGAAGATATCTCCTCAAAAGCAATGCCTATGTACTTATGTGGTTGTACGCTTTCTGTTGATGTGAATGGTTATATTCTTGCAAGTCAACTAAGTGCTACGATAAAGAAAGTAAAAAAAGAAATCAAAAACACTTCATTCCTGATGCAGCTTATGCCCTCAGTGCATACTCTAATGTTCTGAATGGTTTTACCTATGTATTGTGTAATGAATCCGAAGTAAGACTCAGACACAGAGGCATTGTGATGATGGCTATAGACTTTTATTTTAAGTAATAGAAGGGTTGAACAAAGACCTATCTCGCCATAACTCTATGAGGGGTTTCCCTGCCACAACAAAACTAAAGGATGTCCGTGTCAGAATGTCCAAAAATAAAGCGTTCTCTGTCCTGTGTCCAAAATCCTGACCCTTACAAACTAAGCATAAGAAAACGTGCAAACCGATAACGTATTTCAACTGGCCATCTGTAGTGTTCTTCAATGTTTCAACATAAAGTTCCAAAAGGTGCACATATTAACACATTATTAAAAGGCTTCACAACTCTTGTAATGATGGGGGAAGGTCTACCCTTCCCTTGAGTTTTCAGCTTCTCCTCAGCTCTTAACTCATGGTTCATTTCCTTTGTTACAGGCAACTTTCCTATGGAGGGTGTATGGCTCCCTTCCCCTAGACTCACACACTCAAGGGTTCTTCCTTACCACTTGACTCACTTATTTCACCAAAGTTCGATTACTTTTCCATCCTAAGGTGGTATGGTTCCCTTACCCTATCTTCACACACTTTCAAGAGGCTGTCTTGAATGTCTTTGTTTATAATGGGATGCAGGTCCTTGACTCGTAATCCTCTTTCCTGGTGTACTCCCTGGCAGGCCTTTGCAACATTCAACTTCCCTTCTAGGTGCGGGTCTCCAGACTCGCAATCACTTTAGCCTGGTCTACTCTCCTTCCAGGGCTGCTTCTCTTTAAGTTTTGGGTGTGGGTCCTGTGAGGTCATCTTGGATTAAGACACAGACAACAGATTCAAAGTTCAGGACAAACCTGTTTATTAAATTAAATGTCAGGATGGAAAACACCTATCTTGCCCTATACTATGGTAGGATTTGCCTACTAAACCAAAACCAAGGAAAGTCAATAAGTTCAATTTAGGAATCTGTCTGTGTCTAAAACCTATGCTTGCCCTCCCAAATAATCTAATTCAACGTGTAAGGATGTTCAGCATAGAGTTCAAAACTGGATTCAGCTTGTAATGTTCTTTCAGCCCTCCTCCCCCAGGCATAAACACTTCTCATAACAAGTCTTAAGATTGCCTTGAGTTCCAAAAGAATACAAGTTTGAGTAATATTCAGGGTTCCCTTCCCCAAGTTTCAAATCACAGTTCAAAACACAAAATATCCTGAGGCTCCGTCCTCAAGACACATAAACCATTCCAACTTCATTGATGTATTCAGTTGAGGATGTTTCCCAATTTCTTTAATATTCTGTGCCACACTAAGACCCTCTGAATATTGCTGGTCTTTGTATCACAAAAGTAGAAATAATATAGTGGAAAGCTGTTTGCAATATAAAGGTTATTTCACTTTGGAAAATATCATCTGGTGTAGGTCATTAAAGTGAGAAATATTTCATTCCCTTGGTTTTTTCCTGAGTAAAAGTTTTCTTGTAATGTAGTATTCAAAATGATGCAGTTTTATAGTTGGAAGTTTCTCTGTAATTCATTATCTCCGTAGCATGTACAGATTTTATGGTAAGTAACATAGTTACATTCATGCATATTGTAACTCCGATGCACCTTTAAATTGTTCTTATCGTTCAGAGACTTTCGATAAGAGGCTTTCCTATGCCTGAGACCGCTCCATAGCAAAGTATTCATGCAGCTTTCTCGAGTTAAGATTTAATGTTTATTGGTTTGTATGGATTCTATGCGTAAACCTTCGACAACTTGTCTTTCAATCCACGCAACAACCCCATAACAAAGTATTGTAAGGGAGCAGCAGGGAAACTCTTAGCAGCTAACCCGATTACCAACGAGAGGATACTTGGGGCCCCAACAAAATCCCTGCCGCAAGAACAGAAGACTCAACCATAGGGCAACGTTTACTGTCTTTATTATCAAAGTGACAGGGACCACACTAAAACAGCATAGCAGTCCACAGGTTCTCATTCTCGAAACATGTCACACTGGGGAGGTCAGGAGCAGGTCAATCCTGGAGAAGGTGCGATGCACGTACGAGTAAAAAGTGAAATCCTTCACATCCGGGGACAATACCCTCCAGGAGTCCACAATGTTCAGAGTGCTGAGAAGGTGGAGCAGGCCAGTGGCCAACTTCAGATCTCTGGATGTTGGGGGGTGGGATCTGTCCTTGAGGGGGTCCAGGACCCCGTTGAAGTCCCCTCCCATGACGACATGCCCCTCAATGAATGGAAGGAGGGAGTCTTCTAGGTCTTGGTAGAAGCCTTCTTGAAGTTCGTTCGGAGCGTCCGCCGAGATGAGGGTATAAAGTTGACCAAGGACGGTGCATTTGATTGCGATAAAGCGACCATCCTGACCTCGTAACGAGTCCAGGATCTGTGGCTTCAGATCCTTTGCGAATAGGATAGCGGTGCCTCCCTTCTTAGTTCCATTGGAAGCGAAGAATTGTGACAGGAAGAATCTGTTTCGCAGGTGAGAGAAATCCGCGGGGATTAAGTGTGTTTCTTGCAGGAAAGCGATCAAGGTCCCGTCATTTTGTAGTCTTTGCAGGATGGATTTCCTCTTCGGGGGGGAGATCAAGCCCCTAACGTTCAAGGTGGTGCACTTAAGTTTTAGATGCAGGGGCTGGTTCAAAGGATTTGCTTGCTGTGGGGGGGGATTGGGGAGAGATTAAGTCAGCCATGGGTGTGAGAGCATGGCTATTTCAGGTTCTCCTGTGGTTGAGGGTTTTAGAACTAGTCTCCAATGGGAGAAATGAGCATTCAACAACGGCCTCCAACGGGAGGTCCAAACTGCGGCCAGGGGGGCCCATTTTGAACTATCGGCATGGCCCCTGGGCGCCCAGGCTGTCTTCCGACAGAACCAACATGGTTGAAAGTCTCTCCCAGGGTAAAGTGGTGGCATCCGCCTTGGAGGGGGGTGTGGACCGCATGGGGTCCGCGGCGAGCTTTAAGAGATTTAGGTGGTTCCAGTGCTATATATCCTGTGCGGGTGTCCTCGCACGTCATTTGGGTTTGTGGTTCCTCTGCACTCTTGACCAAGGGGCCCGTTTCATTTTGGGGAGGTTGTGTTTGGAGCCGGGCTTGTTCGGCCCGGGAAGGATGGATCTGAGGTCCCAGGGGAGTCTGGACGGAGAATTGATGCTGCATCGTCGAGGTAGCTAATGGTGCGCGGGGTGCTTTTGTACGAGAATTGTAGTGCCGTGGGAAAGAGCCATAAGTAGCGGATCTGCTGATCTGGGAGGAAGAGCGAAAGTGGCCGGAGCATTCTGCGCTTCTGAAGGGTTAGTGGGGAGAGGTCCTGAAAGATCTGAAGTGGGGCGCCTTGGAATGAGAGCTTGTCCTTTGAGCGGCCTATCGCTGCAATGGCCTCCTTGGTGGTGTAAAAGTGGACCCTTGTAATTACGTCAGGAGGGGGGTCTGTGTCCATACCCCGGCGAGGGCGCAGTCTGTGGGTTCGGTCCAGCAGGAGCTGGGCCTCATCTAAGTCAGGCAGGAGAGACTGGAAGAAGGAGCCGACGTATTTAGGGAGCACCTTGTCAGAGATTGAAGAGGGCACCCCTCGGATGCGCAGGTTATTACGGCGAGAGCGGTTTTCCATGTCCTCCTGTTTATACTCAAGAATTTCGGTTCTCTCCATTAATGACTGGACAGCGCGTTGTATCTCCGTTAGCGAGCTGGAGTGGTCCCTGGTCAAGTCCTTGACCTCGCCCACCCTTTGCTCGATGCTACTGACCCTTTGCTCTGTTTGCTCCAGTTTGTCAGTGAGTTCCGTCATACAGGCTCTGAATTCTGATTTAATGTCGCACATAAAGGCCTGGAGGTCCTCTTTGGTTGCAAGCGTCCCTATGTCATCGGTCGCCTTCTGGGGCGTAAGTTTAGGGGGGGTCTGTCTTCTTTCCCTTCTCCGAGGCTTGCAGCATGGTAGAAATGTCAGCCGATTTGGGGAGCTTCAGTGCTTTGGTCATGGCTCCGAGGTGAGGAGGCGCCCTCTGGGGGGTTAGCCCCGCGCCCACGTCCCGCAGGATCTGAAGAGGCGGCGGCCAGGAGGGTGTGGGGATGGATTGGGCGGGGGCGTCCCAGACGGTTGTACCAGGCCCTCAGGGGGAGGTGAGGTTCGCCGTGGTGGAGCAGATCAGGCAGGGTGGCTGTCCAGGGTGCAGGTGACGAAGACAGGCACTCCCCGGCTGGAGAAGAGAGGAAGTGGGCAGGGGTGCCCCAGGAAGCCGGAGGAGGCGTCACACTCCGTCCTGGGGGTCAGTAATTGGGGGACTCCGGGGCCCTCGCAGGGAGGGGGACCAGGGTGATTCAGCAAGGTCTTGGGGGAGGTGTAGCAGCGGGCCCCCGCCAGGGCGGCTAGGGGGAGGCTGATAGCGGATAGCAGGGGACCTCTGCACCAACGGGGGAGAAAGAAGAGGGATCCCCAAGGCACTCCAGACACCCCTTATGTTGGGTGGCCCCAGGGATCACCTGAGTGATGTGTGTGACCCCTTCTCAAGAGCCGGGGGCCACGTCGTAGCTGGAAGGTGAGAGGGCCCCCCTCGAGGAGGGCATTCAGCGGATACTGGATTGCTGCCCCAGATGTCAGTGGGCAGATGCGTTGCTGGCGAGGAAGGGGGGGTGCTTTTAACTCACCCCTTGTCGTGAGCGTTCCGGTGGTAGATGGGGGTGGGGTCCATTTTTGTGGGCTGACGGTGAGTGGTCCGCCGCACCCGAGGCAGGTCCAAGCTTCAGGTGCAGTGGCTCCTTCAGCAGATGTGGGCAGGACGTGGACAGGGGCACCCCAGGAAGCCAGGGAGGAGGGAGGGTCTCTGTGCAGGATGACCCTGCGTGGTGCTGTCGGGTCCAGGCAGCCGGAGCTCAGATCAGGGTCCTGAAGATGGTGTCCGAGCCCCTGGGGGCCCGAGGCCAGCAGATGTCAGTGGAGTGTCCCGCTCCCGGTGCGCCCACTCCCCAGGCGGTGAGCGGTGGTTTAGCTGCACGGAGGGAGGGAGGACCACAGTGACAGCTCTCGCTGGCCTGGTGTGAGAGCCCTGCTCTCCAGTGAAGGGTGGGAGCCCCGTGTCCGGGGGTCCGCTGCAGGGATGCGGTGTGAGGAGGAGCGTTCCGAGGCTCGGTGCAGCAGGGGCAGGAGGACGCCGCCGGGGCTCTCCGCGGCCCGCGTGCCCAGACGAGGGGGGGGCGGAGTCCCCCGGTGGGGAGGCAAGTCGGGAGGGAGGGGGACTGGAGTCGCTGATCCGGGGGTGAGGGTACAGGCTTCGTGGGCCGGGTCAGGGGCACTCAGTTGGCCTCTGAGAGTGCCGTGGCCGCGGCTAAGGCACCGCCAGAGGTGCTGGAGACTTCAGGCTACGCGAGCGAGCCCCAGAGAAAACCAGGGGCAGCGCAGTGCCAGCGCGGGCTGTTAGAGGACTGCAGAAGCAGGGCTACAGCGGGGCACCCGCCATCTTGAATCCGCCAAATGAACGCCGTCGGCGGGTCCCCCAGCCGCGTTTTCTGGGATCTAGCCCCCGTTTAGCTGCCAGGTTGCTGTTGTTGAGGGTACCTGCATTCCGCCAGCTCGATCCATCATTCATGCACTTTGGGCATAGCAGGAACCAGAGATTTTTAAATGTTGCTGCGGTCCCATGCGGAGGCCATTAGAGGAGCTGCCACATCGCTGGTGATCCAGGCCACGCCCCGCTACCAGTACTTTTAATCTGTTGGCCATCCATTATGGTATCCAGGAAAAGATGTATGATAACCAGTCGTCATCCTTTCCTACAGCATTTGTCTCTGCCTCCAGTTTAGCGTGCAGGTCTGATAGTTGGGTGATAGCCTCTGTCAGGGTCCTATTCTCTTTATGCTGGGCAAGTGTGAATGTACAGCAAGAAGGCCCATTCTTGGTGCAAACACCTCCTTCCATAGCCATGAGAAGGTCTAGAACATAGCTATTCTGTAAATCCATTAATATGACAGCTCTCAATTCTTCTTTGATGGCGTTGAACCAGTTAACGGTTCAGTTTTATCATCTGCATCAGCTCCCATTGTGTGATTTGGAGCCACTTGGAATTCACATTACCTGAACAATGTATGCTCTGGTGGTATTGCGTCCTGTGCATCTTCCATTTTTGATGATGCATAGTTCCCTCTCTTCACTCTTGTCAGCTATACAGATCTCTTCTTCCTTTGATGGGCATCCATCTTAGGCAACCCGTCTACTTGTATCTCTTTCTGTGGTACTACTAATGCTGGTGTGTTTAGCTGTACGAGAGAGCCTATCCCTCCCCAGTTGGGTGGGAATTGCATTATGCATTTGACCAGCAGGCCCAGTAATGGTCCATTAGCACTGCAGTGCGGACCTTTATGCAAGGTATCTTCAATATCTGCTTGCATCCTTTATTCTCTCCAACCGTCACTGGACCATCATTCTGGAAACACAGGGAAACACTCTTGAGTGGTAGAATTGGCATAGGACCTGCTTCATTCTCTACCCATCTGAGCAGTTTTGCACTTGCTCCCCATTGTTTGAGGCATTTGTTTTCCTTTTGTACCACTTCTACTGGAACTGTTAGGAGCGTGTGTGCCCCTATCTTTGCTTCTCCTTTGTGTGGGCCATCAGAAAAGTACTGTATTGTCTTGTCAGTGCTCCAGTAGTCATCCATCATGTCTTGAGTATTGATGTAACTATCTTCATACAGGAACGTCTTCCACAACATCCCTCTTAGTGTAGCCCATCTCCCTTGAAATCGACCTCTGGTGGTGCAGAGCGACAAGTGCATGAGGCATTGTGCTCTGGCGGTTGGAATTTCAGTTGCTATAAATGTTCTGGATGTACTCATGCCATAGGGGAGAAGAGAGCATACATAACAGCTCTCCTTCGTAGTTTCTTTCCCCACCTAGGGCATGTGCTTGTACCACATGTTGTTGGAAATATGGGCCGAATCAGTTAGATACAAATTTACTTGGTCAAAGTCTCCATCTGCACTACGTTTGTCTTTTCACTTCTTTGGCAGTATTTCTCATCTGCCCATATATGGCTTACGTAAAAGCATGGATGGGGGTTGGGTTAGTATGAGTCAAAGCATGTGCATGCAAAAAAAATCCTCCTTAGTGCAAAGAGAGTAAAGAAGTAGAGACAACAGAAGGCACAAAACATCAATACAGCAGTTTGAATGACAGTTCCCATTTATTGTAGTATCGGATGTCCTCTGTGCTGTTCTGAAAGTACGTAAGAATCACCTAAAAAGCCTTAAGAAATATATGATTATTGTTTAAGTGTTAGTTAAGCTCTCCATCCAAAATATTGAGTGAGTGCTGCATAAAACAATCATTCTCACACTATACGAATCCTAGCACTGCTCAAGAGCGTGATGACGGAGGGATCCCTGTGGGTTAGATGTGAGTTTGTGCCATGTAAAGCAGAAAAGCATGAAAAAACAATGTAGGCGGGATCATCCGTTCAGTCTTGCTTTCAATTACAAATCTAATAAAGTACTCCTCAAAGGTTTTATGTACGTACAGCATCATGTATTTTAAGCAGCCCTCTTACTCTCACGATGAATACCTACTGTAAGAAAAGATAGTGTGCCTAATCTAATTCTGTGTTTTATCCTTTCCTAACTCTGGTCATAGACCGAGTCAATCTTTGTTGTGGTGCTTCCCCTTTGTCTTGTTCTTCTTCTTGCATCAAATTGTCTTTGTTCTGGTGGGAGGAGGTCGCACCTCGGCAGGGTTTGACGTCTCCAATGTAATTCCTGGCTTTTATGCTACTCAAGTTAACAGCACAATCAGTGGCCCACTCTACAAAAAAGGGTCCCTCAAACCTTGGTTTGAAATAAGGCCTGACAAAAGTATGTAAAAACAGTCTCCTGGATAGAGTAGTGGTTGCTTTAGAAGCTCGGCGTTAATTTCTGGTGTGTTGTCTTTGTCAATCTTCTTTGACCTCTCCCGCCGGTTCTTGAAGTTGTCGAGAAATAAGAGGCACTAGCCATCATCGAAGCAATGTAACCAGCATCTCATCTTCTAAGACAACAGCAGAACTGTGGGCGTCTGTCAGTGCTCTAGTGGGAGGAGCATGCAAGTGGAAATTGCATGCGTCGTCCTGTCACCACCTCATGAGGGGTTAAATGTTGGTCGGATCCAGGCTGATTGCGCAATGCGAACAGAGCTAAGGGCAGGCAATGGAGCATCCATGTTTCAATTTGGCTTTAATTATGGCTATTTTATCTTGTAGTAGGCCGTTGAGACACTCGCATATTCCATTTGCTTGTGGGTGATAAACACAGGAAAACGTGCTTAATCCCTAGCAGAGATGTTATATGCTGAAAGGTCTCATTTACAAAATGAGGTCCATTGTCAGACCACAGGACCTCGCACCCCACTCCCCATTGTGGGAACACCTCTTTAACAAGGAATTTTGTGGAACTGAGGGCATTGCGGTGTGTACACAGACCAGCTTCAATCCATCAGGAAAGCGGGCATACAACTACTATCATGCAACGGTAGCCTTGGCAGACCTGGATCATGTCTACATAATCAATTTGGAGGTGTTGACAAGGCCCAATTGGGCGGGGTGTTGCTCTTTGCACTATGTGCAAAATATGGCCAGCGTTATACTTTTTGTGAAACAAACAATAATTTCCCACTACGGGAACTCCCTTACCCTGCACACTATCAAAGGCTCAAGAAAGGAGGCCAAACTTTTAAAGATACAATGTATAGATTGTTTAAAATAAATTTGCTCAACGATAGTTCATAAACACACATTCAAAAATCAGTCCTGTATTAGATAAACTAACACAATCTTTTTTGAGGTAAAACATAAGCTCATAATTTGTGGCCCAATGCGTTTCGAGAGTTTTGTCTTCTTCAGGGGCAAATTTATCAAATTCAAAATATATCTAGAAAAAATGTCCAAAAAAATACATTATTAATGATTCACATATGAGTGTATTACACTTATAACATTGTTAGTGTTTTACAATTTAGATTCCATCATTAGAAACATATCTCAAAAGTTCCTTAAAGTACATTTATATCAATACTTTTATCCTCAGCATTACATGATTTGTTCCTTTGACCAATAAGTTTGTCTTGAGAACACTTAACCTTATATGATAGTAAAACTAGGAACATAATCTGCTCTGAACATTTATGAAACACCTTAACGGGTTGTTTTACGCGGGGCGGTAAGTCCCCAATCCCCATTTTACCCTTCCCCATTCCCATTCTCCGATGCACCTTTAAATTGTTCTTATCGTTCAGAGACTTTCGATAAGAGGCTTTCCTATGCCTGAGACCGCTCCATAGCAAAGTATTCATGCAGCTTTCTCGAGTTAAGATTTAATGTTTATTGGTTTGTATGGATTCTATGCGTAAACCTTCGACAACTTGTCTTTCAATCCACGCAACAACCCCATAACAAAGTATTGTAAGGGAGCAGCAGGGAAACTCTTAGCAGCTAACCCGATTACCAACGAGAGGATACTTGGGGCCCCAACAAAATCCCTGCCGCAAGAACAGAAGACTCAACCATAGGGCAACGTTTACTGTCTTTATTATCAAAGTGACAGGGACCACACTAAAACAGCATAGCAGTCCACAGGTTCTCATTCTCGAAACATGTCACACTGGGGAGGTCAGGAGCAGGTCAATCCTGGAGAAGGTGCGATGCACGTACGAGTAAAAAGTGAAATCCTTCACATCCGGGGACAATACCCTCCAGGAGTCCACAATGTTCAGAGTGCTGAGAAGGTGGAGCAGGCCAGTGGCCAACTTCAGATCTCTGGATGTTGGGGGGTGGGATCTGTCCTTGAGGGGGTCCAGGACCCCGTTGAAGTCCCCTCCCATGACGACATGCCCCTCAATGAATGGAAGGAGGGAGTCTTCTAGGTCTTGGTAGAAGCCTTCTTGAAGTTCGTTCGGAGCGTCCGCCGAGATGAGGGTATAAAGTTGACCAAGGACGGTGCATTTGATTGCGATAAAGCGACCATCCTGACCTCGTAACGAGTCCAGGATCTGTGGCTTCAGATCCTTTGCGAATAGGATAGCGGTGCCTCCCTTCTTAGTTCCATTGGAAGCGAAGAATTGTGACAGGAAGAATCTGTTTCGCAGGTGAGAGAAATCCGCGGGGATTAAGTGTGTTTCTTGCAGGAAAGCGATCAAGGTCCCGTCATTTTGTAGTCTTTGCAGGATGGATTTCCTCTTCGGGGGGGAGATCAAGCCCCTAACGTTCAAGGTGGTGCACTTAAGTTTTAGATGCAGGGGCTGGTTCAAAGGATTTGCTTGCTGTGGGGGGGGATTGGGGAGAGATTAAGTCAGCCATGGGTGTGAGAGCATGGCTATTTCAGGTTCTCCTGTGGTTGAGGGTTTTAGAACTAGTCTCCAATGGGAGAAATGAGCATTCAACAACGGCCTCCAACGGGAGGTCCAAACTGCGGCCAGGGGGGCCCATTTTGAACTATCGGCATGGCCCCTGGGCGCCCAGGCTGTCTTCCGACAGAACCAACATGGTTGAAAGTCTCTCCCAGGGTAAAGTGGTGGCATCCGCCTTGGAGGGGGGTGTGGACCGCATGGGGTCCGCGGCGAGCTTTAAGAGATTTAGGTGGTTCCAGTGCTATATATCCTGTGCGGGTGTCCTCGCACGTCATTTGGGTTTGTGGTTCCTCTGCACTCTTGACCAAGGGGCCCGTTTCATTTTGGGGAGGTTGTGTTTGGAGCCGGGCTTGTTCGGCCCGGGAAGGATGGATCTGAGGTCCCAGGGGAGTCTGGACGGAGAATTGATGCTGCATCGTCGAGGTAGCTAATGGTGCGCGGGGTGCTTTTGTACGAGAATTGTAGTGCCGTGGGAAAGAGCCATAAGTAGCGGATCTGCTGATCTGGGAGGAAGAGCGAAAGTGGCCGGAGCATTCTGCGCTTCTGAAGGGTTAGTGGGGAGAGGTCCTGAAAGATCTGAAGTGGGGCGCCTTGGAATGAGAGCTTGTCCTTTGAGCGGCCTATCGCTGCAATGGCCTCCTTGGTGGTGTAAAAGTGGACCCTTGTAATTACGTCAGGAGGGGGGTCTGTGTCCATACCCCGGCGAGGGCGCAGTCTGTGGGTTCGGTCCAGCAGGAGCTGGGCCTCATCTAAGTCAGGCAGGAGAGACTGGAAGAAGGAGCCGACGTATTTAGGGAGCACCTTGTCAGAGATTGAAGAGGGCACCCCTCGGATGCGCAGGTTATTACGGCGAGAGCGGTTTTCCATGTCCTCCTGTTTATACTCAAGAATTTCGGTTCTCTCCATTAATGACTGGACAGCGCGTTGTATCTCCGTTAGCGAGCTGGAGTGGTCCCTGGTCAAGTCCTTGACCTCGCCCACCCTTTGCTCGATGCTACTGACCCTTTGCTCTGTTTGCTCCAGTTTGTCAGTGAGTTCCGTCATACAGGCTCTGAATTCTGATTTAATGTCGCACATAAAGGCCTGGAGGTCCTCTTTGGTTGCAAGCGTCCCTATGTCATCGGTCGCCTTCTGGGGCGTAAGTTTAGGGGGGGTCTGTCTTCTTTCCCTTCTCCGAGGCTTGCAGCATGGTAGAAATGTCAGCCGATTTGGGGAGCTTCAGTGCTTTGGTCATGGCTCCGAGGTGAGGAGGCGCCCTCTGGGGGGTTAGCCCCGCGCCCACGTCCCGCAGGATCTGAAGAGGCGGCGGCCAGGAGGGTGTGGGGATGGATTGGGCGGGGGCGTCCCAGACGGTTGTACCAGGCCCTCAGGGGGAGGTGAGGTTCGCCGTGGTGGAGCAGATCAGGCAGGGTGGCTGTCCAGGGTGCAGGTGACGAAGACAGGCACTCCCCGGCTGGAGAAGAGAGGAAGTGGGCAGGGGTGCCCCAGGAAGCCGGAGGAGGCGTCACACTCCGTCCTGGGGGTCAGTAATTGGGGGACTCCGGGGCCCTCGCAGGGAGGGGGACCAGGGTGATTCAGCAAGGTCTTGGGGGAGGTGTAGCAGCGGGCCCCCGCCAGGGCGGCTAGGGGGAGGCTGATAGCGGATAGCAGGGGACCTCTGCACCAACGGGGGAGAAAGAAGAGGGATCCCCAAGGCACTCCAGACACCCCTTATGTTGGGTGGCCCCAGGGATCACCTGAGTGATGTGTGTGACCCCTTCTCAAGAGCCGGGGGCCACGTCGTAGCTGGAAGGTGAGAGGGCCCCCCTCGAGGAGGGCATTCAGCGGATACTGGATTGCTGCCCCAGATGTCAGTGGGCAGATGCGTTGCTGGCGAGGAAGGGGGGGTGCTTTTAACTCACCCCTTGTCGTGAGCGTTCCGGTGGTAGATGGGGGTGGGGTCCATTTTTGTGGGCTGACGGTGAGTGGTCCGCCGCACCCGAGGCAGGTCCAAGCTTCAGGTGCAGTGGCTCCTTCAGCAGATGTGGGCAGGACGTGGACAGGGGCACCCCAGGAAGCCAGGGAGGAGGGAGGGTCTCTGTGCAGGATGACCCTGCGTGGTGCTGTCGGGTCCAGGCAGCCGGAGCTCAGATCAGGGTCCTGAAGATGGTGTCCGAGCCCCTGGGGGCCCGAGGCCAGCAGATGTCAGTGGAGTGTCCCGCTCCCGGTGCGCCCACTCCCCAGGCGGTGAGCGGTGGTTTAGCTGCACGGAGGGAGGGAGGACCACAGTGACAGCTCTCGCTGGCCTGGTGTGAGAGCCCTGCTCTCCAGTGAAGGGTGGGAGCCCCGTGTCCGGGGGTCCGCTGCAGGGATGCGGTGTGAGGAGGAGCATTCCGAGGCTCGGTGCAGCAGGGGCAGGAGGACGCCGCCGGGGCTCTCCGCGGCCCGCGTGCCCAGACGAGGGGGGGGCGGAGTCCCCCGGTGGGGAGGCAAGTCGGGAGGGAGGGGGACTGGAGTCGCTGATCCGGGGGTGAGGGTACAGGCTTCGTGGGCCGGGTCAGGGGCACTCAGTTGGCCTCTGAGAGTGCCGTGGCCGCGGCTAAGGCACCGCCAGAGGTGCTGGAGACTTCAGGCTACGCGAGCGAGCCCCAGAGAAAACCAGGGGCAGCGCAGTGCCAGCGCGGGCTGTTAGAGGACTGCAGAAGCAGGGCTACAGCGGGGCACCCGCCATCTTGAATCCGCCAAATGAACGCCGTCGGCGGGTCCCCCAGCCGCGTTTTCTGGGATCTAGCCCCCGTTTAGCTGCCAGGTTGCTGTTGTTGAGGGTACCTGCATTCCGCCAGCTCGATCCATCATTCATGCACTTTGGGCATAGCAGGAACCAGAGATTTTTAAATGTTGCTGCGGTCCCATGCGGAGGCCATTAGAGGAGCTGCCACATCGCTGGTGATCCAGGCCACGCCCCGCTACCAGTACTTTTAATCTGTTGGCCATCCATTATGGTATCCAGGAAAAGATGTATGATAACCAGTAGTCATCCTTTCCTACAGCATTTGTCTCTGCCTCCAGTTTAGCGTGCAGGTCTGATAGTTGGGTGATAGCCTCTGTCAGGGTCCTATTCTCTTTATGCTGGGCAAGTGTGAATGTACAGCAAGAAGGCCCATTCTTGGTGCAAACACCTCCTTCCATAGCCATGAGAAGGTCTAGAACATAGCTATTCTGTAAATCCATTAATATGACAGCTCTCAATTCTTCTTTGATGGCGTTGAACCAGTTAACGGTTCAGTTTTATCATCTGCATCAGCTCCCATTGTGTGATTTGGAGCCACTTGGAATTCACATTACCTGAACAATGTATGCTCTGGTGGTATTGCGTCCTGTGCATCTTCCATTTTTGATGATGCATAGTTCCCTCTCTTCACTCTTGTCAGCTATACAGATCTCTTCTTCCTTTGATGGGCATCCATCTTAGGCAACCCGTCTACTTGTATCTCTTTCTGTGGTACTACTAATGCTGGTGTGTTTAGCTGTACGAGAGAGCCTATCCCTCCCCAGTTGGGTGGGAATTGCATTATGCATTTGACCAGCAGGCCCAGTAATGGTCCATTAGCACTGCAGTGCGGACCTTTATGCAAGGTATCTTCAATATCTGCTTGCATCCTTTATTCTCTCCAACCGTCACTGGACCATCATTCTGGAAACACAGGGAAACACTCTTGAGTGGTAGAATTGGCATAGGACCTGCTTCATTCTCTACCCATCTGAGCAGTTTTGCACTTGCTCCCCATTGTTTGAGGCATTTGTTTTCCTTTTGTACCACTTCTACTGGAACTGTTAGGAGCGTGTGTGCCCCTATCTTTGCTTCTCCTTTGTGTGGGCCATCAGAAAAGTACTGTATTGTCTTGTCAGTGCTCCAGTAGTCATCCATCATGTCTTGAGTATTGATGTAACTATCTTCATACAGGAACGTCTTCCACAACATCCCTCTTAGTGTAGCCCATCTCCCTTGAAATCGACCTCTGGTGGTGCAGAGCGACAAGTGCATGAGGCATTGTGCTCTGGCGGTTGGAATTTCAGTTGCTATAAATGTTCTGGATGTACTCATGCCATAGGGGAGAAGAGAGCATACATAACAGCTCTCCTTCGTAGTTTCTTTCCCCACCTAGGGCATGTGCTTGTACCACATGTTGTTGGAAATATGGGCCGAATCAGTTAGATACAAATTTACTTGGTCAAAGTCTCCATCTGCACTACGTTTGTCTTTTCACTTCTTTGGCAGTATTTCTCATCTGCCCATATATGGCTTACGTAAAAGCATGGATGGGGGTTGGGTTAGTATGAATCAAAGCATGTGCATGCAAAAAAAATCCTCCTTAGTGCAAAGAGAGTAAAGAAGTAGAGACAACAGAAGGCACAAAACATCAATACAGCAGTTTGAATGACAGTTCCCATTTATTGTAGTATCGGATGTCCTCTGTGCTGTTCTGAAAGTACGTAAGAATCACCTAAAAAGCCTTAAGAAATATATGATTATTGTTTAAGTGTTAGTTAAGCTCTCCATCCAAAATATTGAGTGAGTGCTGCATAAAACAATCATTCTCACACTATACGAATCCTAGCACTGCTCAAGAGCGTGATGACGGAGGGATCCCTGTGGGTTAGATGTGAGTTTGTGCCATGTAAAGCAGAAAAGCATGAAAAAACAATGTAGGCGGGATCATCCGTTCAGTCTTGCTTTCAATTACAAATCTAATAAAGTACTCCTCAAAGGTTTTATGTACGTACAGCATCATGTATTTTAAGCAGCCCTCTTACTCTCACGATGAATACCTACTGTAAGAAAAGATAGTGTGCCTAATCTAATTCTGTGTTTTATCCTTTCCTAACTCTGGTCATAGACCGAGTCAATCTTTGTTGTGGTGCTTCCCCTTTGTCTTGTTCTTCTTCTTGCATCAAATTGTCTTTGTTCTGGTGGGAGGAGGTCGCACCTCGGCAGGGTTTGACGTCTCCAATGTAATTCCTGGCTTTTATGCTACTCAAGTTAACAGCACAATCAGTGGCCCACTCTACAAAAAAGGGTCCCTCAAACCTTGGTTTGAAATAAGGCCTGACAAAAGTAT
This sequence comes from Ambystoma mexicanum, assembly GCF_040938575.1. Taxonomy (NCBI): domain Eukaryota; kingdom Metazoa; phylum Chordata; class Amphibia; order Caudata; family Ambystomatidae; genus Ambystoma; species Ambystoma mexicanum. Next base: position 190,253,503 of record NC_090932.1, read on the forward strand.
GTAAAAACAGTCTCCTGGATAGAGTAGTGGTTGCTTTAGAAGCTCGGCGTTAATTTCTGGTGTGTTGTCTTTGTCAATCTTCTTTGACCTCTCCCGCCGGTTCTTGAAGTTGTCGAGAAATAAGAGGCACTAGCCATCATCGAAGCAATGTAACCAGCATCTCATCTTCTAAGACAACAGCAGAACTGTGGGCGTCTGTCAGTGCTCTAGTGGGAGGAGCATGCAAGTGGAAATTGCATGCGTCGTCCTGTCACCACCTCATGAGGGGTTAAATGTTGGTCGGATCCAGGCTGATTGCGCAATGCGAACAGAGCTAAGGGCAGGCAATGGAGCATCCATGTTTCAATTTGGCTTTAATTATGGCTATTTTATCTTGTAGTAGGCCGTTGAGACACTCGCATATTCCATTTGCTTGTGGGTGATAAACACAGGAAAACGTGCTTAATCCCTAGCAGAGATGTTATATGCTGAAAGGTCTCATTTACAAAATGAGGTCCATTGTCAGACCACAGGACCTCGCACCCCACTCCCCATTGTGGGAACACCTCTTTAACAAGGAATTTTGTGGAACTGAGGGCATTGCGGTGTGTACACAGACCAGCTTCAATCCATCAGGAAAGCGGGCATACAACTACTATCATGCAACGGTAGCCTTGGCAGACCTGGATCATGTCTACATAATCAATTTGGAGGTGTTGACAAGGCCCAATTGGGCGGGGTGTTGCTCTTTGCACTATGTGCAAAATATGGCCAGCGTTATACTTTTTGTGAAACAAACAATAATTTCCCACTACGGGAACTCCCTTACCCTGCACACTATCAAAGGCTCAAGAAAGGAGGCCAAACTTTTAAAGATACAATGTATAGATTGTTTAAAATAAATTTGCTCAACGATAGTTCATAAACACACATTCAAAAATCAGTCCTGTATTAGATAAACTAACACAATCTTTTTTGAGGTAAAACATAAGCTCATAATTTGTGGCCCAATGCGTTTCGAGAGTTTTGTCTTCTTCAGGGGCAAATTTATCAAATTCAAAATATATCTAGAAAAAATGTCCAAAAAAATACATTATTAATGATTCACATATGAGTGTATTATATTACACTTATAACATTGTTAGTGTTTTACAATTTAGATTCCATCATTAGAAACATATCTCAAAAGTTCCTTAAAGTACATTTATATCAATACTTTTATCCTCAGCATTACATGATTTGTTCCTTTGACCAATAAGTTTGTCTTGAGAACACTTAACCTTATATGATAGTAAAACTAGGAACATAATCTGCTCTGAACATTTATGAAACACCTTAACGGGTTGTTTATCAGTTGTACTGTTAAACATACTATTCAAACTCTAAGACTGTGTTTGCTAAATAACACCCTTAGATGTACTAAGCTTACCCAAATTGTAACCAACAACACCGGTCTGGTGTGTTACTTGATTCAGTCAAGTACTGTCCAAATATTTTGCGCTGTGCCCACCAGAGTTAAGTTGTTCAGAATCAAGGTCTGGTCTGCTTCACAGTGGTTTTAACGTAGTCCACCTAAAAAAACTGTTCTGTCTCAAATTATTGTTGCAAGTAAACGTGCTACCCTAATGCGTTATTATTCATGTCTTCTTGTACACGGGATCAGAAAAAAAATATATATATATATATATTAGCTCACCCAAAAGGTCCACTGTGCTTAAAAAAATATGTCCTAATGTTTTCTCCCTCTTCAACTCCCCCTCAATATGGAATTGGCAGTGGAGGTTTGTGGTGTTCAAGGAAACAGTCCCACTTGCTACCTAAGGTTAAAAACACATTTTGGTATGGAGAGTGGTAAGTTCCCAAGAAAACTTCTGACTCCCCCCAAGGTTCTGTTAAAGGGCTTAATTTCAGGGTACACTTACTGAAAGTAGTAGTTGTTGGATCATCCTAGGAGTTCATATTGGTCCTTCCTGTGAGTGGGTCCTATTCCAAAATTAAAAATGGCTGCTCAATATTGCGGCGTGTATTGATGACGTCACCACGTTGACACGTGCAGTGACGTCGCAAGGTAAATAAACAAGTATTTGTTACGGGAAAGCATTCTATGTTGTTATGATGAATAGAATCCCTTGCAAAGAGAATACCTTACGGAAGTGAGTAAAAAATGGCAAGGCTGTGGTCAGTAAATAAGTATTAGTTAAGTAAAACGATCTATATTGTTAATTGAAAAAATAGAATTCCTTGTGAAGAAAATACCTTACGGAAATTAATAAAATTAAGGATTTGTTTAAGCGGAAAAGGCTATGATCCCCAATAGCATCCTGCCATGTAAAAATATACCATGGTAAATAAAACGTGGTGAAAATTAATTGGTCATTTGGAAAATTCGCTAATTGCTACAAGGTCCGGTCAACCCGATCTGTTCCTTAAAAAGGATGTACTTGATATGTAGTTTGAGCACATCCAACAATATGTGAATTTTAAATGTTGAAATATTTAAAAAGTCTTAACCAAGTCAGTCCACTTAGTCCCAATGTGAACAGATTTACATGTTTCTTACTCACTAGTTGATGGTAGTGTGACAATATCTTAAGAAAAAACTAGGTCTTCTATCTCATAATACAGAGATCACATTCAATCTTATAATCATTTGATTTGATAACACATATCCTGTACCTTTGTACTCTTTGCCCTCTTTCTGATAATGCAGTATCATATAATCAAACTATTGGATTTGATGTATCCTGTCATTTAGTCAGATCCTGTCTCAATCATAGAGATCACAATCTGCTGTAACCCTGTACATACAGTCTTACAGTAACCAGGTTCTTTGCCTTCTTTCTGATTATACAGTATCATATAATCAGACTATTGATTCTGAACAACTTAACTCTGGTGGGCACACCGCAAAACATTTGGACAGTACTTGACTGACTCAAGTAACACACCAGACCGGTCACCAGTGTTGTTGGCTACAATTCGGGTAAGCTTAGTACACGTTTGAATAGTATGTTTAACAGTACAACTGATAAACAACCCGTTAAGGTGTTTAAAAAATGTTCAGAGCAGATTATGTTCCTAGTTTTAGTAACATATACGGTTAAGTGTTCTCGAGACAAAGTTATCGGTCAAAGGAACAAATCATGTAATGCTGAGGATAAAAGTATTGATATGAATGTATTTTAAGGAACTTTTGAGATATGTTTCTGATGATGGAATCTAAATTGGAAAACACGATAACGTTATAAGTGTAATACACTCATATGTAAATCATTCATAATTTATTTTTTGGGACATTTTTTGCGTTGGGCCACAAATAAACAGCTTATGTTTTACCTCAAACAAGATTGTGTTAGTTTATCTAATACTGAACTGATTATTACTGATTATTCAATGTGTGTTTATGAAATATTGTTGAGCAAATTTATTTTGAACAATCTAACATTGTATCTTTAAAGGTTTGGACTCATTTCTTGAGCCTTTGATACTGTGCAGGGGACGGGAGTTCCCTTAGTTCGAACTTATTGTTTGTTTGACATATTTTCCAACCCATATGCCAGGGTTGATTGTTATCTCCCCTGCACCTGAAGTATATATAATTCAACTTTAACAACATTAAACATCTTAGCCTGAAGTGATTGGTGATAAATAGAGGAGTGCAGGTTGATGATTTTTGTTGGACTCAGCGTTATACAGACAGTACAATTTTCCATGAACGCGGCTATATGCTCTACCATATTTGGACAGAACCACTATTCCCCAAAGTGTGTGGCAAGTATGTCCCTACTTAAATGAGTGGGATGATGTAATTGCGTGAGTGAAATGTGCCGCAATGCGACTGGAATCACTAGCTTGCCTGGGCTCTCCTGTCGCCATAGTGTGTCTGTAGGGGATATTGAACAACCCCTCTTACCCATAATTACTTTTCTTCTAATGGAGCCTTTCTTTGAAACTCCATTATTTGTGTGGCAGGTAGTCAGCTATATCCTTCTTTAGGTATTGGGCCTCATTACGACCTTGGCGGAGGACCATGGTGCAATTTGCACCATGGTCCATGGCGCTAAGCTGCCAACTCCGCCAAGGTGGTTGGCGGACTTACCGCCCCATGCCGACCTTGGCGGGGCGGTAAGTCCCCAATCCCCATTTTACCCTTCCCCATTCCCATTCTTGCCCCATAGGGTATAATGGGAGTGGGGAAGGCGTTAATTACGCCACCGTAAATTACGGTGGCGTAATTAACATCAAGGTCCCTTAGCGCCATGGATTTTTCCGCCTGCAAAAAGCAGGCGTAAAAATCATCCATGGCGCTACGGGAACTCGTAGTCTGGCGGAGAGGTACGCCATGCACTACGCTGGCGTAAAACCCTCTCCGCCAGGGTCCTAATGAGGGCCATTGTATTGTGCAAGCGTATCTGTGTGTTATATGGACTATCAAACTCATGTATGACTGCAAAATATGCTGCGTGCTTCGCTTCTGCATCTGTGGCTTCAGTGCCATGGGAGACTAAGTCCTCCTCCTTCGTGTGTGCTTGGAACTTCATGACGGCTATGGCTGATGGGAGTTATGGCACGTTTATGAGTCGACCCATTAGGGGTGCTTGCTGTACTGGTGTGCCGTCAGCACGTCAGAATCCCCTCCTCTGCCATCGTGACAATCCAGCGTGTACTATAGCCATCAGATAGGCTGAAACTGAATACACTATGACTTCATTGTCTTTGCAAGCTTCTAATGCCATTATGAGAGCCACTAATTCTGCTACCTGCACTGAAAAATGTGAAGGCTGTCTTGCGCTTGCTACTACTTCGGCTGTCCGGTCCGATTTACTTTTCACCACTGCTGTCCCAGTATGTCTTTCTCCCTTTGTCTTGTCTATAGTTGATGACCTGTCAATGAAAAGCATTTTTCCCCCTCGAGGACATTCTCCCCACCTTAGGAATGTCATCATATTGTTCCATGTACGTAGTACAGTCGTGCACATAGTCTCCCTTCTCCACTGGTTCGGCGATAAAGGTTGCTGGGTTTACAATTCTGCATCTTACTACCGTTATTGCTGGATCTGAGATAATCACCTTGTATCTAGGTGCTGTCTGGGTAGTGTGCGAAACCTAGCGGTATTCTCCCATATTGTAACGCTCACCTGACTCCCACGGAGGCGCTGGTCTAGTCTGGGTTGCTGTGGCCTCTTCGAGCGTGATGCGCAGAACTCGGAACACCGACTGAACAGGACCCTCAAATCGTGCTTGTCTGGCCCGTAGGAATATCCTTCTGCAGATGAGAAAGGGGATTAACAGTCTGCAGAATAGTGTGCTTGCTCCCCCCTTCCCCCCTTCGTTCTTCTCTAACTTCCTCCGAAATCCCCGGTTGAAGCTCTCCTTATGGTTTGAAAGGATGAACTCTCCATCCTGCTTCTGGTGCAGGGGCGCGTGTTGGCCCAGTTACTTCACTGGTTTTCAGAATGACGCTTGCAAAATCCACTTGACTTTTCCGAGCGGAACGCCGTAAGTATGAAGATTACAAAAGTTCAAGTGTTGAGCCTCCTTTTCTGTTGCCTTCCTAACCTGTGATCTGTCCTTTATTTCAGGTGCAGAATGAAGGCGATGCGTTGAGGGATTGAATTGCCAATGGTAAACTCAGGTGAGTTAGCGATGGGGGCGATCCCTCTTAATGTCTTTATATTCCTCCAGTAATGTCTTTTGTCCTTTCCCCATAGGGGTTGGGGTGCGGTACCTGCCAACAAAGCGGCGCCGACCCGAAATGAGGAATGGTCCACCAACAGAAGGCCGGTAAGTGTTATGGCGGAAAATTAGGCTTTCCTCATATGTTCCTTCTGCTCACCTTTTGCTCTTCTTCTCTCCCCTAGGCGCAGAGATGTGGCGACCGGTGCAGACAGTCGCGGTGGAACCAGAAGAACTCCCGAGGACAGGTGAGTGAAGCGCGGCGCTGCAGCGAGCAACGCAGTGCTTTTAAATGAAAGTCTTTTCTCAGGAACGCTGGCGTGAAGGTTCCGGATGCAGGTAAGAAGTTTGATAAAATTCTTGGTTTTCACCTTTCTCTTCTCTTCTTTCCTTACAGGTGTTCCAGGATCGAGGCGGGCGTGGCTGGAGACCAGATGCAGGAGCAGACACGGTGAGCGTTCAGCTGCTTGGATGCAGAACAACGCAAAACGTGAGCTACTGTCTTGGCGTGGCTTAAATAGCCCCCAAAGTAGTTCCAGGTAAGTATCCTTCCCTGGCCACGCCCGAGTGGCAAAATAGTCCCAATGAAAAAATAGTCCCTTTCAGGTCTCAAGGAGGCCTGAATCTTGCAGCATGGTCTGCATCAGGTAAGTGCACAAAACACCTTCCTTTATGAGCCTGGCGCCTATGGCGCCAGGACAGATGTCCAACATGAGCCTGGCGCCAAAGGCGCCAGGACAGAGTCCAAAGAGCCCCTATAAGGGGCCGCTGGGCTTTTACCCGGGGGCATGATGCCTGCTCCCGGGGGTGCTGGGCCTGGCCTGGTGCTCCGGGGGTAGGCATCATGACAGCACTCCCCCCCCCCAAGGCCCCTCCCAAGGTCGTTCCCTCTGGAGGTTTTGGTTTGTTTGGGAAATTCCGATGGAACCTTTTTACCAGCCGAGGTGCATGTACGTGGTCGCTGGGTTCCCAAGACCTTTCCTGAGGCCCGTACCCTTTCCAATCAATTAGATAGAAAAGTTTTGATTTTGAGATCTTAGAATCCAAAATGTTCTTCACCTCGAATTCAGGCTCCCCATCTATCTGGATTGGTTCTGGTGGCTTTATTAATCTGGTTCCTGGTTGCACTGGTTTCAAAAGTGACACATGGAAAACGGGGTGAATCCGCATGTTAGCTGGTAGATCGAGCTTGACTGCCACTGGGTTAATTATAGCTTTGATCGAGTAAGGGCCCAAATACCTTGGATTAAAAGTTCGAGGTCCCTTGAGCAATAAGTGTTTGGTAGCCAACCATACTTGATCCCCTATTTGGTATGGAGGCGCCTCTCTCCGATGCAGATCCGCATTCTTTTTGTATTTCCCTTTCGCTTGTTGCAAATGTGCAGTTGCATCCTTGAAGGCTTGAGTTATCGTGGAATGCAAATGGTCCACTGCGGGCATTTCAAGGCTCATAGGTGAGTCCAGGTCTGAAGTACGAGGATGATGTCCATATAGGGTATAAAAGGGGCTCTGTCCAGTTCCAGAGTGTACCGAGTTATTGTATGCATATTCGGCCACCCATAAAATATCCTTCCAATTACCCTCCGATTGGTGCAACATACATCGTAGGTATTGTTCAAGGGTCTGGTTTGTTCTCTCCGTCTGACCATCGGTCTGTGGGTGGTGGCTGGTTGAGAGTCTTACGTCGATTTGTGCCAGTTGACAACATTTTCTCCAAAAATGAGAAATAAACTGGCTTCCCCGGTCAGAGACTAGTATGGACGGGAATCCATGCAAACGGATGATATTTTCGAGGAATTCCTTGGCAAGGACAGAAGCTGAAGGTAATCATTTCAAGGGAATAAAATGGGCCATCTTGGAAAATAAAGCCACCACAACCAGAATAGTATTGTATCTATTACAAGGGGGCAGGTCCGTGATAAAATCTAGTGACAAGGTGTGCCAAGGTGCTGGTGGAATGTCTAAAGGCTGAAGAAGACCGGCGGGTTTTGTCTTTTGGCCTTTGTTTTGGGTGCAAACTCCACAGGACATCACAAAAGATTTAATATCCTTTCGCCAGAAAGGCCACCAGAATTGTCATTTAATTTTTTCCACAGTTTTGGCAATGCCAGGATGTCCTTCCATCAGGGTATCATGATGACGAGAAATAACCAGTTCTTGCAATTCCTTTTCTGGCAGAAATAAGCGTCCTTGGAAGTAAGGTAGGCCATCGTTGACCGAAAAGTAAGACCCCCTTTGGATCCAATCCTGCAAGGCTGTAGAGTCCAGGAGTTGTTTTACCCGTGCTTGAATGTCTTCAAGGGTTTGTAAAGAGGTTATCCCCAAAATTGAAATTATCGGCACAGGTTCTGAGTTTGTGTCTATTTCTCCCATTCCTATTCGAGATAGCGTGTCCGCTTTGCCATTCTTACAGCCGGGGCAGTAAGTGATTACAAAATCGAACTCAGCAAAGAACAAAGCCCATCGGAGCTGACGTGACGATTGAGCCTTGGCAGTTTTTAAATATTGTAAGTTTCGGTGATCAGTGATCACGGTGATGGTATGCCTGGCGCCAAGAAGATGATGCCGCCAAGCCTTAAAGGCGGACTTAATGGCTAATAATTCCTTGTCGGTGATTGCATAATTTACCTCAGGCGGCAAGAACTTTCTGGACCAAAATGCTACGGGGTGCAGTTGGTTGGTTTCAGGGTCTCTCTGAGACAGGACAGCTCCCATGGCTAAGCTGGACGCGTCGGTTTCGACTACATATGGGAGATCGGGACGCGGGTGCTTCAAAATAGGTGCGGACGTGAATTTAGCTTTCAATTCCTGAAAGGCCTGTTCGGCTTCCTCTGTCCATTCGAAGCGTTTATTTTTCCGCAAGAGTGCAGTGATGGGTTGTACCACACGTGAAAATTCTGGGATAAATCTGCGATAAAAATTGGCAAAACCAAGCATGCTTTGGACACCTTTCACCGAACTAGGTGATGGCCATTTTAGGATGGCATCCACTTTTCTTGAGTCCATTCGGACCCCTTTAGGTGTCAGGATGAATCCAAGAAACTCAACCTCGGTGGTATGGAAAACACACTTTTCCAGCTTTGCAAACAGTTTGTGCTGGCGCAATTTCTCAAGGACGGCCCTGACATGCTTTCTGTGATCAGATTCCGAAGAGGAGTACACAAGAATGTCATCGATATATACAACACAAACATCGATGAGTTCCCGAAGGACATCGTTCATGAAGAATTGGAAGGCAGCAGGCGCGTTGCACAACCCGAAAGGCATCACCTGGTATTCGAATAATCCATATTTTGTACGGAAGGCCGTTTTCCATTCGTCACCTTCTTTTACTCGCACCAGATGATAAGCCCCCCGGAGATCTAACTTGGTGTATACGCAAGCGTCCTTCACCTGGTCAAGGAGTTCAGGGATCAGAGGCAGAGGGTAACGGTTTTTAACAGTTATCTGGTTCAATGCGCGGTAGTCAATACAAGTTCTAAGGTCGCCTTCTTTTTTGGGCACGAAGAACAAAGCCAAGGATGCCGGAGACTTTGACGGGCGAATGAAACCATTGGCAAGGTATTGATCTAAATATTGTCTCAGATGCAGATTCTCAGGTTCAGTAAGGGCATAAATCCTGCTACAAGGGGGTTGTGCACCGGGCACCAGATCGATTTGGCAATCGTACGATCTGTGGGGAGGTAACGTGTTGGCCTGTTCCTTTTGGAAGACGTCCTGAAAGTCTTGGTATTCCGGAGGTAGTTGCATGGAGACAGAGGTTACAGACGCTAGACTAATCTTCAGATTTTCTGGGTAGCAGGTTTGTGCACAATCCGGGAAGGTTATTCTCTTCGCGCGCCAATCAATTCGAGGATTATGTGTCTCTAACCAAGGGATTCCGAGAATAACCTGAAACTGTGGAGCCTTGATTACATCAAACACAACTGCCTCCCGATGGCCGTCCGGACCTATCAGTGTCACCTCAGCAGTGGAATGTGTTACCGGTCCAGAGGCAATTTCGGTTCCATCGACTGTGGTGATGACATCTTTGCTGGTTTTAGGGCGCAGAGGGAGGTTAATCCTAGAGACCAATTCACGATCCACATAGTTTCCTATAGCCCCACTATCGATGTATGCCTTTATTGCATGCAACCGCTTAGGCTGTTCCGGATCTACGAGGACGATTGGCACAATGAAATGCAAGGTCTGAGAGTTAGTTTTCAAGCTCGGCAAGCGGACCCCTACGCTTGTCGGGCGTGGTCGTTTCCCGAAACAGAGTCTTCATGGTTTTTATCAGCAGCTCCTACCACCTTCTTGGGCGGTTTTGCCGGGCAATCTCGTAGAAAGTGTCCAGAGGACCCACAATAAAGACATAATTGCATCTGCCGTCTTCTTTCACGTTCTTTTTGAGTTACAGGTCCTTTAACCCCTCCGATTTGCATAGGCTCAGAGACATCAGCACCCTTGGGGTTAGCGTGGGTCTTGACCAACACCCGGGTCTCAAACTTGGACCGATCTGCTTTTCTGTTTTGAAGTCTGTGATCCAATTGGACCACTAAGTCTATATATTCTGTGCATTCTTGGGGCGGATTTACAACATGGGCCAGGACATCTTTAAGTTCTCCGCGTAGACCTCGATAAAATAACGTGATTCTTTTATCCTCTGGCCACCCAGGTTCCACAATTAGTCTATTAAAGGTTGCAATGTAGGATATGAGGTCCTGATTGCCCTGTCGCAGGGATAGAAGTTCGTCATCCAGAGCCTGCCCCTGAGAGTGTCGAGCAAATAACCTTTCCATGCTTGCTTGAAATCCTTGAAAATCACGGAGAATCGGGTCATCCTGAGTAACCAGTGGAACTGACCAATCGGCAGCACAGCCGCTGAGATATGACAATACAAAGGCTACCTTTGTCTGGTCATTAGGGTAGGCCCCAGGTCTGCATAGGAAGTGCAAACGACACTGATTCATGAATACGGCGAATCGTTTGGGGTCCCCAGCAAAACGTTCGGGTGGGGCCAGTGGCATGTTTCCAGGTAGATTAATCTGCACAGGGTTACTGGGAACCACAGGAGCGGGGTTCCCTCCGGAACCGGGTAGAGGAGTGTGTCCAGCTTGACCTTGCAAAAATTGTCTATCCAGGTCATCAGTTCTTTCCTTTGATACAATCACTTCCCTCCTGAGAGCATTAGTCTCTTGAGGAGCGGCGTGTACTTCGGCCCGTAATTCCCCCAGTAGTTGGGCCAACTGATCAGTCTCAGAAGTTTCCATAGCGCCTGGGTGAGAATTTTTAGGAAGGCTTCGCGTTCTGTAACGCTCACCTGACTCCCACAGAGGTGCTGGTCTAGTCTCGGTTGCTGTGGCCTCTTCGAGCGTGATGCGCAGAACTCGGAACACCGACTGAACAGGACCCTCAAATCGTGCTTGTCTGGCCCGTAGGAATATCCTTCTGCAGATGAGAAAGGGGATTAACAGTCTGCAGAATAGTGTGCTTGCTCCCACCTTCCCCCCATCGTTCTTCTCTAACTTCCTCCGAAATCCCAGGTTGAAGCTCACCTTATGGTTTGAAAGGATGAACTCTCCATCCTGCTTCTGGTGCAGGGGCGCGTGTTGGCCCAGTTACTTCACTGGTTTTCAGAATGGCGCTGGCAAAATCCACTTGACTTTTCCGAGCGGAACGCTGTAAGTATGAAGATTACAAAAGTTCAAGTGTTGAGCCTCCTTTTCTGTTGCCTTCCTAACATGTGATCTGTCCTTTATTTCAGGTGCAGAATGAAGGCGATGCGTTGAGGGATTGAATTGCCGATGGTAAACTCAGGTGAGTTAGCGATGGGGGCGATCCCTCTTAATGTCTTTATATTCCTCCAGTAATGTCTTTTGTCCTTTCCCCATAGGGGCCGGGGTGCGGTACCTGCCAACGAAGTGGCGCCGACCCAAAATGAGGAATGGTCCACCAACAGAAGGCCGGTAAGTGTTATGGCAGAAAATTAGGCTTTCCTCATATGTTCCTTCTGCTCACCTTTTGTCTCTTCTTCTCTCCCCTAGGCGCAGAGATGTGGCGACCGGTGCAGGCAGTCGCGGTGGAGCCAGAAGAACTCCCGAGGACAGGTGAGTGAAGCGCGGCGCTGCAGCGAGCAACGCAGTGCTTTTAAATTAAAGTCTTTTCTCAGGAACGCTGGCGTGAAGGTTCCGGATGCGGTAAGAAGTTTGATAAAATTCTTGGTTTTCACCTTTCCCTTCTCTTCTTTCCTTACAGGTGTTCCAGGATCGAGGCGGGCGTGGCTGGAGACCAGATGCAGGAGCAGACACGGTGAGCGTTCAGCTGCTTGGATGCAGAACAACGCGAAGCGTGAGCTACTGTCTGGGCGTGGCTTAAATAGCCCCAAAGTAGTTCCAGGTAAGTATCCTTCCCTGGCCACGCCCGAGTGGCAAAATAGTCCCAATGAAAAAATAGTCCCTTTCAGGTCTCAAGGAGGCCTGAATCATGCAGCATGGTCTGCATCAGGTAAGTGCACAAAACACCTTCCTTTATGAGCCTGGCGCCTATGGCGCCAGGACAGATGTCCAACATGAGCCTGGTGCCAAAGGCGCCAGGACAGAGTCCAAAGAGCCCCTATAAGGGGCCGCTGGGCTTTTACCCGGGGGCATGATGCCTGCTCCCGGGGGTGCTGGGCCTGGCCTGGTGCTCCGGGGGTAGGCATCATGACACATATAGACCCCGGTAGTCCTCTATTCATGTGGCCCAGGGAAGGCCATCGCTTTTGGTTCCCAACCCTGGGAGTGGACAAGAGAGGGATGAGCGCCTGGGTTGGGGAGACCGGGGTGGCCTTCAGGAGAATTTCAGGAGAATTTCCTCATTAACCCTAATGCAGTATAGAGGCAAACCGAGCATCCCAGAGCAACCCCAGTAAAAGAGGGAAGCCAGATGAGACAAAAACAGAATCTCAATTCCAACGTTTCTTTGTCTTTTCCCCATTTAGATCATGGGAAGGGTTGTTCAGGCCCACACTCGCATATCCGGGTGGGTAACATAGGGAATACTTTAATACAAAAGGATTCACATTTTGTATACCAAATTAGGCCAAAGGGGTCTTGCCCTATTCCTTTCCAATCACCTAGTATAGCCTGTCAAGGCCAAATTAAGTCTCGCCCCATCTCCCCCTACCGATTTCCAACAAATACAAAGACAAGGAAGAGGCAACTAAGATCAGTAAGGATTACCCATAGGAATAACATGAGGAAAATAAGGAAAACCTACCCTAGAGAAAACCCAAGTTGTCCCACTAATAGTCAGGCAGGGTCAGGCATTCACCAGTAACTATTCACATCTGACTCCACTTGCCTGGTCTTTTTGTTATAAAAAGTGTGGCCTTACACAGATGGATGAGCGAGTAGGAGAGCAAGCAGAAGTGCAAGTTGGAAGGAGAGCCAAGATGCCAGAGCTGTCTAGGACCAGAGACCAGGACGCTGAGACGCAGGGAAGCTGCAATTCGTAAGAGCAGCAGCCTGGCGAGTGAGCCGTATCTCCAGGGAGCCCAGGAGAGTCCACATTTAGGAGCCCAGGCGCCTGCTGGTCTCCTGTGGAGACTGCAGATGCAAGTGCCTGTTCCCCAGGGCCGGTGTGGCAGCCCTGGAGCGTCCAAGGGGCAGGCAATGAGACCCTGACCTCAGAATGAAGAACCTTTGTGAAGTGCAGAAGTCAGCCCGGTAAGTCTGAACGCATTGCAGAGCCGGGTTGTGAAGAGCACGATACAAAGTGGCATTTGGCACACACACGCAAGCAAGAGGACTGTGTGTGTTTCACTATTCGAGTGAAGTTAAAGGAAAGACTTCAGCAAATTGAAAGCAATAGATTAAGCGCAACAAAGGGGGGACGTACGTGTGTGGAGTAATAAGTGGAATGAAGTCAGAAATTGAAGTTAAAGTATAAAGAGGGGCCAGAAGCTCATGAAAAGGGTGCACGAGGCACGGAAGAAAAGAAAGTGTTAAAAGGGACCGGAAGCCCACAGAAAAAGGTACCAGAGGCACAAAAGGATTTTTTTTTTAAAGGGGCCAGAAGCCCACGAAAAATGTGCAAGAGGTACTAAAGTCAAGAGAAATGGAAAAGGGCCAGAAGCCTGTGGAGAAGCATGCAAGAGGCATGACAAAGAGGAGCAGTAAAGGGCATTGCAAGTGCGCACAGGAAAGTGAAAGAAAGGCATGAAAGTGGTGCAGGAAGCACCTGAATTTTTTTTTTAAAAGTGCAAATAGTGAGACACCAAGAGAGGGACCAAAGGTCAGAGTGGTCGTACTGAGAAAAAACAAAGAGCCTGGCGTTTTCAAAAGACTCTGATTCTACCCCATGAGAGGATGATGTGTAAGAGAGGCCATATGTAAATTAAAGGCTTATCCTGACTAGTTGAATTGGTGTTTGGAACTAGAGGGGCCTAAACTTGAATAAAGGCGCCCTATTAAACCAAAAGAATTGTGAAATATTGTGTTTGCTTTTTGAAAGCTGGACAAGGCCTGAACTTGGGGAAGGGAATCCTGAGAGGCCTATTGAGAAAAGTAAATTGAACAAGTTGACACTTGGGGAAGGGAATCCCAAGGAATTTAAGGATATTGAAGTTATTGGAAATCACTGTAAGGGCCCTTTGGAGAAGGTGTTAGGAACAGTCCTGTTGAGTGAAGCCATCTATGTGGTATTGACCAAATGAACCTGGTGAGAAGACCACTTGAAACCAACTCTGGTTTTTGCCATTTTTGTTGAACCACTGTTTTCACTTTTTAAAAGACTTCCCATCACATATTTGTAAAGCGTGAGGGCAAGCATAGGTTTAGACGCAGACAGACTTTTATTTTGGACTATTAGACGACGACGGTCATTGGAAAAATCAATTAAGTGAACCATCCCTTTAGAGTTAGGGCTAGTCAGGCATTCCACCAACCCCGGAACCTTAGTAAATAAAGGTTTTAAAACAAAGGCTTTTTAGTCTGTCTCTCTTGATATCATGCCTGTCTCACAGTAGTCAATGTGCTTTTGGGCTTTTTGCAGATTGCAAAGAGAGCATGCTCCACGTAAAATGTCATTCCGCACCCCATTGTGATACTTGACGACTTTTCTAATGTGAATGCAGCACCAGCCAAGGCTTGTTCATAAGGGTAATGTCATCTCATCACTGGGTCTAAACGTCTACTATAGTAGACCATTGGCTTGTGTCCTAAGGTTGTCTTTTGTGTGAGCAGCACAGTCATCACTACTCCATTGGAGTGTGAGAACAAATATAATTTGTCATTGTAATTGGGAAATCCTAACACTGGAGCTGTGCATATCACCTTCTTCAGCCCCTCAAAGGCTTCTGTGATTTTGTGTGTCCATGATAGGTTACCGTCCCTCCTCTGTGCCTCATGGAGCCTGCTTAAAAAAGGACGTGTGAATGTGCTGTAATCAAATACCCAGGCTCTGCAATAATTGCAGGAGCCCAAGAATTGTTGCATTTCTCTCACTGTCTGTGGCAGTGTTGTTCTGAAGATCGTCTCCTCCTTTCTGGAGTTACCTTTCGGCCTTACTGTGGGGTGATATCAACTGTCCGATGTACAACACCTCCTCCTGGCAATATTGTATTTTTACCTAGTCTACCTTGTAACCCTTCTCTGCTAGTGCTGTCAACAAGTGCACTAGTCATTTCGACACTGTTCTTCAGACTTGCTGCAAATCAAAATGTTGTCTACGTACTGAATGACAGTATTCTCCATCTGTATGTTTCTGAAGTCTATTTGGAGACCCCTATTAAAAATAGAGGGTTATTCACAGTATCCCTGTGGTGATCTTGTGTGTTTCCACTTCCGGTTTCTATATAGGAAGGAAGTCAAGTCCTGTGACTTCTCGTCAAGTGGTATAGAAAAGAAGGCGTTCTTCAAATCTATTAACGTGAAATGGGTAGCTTCCGGCGGAACGCTACATAAAATTGATGCTGGATTGGGAACTAATGGAAATTCTGCCTCGATGATTTGGTTCAAAGAACGTAAATCTTGGATAAAATGCCACAATCCCCCGTCACCTTCTTCATTGGGTACACAGCAGTATTACACTGTGACTCTGAAGGGACTAGATTGCCATGCTTTACTAAAGCAGCGATCGTCTCATATATGTCATCATCTGCCTCTCTAAATGGGTGATATTGTCTTGCCCTTGGTAGAATAGCAACTGGCTTGAGCTTTATATTAACAGCTCCTATTCCCTTTAACAGGCCCATATCATATGGACTGCTAGTCCATAGAACACTAAGTACTGTGAGAAACCTGAAGGTGTCTTCCTGACTGGTCCTGGGGATCTATCATCCAGGAGGCCAGGACACGGCCATTGCTATTTGATCCAGTTCCTGGGGTGGTGGACCAATGAGGAAGGATCACCTTGATGGGTGGGTCTTCAGGGGAGTGCAAGTGGGAAACCGACAGGTGAGATGGAGTATCCCCCTTCTTATAACACATTTTCCCAATCCTACCACGTAGGATATTCAAACACTCTACACCCCCCTTTTCCAACACAAACGCTTTCGCACACCACGAAAGATGACAGACAAACACCAGAGCCGTTTACCTGACATGTCCCAACACAAGGGTCAGGCAAAGTTAGGCAATTGACCAGAATCACACACACCTGACTGCCCTTTCCCTTCCCCCACAGGGATGAAAGGTGGAGCACAAGAGCACAATATGAGCAAAGCAGACCGCACAACTAGAGAGCTAACTTAGCACGGCAGTTCAAGAGGAGGAGAAAGATGGCATGAACCAAGAGGGTGACAAGGAGAGAAGCGACCTTGGCCTTTCCAAGCCAGGCCTGTGAAACCTCCACGGTAGGAATCGTAAGATTGCAAGCAATAGCTAGCGTGTCTTGCAGCAGATGTCAACGGTACACAAGCCCTCCTTCACTGATAAAAAAAATTAAAAAACATGGAATTCCTATTAATAGGAACTCCCGTCCCCTGAACACCTGTTTGTCCTTCACTGATAACCGGGCCGGGGAGAGACACTTGCCAATGTGGTACCTTCCTTAACTCCAGGAACAAGAAAAGTCAAGCGGTTCATCACAGCCGGTGAGTCGAAGGGAGAGCCGATAAGAAACCGAACTGTGTTGAACAAAAGTAGCAAATGGCTAATTGAAGAAAGTATAAAGAACTGTTAATACGAGAGGGCAACACAGCTATAGAGGAGTCAGTCACCACGCGGGTGCTCACTCGGGAAACTCTGGGCGATTACCCTATTGTTGAAACTACCGTAACCAGAAGGCCTTGGGAAAGGCGAGAAAGGGGTCAAAGTGGTCATACAGGCTTCTAGTAAAATCCTCTATACAGTTGAAAGTCTTTGACCGGCAGATGATTGTGAAGCTAAGGGAAGTGAATCCTGCATCGTAAGAACTGTGCAAGGAATTGTGTGATTGGCAAAGTTGGCAAGAGTGAACCCAACTGAGGGATGCCGATGAAAAGGGGGCGAAGCCTAAAGTCCTGATAAACAGTGTGTTGACAAGAGTAAACCCAGCAGAGGGATGTCCAAAGTGAACTGTTTAAAAAGACATTTAGATTCATGAATATCACAGATGAGATTGTGTTAAAAGCTGTAGTGCACCCGACGGAGGGAGGCAAACGTTGAGAAGGATCTGAGTCCGGAAGAGGGGGATCCAGGGTTGAAAAACCATCACCCCACCGATATATGAAGGCAACAGAGAACTCTTGTGAATACGAGCTGGAGAGAACCCCGACAGAGGGGGGCTGATATTCGAGAAGGGTCTGAGCCCGGAATAGGAGGACCCAAGGGTGAGAAGCTACCACCCCACTGACACGTGAAGTACAACAGAGAGATCTTTTAAATACAAGCCAGGGTGAACCCGACGGAGGGAGGCTGAGATTTGAGAGGGGTCTGAGCCCGGAATAGGGGAACCAGGGGTGAAGAATTATCACCCCAAGTACAATCAGGAAAGAACTTTTGTTTATTATTTTGAGCTGTTCAGGCCCTCAGAAGCAAGAAAACGTAACTATGGAAGGTCCTGATATTGCCAAGAACTTTTTACGGATCTGAGCCCAGAAGAGGGGGATCCAGGGGTAAAGGTCAGCACCCAATGTATATGTGGAAAGGAACTTTTTGTTTATTATTTTGGATGCATCCAGTCCTCGGAGGCAAGTGACATTTTGTAGAAAGGAGACTTAACCACTGAAGGCCCTGGTAGCTGAGACCGGAACTGTTAGCTTGTGCTGGGAAAGCTTGAGCGTCGTCTGTACTCTGGAATCCAACCTTGTCCCATGCTCAAAACGTGGGGCAGGGAGACCACCGGCGAACAAACACACCCAGACTAATTATTTGTGCACATTTCTTTCATTCTTGTGAACAATATCCCACACTCTCTTGTATTTAGCGTAAGGATTGGCAATAGGTTTTTCTTAGTATAGGCCCTTTTATTTGACAAGACGCCACTAGGACTGCCTTATTATTATTTAATGGTCGTAGCTTGGTCCCATCTTGGATTTAGGTTTAGATTAGGCATTTTTCCAACCTTCCTATGCAGTTTAATAAACACCCTTGAACTGTGATCACGTGTGTCTGTCTTTACTGTTACCACCATGAGTTCCTTAAAGTATTTGCACCAAGTCTTCCTCGATAAATGGTGGGGGTGCCTTTTTCAGACATGCCATTCTCTGTGGTAACTCCCTGTGCCTTCCCCAGCCCTGCCCCCTCCTTGCTTCCTCCCTCTCTTGCTCTTTTTGTCTCTGCACTTGCACAATAAGAATGTCACAAGGCCTAGTACGACAGTTACTGTTTGTTTTTCCTTATGCCCCACCCCCACCTGGAAACACTTTTGTATAGGCGCCATACAAAAGTCCAATAAATAATGTATTCTCCCCCAGTGGGTAATGCTCATGGAAAACACTCTCTCATGATCTGAACAATTGACTTGACAGATGAGGAGCTGTTTTGAGACAGTTAGTCTGTGCCCTTCTCCCACCGCGATTACGGTCCTCCATGCTCGTCCTGTGTCATCAGTTCTATGCAATACTACTCTATTGTCCTTTACTATAACCACCTCTAGTTCTATTGGTATCACATGTCCTTCCTTCTGATCTAAGGGAACCTCAGGTCTGAACAAGAACTCCTGCAATTTGCCTTGTATCCCTAGGAAGCCATGCCATCAGCACTTCAACTCCATATTGGAAAAGCTCAAGGTTTGCTTGCACCCCTCTCTGTACAGTCTGCTCCCAATACCCGTGAATGATGTCCCTCATGTTCATGTAGTGAATTCTTGGAGTCGTGCACACTATCCCCTGGTGAGTAAATGAAATAGTCATGTTAATTCGCTCATCATGTCCCTACCCATTACATTTACTGGTGTCTGTCGGGCATATAGCAATGGTATAGTCAAGTCGGGTTCTCCTACAGAAATCAGAGGGTTGTCAGTAAAAGGAACCAAATGTGTAGCCCTAGAGAATCCCTGCACATTCATGGCACTGCCTGACATCTTTCCAGCTTGCTCCGGGTTAGTATAGAAACAGGCGGAGTCCCCCCGTATCTACGAGAAAAGAGAAAGTTGTCATGATCCCTAATAGAATGCCAGGCACTCTCTCAAACAACTACTGGAGGAGGTTTAGGAACATGGGTAAGCAGTGGTCAGTGAGGGTTACTGGCTGGCGTGGGCACCTATTTGCAAATGCAGGCAGCCCTCACCAAGATGGCCGCCGAGTCAGGACTCAACTCTGAAACCAAGATGGCCCCCAAGTAGTTCATACTTCCAGCATCCTTGGTGGTCTAGTGGAAGGGTGCAGGCCAGAGCTATAAAAACCTCGCCGTGGGCTACACCCAGTGCTTAGCGTTTTTTCCCTGCTGATTGCAAGTGGTGTAACGCCTGCCGCGTTTCCAGCTCCAAATGCAAGAAGATTCTTGCATTTCGACTTCTCGGCGGTAGTTTCAATGTACCTGATTCTGGACCTCCAGTAGTCTGCTTGTTCTTCTGGGACTCCGCCTGTTTCTATACTAACCCGGAGCAAGCTGGAAAGAAACTCTTCTCCGATCACCGCAGCGGCCCCCGCCAGCTCTCATACTTACCCAAATGCTTCCTCAGTCCACCGCAGCATTCTCTCAACACCTGCAAGGAAAGGCAGAACAATACAGTAAGTCTTGAGAACTCTGCATCCCGCACCCCTGGCGCCCCCTTTGAAACCGCTTACCTTGGCATTCCGTGAATCCTCACAGCTGACAGCAACGTACAGCATCGCAGCATCTGGAAGGAAAACAACAAAGAGAGATAAGAACTCAGCCAAATACAATATGTGCACCGCGCACATCAGCATTCATAAGGACTCTGCATTTCTGCAGAACGGCAAAAGACATTGTAGTGCAATTAAGACTTGACTGCATAACAGTAAAAGTCATTATAGTGCAACTAAAGACTTACCTGCAGAACAGCGAAAGACATTGTTGTACAGAAAGCTTCACATGCACTGCAGCAGGACTGGGCCACTACTCTCTAGTGACGGAACTGGACCTGATGCTATCCTGATCCCGTGAGAGTCCAACTGTAGTATGGAGGTGAGTCCTTTGCCCCCTCCAGCCAGTCAACCTATGGGTAGTGGAAGGGAGGTGGGGGAGAGGTGGAGAACCGACATTAACACAATTCACTTGTTTGCCCATAGGCTCATCTAGAACGCTCACCATCCTTCTTGACAGTACTGGGGGACCTAGCCAAACCACTCCCAACTGTATTATGCGCTGGGCAGCAGCCTTGTAGCGAAACAGTGGGAAGGGCGTGGCTTGGACGTGCATCTCATCCCAGAGGCCTCATCATCCCATCCAAGAGGAACACACTTCCAGCGACCCAGACCAGGCCCTCTTGCAGGGCAGCAGAGGTAAGCATTACAGAACACTAAACCCACGTACACAAACCCTGGCCGAGTGTCATGGAGTCAGAAATCGACCAGTTAGCCGCCTTATTAGGCAAGCTGCGGGCAGAGATCCATGCAGCCAGCTCTGAAACCAATGCTATGAGGAAGGAGCTGGTGGTGAACTGGGAAAGGACAGAGGAGTTAGCAAAATGCCTAACTAGGACCCAAGCGGGTCAGGTCCCCTTATCAGGCCCGCCAGATGGCGCAGCAGCGTCTTCCCAAATTCAAGTCACCATTCCTGTCACTGTCCCCTTAGTACCAGTGAACGGTTATTTGGGGGAGACACAGAGATATGCCATATTTATGAATCAGTGCCAACTCAATTTCTTGTGTCGCCCGGGAGTATTCCCGACAGATCAAACCAAAGTTGCCTTTGTTTTATCATACCTGGGAGGGCACGCGGCCAGCTGGTCAGTGCCGCTGGTCAATCGAGATGACCCAATTCTGTATAACTTTATGGGTTTTCAACAAGAATTAGACAAACTCTTTGCTCACATGACACAAGGGCAGGCCTTGGATGGAGAATTGTTGATCCTTCAACAAGGATCTCAGGACCTTTTAGTGTACATCACCACTTTTAACTGGCTAGTAGCAGAAACTAATTGGCCAGAAGAAAAATGGACAACCCTGTTCTACCGAGGTCTCCGTAACGAACTCAAAGATGTATTGGCACAAGTAGTCAATCCGCCGGAGCGTTGTTTTGAGTAAATATATATCTACTGGTGCAGCTAGACCATCGGTTACAGGAAAGAAGATCCGATTGGTCTCGTTCATTAGGATGCCCCTTGTACGTACGCCCAGGGGAGGCTGCATCTCGTCTTATGGAAACTCCACCGCGACCTATGCAACTCGCCAGTGTCACAGGACCTCTGACCAAGGAAGAAATAGAGAGGCGCAGGCAACAACAACTTTGCTTATACAGTGGCAAAGCAGTACATTTTTTTAGAGATTGTCCAAGCAAATCACCTCGGAAACCTTTAGGAGCAATCGATGCCAGAATGGTGAAAGCAAGTAAGCCTTTAGAAAACTTTGTGGCTTAACAAGAGTAGAGATTGGCTTGTCAAGAAATGAGAAGGCATCAACAGTCTCACATCACCCAACACCAGTCATCCTTCTCTATCCTGAGCAGCCGCAGCAGAGGCATGCCCTTGAGGCATACGTGGACTGCGTACAGTAGGGAATTACATGGGCATCCAAGCGGATAGGCGTCCCCATGCAGGAGAGGGAAAGGGTGGACAACCTAGTCCCAGTCGATGGAATGCAAATATCATCTGGACCATTGACCCAGTGTACGGGTGAGGTCAAGCTGTTGTATCACAATGGCAATCGGGAACACATAGTGTTTGACTTAATTAACGCACCCCAATTCCAGCTCATATTAGGCATGCCCTGGTTGCAGTGTCACAATCTGGTCATAAACTGGCAGACACATATGTTGACCTTCCCCGCCGAATGCTTGCAGAACTGTTATTCACTCACACCCAGTGCCGCCCACTCAGCTACAGGAGCACAGGAAAACAACCACAGATTAACGATTGGCATCATCAGACAGCTACCTCCTGAATACGAAGCATATCAGGATGTTTTCCAGAAGGAACTGTGGGATATTTCAACCCATGCCAATGCGCCCTACTACATCCCTTTGCCAATGCGGGAAAGAAAACTGCCAAAAATTAATGTGCTAAACCTTGTGCGCGCCAAATCTGGAAAACTGTGCATGGCTCATAAATCAATCACAAAAAGGCTGCACCACCCTGCCACACACAGGCAAAGTTGATGTCAAAACGTAACTCCTTGCAGGAGAATGCCAGGGGGTGCTGTTACCTGTCACATGAAGCAAGTCCACAGAAGTGGGCTCAAATCCGAAAATGCCTTTAAAATACAGTTTTCCCAATCAATTGCAACCTTCAAAGTGCTGTTTTGGCACTAATTTCGTGTACTATTGAAATTAAAGTGTGCTGAAACCACAATCATCCACTGCAGTCAGAGAAAACCGGGCCTCACTGCCTGACAGCTGCATAAGAAAATTAGATGTCAAACTCAGGTTAAAAGTGTTTCTTTTTCCTGAAGAAATGGCAAAATTCGCCTATTTAAAGCATGTTTGTGAAAGGCTTAATTCTTTTAAATGTCCAAATCTCTCATAAACTGTGCTTATTTTTATATGTGTTAGAGAAAAGACTTTATTGTGAATTTTAAAGCAACCCAGCATTGGAGTTAAGTAACTGCTAAATTCTGATTAGACAGTGGACAGCCAGGGAAAGTTTGACACTTCAGTTTGACATTCCCTTGCTACAGGAAAGCTAAGGGATGCTGGAGGTTCTCACATATGGAGCACAATAGACTTCATTAGACATTTGTCTTTTGGCTGAGCCAAGAACAAAGGACAGGCTGAGCATTGGCCTCTGCTTGGGAGGGGCAGGATGCTTCCCTCTACACCCACCCTGATCAAAGGGACCTGACAGCTGCTGTTTGTTGAAAGGAGAGAAAAATAACTCTGGAACTTTTGGTGTTTAAGTCTTTATTTGTGGTTAAGTTTGAAACTCTTTAACTGTGCAACATGAAAAAGGATCAATCTAAAAATTGATAGATGTTAACCTCATTTTAGGCTTTTGCTTTGAGGACATTAATGGACCCGTACCATTTCAGGAACCAAAGTTACGGGAAAAACCCTAATTGTAGCAGAACTATTAATGTTGCAAGCCTAAGATTGTATATTCATCCTCGAGTGATAATCGCCCAGAGATGTACCGAATTAGAAATTATTAGTCCAGACTGTTATGATTAAAATTGATAAAATTCTATAGATTGAGAAAGACATCTCTCACAGAGATGGGGATTGAATGTGAATATAGCCCATCAAATATGAAATGTATGTGTCTGATTTTAGTAGGGGACATCATTTTAGAAATGTACTTTTGTGCAAAAGTTAAGTTTTGGTCAAAATCAATGTGGGAGTGCCTAAATCCCATCATAATGATGACAGCTCTGTTCTGACCGCCAGCCAAAACAAGGCAAGTGCCTGTGGCCACTCACAGCCGTGGGGGTGTGTTTTTAAATTCTGCCCACACCATAAACTTTGTGATGTCATTTGGTAGGATAAATATAGGAGCTTCACCATGTCAGTCTTGAAAAATTGATACCTCTCATGACTGACGGCAAATGTATTTTGGTGGCCGAAGGCCAACCGTCTCATATACGAAACGATAGAAATACAGGTTTCCGAGTTTTACCAATGAACGGCCATTTTTATGTAACAAGGATCGCCATTTTGTTTTCTAACAATTGCTCATTGCTTTCTGTTCGAATTGCTTTGCAGCATATTTTCTGCTTACACTGCTCGACTGTCAACATTGTTGTCTGAACGTGAAAGGACAAGGCCGCAGGGCCGCAAGGCTAATAAGAGTTCGTTGAAACACAACGTAGGCAGCTCCGGGGAGGAATGCCCAGCTCCCTCCAAAATGTAGCCTTGAAGCAGAGCTGCAGGGCATTTAATCATTTCACAGCTGCCAGCCAGTCTCGTTATATGGTAGAATATGTTAGAATAAAGCAGCTAAAGGCTTGAATTATGCTCTTCTTACGAGCCCTGTACAGCGTGGCAGCTCCCAGGACACGAATAGCACCTCATAGATAGTAAGGTCTGGAATGTGACTCTTCCCCGTATGTAGCTTGCTTACAAGAACAGAATCACTGTGTTCTGTTCGACAAAGAAAAGATGTCTCTGCAGTTGCAAGGTTGCATATTGTTACTAGACTAGATATTTGAAGGTGTCATATTCGTCGAAAGTGTACATCATCAAACCGAGTTCAAAGAAACCCAATAAAGGGGGGTGTGAAACATGTCACAGCTGATTGTATGATATGCATTTTGTATATATGTAACTGATGTAGTAATTCGCTCTCTTGTGTCCCTCGAGGTCTAGAGATACACGTCGCGGGGCGTGAGACCGAGTTGGCCAACTGAGACTATTTGCTTTGCAATAAAACCTAGCTTTGGGAATACAACCTCATATCTGGCGTATCTATCATGTGTGGTGACTTGCCTTGTTTCCATAACGCGAGGGACCCCTAGGGGCCCCTTTCAAGAACACATAAACACACACTGTTTCCAGAACACATCCAGATTTCCACGCAGCGTCTTGTTCCTGACTTCTTCATATTGTCCAGAACTCTTCATCTTGCAGCTGACTCAAGATTTCTTTGCAGAATCCAGGCCTTAGCATTGCTGAACTCTTTTTTAGCTAGGCCCAAATTCAACCATCCCAAAACTTAAGAGAAATTAAGTCTGATTCAGTCTGGCTTGCTACCATTGAGGTTTGCCTGCTGAAACTCGCAACCTGCTATCTTCCGTGTCCAGTGACCTGAAGGGCCCATCCAAAATCCAGTCTGATGTGCAGTCCAAAATTGACCAGAACCGCACTGCTGATCCAATCCCGCCATAGGTGCCCTGCTGCCGGTAGACCCGATCCGATGACCATAACTTTGACGGTCCAATCTTAATTACAAGGGACTGTAAGTATTAATAGGAAGAACAGTGACCCATAGTATATTTGCATTGTCTTATCCCAATCTCAACCCATACCATCTTTAACTTCAGAACTCTAATATTGTCAGAACCATTATTGCGCTGATTTTTTCTCATTTGTGTTACAAAACCATAAGTCATTAGTGATTTTGAGTAACTAAAGTAAATCCCAGAAAGAACTAGAGTATCCACCACGTGAAGGGTTACGCCGGCCACGTAACTATGAATATTCCCGGGTGGCATTCTCTTTTTCATAGTCATTAATATAGTGTAATAAAACCAATCTGTCATTTTTAAAACCGAATTTCTGTTTTCATTTTCGCGCCTATTTTGCGAAAACGCCTCTCCCTATAACTTCCATAACTTCTTCAATTTTAAAGATAGAAACCGCATCGCAGAACAGTGTATTTGACCTGTTTTTATCAAAAATCGCATAGAGAAATTTTGCTGCGAATTTGTAATTTTCAAAAGTTTACACATGTCTTTTTCCCATCCCATCCTGAACTAAAGTGTGTACTCTTGTTTAGCTGGAAGCTCAAGTTTGTTAGGACCTGTTTAGTTTGTTTGTTTGTTTGTTTGTTTATTCATTTGTTAAGCACACCAGACTCGTAAGTAAAAGGGCGCAATGACAAGGAAATGCAAGGCTTACATGATTACGTATACACAGGTTACAGACAGGATATATACAATATGAACAACAGGACTGTGGCAAGTTTGCATGATTACGGGATATATACAATATGAACAATAGGACTGAAGCAATATTGCATGATTACAGGATATATACAATATGAACAATAGGGCTGGAGCAAGGGTGCAAGCACTAGGATATAAAACTTATATGGTTACAAATGCATGGGCTGCAGTATTTACATAAAGAAATAGTATAGCAAGATATACTGTTTCTTGATTGCAGGATAGTGTCCTCAGGGAGAGGGTGATGGGGAGCTAAGGATTGGTGGCAGTGATATGCTTTATTAAGTTTTTCCTGAAAAGTGGATATGGTTGGTCAGCTCTCAACTCCTGGGGCAGTGAGTTCCAGCTTCTGGCTGCCTTAACAGTGAAGCTGTTGCCCCCGATGGTAGTAAGTTTGTATTTGGGGATATTTAGGAAGTTAGTGTTCCCCGTTCTGGTGGGTCTGAGAGAAGTTCTTCTCTGATGTTTGTCTATAAGGTAACTGGGGGCCGCATTGTTCAAGGCTTTGTGTGTCAGAGAGAGTGTTTTTAGAAGTATTTATTGGATGTGGAGAGCCATTTGTGTTGATGTCTCAAGGCAGAGATGTGGGTTTTCTTATTTATGCCAAGGGCTGCTCTTAAGGCATTATTCTGTAGCGTTTGGAGCTTATTAGTGGTGGATTTGTTAGCCCCAATGTAGAGGGCATTGCAATAGTCGATTCTAGAGAGTATAAGAGCTCTAGCCAGGATCAGACAGCTATAGTCAGAGAGGAACGGTTGACCAGCTCTAAGAAGTTTGCATGTGTTAGCCGTAGACGAGGTAAGGGATTTGACCTGTTTGTCAAAGGATAGTGTGGAGTCCAAGTAGAATCCCAAGGTTTTTACTTCCTTGGAGACTTTAATGGTGTTGCCGTCAATATTGAAAGATGAGTATTCTTGACCTAGTTTTTTAATATTGGCCTGCGAACCCAGTATTATTAGTTCAGTCTTATCATCGTTCAAGCATAGGCTGTGTGTGGCCATCCATGCTTGGATGATAAGGTAAACTTTGTTCACTAGGCCCGTGTCCGTCCCGTAATCCCCAGAAAGTGGTAGGAGAATCTGAGTATCATCTGCATAGTTAGTGTAGGTGACACCCAGCTGGTCCAGATCGTCGAACAGTGGCTTAGTGAAGATGTTGTAGAGGGTGGGCGAGACGCAGGATCCTTGCGGAACGCCGCATAGGATGGGTGTAGGCTCGGCAGATGCTGAGGAGGAGAAGACTCTCATGGTCCTCTCACTCAAGAAGGACTCGATCCACTTGATAGCGTCCGTGGAGAAGTGAGCTGCAGAGTCAAGGTGCCGACATAGGACCTTGTGGTTGACCAGGTCGAATGCAGCGGAGAGGTCGAGTAGGAGCAGGAGTACCGTCTTTCCTTTGTCTCTCAGCTCGTCTATCTGGGACTTAAGGTCAATTAAGGCAGTCTCAGTTCCGTGCAGTGGACGGAAGCCAGATTGTCTGTTGCCCAGGAGTTTGTGCAATTCTAAATGCTTCTGAATTTGAATGTAGGCGGCTTTATCCAGTATTTTTAGTAAAAATGGGAGCGTGGTTATAGGTCGGTAGTTTGTAGGAATGAGGGGATCAAGTGTCTGTTTCTTGAGGAGTGGTAGCACCCAGGATTGCTTGAGGTTGGCAGGTATAGTACCTGTAGCAAAAGAGGCATTTATCAGTTTGGTTATAAATGGGGAGAGTTCTCTAGCAGCGTCTTTTATTAGCTGTGCAGGGCAGATATCCCCTTTACAGTTTGAGGGCTTTAACGATAGGATCATTTTTTCTACCTCTAGGATGGACATTTTAGAGAAGTGGAATGTGGCATTATGTGCCGGTTGTTGTTCATTGGGATTGAGAGTTTTAGGCGATTGCTGTAGGTTTAGAGCCTTCTTTTTTAGTTGAATTTTATTCTGAAGTGTATTGATTTTATGCGCTAAGGCTTGTTGTATGTCTGTGCACCAGGATTTGTCCTTGGTGCAGACGTCCGGGGTAGCAATAGGGGACTCTAGTTCTTTGAGTATGCAGAAGAGTTCTTTCATGCTTGAGTTTGAGCTAGCAATGCGTTGGTCGTATGAGTCGCGTGAGCTAGGTTTGTAATTGGTTTTGAGGTTGGAGGCCGGAAGGGCTCTTCTCAATGGTTCATGTAATTTGGCTAGTCTTGCGCAGAGTCTGTTGTTTCTATTGGACGTGGTACAAGGTAGGGAGGCATAAAGTATTGTTTCTTGGGCCTTGCAGAATGTGGAGAGCTTGGGTTGCATAGCGTTAGTAGTGAGTTGGCTTAAGTTTGAAGTAGGTATTGGTGACTGAATAATGTGGTCGTGACTGCTGAGGACCGATTGTGTGACTGTAGCCATAATACAGAAGGCTAATGCTAGGTGTGGCATCCTTCCAGTTCCAATGGCAGGAGAGTGCTGTCTAATGAAGACCATAGGGCGCAACACAAGGCTCAGCATAGGTTAAATGTGGTCTAATGGCGACCATAGGGCACAACACAGGGCTCAGCATAGGTTAAATGTGGTCTAATGGCGACCATAGGGCGCAACACAGGGTTCAGCGTAGGTTAAATGTGGTCTAATGGCGACCATAGGGCGCAACACAGGGTTCAGCGTAGGTTAAATGTGGTCTAATGGCGACCATAGGGCACAACACAGGGCTCAGCATGGGTCAGGTGAGGTCTAGTGGGGACCACAGGGCACAACGCGGGGCTCAGCATAGGTTAAATGTGGTCTAATGGCGACCATAGGGCACAACACAGGGCTCAGCATGGGTCACGTAGCAATTATAGGGCACAGCATAGGACAAATGGGTGTCTGAGCCAGACCATGGGGCACAGCACGTAATGCATTTGGATGAACAGTTCAATTTGAAGTGTCACGATAAGAGAAATGCAGTTTGCATGCCCACGAGTGGTGGCGTACTAGCGAGATTGTGAGGTCAGTTTCAAACGGGGGTGCTTGGGCAAGTAGGCAGCTCATGCAAGGACACCATAGGAACTCAGATAAAAAGCTAAGTGAACTCAAATGCCAGATATGGTGTCAGCTAGATTCGAAATCTGTCAGGGTAGCAGGAAAGGCACTGCTGCAACTTGCATGGCGTAGCAAATGAACAACCAGTGATTGTACTCACGTAGTTTATGGTCCAGTATACTGTCGATCACCCACGTACAGAGCATAAAAAAAAAAGTTCCCCTAGTGAGGCGATTGTGCAGCGCGACCTTTATGATGAAAATCAGGGGTCCATCAGTATGCTTCCGGAGCGAACAGGGGCAAACAGGGCAAGCAGCCTTATGTTGGCCTTAGGTGGCCGCCGGCTTCCGCCTGCCGGCGGATGTTTAGGCTTAAATGCAGCCTACGCAACGTTGCTTAGCAACGTGGGATGCCCAGCCTCGCTTTCGGGCCGCATCGCGCCCGACATTTTGTTTTTGAAAAAGTCGGCGCGAGCGGACCTGGGGGTTGTAGAGGCTGCGGGGACTCCTTTGTTGAGGTGGGGTGCCCAGGGGGGGCAGATTGGCCAAATGCAGGGGCAGCTGGGATCTGCTTTAGATCCTGTGAGGGGATCAACGCCGCCGTGAGATCCGAGGGTTTCGGCCCAGTCGAGTCGTCTTTGTTGAGGTCCAGGACGGTGGTGGGGGGCACCTGCCCGCTCCACGACGATGGGGGTATGTGGGGGCAAACAGGGCAAGCAGCCTTATGTTGGCCTTAGGTGGCCGCCGGCTTCCGCCTGCCGGCGGATGTTTAGGCTTAAATGCAGCCTACGCAACGTTGCTTAGCAACGTGGGACGCCCAGCCTCGCTTTCGGGCCGCATCGCGCCAGACATTTTGTTTTTGAAAAAGTCGGCGCGAGCGGACCTGGGGGTTGTAGAGGCTGCGGGGACTCCTTTGTTGAGGTGGGGTGCCCAGGGGGGGCAGATTGGCCAAATGCAGGGGCAGCTGGGATCTGCTTTAGATCCTGTGAGGGGATCAACGCCGCCGTGAGATCCGAGGGTTTCGGCCCAGTCGAGTCGTCTTTGTTGAGGTCCAGGACGGTGGTGGGGGGCTCCTGCCCGCTCCACGACGATGGGGGTCTTGATAGTGTTGCTTTCATAAGAATTTTTCTCTATTTAAGCATTTTTGCCCACTTTGCATTGTTTTACAAAGCCATTTTTAAAAATGTCAATTTCCAAAACGGTTTTCTCTCTTGTTTGGGGAGGGAAGATTGCATTTACACTCTAGACATTGTCTTTCATTCCTCAATAGCTGCTGATTACTGACATCTGTGTAGGATTGCTCATTTGTACTTTCAGTACTTTGCAGGGGGAAATATTAACCTAAACGCTATCTGTTCACAAACCAAAACTGTTCTTTTTCCTGTGTTTTCCATTCTGCATTAATATAAGTGCTTTACTTATTTTCTGAAATGTATTGTCACCACTTGGTGATTGCTGCCCCATATATATATGTGTGATTTGAATATTTAATATATAAATATTTACCTTTACAAACTAGCCTGATTCCTGATCCTCTATGACCTACGAGGGTATTTTGAGAAGGGTGTGATATGAGTGGTATATCATTCAGAATATTGAACTTATAGACACAAATAAATAAGTATTTCATTGCGCACTACATGCTAGGCAAGACATAGGGTGTGTGCCTGATTGAAATCCTTAACAGAAAAGGCCAACTCCTTGCAGCCAAATCGACCCTATGACTGCCAGTAGATACGATTCCAGGTTGCCAGGCGCCATGCCGTCGCATGTACACGCTTACAGAAAAGGAAAGCAACATCTATGCTAGTTACCTTGAGCAAGTTTCTGGCAAACTGATTAATTCGGCCTTCCAAGTCACCCTCCTCCTCGGCTCTCTTCTTCATCCCCAAGAAGGAGGGAGACCTTAGGACCTGTATAGACTACAGAGGGCTTAACAAGATCACGATCAAGAACCGGTATCCCCTGCCACTGATTCCTGTACTGCTGGACCAAGTAAAAGGTGCCAAGATGTATACCAAGCTCAAACTTAGGGGGGCATACCGCTTAGTACGCGTAAAAGCAGGTGACGAGTGGAAGACGGCCTTCGGTACCAAGTTTGGGCTGTCTGTTATGCCCTTCGGCTTATGCAATGCGCTGGCAACCTTTCAATACTTTATGAACAATGTTCTACGGGAACTGCTAGATGTTTGCGCCATGGTATATATAGACGACATTCCGATCTACTCCTCGAACGAGGGAGGAGCAAGTGCAACATGTGAAGGCGGTCTTGCAAAAACTGTGACAACGTTAGTTATATGCCAAGTTACAGAAGTGCGCCTTTTATGTAACCGAAGTCGAGTTCCTAGGGTTTATCCTTACCCCGTAAGGAATTCAAATGGACAACCGCAAGGTAGACACAATACTCCAGTGGCCGCCACCTACCTTGGTAAAGGCAGTCCAGCGCTTCCTGGGGTTTGCCAATTTTTACCAGCGATTTATCTCTGATTTTTCAAACATAGCCCATCTCATCACTTCATCACTCCGTAAAAACAAAACCTTTACTTGGACCATCAAAGCAGAACAGGCTTTCACTCAGCTCAAACACCAGTTTACCAACGCACCGTTACTCTGACAGCTGGATCGAGAACTCCCATACTTAGTAGAGACCGATGCATCTAACGTCGCAATGGGTTTGGTGCTGTCCCAATGGAACCCAGAGACCAACCAGCTGCACCCTGTGGGGTTCTGGTTAAAGAAGTTCACCCCAGCTGAATTGAACTATGCAGTGACTGATAAGGACTTATTCGCCATTAAGGCAGCCTTCAAAGAATGTCAGCACTTCCTGTTTGGAGCGCGCCACACCATTACTGTACTTACCGATGATCATAACCTACAATATTTATGAACAGCCAAAGCGCAGTCTCCTCGCCAATTTAGATGGGCACAGTTTTTCACAGAATATGACTTCACTGTAACGTGCCGTCCTGGAGCATGAAACGGGAAGGCTGACGACGTCTCCCGTATGGGTTGGGATGCGGAAGGTGAGGACGTGTATGCAATTCCCATGCCGGTTACAATATTTCCAGAAGACAAGTTGTTGGGGGTTATGGGAACCAAACCATCTTCTGAATAATCACTGCAGGATGAAATCAGGTGTGCCATGAAACCCGACCAACTACGTATTTGGGTCTCTCGGGACCCCTTGCGGACAGAAGACAAAGGGCTCCTGTATTACCAGAAGCGTTTATATCGACCAAATCTTGTTATGCAAAATAAGGTCCTCCATGCGTATCATGATACACTTACAGCAGGACATCCAGGAATCACAAAAAGCATGGCCAAGATTCAACAACATTTCTGGTGGCCTACATGGCGAAAGGATACCATACAGTACGTTAAAACATGTGATACCTGTGCAAGAAACAAGACATCAAAAAGCAAACCACAAGGCTTACTCTGCCCATTATCTATTCCAGCTGCCCTTTGGCATACCATATTGTTAGACTTTATTACAGACTTTCCGCCATGTAAAGGTTACAACATTATCCTTGTTGTCGTTGATCTTCTGACCAAGATGGCACACTTCATCGCTCTGAAAGGGTAACCAAATGCAGGAACACTGGCGCAAGTATTCCTGGCGAACATAGTCAAGTTACATGGTTTTCCATCAGTGGTAATATCCGACCTAGGAAGCCAGTTTGTTTCCAATTTCTGGAAGAGTTGCTGTGCCAAAACCCAAATTGACATCCGATTATCCACCAGTCATCACCCACAGACCGATGGCCAGACCAATGGGACCAACCAAACCCTTGAACAATACCTGCGTTGCATGTTCATTCAAGCAGACAAAAGTTGGGTTGATAAGAATATGCTTATAATAATTCTGTCCATAGTTCCACTAGGTTTTCACCTTTCTTTTTCTTACATCGGAGGGATCCACGCACTACTGCCTTTGATCCGCCCATGCCATTGGAATTGCCAGCCATAACTTCCATGCACACGAGCATTAGAGAAACCCTTGCAAAGGCCACAAAGACCCTTCGTGACTCAAAGGCAGCGCACAAACACTTTGCAGACAAACGGAGGATAGAAGCACCTACTTATCAGGTAGGGGATAAGTTATGGCTCGCTACAAAACATATCCAGCTAAAGGGCCCAAAGAGATTCCATCCAAAATACGTTGGTCCATACCCCATTGTTTCCATCATCAATCCTGTTACAGTAAAACTTGAGTTACCTTCCACCTTATGCATACACCCAGTTTTCCATGTATCACGGTTAAAGCCGATGCAACCGGCACTCAGGACTCCACCACCTTACCCCCTCCTGTAAAAGCACAGGGAGAGGAAGCCGAGTATGAAGTCAGGGATATTTTAGACTCCAAAATCATACGAAGAAAACTGTATTATCTTGTTCTTTGGAAGGGATATAGCATACTGGACAGGCCCTGGGAACCAGCAGGTAACATACATGCACCACACTGATTAGCTCGCTACCACCGTAACTACCCAGATCGACCAGGTACAGGGATAACCTTCCTTGGGGGAGCTTTGGAGGCGAGTGCTGTCATGATCCCAAGCAGAACGCCAGGCACTCTCTCACACAACTACTGGGGGAGGTTTAGTAACTGTCATGAATATGGGAGGGTGGAGACTGAAGAGGTGTCGGAGGTCTCAGACAGCTTGAAGAACATGATTTAAGCTATAAACTACCTTTCCCAGCATCCTCCCGAGTATTCAGTAGTTCTTGCCGTGCGCGTTTAGCCAGCTGACACTAATTGGTAACAGCTTATCAAGGGCCAACGGCGCACGGCAGGTGTGGCTTATTTTGTTCTGTGAGGCAAAGCCTTGCCGGAGGATTGAGGAAATTCACCCGCGCCTGCCCATGCTTTTCCTCTCTTGAGCGGTCACTGTGGGAGCGGAGAGCAGCGAGAGGAGGAGACGCGCGAATACTATGCCGGAGTTATATATTGTCCGGAGCGGCATTCGGGGTTGTTCAGCAGCTGAAGGAGAACCTGCGCTGCTGTCAAGGCTACAACAGATTACGTCCGGGAAAGCTTATTAGCTTCCCAGACGAAAAGATAAGTGCGGGAAGGGGTTTGGTATCAGTTGATGTTGTGGAATCATGTTTCTGTTCGATACGAGAAAGAACTCCTAATGTGCCGCGCCCACGTGTATGAACTCTTGGTTGCCATTTATTCGAGTACTAGTGCGGCTAACTTGATCATTCCAAAACGTGTCTAGGAGCACGCTACTTAGCTTGTCGTTATTAGGGTCTGAAATACACGTTACTCGAGTATCAGTGTTGTTAACTCGATACCTCAGAGTGGGTGTTCACCGCATATTATTGGGTCTGAGCCAGGTCTATGACTATATATGTTTTATGTTTTGTACATGTTGCTACTGCTTGCCCAGAGGGCCATGTGTCATGTGGTTTCATGTGGGAATGTCATCCCAAGAGTCTGTTTCATTTTTGCTTGCCTATATGTGGTCCATGTAAGTGTATGACAACCTATGCCTGTATCAAGGGGTATTAGGAATTGCAAGGTTTCTAGGATGTGCATCACTAACCTGTATTAAGTGGTATTACTGGTGTGCTGTTTTACATGTTCTGGTCTATGTTATTACATGTGACATTAGACAGTGTAGGGTTTGTTCCCTGTTGCTTCCCCGAACCTATGCACCTTAGGCATTTCCTAACCCTCTCTCCGGTTTTCCTATGTTCCCCTTCCCGTCCACAACCTCTCTCTAACCCTATTCCCCCCATTGGCTGCCACGTGGTATCCTGTATTTAAAAATAAGGTATCTGTGCCAACCACGGGTGGAGGATCGACTACACTCAGCTCCTGTGGTTCGGGGGAGAGTGTTGACACACCTTCCTCCCATTATTGTGTACTTGACAGTGACACGGGTAAGCAGTAGACAGTGAGGGTTGCTGGCTGGCGTGGGCACCTATTTGCAAATACAGGCAGCTCCCAACAAGATGGCCGCCTAGTCAGGACTCAACTCAGAAACCAAGATGACCCCCCAAGTAGTTCATACTTCCAGCATCCTTGGTGGTCTAGTGGAAGGGTGCAGTCCGGGACTATAAAAACCCCAACCTGCCACGCCCAGTGCATAGCATTTTTTCCCTGCTGATTGCAAGTGGTGTAACACTTCCTGCGTCGGTAGTTTAAACGTACCTGATTCTGGACCTCCAGTAGTCTGCTTGTTCTTCTAGAACTTCGCCTGCTTTTATACTCACGCGGAGCTAGCTGGAATGAAACTCTTCTCCGATAGACTGCAGCGGCCCCATCGGCTCTCATACTTACTCGAACGCTTCCTCAGTCCACCACAGCATTCTCTCCGCACCTGTAAAGGAAAGGCAGAACAATACAGTAAGTTTTGAGAACTCTGAATCCTGTGCCCCCGGTGACTCCTTTGAAACTGCTTACCTTGGCATTCCGCGAATCCTCACAGCTGACAGCATCGCGCCATCTGGAAGGAAAACAACAAAGCAACCTAGAACTCTCTCAGCATTCATAAGGACTCTGCATTTCTTCAGAGCAGCGAAAGACATTGTAGTGCAAGAAAAGACTTAACTGCAGAACAGAGAAAGACATTGTTATGTAGAAAGCATTGCATGCGCCGCAGCAGGACTGGGCCACTACTCTCCAGTGATGGAACTGAACCTGATGCTATCCTGATCCGTTGAGAGCCCAACTGCAGTACGAAGGTGAGCCCTTTGCCCCCTCCAGCCAGTCAACCTAGGGGTAGTGGAAAGGAGGTGGGGGGAGAGTGGGAGAACAGACATTAGTGCACTTCACTTGTTTGCCCGTAGGCTCATCTGGAGCGCTCACCATCCTTATTGACAGTACTGAGGGACCTAGCCAAACCGCTCCCATCTGCATTGTGTGCTGGGCAGCAGCCTTGCAGCGAAACAGTGGGAAGGGAGTGGCTTGGACTTGCATATCATCCAAGAGGAACACACTTCCAGCGACCTGGACCAGGCACTCCTGCAGGGCACCTGAGGTAAGCGTTACAAAAGTCTTGTCACGCATTGTCACTGCTATACGTGGTTCCTCGTTTGGGTTGGTTGTAACAGATGGGATCGACCACATCAGGTTTGTCTGTGGACTGTCCTATTGCGGATATACTGACATTCCTGTCCAGGTATAAGGATTGCCCCTTGCTACAGTCACTCCTCCCAATTTTCATACGAGAGTCTGCATCATGGAGTCTGTGTGTCGTTGCTACAAGGTTCTGCTGCATCGGTGCTTGCTGTATTGGTTGAAGTGGCTGTGTATGTTCCTGTGCTTGCGGTGCATGTGTCATGGGTTGGTATGCTGAATTCGCATGCTCTGTGCCTGCAGCGGTTGTGGTGCATATGTCTGCGCATGCGTGTTATCTTGTGCACAACAGTCGGCTTGTTCTGTCTGATGTTGGTTGATGTGGCATTCCCCCATTCGAATGGATTGTATCCTCCAATGTATTCCACATCTTAGACATGTAAAGTCCACAGCTGTGCACTTCGGAAACTTTTTCAGCAGAGGGCGTCCTGCATCAATGACGTCGGGTCGATGTCCCTCGAAGGCCTCCATCAAGGGCGACATCACCGGATTTTATAAATAGGACTCGGGGCGCCTCATGTGTCATTATCCTTACAATGTCTTTTTCTTCGACCCCTCCGACTCAGCGATCTGGCTTCTAGACCTGCCGGGACTGCAAGTCGAAAATGTCGATCACCGACCTGTATCGCATTTGTTTGTGGTGCCTGGGCGAGTCGCACGACACTGACGACTGCTCAAAACGCCAGTTGCTGACTGCCAAGGCTTTGGGGGAGCAGAAGGGGAAGCTCCAGGTAGGTAGGGGCTCTAAGCCTGTTAAGTCCGTCCCGAAAATCCAAATCTAAGTCCAAGGGGGTTTCCACCGATGACTCGAGGGGCGACTCTGCATCGGAAGGAGTCCTGGGGATCTCAGTCCCGGAGTGGTTCCCGCCATTCGTCTTCCTCATCCCGGCACTTTAGGAAGCACCATCACTGGTCGCCTTCCCCGTCCTCCTCGGAGGATGGTGCTTCGAGGAAGGTAGCATGCCCGACGAAGTCCTCGACTCCGCAGGAATGGGCTGCGTTTAAAGAACGAATGTTAGCGATTTTTCAATCGTAGGGCGTGGGTCTGGTCGCTCCTTCTAATGAAGCCGGCCAGGATCGGTCTAGTTCCGTGGCTCGCACGCCTTCGGGCTCGGGTACACGTCGCAACTCGCATCGGGAGTCTTCGAGGTCCCGTACGGACAAGGTTCCGAAAAGTTGCAAGAGATGTGCATCTAGGTCTTGGTCCTCCTCCCCAGCGAGACCGCAGCAACCTACTGAGAGCTCGATGTCGGCGTCGACTTGGAGGTCGACGCTTTGCCATCGTATCAGCCCAAAGTGCCATCGGCACCCCTTTGCCGATGTCAAAGCCTGGGGCGTTCACGACAACTAGGTTGTCGACGCTTTCGACGTCGAAGCCTTCAGTGCTCTCGGCGCCTTTGGGTATTTTTGCCTGCAATCTACCTTTGGAGTACCCCGATGTGGTGGATCCTCCTAGGAAGGCTACGGCAAAGTCTGTGAGACCTGTTTTGGACTCCAGGCCCTCTTCTGTTGCCAGACCTGGGTTTCAACTCCCTCTGCCTGATATTTATGAAGAGGAGGGGAGGTCTGTGTTTGAGGACCTTGGGGAACTTGCTGAAGCTCCACTTTTTTCTGGAGACAGTCAGTTGGAGGAGTTGAGGCAGACCCTCCATGATGCCAGTGGGTTGGACGCTTCCCCGGAAGTGGAATTTGGTAGGCTTGAGCCTAGGGCTCATGCAGATTCTTCGTACAGGAGGCTCATGGCAAGGGTCTCAGAGTATCTGGGCTGGTCCAGTCCTCCTGAAGACTTTGTACAGGATGATCTAACAGACACCTTAGATCAAGGTCCGTCCTCTGACCCGGTTTTGCCATTTCATTTTACCTTACAGAAAAGGGTGGCAGCTGTGTGGCAGTCCCCGAAATTTCTTCTGGCTGTTAATAAATCTTTGACAAAGAAATACCACATTTCCGTTAGTGACTCCAGCTTTTTATCTACTCACCCCACTCCAGAGAGTTTGGTGTTTCAGGCGGCTACGTCCACCTCGAGGCAGGCGGCATACCCTACCATCCCTCCGGATAGGGACGACAAGCGCTTTGACGGTTGGGCCCGGAAGGTATTTTCTGCTGGGAGCCTGGAATTGAAATCGGCCAACTCCACTTGTATCTTGGCAAGGTTTTCACACACTCTATGGAACTGTCTTTCTTTAGCTGCTGAGCATATTCCCGAGGGGAAGAAAGGGATGGGTTCCTTGCTCTCGTGCAGGACGGCAAGGATGCCATGTGCAAATCCCTTCAATCGGGTCTGGATACGGCCGACAGTGTTAGCCGATCCATGGCTGCGAGTACCGTTATACGCAGATTTGCGTGGTATTGAAAGTCGGATTTTGCCCGGGATGTGCAGGCCATCTTCTCAACATGCACTTTGATGGTGCACATTTGTTTGGCATCAAGGTTGACGAGAGCCTTGAGAGGTTGCAGACCTCGAAAGCTGCAGCTAAATCTTTAAGCGCAGCTGTGTGTCAACCTCCGCCTTTTCGTCCTAGGGGACGGCAATGGACGGGAGATTCTTTTCGTTACTACTCCTCCTTTGGTAGAACGAGAGGGGCCGCCAGTCAAAGGGGTCTGCGAATAAGTACCTGTGGTGGTTAGGGAAATCGCGGTGCCAAAGCCGCTCAGGCAGCTGCCTCTTTGCCTTCAGGCACTGCCGCAGCTGCTTCCAAACAGTCATGAGGCCATGTCCCATGGTTTGCCGGTTGGGGGCATACTGTCTCACCATCTCGAAGAATGGCGTGCCATTACTTCAGATGTGTGGGTGCTGGATACCATTGCCCACGGCTACTGCCTTCCCTTCCTTCAGCGGCCTCACGACAATCCACTGGGGAAACTCTTTGAAGCTTCCGGATCCGCTCCTTGCACAGGAAATCCTAACCCTGCTGGAGCAAGGCGCTATAGAACTGGTGCCTGTAGCGGAGAAGAACACAGGGTGGTATTCCCCTTATTTTTTTATTCCGAAAAAAGACTGGGGAGTGAGACCCATCATGGACTTGCGTTGGTTGAGCAAACTTCTCAGGAAGGACAAGTTCAAGATGGTTACTCTTTCTCATGTCCTCCAGGCCCTTCAACTTCAGGATTGGTTGGTGTCTCTGGACCTGCAGGATGCTTACTTTCATGTGCCGATTCATCCCAAGCACTGAAAGTACCTGAGGTTTGCGGCTGGCGACTTGCACTTTCAGTTTCGGGTCCTGCCATTCGGATTGACATCGCCCCAAGGGTCTTCACCAAGCTAATGGTGGTGGTGGCAGCCTATCTCAGGAGAGGGGGATTCACGTCTACCCCTACCTGGACGACTGATCCGGGCGCGCTCTCCCGAGCAAGCATTGGATCGCCTCGGTCTCACCTGCCGTACCCTCCACCAGCTGGGCTTCTCCCTGAATTTCAAGAAGTCGCATCTGACACCCAACAGCTCCAGTACATCAGGGCTGTGTTAGACACGTCCTTGGGGAAGTGCTCACCCCCCAAGGTGAGGGCTCATCACATTTGTGCAGATGGTGGACAAGTTTCAACATGCCCAGAATCTCCCGGCTTTCAAATTCTTAAGGTTGCTCGGCCTCAAGGCATCCTGCATATTTCTGGTGCCAGAGGCCAGGCTGCGCATGAGATCCCTGCAATGGGTCCTCAAGATGCAGTGATCGCAGTTCTCCGGCAAGATGATGGATCCCGTTCAGATTGCACTCTCGGTCTCCCAGGATCTTCTGTGGTGGGCCAACGAAGGGAACCTGATGAGGGGGGAACCGTTTTGGCAACCGTGGCCAGAGGTGACTGTAGTGACAGACTCTTCCCTCACAGGATGGGCCGCTCATGCCAACGCCTTGACCGCCAGCGGTCGTTGGTCTCCATCAGAGACCAGCCTCCACATCAATCTGTTAGAGCTGAGGGCTATCAGGCTAGCCCTGAAGGCTTTTCAGCCCTCTGTACGGGGGAAGAGTGTCTTGATCATGACGGACAACACAGTAGCCATGCATTACCTCATGTCATCCGCCGCTGCCGAGACAGGCAGATACCTTTGTTGTGTCGCTTACAGTATGGGTTTAGAGGCTGGTAGTCCTTCCTCTATTTTTACGGCTCTAGCTGCTGTCCCAGTTCCCTCAGCGCGGAGCCCGCCGGGACTATTTAATCCTCCGCCTTCCGGTGGACACTGCGTTGCAACCCCTCTGGATATTGTTCCCAGCTTCCGGGTTTACGCTTGCTGCTGACTCTCCGTACGGATCGTCAGTGCTTTTTGCCTGCTACTGACTTCGTCCTCTGTACGAATGTTTCCTTCTCTTCACTACTTTGCCTCTTACCGATTTCACCTGGTCCTTTCACCCGGGTTGCGTCTCCCTCCTTTGAGACCCGGTGCCTGTTCTCTTTCTGCTCTTTCCTCTCCGTTCCCCTGGTTCCCTCTCCAGTTGGATTTCCGGTCCGTTTCCTATTTTCGTCTTTCTCTTCTCTTACCTGAGTCCTGTGCTCCCTATGTCCTTCCTGGTTGCACTCGACACCAGCCACGCCTTCTGGCTCCACATCTGCTACGGATCCTCGCTGTTTGGGTTCTGCGCCGCTTCCTGCTACAGTCTTCCTTCCCGTCTGCAACACCACTTCGGAGGTTTCTACTTGGAGTCGGACAGAGTGCATTGCGGTGCCTGACAAGGATTTTTTCTGCCGCTTGGCTTTTTCCCTTGTGTATCGGCTTGTTCCCGGAAAGGGAGCCACAGGCTTGCTGTTCCATCAGCGTTCACCGTGGCTTCCCTCGGTGACAGGCAATTACCATCTAAGAAGGAGAAAGACTACCTCGCCAGACGAAACCTGTCCTCCGAAAGCTTCGAATCAAGCAGCTCAAGTGAGGAGAGTGTGGAGGCAAGGGGTGAAGTGGGAGAAAAAAGGGTCACAGAAAGGACAGATTGCAACACCCAAGCATAACAAGATGTCAGCGGAGAAACAAGTTCAAGAGCTTTGGAAAGCTTTTCAAGCGATGTCCGTAGAGCTACAGGGAGTGAAAACAGAGAATGCTCTTCTCAAACAAATCGTATCGG
This sequence comes from Ambystoma mexicanum, assembly GCF_040938575.1. NCBI lineage: Eukaryota > Metazoa > Chordata > Amphibia > Caudata > Ambystomatidae > Ambystoma > Ambystoma mexicanum. The sequence continues at coordinate 190,294,374 of NC_090932.1, forward strand.
CTAGAGAACATCCTACTGTGGAATAACCCCCCATGCCACTCTCCTCGGGAAAGTTTGATGGTTCTCCCAAAAGGGTAAAAGAGTTTCTGGAGGCTTGTACTGTCTATTTCACGTTTAGACCCTGCACTTTAGCTACCGATCAGGCTACGTTGGCATGGGCAACTCCATTGGTAACCAGTGCCAATGCTATACTGCATGACTTTACGGGATTCCAGAACCTGCTTAAACAGACCTTCGAGAGACCTGAGTTAACTTTTACCGCTTGTGAGGAACTGTTGGATGTCAGACAAGGTTCTTTGGACGTCTTATCCTACATTTCTTCCTTCAAGACCTTGGCGGCTGGGGCAGGTTGGCCAGAACCCGCCCAGTACGCCATCTTTGGGAGGGGCTTAAGAGAGGAGATTAAAGACGAACTAGCCAGATCTCCCCGTTCACCGACTTTTTCTGATCTACTCGCAGCCGCTCTCCACATAGAGTTTAGACTCCAGGAAAGAAGATCTGAATGTCGCAAGCATCGCACTTCAGGCTCCTTGTCGGACCCCCTTTCACATCCTTCCCCCTCTCTCTCTACTACTAAGTCTTCAGACGAACCTATGCAAATTGGAGCTACAAGAACACCCCTATCAGCAGCGGAAAGATGAAGACGGAGAGAAAAAGGACTATGTGCTTACTGTGGTTCGGATCAGCATCTCTTGAAAGACTGCATGGAGGTACCCAACACGAAATCGGGAAACGACTACCCTCGGCGCCAGTAGGGACAGGCATCCGAGGATCATCAAGTTCTATGTCTTGTCCCTACGTTTCTCTCTCAGTGTCAGCTCTGGATTCCAAAGAAGATTTGAGACTCATGGTTCTGTCCGTGGCCCTCAGATTGGAGGGTAAGCAGGTCGAGTCTTTAGCCCTGTTGGACTGCGGAGCTGCAGGGAACTTTGTTGATACCCTGTGGGCTGACAAAATAGGCCTACACAGGATCGCCCGTCAAGAAGGACAACAGGTCGAAGGTGTAGACGGATCCCCTTTGTCCTCCGGTCTAATAACTCATTCCATGGAGGATCTGTTCTTGACCATCAACCATCACACTGAAATGCTGAAGTTCGACATCATACGACCAGCCCATTTCCCCATAATTCTTGGGATTCCTTGGCTCCGGAGACACAATCCTTGTATTGATTGGACGAACAACCAGTTGAGCTTCTCTTCTACCTACTGTACCACCAATTGCCTTCCCTTAAAAGATCGGTGTGATTTACAGTCTGTAACTATTATTCCGGATACCCATCTTGGAGTGCATGCGCTACCCCGGTTCTGCTCACCTTTTGAAGAGGTGTTCCAAGAGAATCATCACGCCAGATTACCCCGACATCGACCAGAGGACTGCACCATCGACATTGAGCCTAACGCTCTAGTGCCATTTGGTAGAATGTTCTCCCTCACACTGTCAGAGAAACAGGTGCTAAGAGGTTATCTGGATACCAACTTGAAGAATGGCCTCATTCAGCCCTCAAAATCCCCCGCTGGGGCTTCTTTGTTCTTCATTAAGAAAGGAGGTACCGACGAGTTTAAGCCTTGTATAGATTGCAGGGGTCTGAATAAGGTCACCATCCGGGATCGCTACCCGATGCCTCTCATCACAGACATCATTGAAGCAGTCCAGGGGGATATGGTGTTCACTAAACTTGACGTAAGGAATGCATACCTTATGCTCCTCGTAGCCAAAGGTGATGATTTGAAGACTGCCTTTCGCACTCCATTTGGATTATACGAATACCAGGTAATGCCATTTGGCCTGGTGAACGCTTCCGCTGTATTTCAACGGTTTATGGACCGAATGTTTTCCGACATGCTCACCATTTCCGTAATTATCTACCTGGACGACATTCTCATCTTTTCCTCCAACATGGAAGAACACATTCCTCATGCCACTCAGGTTTTGGATCGTCTTCAAAGGAACCAACTATTGGTCAAGGCCAAGAAGTGCATTTTTGCAGTTCCTTCGGTACCATATCGAGGGTACATCTTATCAGCAGAGGGTATTGACATGGATTGCAACAAGGTTCAAGCTATTCTTGATTGGCCTGCCCCTACTTCAGTCCGAGAAGTACAAAGATTCCTTGGTTTATCCAATTTCTACAGACGATTCATACCAGACTTCTCTGAAGTGGTGTATCCCATTACCCGTCTTCTTAAAAAGAATGCTCTCCCTTTCCACTGGTCAACCAAAGCTGAAAGTAGCTTTTCCCTTCTCAAAGGACTCTTCTGTTCTGCCCCCATACTATGAAATCCAGACCAGACATTACCCTTCACCTTGGAGACAGATGCCTCTGCCATAGCCATAGGAACAGTTTTGTTACAGACAGTGAATGAAGTGGAACATCCTGTAGTTTATCTGTCCAAAACCCTCTCTCTCCCTCTCCAGTTGGATTTCCGGTCTGTTTCCTATTTCCATCTTTCTCTTCTCTTTCCTGAGTCCTGTGCTCCCTGTGTCCTTCCTGGTTGCACTCGACACCAGACACGCCTTCTGGCTCCACGTCTGCTACGGATCCTCGCTGTTTGGGTCCTGCGCCCCTTCCTGCTACAGTCTTCCTTCCCGTCTGCAACACCACATCGGAGGTTTCTACTTGGAGTCGGACAGAGTGCATTGCGGTGCCTGACAAGGGTTTTTTCTGCCGCTTGGCTTTTTCCCTTGTGTATCGGCTTGTTCCCGGAAAGGGAGCCACAGGCTTGCTGTTCCATCAGCGTTCACTGTGGCTTCCCTCCGTGACAGGCAATTACCATCTAAGAAGGAGAAAGACTACCTCGCCAGACGAAACCTGTCCTCCGAAAGCTTCGAATCGAGCAGCTCAGGTGAGGAGAGTGTGGAGGCAAGGGGTGAAGTGGGAGAAAAAGGGTCACAGAAAGGACACCTCAACAAAAAAGGGGGGTAGGGTCACTCTCGTTGTGCAGAGAGGCAATGCAGCTCTGGTTCTGGGCCATCCATCTACAAATTTCGATCTCGACAGTTCATCTGGCCGGCGACGAAAATGCGGCGGCGGACGCTCTGAGCAGGCAGAGCACAATCTCTCACGAGTGGGAGTTGGCTCAGTAAGTCCTTCAGGAGATCTTCGCCCTTTGGGGAACCCCGCAAGTGGATCTCTTCGCCACCAGTGTCAACCGGAGGTGCGGGTGATTCTGCTCAAGGGAATTTCTTCCAAGAGGAGCCTTAGGCGACGCGTTTATAGTGGATTGGTCATTCACACTGCTGTACGCGTTTCCTCCAGTCCCCGTCATTCCTCAAGTGTTACGGAGGTTCGGTTCTCACATGATCCTCATTGCTCCGGATTGGGCCAGGAGAGCGTGGTACCCGGACCTTCTAGAAATGTCCATCTGCCCTCCACGCCGTCTTCCCTAACGAGAGGATCTGCTCTTGCATGAGGCGGGGGGGAGTCAGGTTCTCCATCCAGAGGTCAAGACTCTCAACCTTCACGCTGAAAGGTTGAGGAATAAGGATTGGGGCCTCCCGGATGACGTGATGGAGGTGTTGCTTTCGGCCAGGTGGACTGCAACAAAATCCCTGTACCATTGCCGTAAATTCTGCGACTGGTGCAGAGGTCACAATGTTGATCCTTTTCAGTGCTCCATTCCTATGGTTTTGTCTTTCTTACTTTCTTTGGCCCACAAGGGCCTTCAGGTGGGTACCATTAAGGGTTACCTGGTGGTGCTGTCTATCTTTAAGCACTTGTCTGAAGAATGTTCTTACTTTAAGATACCTTTGATTTCTCAGTTTCTTAAAGGACTGACTAATGTATTCCCGTCGTCTCCTTTCCAGGTGCCTGTTTGGGATTTGATTTTGGTTTTGAAATTTCTCATGCATGCTCCGTTTGAACCTCTGCACTCTTGTCCTTTGAGATTACTGTCGTTCAAGACTGTGTTCTTGGTTGCGGTTACTTCCGTTCGCAGAGTGAGTGAAAGTAAATTGCAGGCACTTTCATCTAAGCCACCCTTTACTGTGTTACATAAGGACAGGGTTGTACTGCGGGTACGTCCCTCTTTTCTACCTAAGGTAGTCTATGAATATCATTTGAGTCAAAGGGTGGTTCTTCCATCTTTCTAGCCTCCTCCTCATCCTGTTAAGGAAGAGGAGCAACTCCATCGGTTGGATCCTAGTAGAGCTCTGAGCTTTTACATTTCTAGGATGTCCAGGGTCAGAGTGGACGATCAACTCTTTGTAGGATATGCTGGACGTCGATTGGGCCAGGCTGTTACCAAACAGACCTTGTCCAGGTGGATTATCCTCACCATTACAGAATGTTACCGATTGGCGGGTAAGGACACTCCTGAAGGGTTGTAAGCTCATTCCACTAGGGGCGTGGCTACTTCCACAGCCCTACAGCGGGGGGTTCCTATTAGGAATATTTGTGATGCAGCCACACGGGCTTCAATCCACACCTTTGTTAAACATTACTCCCTGGATACAATCCATGGTCAGGATATTGCCTTTGGGAAGGCGGTTCTTTATTCCGCAATCTAATTGGGTACTCTAAATTCTTTTCCCTCCTCCATTTACTGATACTGCTTTGGGAGTCTGTCAAAGATGTGGAATACGTTGGAGGACACAATCCATTCGACGAACAAGTTACTTACCAACTGGTAACGTTCTTTCGACTGGATGTTCCTCAAATGTATTCCACATCGCCCTCCTAGCCTGCCCCTCTGGAGAATTTCCTATGTGATTGCAGCTTCCGTTTCCGCAAGGCTAAGTGCAGTCAAGCAGGCATGAGACTGGTGCCACACGTTCTGAGGGAAAAAATTTAAACTGAGGCTACGGGCGCCGTGCGTCCTATTTATAACATCCGATAATGTCGCCCTTGACGGAGGCCTTAGAGGGACATCGATCCGACGTCATTGACACAGGACGCCCTCTGCTGAAAAAGTTTCCGAAGTGTACAGCTGTGAACAATACATGTCAAAGATGTGGAATACGTTGGAAGAACATCCAGTCAAAAGAATGTTACCAGTTGGTAATTAACTTGTTCTTCTGTTGCATTCTGCCCCTGCCTCTACATCTGTGGCCTATCCTTCCACATAGCCAGCATTGTACTGGCCCCCCCAATGGTCTTGACTGTCCCCCATTCAATCCATCCTCACCCTGTTCCATCGGATATCCCAAATGTCTTCCCGGGGCACTCCTCCCTGTCCCCTTGGCCAGTGGTTTACATCGCCCCTGCCTACGAAGCCTCCTCCCACTGTCTGCGGTAAATTTTGCATATTCTGGTTAACTACTCTCTCTCCGCTCGTCAACATCACCTCTTCCATTGTGTACTTCGATAGTTTTTTCTGCACTAACTTCTCGTCTTCCTGCTTTCTCTCCTTACGCTTCTTTCTTGCAATAGCTTGCATTAACTAACAATAGTGTGCTATTGTTATTTGGATTTCTGACCATGGTTTAGCCACCATCCCCACTAATTTCTTCAGTTGTTTCTGTACTTGTTCTGGCAACCCTTGACATAATATATGGTAAAATAGCCCCACTGTTTTATCCCACGGTTCTCTTGTCTCAAGACACCAATGCTCTTGAATCTCCTGAATGTATTGGAGTGGATCTTCGTCTTGACACTTTTTGCATGCCATAATCACGCTCATGTCAGATTTGTCCGGGTACTGTACCCTTGGAGCTTGCCACATGGCTGCTTGGCAGTTATTGAACGGTGCGCAATCATGCGCCATGTTCTGTGCTGTCACTCCGGGGTATCCTGCTCTTTTACAAACATCATCAGCTATCTCACTCCCCAAGAATGACTGAGAGTAGGCTTTTCATGTCGCCCACTGGCAATGTTGTCCCTGCTGTCAGTCTTTCTATCTTGTAAATCCATGTTCCAGCCTCTGCAGTCAACAAGGGTAGCTTACACCTCAAATTGTCCTTATCCATCTGTTGCCATGGTATATACTGTGGCCATCCATCCCACCTTCTCTAATAACGGGAACTGTGTCAGCCTCATTCCCTCGTCACGTCTACTCATGTCTCTGGTGGCTGTGAAGACCTTTGTCATCTTCCCCGTTTCCATCGTGGCAGGACCCTGAGCCTCTGCTCATATGGAATAATTTTGTCTGCACTATGTGAGCTGTGCCTGGGTCTCTTCTTGTGTCTCCAACGTCTCTCCTATGTCTGCACTCATCTGCACTTGTCTGCACTATGTGCCTGTCCCTGTCTTTCTTCCCGTGTTACTCCCGTCTTCCCTGTCCCCCCATAATGGTCATTATTCACAGAATGTTTTCCAATGGGGTTTTGCCATTATAAAACGCTTCCATGAATTAGGCCCAAAGTGTCTCTGTCCGGGCTTACTTCCCTGGAGTGGCATCAAGGCCTCTCTCTCTCGTCGTCCTCTTTTTCTTGTCGATCTTCATCTGACCCCATAGTCCCAATACTATCATCACTGTCTCCTTCTCTTTCATCCTCAAATCTGAGCCTCCATAACATTGGTTTCTTCCACTGTTTCCCCTTTGTTTTATCCCCCTCAACATGTAGTATTCTTACTTGCCTTTGGGGCAACCAAACTGTCCCTTCTGCTCCTACAAAGTTCCCCTATTCTTCTTCGTATCCCCTCTCCCTCATCGTCATTTAGATGTGTCAAGTCCGTTTTAATGTCAGCTGTTTTCTTAGAGTGTCTCTCTTTACTTTCGTCTCTTTCCTGCTCGTGTCTCCTTTCCTCCTCTTCATCTCTGCATTGGTGCTCTTTAACGAGTCGTTTGGCTTTCAACCTTCTCGTTTCCTTCTTTATTTACAATTAACTTTCTTTCTCTTCTTCGGCCTTCCTTGTCGCTGCCTCCTCTAGCTCTCTTTGCCTTTTCTTCTCTCTCCCCTCTCTTTCCCTTTCTTGTGCTCGCTCTCCTTCTCTTCTTAACCTTTTGTATTCCTCCTTCTCTTCTCTTCCCTTTCTCTTTTCTGCACTTCCTCCATTATCTCTGCCCATTCTTTAGCTTCTGCCTCCACATCTTTCCGACTTGGAGCTTCCTCTCCCATACGTTCTAGCTTGCTAGTGGTCTTTAAGCAATATCCCGTCCAATTTAAGCAATATCTGTCTGCCTACCCATTAATTTGTCGGGACTTGCGCCTCATGATCCCCACTATATCCTGTCCGTCCCTCATCGTCTTTTGTCAGTTTCAGTTGTAGTTCGCTGCGCTCTGTATGCTCTCCATTGATAACCTCACATTTTTTATTGACCTGCTTTGCGCTGCTAAGTGTATCCGCTGGAGGTACAAAAATAGGATTGGTGTATCCTGCTGGTGCTTTCAATACCCTTAAGGGATAAAATCCCTGACTTTCTGCTGTTGGGTCTATGTCGGCAGTTTGAGGAGGATGGGGGGAGCCGAAGGCACTTTGACTCCTGCATCACGTTGACTCAACCTCCATTGCTTTTGGGTCAGGTCCCCTTCCTCATCCTGAAACATTTTCCATAACTCTGATATAGCCTATCAGTTGCTCAATTTCTTCCCCTTATAGGCTGCATGTAAGTATGTGGTCATATGTTGCTGCACACATTTGGAAAAGCTTCCGTCATTGGCCCATGGCTTTGCCAATTTGCTCTTTATTGCAAGTCCATTCCGCGCTGTACTTTTTTTTTTGTTGTGTTTTTATTTCTTGTTACGCACCACATGCCCGTGGGCCTTAGGGCTCACATAAAACAAAAGAAAACAGGACAAATACAGATAGGATCAAAAGACCAGGGACGCCAACAGAGCGCTGGTTATTCATTGAATAGATATGTTTTGGACACCCTCTTAAAGACAGAGGGACTCATTACAAGTATGCCGGTCCGGAAATAGCAGTACCGATATATCCGTTCCGGCACCTTTTTCCTGGCATAGTCTGAGTCGCGATGTCTGTAACACAGGCACCGAAAGTGACCCACCGCATCCGGCAACACCGTTGCTGGTATCTGCGGAGACAGGCAGTACCTGTGCCTGAGATACCGGCATGGCGTAAGTGCACATCCCGAGCTGCACAGACACGCAATCACTGGCATGGACATGCCAGTAACAACCAACGTGAAAACGATGCCGGAAACACTGGCATCGCGGACCAGGAGTTAAGTGGACTGTGGTGTGTAGGAACATGGCACAGGTGCTCAAAAGTAGCACAGTTGGCCCCAATGGGTTGTGCCATTGCACAAACGGTCCACTGCCACATCCCACACCCAAAACCACAATGATAGCAGTAGCTGTAGCAGTACAGGACCTGGAGGCCATGCCTGCAGAACTATCTATTGAAGAGGCAGTGAGGCGGAGTATGCAGCGCAGGCGCATGAGGAGGAGGAGGGCCATCATGGCCTAGCAAATTGCACAATCTGCAGAAGGTTGCACCCCGCAGGCAGCCATCAATCCTACGCCTAAGGGCCACCCCATTCAACCTCACCCCCGGTCAGATTCACACCCTGTACCGGCTAGACAGGGACACCATCACCATTATAGTGGACCTGATACATGATGATCTGGTGAGCCTCATTAATATCCGTACAGGCATCCTCTCCTTGCTGAAGGTAGTGTCTGCACTAGACTTTCTTGTCACAGGCACACATCAGCACACAGTTGGGTAGCTTCATGGGATCTCCCAACCGTGTTTCTCCTGTGTGCTCTTCCAGGTGCTTGATGCACTCCTGTGTCACGTACGGGACCACATCAGCTTACCCCGGACTGCTGACGAGGTGAATGCCACAAAAATAGCATTCCATGCCCTTACAGGAATGCCTAATGTTATTGGTGCGGTGGGCTGCACACATGTGGAACTGGTGGCTAGGCATGCTGTGGAGGTAGTGTACTGCAACAGGAGGCTGTATCATTCACTCAACATACAGATGGTGTGTGATGCCCACCACCTCATCACCCATTGCTGTGCAAGATTTCCTGGCTCAACACATGACTCCCTGGTGCTCTGGAACTCCACGTTGCCTTGGTACATGGCACGACACGCTGGACATCGTACATGGCTGCTTGGTGAGTCCAACTACAAGGCCATGTGCTTTGTTGAATTGGGGGGGTGGCAGTAACCAGCATAGCATACCTGGCAGCTGGGTGAGTCTAACTACAAGGCCATGTGCTGTGTTGAATCATGTCCCAGTATGACACCCATGACCAGTGGATGTGCACACTGCATGCATTAAACCATCATTACTCCTACTGCAATTTTCTGAATCAATTAGCAGACTTCTGTGAAGGTGCGCAGAGGCCGCACAGGGCATAAAATGGCGAAGGAAGACGAAGAATAATAGCAAGTTGAAATCATACTCACAATTATCAGACCAGTAAACCGCATACATTGAAGTGCACAGGACCCTACTCAGCGATGTGAGTGCATGAAATGTGCAAGTGTGTAGGTGTAAGTCAAGGCGCAATACAGTAGTACCATGCCAGAGTGAAAGGCCTTGACAGCCGCCACCATGTATGATGAATATACAGTGCATACATAACTACATCTATTCTGTACCGCAACATCCTAGAAACTACATGTTTACAGAATGCACCACACCATTGTGACTACAACAACAAGCAAAAATGCAGTCAAGCAATCACATAACTCATAATGCACAGCCACAGGATGCATAGGCTACAGCCCGCAAAACATCTTGCTGCACACACATGTGACTGGTACAGTTAGCTTATTAGTACCGGATACCCTCTCCAATATATAATGATTGGAGTGGTTACCCCCAACCAACCCCTCCCATCTCTAAATACCCTCCCCCACCCTTTTGTAGCTACTACACCTCACCAACCTCACATGTTGCATCCATATGTGTGAGTCACGACACATAGGCAAGTCTATATAGAGAATTTGTCATGAAGACTGGATACCTTTCGTACCACTAAATCACACCTGCACATCATGGTGCATAATGCTAAAGACACCGTGCTCCGTGGATATATAGTACATTTTCATGTGTGACCCATAACTGACATACATCAATTCCATGTGCATCACTTGCACGAGAAGTGATGCAGCTCATATAGTGTATGAATGGTCCATGTCAATGCAACTGCACAACACACACTCCACATGCATACTGACCAAGTGCCCTATCTGGTACACGCACAATAAAAAATGAGAGCTAAACTCACTTTTGCGTGTGCATATTATTTGTCTCAAATGTACACTATACAGCCTGTGCCAACATGATATAACCTGGAAAATGGCATGTACACTTTCTGTTGCTCCCGTGCTGGGTATTCCCTGAAGCCATGGTTATTGACCCCCGTCAGGCAACCACACAACATCGACGAACAGGCGTACAACCGTGCCCATGTCCGTACTCGCTGCACCATTGAGCAGACTTTCGGCCTGTTGAAGGCCAGGTTCCTCAGCCTCAGCAGATCTGGTGGCACAAGCTGATGTACAGCCCTGAAAAGGTTGGAAAGATTGTGCTTGCATGTGCCATGTTGCCCCCTGCCCCCCGACGTGGACATGCTGCCACCAGAGGCTGATGAGGACACTGATGATGAGGAGGCTATTGGTCAACATCGCGATGGCAGGGATGGACGTGTCACACGTTGGGAATTTATTGATCACTACTTTTGAGCACCTGTTACACACAAAAAGGCCTTAACACTCTCTACCATCCCACCCGGCAATCCCTCTGAACACCCCCTCCCCAAATATCACTCCCCATACCCCCTCCCCACTTATCCCTCCCCACACCCCCTCCCCACTTATCCCTCCCCAGTCCCCCTCCCCAACTATCCCTCCCCACAACCCCTTCTCAACTATCTCTCCCCACACACCCCCACCCCAATCTGTGTCCTATTTACGTCACCTTTTAGGCTGAGGGGTGTGCCCTTCTACAGGGCGAGTCAGCCGCTCTGATCTACGCCTTGCGCTGTTTGGTAGGGAACTTGCGGGGGTGGTACTTGTGGATGGTGCCAGTGGCAAGGGCATGTGCATGCACCAACACCGATATGGACTCCACCAGGGATGACATTACCCCGTTCCCCTCCCTCACGCGCCATGCCAGATAGTAGATGGCTGCTGTGGCTTGGCCCTGCACTCGTGCAGACCTCCTGGAGGTGGCCTGAAGTGTCTCACGCATGACCTGCACCTTGTGCAGGTGTTGTTGCACCATTCTGGCCATCGATTCCTGTTGTGCCTCCATCCTAGACAGGCGCCCCTCTATATCCCTAACATTGCGTAGGAGTGGTGGTTGTGTTGGTTGGGGGCTCGTTGGGCCTACAGGACTGAATCCCTCAGCCTCCGCATATCTCTGGTCGGTAGATAGATTCTCGATTCCACCATCGTTCCCAATGTTGTCGGGTAGACCCCCTTGCATAAGGGGTGCAGGTTCCTCCTGCTGGTCTGGTGGATGTGCCACAGGTTCCTCCTGCTTGGCTAGTTGATGTGCCACAGGTTCCTCCTTCTGTGCTGGTGTTTGTGCCACAGGTTCCTCCTGCTGTGCTGGTGGATGTGCCACAGGTGCCTCCTGTTCGGGTGGTGGCTGGGTGGCAGCTGCCACCTGGTCGGGTGGTGTCTGGGCAGCAGGAGTAGCTGCCTGCTCCCATCTGCTGGTGGATGCATTTGAATCCTGGGTGGAGATGGTGGTTGTCCGGCAGCAGCATGGCCTGGTGTTCCTGGATGTGGTCGGCTTTTCGGCCTCATTGCCAGATGATGTGCCTGTGTGGGTCAGAAAGGCAGGGCATCAGTGATGGGTGTGGATTCATCAGACAGACATAAGTGCTAGTACTTTCCGATGTACGTGGGTTGTCATGGGCATGATGGTGGCCATGGCATGGTGCACACATGCATGTGTCGGGGATGCTGTGTGATGTGCGTACATGGTGTATGCAGTGACTGTTGCCTGGGGTACTGGTGTTTCCCAGTTTGGGTGTTATGGGTGTGCCACACAAGTTGTATGACATGTTGTTGTGTCTGATTGTGACACGGATGTGTTACACATGTGACTGCTGCCTATGGCAGTTGCTGCGTTGAGGATAATTTAGCAGGATGGGACATGGTGGATGGGAAAAGTGGCCACATGTATCCTAGATGTGTGCATCTTATCATTTGCTGGTGTTGGAGGTGCTTGATACTGACGTGACTTTGGGCATGTGGTAGCACGGCGGTGACAACAGCAGTTGTGCAGTGTCAAGCGGATGTGTGTCTGAGTGCCTGCAGGTACATCTTGTGGGGGCGATACAGGGGAACTGTGTGATGTATGAGTGGTGTATGGATGTGGGTTGCAGGCAAGTTCGATGTGGATGCGTGCAACCTGGTTGACGGTGGGTGGACTGCCAGCAAGGCTGTACTGGCCTTGGGTACGACATGCTTGACATGTTGGCCTACTCATTTGCATTGCGGCTACAAGGTATGTGATCTGATATTGGGCTTACGGAGACTCACCAGCCTCATCAGATGTGACACCCCTCCAGCCTCCGCATCTCTGACTCCCTCGATAGCCTCCAGGTGCATGATGCTGCTGCATGTTTCTCCCCAGGCCTGGAGTTTGATTGGTGATGCAGGTCCGCCTCCCGTGGCCGTGCCCTGGGCGCGCTGTGCGGCAAGGAGCTTCCGCACCCAAAGACGTAGATCGTCCCACCGCTAGTGGCAGTCCCTGACTGTTCTGAGGGTTGTCCTGACCGTCAACACCTTCTGGGCTATCTCCTCCCAGATGGCCTTTTCCCGCAATTGGGTTTGCCGGCGTAGATCACTGCAGAAGACTTCTTCTGAGTTCTCCACTAGTATATCGGCCAACATGTTAAGTTCAGCCATGTTGAAACGCGGCTTGTTTCTCTGTGCAGCTGGTTGCCTTGAGGACATGTCTGGGGCACTTTGTCAGTGCTTAGGATATGGCTCTGACTCCTGTGCACTAAGGATTGCAATTGATTGTGTTTTGTTAATGGCCATCGGTACATTTCCTGTTCTGACGATCATGTTATTTCCGGTCATGGTAATACCAGTACCAGTAACAACTGTGCCGGAGGTCAGGGAGTGCGGAGCCGGAATCGGAGTCAGCGGCAGCGAGGCTGCCAGTATGGGGGCTTTTGGGGCCGTTTGGTGGTGTTACCGGCATGCAAGTGCTACGGTTTCCAGCATGCCGGAATGCATGTGCACCGTGACACGGAATCAACTGTTGATTCCGGCAGCAGTGCCACACGGACAAGGTAGCTCCGGCATGGCGGTAATTCAGATTTTCTACCGACAAACTTGTAATGAGGCCCAGAGAGTGAGTTTGCCGCTCGTATTGCCAATGGAAGCACATTCCATTCCTTGGGAGTTTGTACTTGGAAGCTGTTACCACCAGACCTTTCCCAATTTAAAACGAGATTGTTTGAGTTTATGGCCGTGATTGGATGGCAAAGAATGGGAAGGGAGATCTATGATCAGTTGCTTTGTCAAGTACAAAGGTGCAATCAATGTCCAGCACTTGTAGGTTAATGATAGGATCTTGTGTAGGATCCTATGTTTAAGGGGTAGCCAATGCAAGGCCCTTCTAGGCTCTGTTACATGGTCCTGTCTATGCACCCCAAAGACTGCGGGCACTGCCCCATTGTGGGCTGCCTGTAGGGATTGTACATTGGCCTGTGTTGTTCCTGATAACAGGCTTTTGCAATAATCTAGTCTTGAGTTCACCAGGGAAGAGGCAAGAATGTATCTGTTTTCAAGGGATAGGTAGGGTCTAATTTGATTCAATAGCCTGACCACATAATCACAAGAAGAGTGCATATGGGATACATGGGCCTTCATGTTCAGTTCTACATCCAGGTTAACACGCAATGGGCTTCATTACTAGTCCGGCGGTAACCGTGCCTGAAATTCCACCAGGTTACCGCTGGACTCGTATTACTATTCCGCCTCCGTGATTCCCGGAATTATCGGGGCAATTCTACGGTGGAATTCGGTAAATAGGACTCAATGGGTCCCATAGGACTCAATGGGAATGGGGAAGTGGAAACACCGGCACCATATCGTGATGGTGCCGGTGTTTCCACGTCCGCCTGCAGGCGGGTGGTGTTAAACCCGCCAGGTCAGACCTGGCGGGAATGACACCTCCCGCCTGCAGAACTCGAGATCACCCGGTCCGGAAACAACAGTGGCGGCGGATTTACCGCCACCGTTATTTCCAGACCAGGTGACTCGTAATGAGGCCCAATGTTTTGATTCAGTCTGACACCACAATTTGGTTGTTGGCAATGTTAAAGCTTCTATGGGAGGCATCACGTTTTGCAAGACGCTGGCCAGTGGTCACAACCAAGAGCTCTGTCTTGTCGTCGTTCAGAGCCAAACAATTGGACAGCATCCATGACTGTATTGCAACATACACGCTGTTAAGCATCTCAGAATCCTGGGCATAGTTGCTAGATAACTCGAGGACCACCTGGGTATCATCCGCGTAGTTGGTTTATCGGATGCCCAAGTGGTCCATTAGATTTAGCAAAGGTCTTTTGTAGATATTAAAGAGCGATGGTGAGATGCAGGAGCCCTGCATTGATGAAACTGGGAGAAGATTGAACATCCTCCACTGCTACTCTCGAGACCTTAGGCCGAGAGATACAACCGCATCAACAGTGCTGAGTGACCTTTCTCCATTATGCTGGACAGAGTGGTCTAAAGGTCCAAGAAAGCCTTCTCTGTCCCATGCCATGCTCTAGAAAACGGACTGATGGATACCTAAGATGTTATTTATTTCCAGAAAAGCCTGGAACTGCAGTTAGGCCACGTTATCCAAGATTTATTTGCAGAAATGGGACATTGGTAATGGGGCGATAGTTATTGGCTACAGTAGGATCCAATGAGCTCTTTTTCAGAAGGGGTGTTATCCCTACCTCCTCGTGAGAAGGGGGGGGCCACACCATCACTAAATGATAAATTAATCATTGTAGTGATCATGGGGCTCAGAAATTCAATGGATTGCTTAATGATATCTGCAGGGCAGACATCACCCTTGCAGGATGTGGGTTTCAGGTTGTTGACTATCTCAATGATCTCAGTCTCAGAGCATGGCTTAAACTTGAGTTCAGCTATTGGTGTACTGCTAATAGAGGCAGTGAGTGTCGATGTTTCTTGTGAGCTAGTATTTGAGCCAGATTGTTGTTTTGCATGAATGGCTTTTTGGTGACCAGGAATATTGTTAGAGAACTCATCTGACACCAAGCAGCATCATGCTTGATGCTATTGGTGTCAATATTTTTGCCCTCCACTTCCTTTAATACTTTAAACAGCTCGCCTGTTCTTGATTTGGCATTGCAAATGTTATTATTAAACTTTTTAGATTTTTCTTCCACAATAACCAGTTTGTATTTGTTTACTGCATTTCTATAGTTCCTAAGAGTTTCAGGTGAGCGTTTCTTCCGCCACACTCTCTCTAGTGTATTTCAATAGTCTAGAGCTAAGGACTTTGTCGTTGAAACAAGAGTTTTTTACAGTCTCAGGTCTGATGACCTTGATTTCTTCTGCGGCTAGCACCTCAATAAAAGAGGAGATAGAGGAGGACAGATGGGGAACTAAGGATGTCACATTGTAAAGTGATTCAGGTAGAGGCAGTTTCATTTGGAGGAGTGTGATTAACTTAGTGGGAGTAACATTCCTAAAGTTACGTCGGTTTTTTACAATTCTCGGCTGTTTGTCGGGCGCGTAGGAGCATCTGGAAGACAGACAGTGAGGTTGACTATGTAATGATCTGACCACAGACATGGTGGGCAGGCTGGATCGGTCACTTGTATAATTTGTCTTGATCTCGTGGGAGGGACTTGCATAAATGTTGAAGGGGTGTATTCCTCATTTTGGCACGTTACTTTGTAATCGTCAATACTTACTTGATCTCCAATCGGGATTCCGACACATTCAATTTACCTTTGGCAATTCACAGTTTACATAATTAACATCACTTTTCGATCAAATTCGCAAAACCATGGCAATCCAAGGAACCTTTTCAACAACCAGTCTGGCTCACCACAATCAAGAAGAGCGTGCTCCGTGCACCGCCCATATTGCGTTTTCCGCCCTTAAGGCCCAAACTGCAACTTCATTCATGTGCTCCTCAAGCTCCGCCCAAATGGCACCACACTTCATCAATTTAAACAGTCCAACAGAATGGGATCCACCATCTTCCAGGCACCTCAAGTCCTATTCATCAACCTCACATGTGACATCACCAACTGTCAAAAGAAAAACCCCTAATACTTTGATATATGTCTCCGCTTTTGACAACATAATCACAATAACAAACATAACATAAAGCACAGCCATATTCCTGGCTCACAGGGTATCCCAAAAAAGCATGTGGTCCTTCTTCTATACTGCTGCATATAGGAATACATCTCAGTGAGATAAATTATGAAACCACCATCCGTGATATAAGCTAGCGTCTCTTGCTAATACCTATACACAGGTACCATACATAATCATCCATGAACCAAGATAAACAGCCTAACTCATAGGTATCCTTTGTGTTTTTAGTATTTTTTATCCATAAACCAAGCTAACGCCTCGAGTACAGGTAACCTTTTTATAGTGTTATTTTGTATTTTTCATTTGTACACTAAGCTGACCAGCTAAGCTGACCACCTAAAGAACGGGTGATCGTCACATAAAACACAAAAATACAGAAACACAACACTAAGCGTGAACTTTCCCTTCCCCTATATTTGCCGTATAGTTGAGTCTATACTTACACTCCGTGATCCGCTGAAGCCCCTCAGACACCGACTCTCCCACAATCTGCCACTCTGCCGTCCGGTCTGCTTGGCGTCACACGGGGAGCAGGCAGGAATCCCTCCAAGGTGGCTCCTGATGACCTCTTCAATTATTGTCATGCGTGGTCTTGGGGTCTAAGCCCTTCAGGCATGCTGCGGGACGAGGTTGGTTTAGTGCTGAAAGGTCTTATCAGCCATCCTCTGCTACCACTTGCAAAGGAGCGGCAGGGGCACTCTTAGCAGCAACCCCGATTACCAGAAAGAGGGTACTTGAGCCCCAACAAAATCCCTGCTGCAAGAATGGAAGACTCAACCATAGAGCACATTTTACTGTCTTTATTTTCAAACAAAGTGACAGGGATCACACTAGAACGGCATAGCAGTCCACAGGTTCTCGTTCTCTAAACATGTGTCACACAGTTTTAAGCATAAGTGACATCACAAACACAAGGCATATCCCTCAGAAACTATCAGGGATGGGGATTGGTCAGTTTAGGATAACTATATATGTAACATATAGGGGTTAGTTTGGTTATTGAATCACCATATTTGATGGCTCCTCCTGGAACCACCTCTAAATGTAACAAATACAAAGTTGCAGGTTAACAGGGAAATTATTGCCCACTGCAACATAGTTTGCTTTAATGTGAAAGGTACCTAAGGATTGGATAGGACACGTCTACCCAGCCTTGGGATCATGGACAACTACCAGGCTGAGTGGAATTACTCAAGGCAATGGGAATGATCATGAAGGTGCTGTATGTTCCCATCATCTTGCCATCTCTGATCGCCTAAGCCCTGAGAGCATACACATTTGTTTAAACTACCAATTATAATTATAATCCCCACCCTGAACATCCAGCTTTTAACTTGTGTAGCAATATTATCTTTCCACCTCTGTTTCGATGTGAGCAGCTTTCCTCCATCTGCTTCGAATTAATAGTGTGAGAAACCTGAGGATGTTCTCCCAGTAAAACCTTTAGAATCCCTTATTCAGATGGCCACGACATGGCCATCGCTGTTGGATCCAGTTCCTGGGGGTGGACCAGTGAGGATCGATCAACTGGATAGGGGAACCCAGGGTTATGCTCGGGGGAATACACTAGGGAAGACCCGGTATTGTGCCAGAGAAGGAGAGAAAGGCGAGACATCTGAGGCTTCCATGGGCTGAATTGCATATGCCTCCTTTTTCCTGCTAGATCTCTCCATCCCAGATCCAACAAACCCTCTGTACATAATCAATCCTCTAAGGTCCCAAACCTGGTTACATCCAAAAAGCATAACTCCCACAATCTTTGTTTCACCGGTCTCCATTCGAATACTTCCTATCCTTCTTCTTTCCGTTCCTCTGAGTATAATTTTCTGCATTCTCTACCTGATCAGACAAAACACTACGATTCCCACAATCATGTCACGACCCCAGCTATTCCCGCTTATCCTGCAAACCCTACCAATCCCATCTCCCTGGTTGTCATTTGCAAAATCCCAACCTGCTATGGCAGAACACTATTGTTCCCACAATCCCCTATGTTCTATTCTTCATCCCGGTCATTCTCGTCCATTTAACAAACCCTCCAAAACCTACCCTTCCAAGAACACCCCAAATAAAAAGGATATGATCCCATACAACACCTCTTTCCCTTCCGACTTGGTAGGATGCTCTGACATTCAAACTTTCCCCTTTTCTGACACAAACACTTGCACACCACAAACAACGGACTAATGTTAAGTTTGTGTACCTGACAAGTCCCAACCCGATAGTCAGGCAAAGTGAGGCGATTAACTTGACCCACATACACCTGATGGCCCTTCCTTTTCCCCACAGGGATAAAAGGTGGAGCAAGCGAGCGCAGTATGAGCTAGGCAAGTAGAGCAGACAGCATGACGAGACGGTTACCACGCAACAGTTCAAAAGAAGGAGAAAGGCAGCAGGAATCGAGAGGGTGGCGAGGAGATAAGTGACCTTGCCCTGTTCGTCCCAGACCCGCAGAGCCTTCGTGGAAGAGAGCCTAACACTGCGAGCAATAGCACAAGTGTCCTGCAGCAGATGTCAATGGTACATGGGGCAAACCTATGCCGATAAGCAGGAGCGAGGGAAGCTCCCGCGTCCGTGGTACCGGCCATGACTGCAGAGAAGCCAACAGCCAAGCGGTTCATCACTGCAGGTGAGTCTAGGGGTGAACTGATAAGAACTGGGCTGTGTTGAATAGGAATCGCAAAGTGGCAAGTTTTGAATCAAAGTTGATAAACTTTGAATGGACTGCACAAAGTGTGAAGGGGAGACCAGCGGCAGTGGGAAACCGGCACCACGTGTGTGGTAACTCAAGAGACTCTGGTCGATCCCCATATCAGAGAAAACTACAGATACCAGAAGGCCATAGGAGGGCCAGCGAAATAGGTCCAAGTGGTCATACAAAATCCCTGTACAATGGATAGACTTTGATCTGCAAGCACTTTGAAAGCAAGGGGAGTGAATCCCACATTGAGAGATAACAAGGGACGTGAATCCCGCATCGAGAGAAAGCAAGGGAAGTGAATCCTGTAACACTTGAGAATAAAGTGAAAAGGAAGTCAAGAGGGGTCTGAGCCCAACCAAGGGTGATCCAGGGGTGAAGCTATCACCCAAAGTTGTTTGATAAAGAAACTGTGGTATATTTTTGGAATACGATACAAGAAGAGTCAATGCATAGAAGAGGGGGGACCCAGCGGTGAAATAGTCACCCTACGTGAAACTCTGATATGAGATTGAGAATGGTCGACTCCCAAAAGAGGGGGTGAACCCATCACCCAACGAACATTGGAACAAACTTTCAATTTTTAAAGGAACTTTTGTTTTTGTTATTTGAGCACATCAGGCCCTGAAGGCAAGAGACTTTCTAAGGAAACAAGACTTGGCCATCGACAATCCTGAAAACTGCCATTGGAACTGTCGTCTCATACTGGAACAGCCTGAGACTGTACTGTGTTCCAAGCTCCCATCTTAACCCGTGTCCAAAACGTGGGGAAGGGAGACCTAAGCTAATGCATCCTGACCTATTATTTGAGAGCCCTTCTTTATTTTATTGAGATCTATCCTACACCCCTTTTTGTATTAGTTGTGAGGGTTTGGCAATAGGTTTCTTAGTATAGGCCCTTTTTATTTTTGACACAACGCCACTAGGACCGCCTTATTTTTCATTTGATGGTCGTCGCTTGCTCCCATCTTAGATTTAGGTTTAGATTAGGTGTTTTGCCAACCTGCACACATCATTCATTGTTCAATAAACATCCTTCAACTGTGATCACTTGTGTCTGTCTTACTTGTTGTCACCATGAGTTTCTCACAATAGGCACTGTCCTAGTCACGTTTGTGTGGACCACGAAATGGAGCTCTCCTGCTTGTAATTATGAGGATTATAAGCTATACTCCTTGCAGGTGTCTTATCATCTCAGTAAACTGGATACTTTCTGTCTCTGCTTGACCTTGGCTAGCATGTGCACCATGTATGTGCTGTAAGCTCAGTCTGTCTGCCTTCTGCAGAGACAAGCTGTCAGCATCCCCATGTATTCGAAGTCTGTCTTGCCTTCTCCATTCACTTCAGTATACCTATGGCTTCCATCTTTGTTCTTATAGCCCTCTGTGTTAGTCGCATTTAAGCATGTGCAAGCTGATTGTACGTATTATTGGCATCTTGCTGTATCACCGTAGCTTAAGATTTACTGGTGTAAGCAGCCTTTAACTTCCATGAGTCATAAGCATTTGTTTTGTTTCTATATGCAATAAACTAAATGTGTTTGTGTAGCTTTGCGCATGGATGCCTATAAACTTCATGTCTAAATGCATCTACGTCTTGATGTCAGTTGAGACATCATCATCTTCCGAAGTTCTAGTCAGTCGACTTAATCGATTAATGGCAACCTATATCCTCCATATTGTCAGTTGGGTACGGTTTGGATGGCTGCTGAGTGAGTAACGTTTCTCACATCTTCGATACATTGACTATGATGATGAAGAGCCCAGGAGTGATGTACAGCTCTCATTTCTCTGCCTTCGGACTGAACGTCTTGAGGGCCACGAGGGCCACACTTGGACATCCATCTTCAGTAACCTTACGGGCGGCATCAAACACTTGCATTCCGGGATTCCATCTGTCTCGAAAACTCACTGGCTGCTTTGATGCTAGCAACGCAGATATCCCAGCCATCTTGCTCTCACTTCAGGGCTCCACCTCCTACACCTCAGTCTCTCCTGGGCCAGCATTTGACCCCAGGAGGACGAGCACCTTGAATAGTCAAAAAAGGGACAGCCTTACATCACAACTCCCCTTTCACTCTTCTGTCAGTTCTAAGGAGCCCCTGCTCAAGGGCCGCTCCTCCATGAACCATAAGCGTCTTGCTGATGAACAGTACACCTTGCTTTACTTCTTGGCCTCTCTGCTGCTGCAAAATCACAGCAGCTGTGTCTGTCATCATTCCTCCTCTCTTCACACTCATTAGGTGGGGATTTTTTATACACGTGCATCCCTGTAACAGGCTGCAGGTGTAAATGCACTATTAGCCCTGCCTGACCTTCATCAAAGGGACATGCCTGACCTCTACTGCTCTCAGCAGGCCTCTTCTTCGTCCCAGTCCCTAAGTGATAAGTGATATTAGGGAAAGGAGATACCATGTCTCTCCCAAGGGCATCCCACTCCTACTCCTCACAGATCATCCACCGAGGTGATCCTTCCTCGCTTGTTCACCACCAGGGTCGGGATCCAAGAGCGATGGCCTTCTCTTGCCACCTGCATAGAGGATCCATGGGGACCAGAAGTGAGGTTACCCTCAGGTTTCTCACAGTCCCCATACTCACGACAGGCTGCCTGGCATACTCTCCTGCTAGGACTTATTGTCAATGTTCTCTTTCTCTTTGGGTGCAGGTCTCCAGACTCCCAATGAACTGCCTGGTGTACTCTGCTGCCAGGACTTATTTTCAGTGTAACAATTTGGGTTTCTGAAACATCGGTCCTTGATCCCTGCACGCTTCCCCTTTTTCCTTCTTTCTCTCTCAAATACTCTGGCGTCCCAACTGCCCTGCTTGGCTTCGCCTGGTAAGAGTCTCTGCCCCCTCTTGGTGTGAGGTACATGCTGCAAAGTGCCCCGGTTACCCATGTCTCTTCCCTGGGCTTGCCGGTATTGCTTGGCTGCTTCTGCGTTCTCTGGGCTTCTTTTACTCTCCAGCAGGGCAGTGTCTCCTTCGGTTCCCGTCTCGTCTGTCTCCTGGTGTTCACCGTGCCTGGACCTTCGCTCACCAGCCTTCCATGATGTCAGTCTGCATGCAGTCACTCTCTCTCTCTGGGTCTCTTGAGACGGCTGTGGTAAAGGGACTTCTGCTTTCTGCTGCAGCTACTCTGCTTCTCGTCACCCGACCGGCGTCAGGGAAAGTAGAACTCTATCTTCCTTGAGCTGGCAGGATTGTAAATGTCAAAGTCCTAATTGGACGTTTCCAACCATTAGAGTGTGCCTCCAGTTCCAAGAATTTAGCGCTCTGCATTGCTCCTCCTTGCCTCAGTGTTTTGACACAAGTTTTCAAAAGTAGTTCTTCTGTCAGCATGGGGGGCTTCAACTGGTTCAACATCACAATAGGTCATAACAGTTATTGAACTTAGAGGGATATCATACCTTGAGTAGAAAGGAGGAAACCATGTTCCTTCCAACGAGTCTCTTTCCCCCCCATGAGGGTCCTCTTCTCCCGTATGGTGCTCCCTCGGGCAGCCACCCCCAGGGTTGGGATTAGGTAGCAGCTGCCCTTTCCTGGCCATATGGGAAGAGGGTTTCTCTGGAGAGGGAGTGTGGATTCTCCTATACCTATTGGGAAACGAGAAAGGTCATCCACATTGCACTGTTCTTTTCCTTTCCTCTGTTTTATGCTAGACTAATAGAATTGTAGGTCTAAGAACCAGCGCATGACTCTAGCATTTGAATAAAATCATAAATCCTGATATCCATACCTGAAGAAGGGCACGACAGACCGAACGCATAGTAAAGAATAGGAGATGTCATTCTGAGATTGCTCAGTATAATTCACAAATCGACTATTATCCCTATCGCGATATCATGATTAGCCACAGACTCACAACCTGTATTATGATATAAACTCGAATCTAAATATGAAAATATTGCTTTGACTGCATGTACATTTTGAAAGTTAAGAATGGATTATTGTTAAATTATGGAGATTGATGATACAACTCACAATTGCAAAATAGTGTTTAGAGTATAAGACAGGAAGCATTGTAAGATTAGTAGTCTCTTTATGTGATTATTATTTTTGTATTAGAAATTGAAATTGTATTTCTTTGAACACTTATCGCTGAAAATATGACATTTTACAAACAACCACTGAGTATGGTATAAATATGTGAATATCTAACAATTATATT
This sequence comes from Ambystoma mexicanum, assembly GCF_040938575.1. Taxonomy (NCBI): domain Eukaryota; kingdom Metazoa; phylum Chordata; class Amphibia; order Caudata; family Ambystomatidae; genus Ambystoma; species Ambystoma mexicanum. The sequence goes on from NC_090932.1 coordinate 190,317,426, forward strand.
GTCAAATGGTGTGCCCTTGTTTGCCCCTCGGTTTTTGCTGATGGGCCTATCCTCACACAATACCTTGCACTGGAATAGCCCCACAGGGGTGGAGAAGGCATTTTTCTCTTTGTCCGCTGGATTCACTGATACCTGCTATTAGCCCTTTATCAGATCAATCACAGACAGGTAAACAGCAGAGCCCAATCGATCAATTAAGTCATCGATCCATGGCATAGTGTAATTGTAGAATTGAGATACTGCATTTACCTTTCGAAAATCGATGCAAAACCTCCCCGATTTATCAGGTTTTGTGAAAAGGACTATTCGGGAGGAACAGGGACTTTAAGATGGTTCAATAATATCGGCAACTAACATCTTTTCCACTTCCTGTACGACTATCTTCTTCCTGGAATTCTAAAGGGCTTCTAGTTTATAACTGTCCCATGAGGAGTATGAATGTAATTAAATGCTAATTTCACTCTCAGCTCATGGCTAGAAAATCTGGGGACTGGGCCAGTAGGTCCTGGAAATCCTGTCTTAGATTTTGTGGAAGATTTGGAGGCATTCGATTGTTCTCAACCGGTCCGGCAGTTAGAAGGCTTGCCATTATCACAGTTGTGGAGGCCTCTGGATCCTCCCTCCATTCCTTTATCAGGTTAATGTGATATACCTGGGTTCTAACTCATCTATCCGGCTGGGAGACTCGATAATTACAAGAACCTGTCTTTTCTAGGACCTCAAAGAGCTCATGCCACCTCGACAACATTTTATTTGCACAGGTTGGCAATAAGACAAGATCTTTCTGTCCTATCAAAAAAGACCTGAGAGTCAATTTTTTTATCATAAAGAATTTCTGGTGTTCCTACGTCTTAGCGAAATGGGAGTAGACCATAGAACTTATGGTTGTCATATGTTCTTTCAGACTTAGGGTGGTCTGAGATGGGGTAACAAAGCTTCTTCACTCTCCTCCCACGTCTCCCTTAACATGTCCAAAATAGTCTGTGGCTCTCTACCATAAGCAAAAGGTGAAAAGCCTAAGGAAGATTGTTTTTTTTCCTGATGGAGAAGAGAGCCCAGGGTACCATGAGGTCCCAATTCCTCCCATCTGCCTCCACCAATTTCCTAAGGACGCTCTTCGGAGTCTTGTTAAAATACTCAACCCCCCCATCAGATTGGTGGTGATAAAATGATGTTCAAATCGTTTTAATTTGTAGGACCTGCTTTACTTCTGCCATTAGTCTGCTCATAAAGGTGGTTCCTTGATCTATTAGGATCTCTTTAGGAAAGCCAACACTGGAGAAAAAAAGGAATCAAGTGTTTTAGTATTTGCTGGGAGGTGTTATTCCTTAGAGGGAAAGCTTTGGGATATCGGGTTGCGTAATCTAAAATGACTAAAATGTACAGATTCCCTAACTTAGATGGTTCTAAAGGTCCCACTATGTCATACCAATATGGGAGAAGGGTATATCAATAATGGGTAATGGGGGTAGGTATCTGTGGGCTGGTTTTCAGACACAAGGCACAGGTAAGGATGTTTTTTACATAGGCGTAAATGCCAGGCCAATAAAATCTGTTATCACTTGTCCTTGTGTTTTAGTGGCTCCCAAATAACCACCTGTTAAATGCAAGTGGGCAATTTCTAAGACCATCCTTCTGTGACTTTTGAGGACCACAATCAGGGTTCTATGCATGCCCTCGGGACCAGTGTCTCCCCTGTACAACAACCCTTGTTGGATAAAAGAAAAAGATCCCTCCTTCCTTCCTTCCCTCTTCCTCTACAATGTCATGTAGGAAGGCTTCGGCTAACATGGGAATGTTACGCTGGGCAAACGCTAGGTCTGGGATGATTTCTGTGTCCTTGTCCCTAGGTTTTTATGGTAATGGCTTTGACGGTACAGGTATGGTTTCATCTGTCTCCCCAAAGCCTTTCTCTCCCACTTTAATTTGATAGGGATTTCTACTGTTTTTTTGTACTAGGATTTTCACTTCACATTATAAGTCGAGATCTATTACTCCAGCCATGACATCTAGACTGAACCGCCAGGCAAAAATAGATTTACAAGCTAACCTTATATAGGTTCCTGGTGGGGGTACTAGCACTAAATTAGTAGAAACTAATAACTGTTAGAATTGATTTATAAACTCTGGCCTGGTGGACAGAGGTTTAGGAGGCCACCCTTGTTAGTGAAACAGGGGACACTTCAGAGAAGATAGTCAGAGCAATTCATGGTAGCTTGCAGAGCAGTCAATGCCAAATATCAGGAGGAGATCAGAGGTCTTTGATAAGTGCACAGAGTGAAACACCAAGAATTACCATTAGACAGAAGTATACGAAAATATAAAATGTATTAGGCCCAAAAATAATGTTAATGTTAAAGGTATTTATACAGCGCACGGTCACCAACGGAATTGGTCCCCAGGTACTCTGGCGGATCTGTAAACAGGAAGGCAGGGTGGGTTAGTAGGGTAAGAGGGAGTAGGAAAGTGAGAGAAGTGGCATGCTGTTGGCAGCTTCCGTTCGGTTTTCATCGTGTTCTGAGCTTTGGTGTGAATATCGGACTGATGCAAGACCTTGTGTACTGTTGGTGCGGTTTATGTGCTGTTTGTTTGCTGTTGCGGTGTGGTGAAGTGGGTGCGGTTTGCTGAGCGAGAAGATGGTTGTGTGGATTTTCGTGTGAATTTAGGTATGCAGAGATTTGAGCAAAGGGTTAGTGGGTTAATGAACACAAATGAATAATGAAAAGCAATAGCAAAATACCATACAAGCAACCCACTATGTAAAATATATACAGTCACTGGAGTCAATGCGATAAAGTTAGGAACTCCACCAATGCCTGTAAGGAAAAAGGGCAGGCAATCTTTAGAGCATAGACAATCTTCAGAAATGGAAAACCCTAACTTTATAAGTCCAACCCTACAATGAATGGAGCCTTGTGCTCAATGGTCGATGCATGCGTAAAATCGATTGATTGTGTGTAAAAGTCACAAAGTACCTTTCTAGGAAGCAGGGAAAGTTTGAGACAGAATTCTGAAGGGTGTAAACAGGTTCCAAGAGTTAGTGGATGGGGGGGGGACTGCTGCGATGGACAAAGCTATTCCCAACTTTCGGAGGACTTTAGGAAGCGGAGGCTACCCAAGCCAAAGGGAGGATCACAAGGGATCCTCTGTGCGTGAAACATTATGGATGAACAAGGGACCACCGGTAAGTTGTTTCAGTACTCACCGCCCTCAGCTCAGTTTTGGTCCAAACTTGGCAGATCTGGAAGAGGTTGCCAAAGGTTCGATTTCCTGCCCTTGGTTTCGGCTTCAAAGTGCAATGGCACTGCGGTGCAGATACGGGTCCAGTTTGCAACAGGAGCTGTATCTCTCGATTCGGCTGATGAACAAAGAAAACACCAATGGAGCTGGTCTCAGAACACAATAAGGAAAACGGGAAGCACCCCTTCAATGACTCTCGCACTGTGACACAGGGGCACCTAACTCTAGTGATCTGAAGCAACCTTCTCTCTCGCGGCCCGAAGCTGCTAGGATGACAAAATTCAGTGGAAAATGTGCTTTGCAATGGAAGTTAAGATTCCCCAAAGTTTCGGAGCAAAACTTAATGCAGCGACGCTCCTGCACTGATGCCAATGTTTGAGCTGGACAGTTTACTAGATGGCCCAGGAACACTTCCGAACACGCTCTTTTGCAGGGCAACCAGGAGGCGTCGAGAGTGATTATCCCCACCACTCTAAAGGTTCAAAGCACCTTTGCAGGTCTTCTGATATTGAGTGCAAAGCAGGGCTCTACCAGGACAACAGCGGGCTCAGGGTGCCAACCTTCTTCAGCGTGGTTCCAGATAGTCCTTGGATTTGCTCAGCTCTTCTGTATACTTGGCTCTGTCTACAGGTTGATTCAGACCTGTTACTGATCTGCTGGTCCGCATTCAGGATCCCTCTTCATATCCAGAAGTCCGAGTGCCTGCACCCAGCCGGCCACTAAGAAAATGTCTGCCACACTCATGCACGCCAGCAGTGCTCCAATCAGGGACCACTGTGGCTCACATGCTCTCGTGCACACCAGACATCCTGGCACCAGTAGTGTGGACTGGGACCAGACTGTCCCAGCCCACGTCTTGGGTACCCACACATGTGACCTGCAGGAGCCTGCAGGGATGACTAGGGCCAGAAAACACAAGGACCCCACTGCGTGGTACAGTAATGTGCGCGATGATAAAATGTTATCAAAAGTGGCAACAAATTTAAAAGACTAAGAGAAACAAAGTTTCTCAGTACTGACAGCCTGAAGGACGTGTTACGCTCACCTGGCTCCCACAGGGGCGTCGATCTGAACTGGACAGCTGCGGGTTCCACCAATGTGACGCGTAGTGCCGAGATGACGGACTGGACTGGCCTACCTAGCTTCGTTTGCTTGGCCCATAGGAATATTCTTCTGCAAATGGAGAAAGGGAATTAACCACCCATGGAGTTGAGCGTTAACCCTCCCCCACTCCCGCTGTTCTCCCCACTGATCACCTTTGATGTCCCCTCTTATAGTCTCACCTGATGGTTTGGAAAGATGAGCTCTCCGTCCTGCATTGAACGCACGGGCGCGTTGATAAACAGTTGCTTCACTGGATCGAAGGAATTGGTGAGTTCCAGAACAATATTGACTCAGATTCCCGGCAAGACGCCCTAAGTATGTAGTTCATAAGAGTTCAAATGTCTGACTTTCACTCTTATCCGATTCCTTGCAGGTTGCATATTTATTTCTACACCATCAATCGAAACCAAGGCTTTGGGACTCTCCAGGACTTCTTCGTCATCATCTCCAGTTATGACAAATACACATTCTTCACCTTCTTCTCCACAACTATTGCCACTATCCGAGTTACTTCCTATCCAATTGGTAGAAGTATTTCGAAATCCGCAGCACTTTGAATAATGACCTTTACCCTTGCACTTACTGCAGATGATTTTTAAAGCAGGACACTCTGGGTCATCGGCCCAGTAGTTGACACTATCGCACCTGTAACATCTTCCTTGGCGTCTCCTTCTAAAGTTCGTGGATTGCTTATAGGGGCTATCTTTCCTGTTACGATCACTGACAGATCCCTTATGATTGGGTTTGTGTCTCCCTTTATCAGGCTGTGATGACCCATACTGCCTATTACGCACCCTCCGTCTGACAGAAGTATTGTTGATCATAGATATGGACTCATTTTCCTCAACATTAATACAAGATGCTTTGATGGGTTTAATATTGCTATTCTCCATCTGCATATGTTTCATCTTATTTTCCGATTCTTTAACACATTCTTCGGTATGTTCCACTTCCTTCGCTACACGAAGTACTGTATCTAGGGGTGGGTCATTTTCTGACCAGAGTTTTACTCTCACTTTAGCACTGCGGCATTCCAGCATAAACTGGTCCCTTAGTCTCTCATCCAGCTGCTCATTGAAATTGAACGATTTGGCAAGCTTCCTCAGGGCAGTAATACATTTCTCCACATTCTCTCCCTCCTCCTGTGTTTTCTTCCCAAATGTATACCTTTCCAAAATAATACTTATTTTTTTTCAAAGTGTTTGTCAATCTTCTTGACAGCACGCTCATATTCACTGATGTCAGAACCTTTTTCTATTGATAGTTCCGGCAGGGTTTCATATTTCTCCTTACCAGCTGGGCCCAAACAATGTAACAACAGCGACTTTCTTTTTTCTGCACTGCAATTAGGGCCACAGACAACTCCAGCATAGTGCTCAAATGACTTGATCCATCTTTTCCATGGAATGTTAGGTTCATCAGTACCCAGCATAAAAAAATGCAGGTGGGGGTACACTGCTGAAGGCCATGATACAATAAAGTGGAGTATTGAAGAAGGAGAAAACTTAGTGCAGTTCTGAGTGGTGTACTATTTGTTCACTAACGTGTCTGAGGAGCCCTTAATATAGACAACAAACACCATCTATGAGACTGGTGTGAAATGTTGAGCTTGATATGGAACTTCCCGTGAAACCACTTCAATCCAAAATGAGATTACTGTAAGTGTTGCAGCCTGTATAGGGTTTCTGTGCAGGCTCCTTTAAAGTTTGTCCATCACTGTCCAACAGGCATGCAGTTTGCTGTTCCTTATCACCATCTCATTACATGCAGCAGAATTGTGTGTATGTCTATGAACAGCCTTGTCTTGTGGAATAGAACAGTCTTGTTCTTCATAAAACTTCATATATAGATTCCCTGTCCATACACATGCTGGCGAGCAGCAGCGAAGTGAGTGTCTCTTTAAAAAACGTCGTAACGTTGATTCAGCAACAGCAATCAGAGCGCATGCGCGCGTGCAAATAAGGAAATGTAACGGCGAACTGCAGCGAAGTAATCAAGTTTGCGTATGTACGCCAAAGGCAGCGATCGTGCGGGAGGAATTATGCTGGCACGGATCGATGGAATATACAGCACATAGCGAAGCGCGTTACCTTCAGGACACACACCGGGGGGCCCCTTCAATGCTCGGACATGAGCGGAGCGGCTCCGTGTGAAACAGCCAGAGGTCGATTACAAGGAAATCCTCGTCACCAATTGTAGTGTTGGAGTGGAATGATGGACATTACACGGGTATGATTATAAGAGAATATTATATTTAATATATTCACAAGTATATGGTAACAATGAAAGGGGAAAGGAGGAGGGAGTCTGCTCAAGCCAGCAACAATTGAACAACAGTTGTCTTTCAACTCGAGTTCTATTTTCCAGAATGCAGAAGGGAGCTGATGTTTGCTCCACCAATGAAATGTGGTAGTGGAACCATGACATAGTCAGGCAGGTCTCTCTTCCACCAGGCAAACTTCCTTCCATATAGCTGGGATACTACACTTAGTTACCTGTAATCTTCATTACTCTTAGTCCCACTATTCCTCTTACCAGTACTTGCCTGTGAGGCAAGGAGCCTCATATGTAAGCACTGGGACAAGAAAAAATGATGTGGAGGTAATTCTGGGCTGAGAAGCAGATTTTGGGTGTTAGGGGAGGGGGTGCGAGGGAGAGGGTGTTTCGCTTTTCTGTCATGTGTAGTTAACCTAGAAACCACATACCAGACCACACAGACCGAAAGTTCTTGTACTCAGGGAGGCAATGACCCACACTTATTTATTTGGATTTGTATAGCGCACATCGGCCCGGGGGCATTGTGGCGCTGTTACAGAATGCTTTCTTAATGCAGGCTTACAGTGGCAAAGCAACACAGCTCACAAAGTTGGAGGACTGTGGGGGAAATGCATGTTTGTTGGTTACAGGGAACAGCATATCCACCTGAAAGAGTGTTGCAATTACAGCGACATTATATGATTAGTTAAACAGTTTGGTTTTCAACATTTTCCAGAATAGTGTGTAGGATTTCTCATTCCTGAGTGCGGTGGGGAGGGCATTCCAGTTTTTGGGAGCTAGGTGTTGAAAGCTGGAGCCTCCTGCTTTGAATCGTTTTAAGGAGGGGACGTAGATCAGGTTTGTTAGGTGTGTTCTGGTGGGTCTAGAGGTAGGGTTGATGGTAATCCTCTCTGATTGGTATGGAGGGGCTTTTAGTGCTAGGCATTTGTGGGTAATCGCCATGGTTTTAAAGAGAATGCGCTCTTTGACTGGTAGCCAATGTGCATCTTTCCTAGACCGATAGGATATAATCGGCTCTTTACAGGCCCTTTATTCACATAGAATATAATAAGGTTGGTAATCCATAAACATGTACATCAATAAAAATAGAAGAGTTACATCACTGTTAGTGTAGTTGAATGAGAGAACTTCATCTCGGTCACTACGACACTACGCAGTCCCAAGGCAGGTAGGCAGAGAGATCATGCGTGCTAACGGGGTCTGAAACAGAGTGTCCTCCCTCTCAGCAAGACTTCATCACCCGTGTGTTCCAATTCTATTCTTCTACCCGGATACCTCCTTTCTTATGGGGAACAAAAATCCCTGCCCACCTTAGGTTGTCAACCGTCCCTGGTCAAAGGACAGACAGCAAGCAAAGGGGTGCAGAGTGGAAAAATCCAGTTAATAGTGGAAAAACCCAGTTCGTCTACCACGCGCTCGCTCCCAGCACCTGTTATCACTGCACCTGCACTACTCCGACTCCCTTTTTGGTGCATCCTTGATGGAACAATGTGCCAATTATCCTCCATAAGGAGCTTGTCTGCTTCCAAATATAAACATTGCAACCGTGGCAGAACTCATGTCTGCTAATTGAGCTCACAGAAAAAAAGACTTCCATTGTGGTTATGAAGGTGAATGTCCAAAATAGCAGCGCACTGGTGCCATGTTTTTTTAGCTCATTTTCGCAAACGCATTACAGAGGGGTGGGGACTGTGCGATAAATCATAATGGTCATCCATGTCCAGGCTAAGCAGGCTTGCTATGTGGTATTAGTGGCTAGAGAGTCATTTTGGTGCAGCCAGTCTAGTAATTTCTTAGTTTGGCTTGACCTTTTTAACTGGGCATCTCTGATAAAGCAGTCCTGCTAAGTGTAATTACCTGGCTAGACTGGCATTTGGGTGCTGTCAGTTTAGCTGTTTCTTACTGCAGCATTGTATATTTTTCTGGGAAATTTTGTGATAAAATAACCATGATAAATGTTATTGCTTCGACTGGCATTTTGGTGCAACCAGTCTAGGTATGTCTAAATGTGGCCTGGCATGTTTTACTATAATATGTTATTACGTGTCTAGACTGGTCTACATTGTGCAGCCAGTTGGACAGGTTTTCAATGTGGCATGGCATTTTTAATAGCAAAGCATTATATTAATTGTAGCATTAATGTTCGTGTGCACTGTTGTTGATTTGCATGTATTGGATTTTTAGATTGGTGTTACCCTACAATACAATTCGCAAACGCTCTGGCATTTTAGCCAATTTTTCTCAGAAAGTGTGCTGTATAATACATTAAAACACATTTATATATTTCTCCTAGTGCACTGTACAGCGTACCCCTGCAGCAGCATGTTTGAGCGTATTGCACAAGCATGGTAATCTAGGCCGGCCCAGAGTGTGGCATGACCCGTGATATGTTGCCGAATTTGAGGGGGGGCCTCAGCATGGCTCACAGAGGGCCCCCAAATTTTGTGTTATGCCACTGCCCAGCACATCACCCTAGTGCTCCTTTGGAGAGTTGCCCCATCTTTCCTTCCTCTCATTTCTCTTCACACTTACCCTCCTACCCTATCTACTTTGCTACACCAACTCAACTAGAATACTGAGACGAGGAGCACTAGTGAATTATTATCTCACTATCCACCCAGTGCTGAGACGACGAGGAAACGTGGAGCAATACTGAGTACGCATTGGAACCACTTTCACCAGTCTAGTGGTTTGCGAACAGTGAATGGCAGAAGTAAGATAAAAAACCAACGAAGGACTGGACAGGAGGAACCATGAGAGCCAAGACGAGCCCGACATGCAGACGGGCGCTGACCGGGACGCTGCATAGAATGAGAATGACCCAGGCCCCGGGCCGCATGAAATGCGGGACGATAGAGGGTCTGGGAGTTTAGGCGCGGGATGGAGGAAAACGGCGCGAAAGCATAGGGAGGGGCATCCGAACTGCGCCACAAGAAACAAAAGCCCAGGAAGGGCAGGAAACAGCACCTGGGAAGGTGCGAAATATAACAGCAAGGGGTCAGGGGTGAAACCCGACCGCCCCCAAGAAGGAACAAAATCCGGGGGTGTATAAGTAAGCCAGGAAAAGGGGAGGCGGCACAAACCAGGTAAGAGCTCACCTCTCTCGGGTAGGATCTTAGTGCCTGGATAAGGGGAAGGAAAAACGTTTGCCACCCAACCCACCCTACAATAATAACGGAAGAAGGGGGTGCAGGCAGGAGCCGGTATGCTGAGTACTCTCTCGGTACACGGTCCAAAAAAGAAGGAGCAAGCAGAAGTGAGAACGCCCAGTACTCTTTCGGTACACGGTCCAAGAAAAGAAGGAGCAGGCAGAAGAAGGAACGCCGAGTACTCTTTCGGTACAGGGTCCAAGACATGTCGTAGGCGGCATGTGCTCAGGAACGAAGGACCAGGGATAACAAGGACTCAGGAGGAGCCTTGGGCAACTTCGGGACTGGACACAAGGTGCCCAAAAGCATATGGCAGTGTATTTATTTTGTTGTGTTTGTATTTTCTGTAAGAAAAAAAAATGCCTACGGCCTACAACTTTTTCCATACACACAAGTTGTCTGTGATTTATTACCTAGGTAGGGATCTGGTAAGAGAAGCAAAGTGAACCCACACTGCTCAGCCTAAGAGTGTTTGGCCTGTCCAGCAGGACCGTGCGGCCCAGAAGCGGACCAAGACTCCAGGCGGCCCAGAGGGACCACAAAATGCTTGTTACGCACTCCCATGTTAAGGACTGGAACAAGGAACATGGATGAAGAGCGAATAGCTGGATTGCTTACCGGAAATATTAATTGCACTGAGTCCTACGCTTCCTCGTCCCGTCATCTTCCCATCTAGTAGCTGGGAATCAAAGGGTTAATGTGAAGCTTACCATCATAGAAAAGGGTGCCTGAGGAGGCAGAAGGACCTTGCAAGTGAAATAGGAACTGTGACAGGGAAAAGTAGGACTCTGTGCAATGAAGATCTGTGGGTAAGGTGCAATCTGGGCGTGCATACCTGCGCTGGGGCTCTGCAGCTCTCTGCAGCCTGATAATGTGACTTGGACATGTCTGGAATAGAGGTGTGTTCTTCCATCGGCTACGTTTTTATCCTCGGGAAACTGTGCCTCAGGCGCCAACCTACTCATAACATGTTGGTTCTCCACTTTCCCTCGCAGGGAGGCATGTTCTATTAGCATAGCACTTAGGTGCAGCCCTGCAACTCTCCGTGTGGCTCCTCCACGGATCCGTGCCAGCACAACCACTCCACCCCATCCAGCATCTGCCTGTAACTTCATGCATTCCCCAGGCTGGTCCTCTTGCACGAGTCTCCGCACTTCATCCTGCCCCCATGCCTCCCACAGTGTGCACCGTAAGCCACTACTCCGCAATGAGACCGCCTGCACCGCCTCCGTGCCGTTTCTCTGCTGTGCACTCGATATATGTGTGCCCCCAAGACTCGCCTACTCTAAGCAGCGCCTCTGCTCTCCCCGTGCTGTCAGCCTGTCGCGGCACCTCGGCGGGGCCTTGCCTGCCCGTCCCCCCTTGCACCTTGCTCCGGTGCCCAGTCTCGTCCTTGTGCCCACTGTACCTTCCTGCGCCGCTCTGCCCGTGTGCCTCTGCAGCTCCTTACCTCAAGCTTCCTGCTCTAACGCTCCATTGTAAGAAGCTTCCATTGTGACGTAGCCGAAGCGGAGCGGCCCTTTGGGTGTCCATATATGGGCAGCTACGTCACGGAGCCTTCCCCGGGCCGCTATAAGATGCCGGGGGAGTTCCCTGTGCGAGGAGAGAGCGCGCTGACAAGGAGTTGTGCTGCCTGAAGACAGCACGGGGACCCCGCGCTAGAATTGAGGGAAATCGTGCACTCTGCTCTTCCCACACAGGGGAGTACCCTCTCCCACACGGGGCGGAAGCAGGGCACTCACCCTGTAGAGGCTGATAGATCCCCGCCTAGGAGAAGGCAAAGCACCAATAAGGAATGAACGACGACCCCCTCTCATCCTGAAGACAGCACTCCTGACCCAGAGACTCCAAAGAGACCCCAATCCCTTAGAAAGCGCCCCGTCCACCGAGGAAGACCACATGGACCCCTATAATGAAGAACAGCAGGGGGGCAACCTCTAAAAAATGAGCAGCGGTCTCCGCCCAGTGGAACGCACAAGAACTCCTCCGTTCAGAAGTGAGAAGGATTGAAGGTGGTTCCATCATAAATGAGAGCAATAAAGCCACCCGCCGGCGGCATGCACGCGTCCCGCCCCACCACAGCACCTGCGTAACAACCTCTCCGTGCCCGCGGAGGCCAGCACCCGCAACGACCTATGGTGGCACCCCCATATAAGAAGCGCTCCCCATGGATCCTCCAGGATTCGGGGCCAGCATGCAGGCGTCATGCCTGCTGCTGTGCGTATTGCTCTCCGGGGTGTAGAGTGTTCCCCTGGAGCCCCGGCGCTCGCCCTCGTAGGCAGCATTTGGGTGCCTAGGAGTTTGCTTCTGGGCTGCGCTCCCGCTGGACCCATCACCCCTGGCTTCAGAAGCGTGTCCCCATAGCCGCTCCACCCAGGATCAAGGCTTGCTGCAACCTCGCCCGTGCAGGTGTTGCCCCCCCCCCTGTCGCCTCTGTCTTTGGACACACTCCCCGTGGCTCTGGACTTGCGGCCTCTACCACTGCCGCCTCTGCGCCCTAGACTGGTTGCCCCTGGCACTGCCCTCCCCTGGCACCGTTCTAGCTGCCACGGAGCCCCTGCTGTCTCCGGGAGGCGGCGAGGGAGGGGGGGGGGGGACTCACGGATGCTGTCGCTTGATGTAGGTCCTCACCTGGTCGACTCTCCTCCGGCGGGGCTATGACGGGGAAATTACTGGAGAAGCTCCCGGTGACCATGAGCAGTCTCCTGAACCAGCTGCCGGAGAGCATCTACACCGAGGACGAGCTGCCCGGCTCCATGAACCTCTTCAGCAGCGGCAGCGCCGAGGGCCACTATTCTCACATGGCTACAGGTGAGCGGGGGTGGGGGTGGGGCGGGGGGTCGGTCCGCGGACTTTGATGGGTTGGGAAGTGGCAGGCGAGAGCACGAGTGTGTGTGGTCGGAAGACACGCGCAGGACCTAGTGGACCAGGTGGCCGTTTAGTGGCAGGGGGGTGAGGTGGGGGGCTGCAGACGGGTTGATTTAGGAAAGATAAGTGTGCCCGACTGTCCATGGGGAGGACGGCGCCACTGCTCCGGTGGGGACCTAAGGACCGGGCCTCGTTTGGGCATCGAGTGTGTTAAGGTTAGACCTTCCTCTGGGGTGGGGACAGCCCCAATGGACTCGTCTCCCTGAGGGGTTCTGGCGGTGGGGTTGGTACTTGGACGCTAAAGACTACTTACTGTGGGGGCGCGGGGTCTCTCCCTGAGGGTTACTAGAGTGGTCTCTGCCTGTGCACAGGAAGAAGGGCCCACGAAGGGTCCGTTTTGGGGGTTCCACGCCTTGAGAAGAAGTAAGGGGTGTCTGTTTTAGTTCTACTGGGATACTGCTGGGGTGTCTGGGGTCGTCTCTCTTTGAAGATGGAGGGTACTCTATCTTCGCAAGGGGTACTGGGAGATGGGAGTATTGATTGGGGTGTACCGCAGGGCCTCACACACCTTTAGGGGTACAGTGTCTCTCCCAGCCGGGCACCGACGCTCATTCGCTCCCCTCGAGAACCGGGGCCTTTCGCCCTGAGAGGCGCGGTGCTGCCTGTTTTTCCCAAAGAACGCAGAGGGACTCATTTCTAAATTCGACTCCATAGACCCCCGTCTACTGCCGGCATCAGAACCGCGTCTCCTTTTCTTCCCCCCCTGGTGGCCCTTAGAGAAGACGTGTAGGGCGAGAGTGGGCCTCCAAACAACCCTGCGCTAATCTCCCTTAACAATGAAATTTACGGAGTAGATGTTAGCCTTTAATGTCAAAAGCGCTTAGTTGGGGGCGATGGCGTCTTTCTAAACCCTGCCGACGTGTGAGATCAGAATAGCGATGCATTGCAAGCTGTAGTGATTTGCCGAGGATCGCACGAGATGGCGCGTGTGCACCGCCGTGATTAGAAGACAGGTCATAGACAGTCGCAAACCGAGAAGCAAGTAGACTGTGTGGCGGGGGTGCTGGTTGGAAACCGAGATTATCATAATCTCCAGAAATTGCACAGATCGGCATGAGCTCTATGATGAAGTCTAAGAAGGGACCCGCATAGAGTATGCCGAAGAAAGGCTATACAACTTCGGGGGGTGGGCATCGGGTCACGCATGCCCGTCACGGCCAGGGTGAGCTAGACTTGCCGAATGGGAGTCAAGCTCCTTGGAATAGATTACCTGTTAAAAGAATGTTGTTTATTCGTACAACTTTTGATTTTCAAATTTGTATTGCATGAACCTATAATACATAATCAACCAATCGAACTGAGAGTTACCCTCTTCTCGCCAGTTCAGGTGGGTCACCTGGAAAGGGCCGCGTCTCCTCCGCGGGCTCAGCGCATAAAGCCTAACCTCCCCCTTTGATGTGTCGCTGGTGGGTCATTCTCCTGCGCAGTGTCACTGGGAGAAGGCCCCTTCTCTGCCCCCATGAACCGTCTTCGTTGACACTGGTGTCGCCTTGTCCCTCGGTTAATACCATACCCTCAGTGCCAGGGCCCTTGGCTGAAATAATGAGTTCGCCTGGGTAGGGTCGCTGGGGAAAGGACTCTACCTTTCTGCCCACACCCCTCTTGCGGGCACGGGAACTGGTCATGCTTTCATGCGCCCCAGGCCATGGTGGGGGGGCCGTTACCCCTTCTTTTTCCCGAGCTCCGTATTTCGCCCGTGTCCGCCAGTTGCCAGGGATAATTCAGCCCGCACGTGCCACAGTGTCTACAAGACAAGGCATGATTGACGGGCACAGAACAGCTCCGACACGCTGGAAACTGCCGGTGCTTTTCCCACACTGGCAGGAGGCAGCGCGCGGGTCCATGGCGACGGGCAGCAGCCGAGGGAGGCGCGAATGCAACAGAAAAGGGGACGGAGTGTACAGACACGGCTCTATGGCGATCTGAGCACCGCGGCAAGGCACCATATGTGTGTGCGTGTTGCTTTATTATTGGTAAAAGCGTCGAAGAACCATATTCACGGCCTCTTCGATGGACGCACTGTAAATGTGGGTACACCACCTGCCATTGGCCCCTCGGAGCGGAAAGTGTGTTCGAAGGAAGCTCCTATTGGCTTCCCGCGTGCAGTTTTGCAGTGTCTATATTGAAATTCAGGCATTTGCCCGCAGGATAGTGCCTCCACAGTGGCACATGTCACGCGTAAAATGGCCGACCACGGATAAAGCCGCCCTTACCGCTTCAAGAAACTGGGAAATCTCCCAGAATCCATACAGGTGGCCCCCACTGGCCCGCAGCACCAGGCACACCTGTGCGTGGCGCTGATCACTTCATTGAATAGCGCTCCTGTGCGGGGTGAAGCCAGGCCCGGGTGTACCCGGGAGTCTCCTGTTTGTGTCTCTTGGATCCCGGCGCCCCACCTTCGCACCCCGATTCAGAGTGTGGGCGCATGCCTAACCTGTGCGTGCTAAGACTCACCTGGGAGGGTGGGCCTCATCTCAACATGTACCTACATTCCACGCTGGCCCCAGACCCCCTCAGATCTCCTCCGGGGACTGATCACTCCGTGCGGTGTGTTTCCTTGGTCGGCGTCCTGCAGTCTGGACACGTCCTTATTTTTCGTTGGCACTTTCCTATTTTCAATACGTGCACTGGCACGGTCCGCCCATCACATTGCCGGCAAAAATAAACAAAAGAAAGGTAAAACCATCTAGGTAACAACAACCAGTACATCAGTTACCCTGCGGGGAATGTATAATGCAGAATGTGTATGAGTATTTGGTTATAACGTGTTGCGTGCCCTGAGGGTACATTGCAGATGAAATGAAGTACACAATGTAAATGATGTGAAATTTTACGTTAATACTTTTTTTCTTATGTGTAATGTGAATTTATATACGAAAAGGTCTAAGAACGGAAACGCATAAATAAATAAATAAATAAATAAATAATGCAGAATGCGCCTTTGCGGAATCAGGACACGCCCATTATTATCGCGACCCTGGAGGTTGCATGTATCTCTCCGTCATTTGTGAATTGACTTGAACACTTGAGAACTGCAGTGGATTTTTCACAAGGGGGCCCAGGATTCCCTTTTGAGTAAATAGCTAATGCACACGCCCATTTTGTAATACTGCGCTTAATAGTGACCTGTGCCTTATTGCTAGTTCCTCCGTGTTCTACATATTAGGAAAGTAAAGCGCAGGGGGAGCACTTGATTTGGCCATGGGGGAGCTGGAATTCATGCAAGGTATGTGCACGGGACAGAGTCATGGGCACTGCACAATGCCGGCCTCTGCTTTATGCTTTCCTGCTTGGTGGGTGGGATCCCTTCCTTGATCTGGAGGCCTTTCTCAAAGTTAACCTGTTCTGAGCTCTTTGTCCCTGATCCCCCCCACCCCCCACCCAGGGTTGACTCCACAGGGATTTCCACCGCACATAGACCATGGCAGCGCAGCTCACATGGCCCAGATGGATTCCTGCAAACATCTCGAGGCCCGTGCCATCTGCCAGCCACATCCCGAGCTTCTCGCTTCTCCTGCGATACACTTACATGGCACTGGTCCCAATTCAGAAAACAGCGCTTGTTTTCCATCTTGGAAGGTTCTGATGCCGCGTTACTCACTCTGCTCCTCTTCTCCTTCCAGATAATGCCATGGAGATGGGCTTGGCGAACGAGAAGAGCAGCCAGGAAATCTCGTACTCCAGCACCTACCAGCCCGCCCCCGGCAGCAAAACCGTCACTTACCTGGGTAAATTTGCTTTTGATTCTCCTTCCAACTGGTGTCAGGACAATATCATCAGCCTGATGAGTGCTGGCATTCTGGGGGTGCCGCCTGCGTCGAGCACCATCACCACACAAACCAGCACGGCCAGCATGGTCCAGAATCAGGGTGATCTCGACCAAATGTATCACGGACTACCTCCATACTCGAGCTGCAGTGACCTCTACCAGGACCAGGTTTCTTTCCACAACCCTCAGACCACCACCTCGCTGCCGTACTCGCCTCAAGACTACCAAACGAGCAAGCAGTCCATGGACTCCAGCATCTTCCCTATGATCCCAGACTACAACCTCTACCATCACAGCAGTGACATTGGAACCATCATTGAGCACAAGCCCTTCCAGAGCCTTGACCCCATTCGGGTCAACCCTCCACCAATCACCCCCCTCGAGACCATCAAGGCCTTCAAGGACAAACAGATCCATCCCAGCTTTGGGAGCCTCCAACATCAGCCGCTGACTCTCAAGCCCATCCGGCCTCGGAAGTACCCTAACAGGCCCAGCAAGACACCAGTACACGAGCGGCCTCATGCCTGCCCGGCTGAGGGTTGCGACCGCCGCTTCTCCCGGTCAGATGAGTTGACCCGGCACCTGCGCATCCACACTGGCCACAAGCCGTTTCAGTGCCGCATCTGCATGCGCAGCTTCAGCCGTAGCGACCACCTCACCACCCATATTCGCACCCACACGGGTGAGAAGCCCTTCTCCTGCGAGTTCTGTGGGCGCAAATTTGCACGAAGTGACGAGCGAAAGCGGCATGCCAAGATCCATTTGAAGCAGAAGGACAAGAAAGGTGAAAAGGGCTCCAGCTCACCCACCGTGCTACTAGCACCTGTGGTCACTACCTGTGCATGAAGCCATGGGCCTACAGCCATAAGGGATTGACAAGGGACCTACCAAGGGGAAAGTGCCTCACTGCTTGAGGCCTGCCGTCTTTAGGTGGCCATGGGTCGACGTGGCTGTCTCTGCAGTCATGGGGAGGTGAACATTAAGGGCCCTGGTCTGCAGTCCACTCCCCGGCCCCATGGCTGTCTCTGTGACTGGCAGGCGTGGAGACTGCTGGTTCAGTCCCTAAAGCCTGCACTTGGACTGTCCAGGTGGTGCTATGCTGAAAGGGCGATGGATGGCAGCCCTGGTCGCAGGGAGCCTTGCTGCCATTCGAGAAGGTGGCTTTCCACACGCTGGAATGTTTCTTAAAGAAATGCTTAGAGCCTTGCTGCTGATTGTGTGCGTGTGTGCGAGAATCCTCCTCCCTACAAAATGTCCCCCCCCAGCTCTGCACCCTCTTGCTGTCCGCCTCTCCATTCCTCCCATCTGTGTTACTCGCTATTGTCGCTTCATTTTCGCTCCCACTTAACTACAAGCGCCCATTAAAGGCAAAACTCGTCCTCCCTGCCAACAAGTACCCACACACATTTCTGTTTTAATTAACGTTGAAACCTCTGCTCAACATCGAGAGCAAAAAGAAAACACTTGAATCATCCGGGGTGATAGTTACAAAAACAAAATCCGTCTTGTGCATACTCCGGGCCTATTTAATTGTGTGGCTGTGCGTATTTGTTAGTAACGTGTTGGGGTTCATGTCTTGCTGCACGGTATGTGGGGGTGGGGTGGGGCAAGGACACGCTTCAGAGCAGAGTTTGCTTACAGAGTGGGGTTCAGTTTAGCCTACGCCCTGCCCGCTTGCCAAGGTTTGCAGGCGCTGTTTGCTGCATACATGAGGGGCTACTTCTGACCACGTGCACACATTACCCCAATAGTGCTTATGATATGCTTGGTTATTTATAACGTGCTTAATACCCAGAGGTTTCTAAGCGCGGACCCGGGCGTCGAACCCATTTTGCTCCGTCTCGTCTTGCTTCCAAGGCGATCACGTTGCCCCTGAGCTATCCTCCCGAGACATGCAGCAATGTCTCTGGGGACACTGGACTCTAAGGCAGGTGCCACCCGGCTCCTGTGAGAACAGGGATGGCCGTGCATCTCTGCATGCAGGTTGGGTGGGCAATGCGAATATGGTGGGCAAGGGGTCCGATTCTGGGCATTTTCCAAGCATAAAACATATATGCCATATTAGTGGATGGCACGTTTCTAGTGCTACAATGAGAATAAAGCAAGTGCCAAAGGCTGAGCGGTATGTTAATCACAATACAATGCACACATGGCATTATTGCATGTATAATGTGCTGGGTGCGTACTGGTGGAAATCAGAAATTTTGGGTAAGAATTAAAACTCTCTCAAATGCACATCCAAACACGTGATGTGTGCGCGGCTATATGGGCACATGCATGCATCAAAAGCTCTAGGGAGTACCTGTGACTGGACACTACTCAATGTCACCCCCAGAGACGCCGTTCCATATGGCCACCGCCAAGCATAGCCCAAGTGGCCCCTTTCACTTTTGAGATTCGTGTGTCTTTAGAACCACAATGAACTTCTGTTCTTGAGGTTTATTGCGTCACCGGAACCCCTTAGATGGCACTAGTCCATAATGCACGGTTATCCATTATGCATCCCCTGTATCTAAATATTGATCATCATGGAGTGCAGCATTGCAGTCCAAAGACTGCTTCCCAGTGCTGCCATCATAAACCTTCAGGCTCATTTTACAGATAATATATGACACTATATTAATCCCATGCCAAAGCACTTACAGATGAACAATGACAGCGGGTCTCTCGCAATCCCCGAAAGAATACCTTAACTGTCCAATGGGGCGGGAGGGGGGCAGGGGGGAGTGTGGGTGTCATGCAGAATTGAGTATTCAGACACCAATGGCTTCAGTTATAAGCCAGGCCATGTCACAGAAGAACTGAGATGTAGTTCCTTTTATATAGCACTTAATGCCAGTGGCTTGGGGCGTCGTAGCACTGCACTAACACATGACGTCATTATACTGTTTAGTGGTACTTAGTTTATTAAACCCAGGAGTATGAAAGGCAGAGCAGGCCTGATTCCTAGTTAAACCCAGATGGTTTCCATCAGGCGCTCATGCTTATATATGAAGGTATCAACATGTCACTGTGCACTCAACCTAGCTGCAAAACAGTGAAAACATTTGGGGAGATATGTCTCCAATATCTCCTGCCTGTGAAGATATCTAAAATTGTTTGATGTCCCCATTAATTCATCTTTTATTACGCGCTTAACAACGGAGACAAGTCTCTAGGAGGGGCATTCGGACCGGTATTGTTCTGCTCTGTCTTGCTTCCTAGACAGACGCGTTGCCCCTGAGCTATCCCCCGACCCCACGATGACATCTAACACTCAATTACGTCATCAGGGTAATACCCGCACTCCATGATTTTATAGTCGGCTCCACTTCAAATCCTGCTTGAGTTTGTCTTTTTAGCCCTACCTGGAGGCAAGGGAGAGGGAGCTGTGGCGTGGTGAAGGCTACCAGCCTCACAGTCCTGTTGACACACAAAAGCAAAAGGTAACAGTTACTTTCACAACATTTTAATCAGAACTGCTGACCATCAAACAAACAATTGACCATTCGGCTCCCTGAGGCGACTTTGTATGCATGTTGTGTGTTACATGTATAGTGAAACATGCCGTGTTCAGGTTTGCAGCGCCATAAAACGTTCTTTGAGTCTTGTGGCCCATGACTGCAACACCTCTTGAAGGGCAATCTCGCACAATAATATCTGTTTCACTTCATTCACATATAGTGAAGCTTACATGGCACTTTGCATAGGAAAACGAATCCATGCTCCTTTTCTCTGTCCCTGAAAGTTCAGCAATGTGGCTGTGCGGCTGCCTTAGTTAGAGGCGAGCACACATGGCAACTTTGGTGACGTTTAGGAACTTTTGCATGTAAATGAAGAATGAACATCAGGCTAGTCCCATGCACCTCAAACAAGCTTGCACACCTTATTGGCCCTGACTGAATAATAACATGACTTCATGATTGCTGTTAAAACACAACTACCGTGTCAAATTCAATATTGTTATTTGTGTTGTTTGCTCCAATCCATAAAAGACTTTGGGGCTGGTAGGATTTGGAGCTGTAGTGGGGCCATTGTGGGTCGGAGTGTTCCACACATTCGAGCTGTAGGTTTCTTTGCCCGCAGCCCATGCAACGCTGCACCAAATTCCCTCTCCCTGAGCTGCTGAATGCGTCCCTCCGTTCACACGGTACGAAGAATACATGGTGATGTGTGTGACACAATGGGCGAAGAGAAGTTGCCAGATTGCACATTTGCGTCTTTTATAACGTGTGTATAAATATATATTTGATAAAGTCGTGACTACGCCGAGGGCTCCCCCGAAGTCCTGAATGTACAGCCTCACCCCAGTCCACGAGAGCTGCTGGGCGGCCTAGCCCCCACCCCGCACGGGTCCGCCAGCTAAGGCTTCACTATGCAGGGGCCTTGTGACTCTTAGGGGTGCTGGCCAACCTCTGAATTGCTTTTCCAAGTCCTCTTTGGCACCCTTTGCAGGTACCCACCGTGCGTTGGGTTAGCCTGCCACCAAAGGGTTGCCTCTTCCAGGGCTGTGCTACAAGGAGAACATGGCACCCACCGGCGAACCATACCGAGCCTATGGCCCACTTTTTTTGTGTAGGTAGTAGGGGGGGTGGGCCTTGGGGAGCTTTGCTTCCCAGTGAAACCCAGGTTGTTCTTTTCCTAAAATCCTTTTGCAATGTAAGCTTGTCTGTGGTTTTCCAGAGGGAGGGGTCCAGGCCCACACCCTCGCCTGCCCCCCTTTCTTCAGTGGGTGCATGCACTGCATGACGATTTCCGGTTTATTTTTATTTTACTGCAACAGTGGTCAGCTTTGTAAGCTAATTAAGACTCTTTGCTGCCAAAAGGTCCCGCTGTCCAGTGTTCCTGTCTGCATGCACGGAGATAGACTGCATTCTGTTACACGTATGGACTCTGAGAACAAATACAGGCTTGGGCAGAAAACCAACCTGGGGTGAAGATATTTTTCTGAAAGAGTTTTGTACAAAGTTATTAACTTAAAAAAAAACCGCTCCAGATGTAATATATTTTGTGGTTGTTTTTATTTCTTAGAATTCTACTGTACCTTATACTAAGGTGTAAACGATGCTTCGTATTGTCAAGACACGTGACAGGATAATGAATCGCCATTGTCCTTCGCTCTTTGTCGCACTGTAACGCGTGGAGGGGGCGCGACCCAGCTCTGCACCCACCATGTCTTCAGCTCCTATTTGCACTGTGAGCAAATGCTACACGCGAGAAATATATTGTGTTTTGCTGACAATCACTTGAGCTGTGAGACTCTTTTATTTCCGTGTTCATTGTATATTATTTTTGTCCAGGTTTGTGACAGGTGCTAGTCAACGGGGAATGTTTGACAAATGGGAAATAAGACGACCTTTTTTTAAAAAAATTCTGGGTATTTCTTGTATGATCGTGCTTTAACCCAACGTTTCCAAATGATTACGTAGGACTCCTTTGCTCACAGCGTACATCACACATCCAGCAATAAAGCAGCCTCGCGTGTAGCACATTAGAAAAAGCAAGTAAATGGGATGCCATGAAACAACGTCACAATCCCAGCGACAAAGCGGTCTCGCATGTGGTGCATTATAAAAACCCAGCAAATAAATGAATACATTATATGTCATGAAATAATGTCACAATACCAGTGGTGAAGCGGCCTTGCACAAGGTACATTATAAAACTTTGGTAAATAAATAAACACATGCAATGGCATAAAACAGCAGCATAGCTAGCACTAGTGATAAAGCGACCTTCCCTGTGGTGCATTAGCAAACCTCACTAAATATTGAAATGATATCTCATGAAAAGACGTCACAATGAGCGTGAGAAAGCAACCTTGCATGTGGGCATTCTGAAACCCAAAAACAAATAAATGCTCCATCATGAAGCGTCCTCTCAAGGCCAGTGATAAAGCAGCCTCCAATATGGCGCATTGGAAATGCTTGCTTAATAAAGAAATACATGATATGCTTTGAAATTTCCTCACAAGGCCAGTCACAAGTGGTGCACTGTAAAATACCAGTAAATAAATAAATAAATGATATATCACAAAACACCGTCCTAATGCTAGTGGCAAAGCGGCCTCGCATATGGCACATTGTAAGAGCCGGGTAAATCAATAAACAAATGCATGATATGAAGGCCTGTAAGGCTACTATGGTGGCGATGGGTGCAGTATAAATACTGGGTAACAATAACATATGCCATGAAATGAGATCACAGTGCCAGTGATAAAGCAGCCTTGCAGGCGGCACATTGTAAACATTACATGTTATGAAGCAAGGCCTCAATGCCACGTGGAATGTTCTAAAGGGCAATGTTATGCAATGTTAAGTTCACTTATATCGTGCACCCTCCCCATTAGCATGATCTCCAGGAGCTCGTGTGGCTCTGTAAGAAAGAGGGCGGGGTGGGTTAGTGAGGGAATAGGGATAGTATAGAGGAGGTGCTCTTTTGTTGATGCTTGTAGAACCAGGAGAAACTAGCATCTGTGCGTGAGTCAGCTATCTAAGTGAGTTTTGATTGTTTGCAGTGGCTTGTTGTATCCAGGTGGGTATGGACCTTTGTCTGGTATAGTTTGTTGTATGCAAATGTTTGTTATGTTGGATGTGTGTTGTGTGTGTAGTTTGGCTGGCCCTTAGGGCGTGTGTGATACTTGCGAGGTATGCGGGAGAGGAGCAGGGGTAGTTACTTTGGCTAGCCTCAACATTCTTCTAAGTGCAATACATTGGCTACCATCAAATTATTCTAAGTGCAACACATTTGCTACCCTCATTAATGCTTATAAGTGCAACACATGGTCTACTTTCACAGTTCTTCTAAGTGCAATACATTGGCAACCCTCATAAATTAATCTAAGTACACTACATTGGCTACCCTCATAAATTCTTCTATATGCAATACATTGACCAGCTTTGGAGCGCAGCAAGAATAGAGGCTATGTTCTAGAAATGCACTGAATTTAATCATTGACTATGGACTTGGTGTGTGCCTAAGTTCAATGCAGTGGGTATCATTTAAACATGCACCGAACTTTAAAACACCTCCCTTCAGCTATGTAATTAACAATACATAAAAGAAACACATGTCGTCTCTTACCTGAAGGTTCCTGTAGACAGTTTTGGGACTTGGATGAGGTGCCCCGGGTGAGCATGGCAACCGGGGTGGGAGCTGCGCTTTTTCTTGTGACCCATAGCCGGCTGCCCAGGCAAGGCTGCTCTGGGAGGGCCTCTGAAGAAAAGGTCTTCCTGTCATGTGATTTGATCACATTCTAATCAGGTGGGTAGGAAGGCGGGCAGGGGGATGGAAGACAAGGGCATGGGAGGGTCACGCAAAGGGAGGGATTTGAATCGAAATGGAGCCTTTGGGGGTGCAGCGAGTGTAAGATGGGCCCGCACTTACCAGGAGGGTCTTCTTGTGTTAATGGGGCGTTCCAATGGGAACAGTAAACAATAAACAAATATATCATGAAACAACATCACAATGCCAGTGACAAAGCGGCCTCGTATGTGGGACATAATAAGGCCTTGGTAAATAAATAAATACATGATATGTAGGTCTTTAAGACCACTATACTATAAGTATAAATATTGGATATCATAACATCATAATACATGCTATGAATTGAGATTACAGTGCCAGTGATAAAGCTGTCTCACATGTGGCGCTTGCTTTATTAAAACCTGGTAAATAAATGAACAAATTATATGTTATGAATTAATGCCAGTGAAGAAGCTGCTTCGCTTGCGGTGCATTATAAAAACCTCAGCAAATAAAGGATATATCATGAAACAAAGCCACGATGCCAATGGGAAAGCAGCCATGTATGTGCAACGTAGAAAGCGTCAGTAAACAAATATGTCATGAAACAACATCACAATGCCAGTGACAAAGTGGCGCTGCGTTACTTCTCAATGTCAGTGATCTAACAGCCTTGCACGTGCAGTATTATAAAGCCCCTGTAAACAAATACATGAAATGTCTTAAAACAACATCACAGTAACCAAGATAAAGCAGCACTGCACGAGTAAATGCATATTTCATGAAAAGACGTCCGAATGACTGTGAGAAAGCTGTCTCGCATATGACACATTATACGACCTCAGTCAATAAATAAGTAATTGATCTGAAAGCCTGCAAGACCACTACGGTGGTGATGGGCACAGTATACATACTGGATAACATATGCCATGAAGTGAAGTCACAATGCCAATGATAAAGCTGCCTCGCATGTGGTGCATTCTAAAACCCCAGGAAATACATACATAAATTATGTATCATGAAACAACGTCACAGTGCCAGTGAGAAAGCAGCCTTGCATGGGGAACATTATAAAACGTCAGTAAACTAATACATATGTCATGAAACAACGTCACAGTGCCAGTGAGAAAGCAGCCTTGCATGGGGAACATTATAAAACGTCACTAAACTAATACATATGTCATGAAACAACGACACAGTGCCAGTGAGAAAGCAGCCTTGCATGGGGAACATTATAAAACGTCACTAAACTAATACATATGTCATGAAACAACGACACAGTGCCAGTGAGAAAGCAGCCTTGCATGGGGAACATTATAAAACGTCAGTAAACTAATACATATGTCATGAAACAACGTCACAGTGCCAGTGAGAAAGCAGCCTTGCATGGGGAACATTATAAAACGTCACTAAACTAATACATATGTCATGAAACAACGACACAGTGCCAGTGAGAAAGCAGCCTTGCATGGGGAACATTATAAAACGTCAGTAAACTAATACATATGTCATGAAACAACGTCACAGTGCCAGTGAGAAAGCAGCCTTGCATGGGGAACATTATAAAACGTCACTAAACTAATAGATATGTCATGAAACAACAACACAGTGCCAGTGAGAAAGCAGCCTTGCATGGGGAACATTATAAAACGTCAGTAAACTAATACATATGTCATGAAACAACGTCACAGTGCCAGTGAGAAAGCAGCCTTGCATGGGGAACATTATAAAACGTCACTAAACTAATAGATATGTCATGAAACAACAACACAGTGCCAGTGAGAAAGCAGCCTTGCATGGGGAACATTATAAAACGTCAGTAAACTAATACATATGTCATGAAACAACGTCACAGTGCCAGTGAGAAAGCAGCCTTGCATGGGGAACATTATAAAACGTCACTAAACTAATAGATATGTCATGAAACAACAACACAGTGCCAGTGAGAAAGCAGCCTTGCATGGGGAACATTATAAAACGTCAGTAAACCAATACATATGTCATGAAACAACGTCACAGTGCCAGTGAGAAAGCAGCCTTGCATGGGGAACATTATAAAACGTCACTAAACTAATACATATGTCATGAAACACTGACACAGTGCCAGTGAGAAAGCAGCCTTGCATGGGGAACATTATAAAACGTCACTAAACTAATACATATGTCATGAAACAACGTCACAGTGCCAGTGAGAAAGCAGCCTTGCATGGGGAACATTATAAAACGTCAGTAAACAAATACATATATCAGGGCAGCCTTGCCTGGGCAGCTGGCTATGGGTCACAAGAAAAAGCGCAGCTCCCACCCCGGTTGCCATGCTCACCCGGGGCACCTCACGAAACAACGACACAGTGCCAGTGAGAAAACGGCGCTGAATGTGGAACTTTATAAAAACCTTAATAAATAAATGATATTTCATGAAGCAAGGTCAGAGGCCAGTGATACAGCAGCCTAACACGTGGCGCATAACAGAGCCCTAGTAAATACATGATATGTCATGAGGCGACGTCACAGTGCCAATGATAAAGCAGCCTCACATATGGCACATTATAAAACCCCCGAAAGTAAATTAATTAATGATATAAAACAATGTCAGCGAAGAAGCCGCCTCACATGTGGTGCATTATACAACTCAGTAAATAAATATATAACTATGTCATGAAACAAAGTCCCAATGCAGCGTTGCACGTGGCGTATAATTACATCTCGGTGAATAAAATCATGTCATGAAATAACGTCTCAATGTCCGTGATCTAGCAACCTTGCATGTGGTGCATTATAAAACCTTGGTAAATAAATAAATGCTATATCACGAAACAACTTCAAAATGCCAATGATAAAACGACCTGGAATATGCCGCATTATAAATCCTGTGTAAATAAATAATTGATATGTCATGAAACAATGTCACAGTGCCAGTGATAAAGCAGCATTGCATGAGGGGCATTTTAAAATGTCAGTAAATTAATAAATACAGCTTGAAACAAATAAATGAAAATACAGTAAATAAATGAATTAAGCAATAAGCCCAGAGATGGTGGGCTATTAGTGCTTCAGGTAATGCCCCGGGGCCCATAGTACAGGTCCGAGCGAAGCGAGGGCCTTAAAGTAGGCCCCAGGGCAATACCTGAAGCAGATAATGAAGTGTGTAACCATCTGATTAAGTCTCGCAGGATACACATACAAGAGATGTCATAGAGCAATGGCAATGTGCCAGTGAATAAGCGGCCTCACATGTACTATAAAACCGTAGTAAATAAATACATGGTATGTCATGAAACAAAGTGGACAGAACCACTTGACAATCAGTCAAGTGAAAATATATCTTTGGTGTGATTAGCTATGCACCAAACAGTCCCCATCCCTCCGGTCAGCTCTTTAGCAAGGAGTTTCACCTCGAGCATCAAGGCAGAAGCAGTGGGTATGCCAATGTTCAGAGAGGGACACGACGCCCATTTCACACCTCAGCAATTCCAAGCAACAGCCCTGTAAAATGTTGCTCTACATGGGGGCTTTCACTTTGAATGCAGCACAGTCAGCCAAAGAAGTCATGCAACCACTAGTGTTTGCCATTTTTGGGGCTCTTCACTTTAATGTGAGCATTTTGAGATCAATGAAGCTCCAGAGTTAAGTAATTACAAACAACCTAAAAAATGAAGAGAACAAACAAAACGGGGCGACAAGCAGAGAGATGAGCTCTCGATCTATGCAGGTCTGCAGACTGTCGGGGTAAAACAACCCTTGGTAAAAGCCCAAAGCATTACGTTTTTTTTTTTTAAATTGTACAACAGAAGCTACCTTCAAAATACAGACGACCCGTTCTAATATTTTCCCCATAGATGCTAAAGTTCATGCAGGGTTGCCCAACTCCCGACCCCTAGGGCCTGAAACCTATCGGATTTTCAGGATGCCCCTCATTAATATTCACGAGATACATTTTCACACAATGATTCTGAAGGTATACACATTTCTTCTCATGAAAATTAATAAGGGATATCCTGAAAACCAGTCAGGATTCCGGCCCTCGAGGCCTGGAGTTGGGTAACCCTCTATTTGATTCTGATATGTAGAGTATAACATGGGGCTGTTCCCCTCACATTTTAGACCTGGGGACCCTGAGAGTTCCTACTCTACATGCTAGATTCTGAGGCTGAATGATACACTGCACCCCACTCTCTTTTTTATTTTGTTCACCTTGTAACCCTTGAGCTTGATGGGCATTATTCTATTCCTGGTATCGCTTACTCTCCTCCTTCCTTTCCCCATTACTTTCCCGTACACATTCTCGATTTGTCCACTCCTCATTCTCACCCTGATAACACACTCTGCCTGGGGTTCCTCCAGCACATATTGTATCTAGACAGATTTCTAGGCACTGCTCTTGTATTGCACCTACAGTTGTTCTAGGCACTGTTCATGTTTTGTAGTTAGACAGTTTCTAGGCGCTGTTCATATATTGTATCTAGACAGTTCTTCTAGGCACTTTTCTGCTATTGCACCTAGACAGTCTCCAAGCACTATTCATTCATGTTTTAAATGTTGACACTTATAGTGAACACTTAATGTTATCCCAACAGCCGCCGCTCCTTCTCCTCCCCTCTCTACACTAGGCCACCCTTTCTCTCCATCATGCCCCATTCTGCCCGGTCCAGAACTGCATGATGGCGCACCAAAAACCTTAATACCTTACCCAACCATTCCACCTCCCATTCCTCCTTCTCCCCCGCTCTCCTCTCTCTTACCCACACTTCCCTCTCTCCTGTCACCCACACCCCTCCTCCACCTCTCACCCTCTCCATATCCATTCCCAACCCCTCCCCCCTCCCCTGATGCGAACCTCACACATCCCAGAATAGAGCTGCACGCTGGCGCTCTACAAACCAAAACACTAGACCTAACTGCCACACCCCTTCCCTCTCCTCATTTCACTTGCTCCTTCCCCACTCGCACACCCACACATGCACCCCCTAGACCCCTCCACCCCTCGCCACCAGCCTCTCTTCCCCTTTCTTCATTACAACCCACTCCAAGCTTCCCTAATTCTCCCTTCCCTTCCATGAAGGCAGTGCGGGCCGCCCTGGCCAACACACCACGTACAACAGCCATCCTACGCTCACTCACACTCTGTTTGTCCACATACGCCTGCCAAAATGCTCACGTCTCACCCACCGCACAACCTCACACCTTCAGTGTTCTCCCCGGCTCCGCACAGGACCTCACCAAACACCCCCTCTTACACCAACCAGCCCTCCCCTCCTATCCTGAACCCTTCTCTTGCCCTCCTAAACCCTAAACTCCTGCCAGCACACAACTTCCCTCCCCCCGTTCTCCACCTCCCCATCTACCCTCAGACCTACCTCCTCAACTCACTGTCTCCACCTTCTACTCTATGGTCTTTCACACTCCAGCCAATCTCAAACTGACCTCCCACCTGTCACCTCTCCCCGCCACCCATGTCGGCAGTCCCCTCTGTCTCCTCCATTCAGAACCCTATTGAGAACCCCCAGCTGCTCTCCTGCATCCGCTTTCACATGAGATCGGTCTCCAAAAACAAACACAGCATCTTCCATCTCATCTTTGATGAAAACCCAGACATCCGCTTCATCACAGAGACCTGCTTCACTGACTTCGAGCCCATCACACACAAGGCCTTCCCCCCGGCTACTCCATGATTGTACACCAACAGGTCCATCAGAGCTGAAGGCATAGCCATCCTCTACAAACAACACCTCTCAGTCCTTCTAACAGAGAAATCATTCTGCAACACTGATTGCAAATCTTTGCTAGTAAAACATTCTACTCTCCCCATCCTCCACCCACATCCTCTTAATCATATACAGACCTCCTGACTACAATAGGACCTTTGCAGACTCCTTCAGCGACTTCTTATTGGCCAGCCTAATATGTCCTTTCATCATCTTATGAGAAGACTTCAACATCTGGTTTGACATCCCCTCCAGTCCTATGACCCTCTCACTCTCTAACAACTTAGAAGCCCTCAACATGACCCAGCTGATATCGCACTGAGTCACACAGCAGGACATACCTGTGACGTTTTATTCAGCTCCAGGGACCAGATCTCCACCCGGCCTCCCCAACTTCTAATCTGGACCGACCACTCCACTATCTTCTTCTCCCTCTTGACCCCTTCCCCCGTCCCACCGCCCCCCCCCCCTCAATCGCTCCATCCACTATTCCCCTCTGGAACTAAATTGTACATACACTCCGTCCTGGCTAATGCCCTTCAAAACTCACTTCTAACACTCTCACTCCATGAACAGGCCCATCGATTGACACATTCGATCATTGGTACTCCGGCGCCCTTCTCCCTTTCACTACTACCAGACGCACCCCTCAGAGATCAGTCCCCAACCCCAAGTAGCATACACCCTCCCTCAAAGCCCTTAAACCCCTCAAACATCACCTGGCGCAGACTTGGAGGACCTGCCTGACGCTCTGAAACAAATCCTCCTTCGATAGACTGACCAGGGCCTAACAAACTGAAGTTAGCAAAGCCAAAAAAAACTTCCATGGAAACCGAATCTCCAACTCCTGTAACCCCAGCAGGGAACTCCACAGGACCATCACAGAATTCAAGAATTCAAGAAACCTGGCTGCTCAAAACCCCCCACCCACAACTCACAATTGCAATCGCTCTGCAATGCACTATCTGACCACTTACATAATATCGCCAGCATCTCCAAACTAGCTTTGTTCACCCCCTCCTTTTCCCCCCCTTACCTAGCCCCCCATCTGCCCACTCTACCGACCCTCTCTTCCTTCACTCCCATTTCCTGTCTAGAGTTCTTGAACTGTCTAGCAAAAAGCCGCCCATCCGGCTCTCCTCGATATCCCTGCTCCTCCTCTCTCCTTAAGAACATACTATCCACCACCTGTGCTAGCAGCATAGCACAGTTCAAAATCAACCATTCCCTTCTTTCTGGCATCTTCCCGGAAGCCTTCAAAATCTCTTATGTCAAGCCCCTTCTAAAAAAAAACACCCTCGACCCCCTCCTTCCAACCAACTACCACCCTATCTCAAACACCTGTTTCATTGCCAAACTCCTAGACTGCGCAGCACACAGGCATCTTGGCCTCTTCACCGAATCTAACTTCCTCCTACAGCCCGCCCAATCTGATTTCAGACCTGCTCGAGGAACAGAATCCTCTCCTGTATCCATCTGGGATGATTTAAAAATAATGGTAGACTCAGAAGGGGGCACAGCACTTGCAATCCTTGACCTATCTGCCGGTTTTGATACTATCGATCACACCATACTCATAAACCAACTCCACTCTCTAGGCATCAGAGACTCGGCTCTAAGATGGATCACTTCCTTCCTTTCTAACAACTCACAAATCATTATCCTCCCCCCTTTCTCCTCCCCTGCCCTGTCCCCAAAGGGGCCCCTCAGGGCGGCTCCATGTCCCCTGTCCCCTTTCCTCTTCAACCTCTACCTCAGTCCCCTCTCAGCACTCATCTGCTCCCATACCCTTACCTGCTATAACTATGCAGAAGACACTTAGATCATTCTCAAGATTCTCGAGTCTGCGGACTCCGCCCGCCCTGACCTCGCCTCCTGTCTCTCTGACATTGACCAATGGATGACAAATAATCACTTCATTCTCAACCCTGGCAAAACTTAAATCCTAATATGCAGCAAACCATTCCTCCTTCCCCAACCAACCCCTTGGCCTCGGCCCCTAGGGGCAACAGTGGTAGAGTCCTCAACTGTAAAGGACCTTGGCCACACTCTGGACTCAGACTTATCACTCTCCCACAATGTCAACACCATATCTACAACCTGCCACTTCCACCTACGCATCATCAGGCAAATCTTCCCCTATTTGTCCTGCCCACACATTGGGCTTCATTACGGGTTTGCCGGTCCGGAAACAAGGGTGCTGGTAAGCTCACCGGCACCCTTGTTTCTGGATCGGCAAACTCTGAGTCTTCCTGCCATGGCCGCTATGCCCAACAGGTCTGACCCTGCCGGGTGCTGCGGCCACAGTAGGCAGACTGTTCATGGAAGCACCAGCACCGTTGCTAACGGTGCCGTGGCTTCCGTGTACCCACTCCCATAGAGTCCCATAGGACTATATGGGAAGGGGACTTAAAATTTGCCAGCGCCTGACTTCCCAGGCCGCTGGACTCGTAATGAGCCGGTGGCAACCGAAAGACAGGCGCCGGTAAAATATTACGGGTCCAGCCGCAACCCGCCCGTAGCACCGGCAGGGTTACCGCTGGACCCGTAATGAGGCCCACAGTCTCTGCAATTCTTGCTATCATCCTCTCCAGCCTAGACTACGCCAATTCCCTCGACCTGGACATTTAAGCATATCAGCTCAGAAAACTCCAACGAAACCAAAGTTCGGCTAGACTTCTCCTTGCCCTCTCACCCAGATAACACATCGCACTTGCCCTTAGAGTACTACACAAGCTTCCCATCAGCCGACGTGCGGCCTTTAAGGCCATGTGCATCACACCGTGCCCACCATAACACCGGCTCAGAATTCCTCCAGGACAAGCTCATATGCTACCAACCCACCACAATCCTCAGACCTGACTCTGCATTCCTCATTGTGATCTCCCTTACAACTCTGCCAGAATTGGAGGATCCGCCTTCTCTGCCCAAGCCCGGAACTCCCTCCCACTATACATCTGACTCAATGAAAACTATCTCTTCTTCAGAAAGGCCTTCAAAACGTGGCTATTCCCTTTGGCAATCTGAATGTTCTCCTCTCGATCTTCATTTCTTTCATCACAGCATCCTACACCCCCTTCAGCGTCTCTCGTGTATCCTGAACATTTCCCACTGCAAAGTAAAGTTTGTTCTCAGAACAGTCGGATCACCGCAGAGTCTCTTGGCAACACCAAATATAAAACACCAACGAGATATGTGGCCATACACCACTTTGCGTATGCTGGCCATTGTTGCAGCAGCCGCCCTCGCTCACCCACAACCACAACCACACCCTACACAATGTACACAAATACATAATGCATAACACCCATCAGACTGCGAATACCACCTATAACACATTTCAGACCTGCAGGACATACACCAAATTCACCCCATACACTAGACCATCCAGGAAGGCTCGGTGGAGTGTGGCCAGCCCAACTGGCCCCCCTTCTCGGTCCTAGGCACACTTGCATCCTGTATATAATCTTCTGACAATTTGAAAGTAACCTGTCTATTACACATGAAAGGTTTTAGGGTAGCCTGCCTGTTGCGCAAAAGATGTATGGGGTTACCTGTTTATTGCACTCAGCCTTGATCTCGCACATAGAAGATCCATGATATTAGCCTGTCATTTGCTCTTTCATGTGGAATGCTGATAAAATTGCACTTAGAAGACACTAGATATAGGAATCTTGGACTCAGGAGTATAGCCTACCTATTGAGCTTAGAAGCTATATAAGAGCAGCATGTCGATTGCACTAGAGATAACTCAGCCTTTATGCAGATGATCCTCACACAGCTACTTCAAGGACAAGATCCATCCAGCCTGAAGGTACGCATGCACCCACCCCTTCAGTGGACATCTGCCGCAGGCACGGCTACCCACCTGCATGCACCAGTATGCAGCAATGACCTACAATGGTAATTCAGTCTAGCTGGATATATAGCGTGCCACCAGACTCAAACACAGTGCACAGCACCTCTGCCATCAGAATGCAGCAATGACCTATGACAAATTCGGTCCAACTGGACACATAACTTTTCTCTTGCCACAACACATAATCATCTGCACATTCAGCACCCATTCATGTGCCTGACCCAACGGGTAGCTTAATGGAGCTCCGCTAGCCCACCTAACTCCTTAACTTGGCCAAATGCACAGACGCATTCTAAGCCGACGGACAACGTTTCCATACCTTGGCTTCAGCCCCCAAGGGCGTTTCCACCACAAGCGTGTTGAGGCCATATTAGTGCAATAAAGGCGCTGTATTAATGTCAATTGCTAACCCTCAGCCGGTTCATCACCACACTCTCCTCCTCCCGAATACTTCTCCTCTGCCACCTCCAAACCACCTTTCGATTTCACCACTGTGTTCAAGTCCCATTCCCTCCTTCATCTTCCAGTTTCATAGCATTCTGGTTAACTTGAATCTTTCTCTATGGTCTTGAAAGCATTGACTTCCCTCACTGAGGCAAGTTCTCTGGTCCCAACTCTTCCTCAAACGAGCGCTTTACTAAAGTCCCTTCTTCCTCTCTCTTGTAATTTGAGAAAGTGGGCATGAACCTTAAACCTAGATTCTAAGTTTGTAGGTCTTTAGTTTGAAAATGTAGTCTGAAAGAACAAAATTTGAAAATTAAACCTCTAAAGTGAAAGTTCATCTTTTCATATACTTTGCATTGTATCCGTTGAAGTTCCAAAACGTAAGTTTGAAAATGTTTCTTTTTTGGTGCATTTTATTTGTTTATTACGTTTTTCCGTCCTTCCTCCTATTCTCTAAGTCATGACACACACTTGCAATTTATTTTAACATTATAACGGTAGGACATCCCCGTTTCCACCTATGTGCCTGAAGACCTTATTTCCATTACATTAACTGCCTTTCTGCCCTTTTTAAAGATTTCCTTTCATATTAAAATGAGTTGGTACCCCTCTGCCCATCCACTCCATTTACTCAACCCCACAACTAAATGGCGCCTGTTTCTTATTTACTTTTAATGGTTCCTTCATGTTGTCGACATAGTTCTCCCTTTTCTTCACTTAAATCTTTTCAACTTTAATTTCCGAAATAGTTCTCCCTTTTCTTCACTTAAATCTTTTCAACTTTAATTTCCGAATTTAACACCAGATACTAAGTTTCTACTGGGGCATAGATAGATTTACATGCTGGACCAGTTAAGTTCTGGCCCCTTCGCACCTTGGTCACGAGAGGTAACCTCCAATGTTCTGCCCGTAATTCTCTTAAAAGTGGACTCCCTCTTCCTCCTAATCTTGTGTGTCTTGTTCATAATGGCTCTCTGGTGGCCGCCACACTTCTGTATACCATCTTGCAGCATTTTCTGGAGACGGCACATTATACGGAAAGCGTAAAGGTACCTTTAACTAATTAAGGATAACTCAAGAGCCTTCTTGGCAGCCAACCAAATCTAATATTAGTGAAGGCTTTATAGATTAAAGGACACTTTCTGACTGCACAGCACCTACTCTCTAGAGTTATATTACATGATTCCTGTTTTTTCTTCATAGTCCATGCCAAGTTACTAATTCTATGTCTTGGAGGAAGATCCCTGGGTGCATCCCACCCACAACACCACTAGGCAGAGACCAGTCAATCAGTATAACTAGCTCTTCCCAGCAAGTTTGGTAAGCATGCACTTCAACCGGACCGCATTGTAGAAATCGCAGTGAGATTTGTTCAATATAAAAAAAAAACACAAAACTATTTTTCAGGTGTGCTCAATTTAAGTAGTTGTACATTTAAAACGTTTTACTTGTTCGTTTCCTTTGTTCCCAACACCTGATATCCCCAGAATATGTGTTCATTTTTTAAAATTCCTTGTTTATATATATATTTTTACATTTTACAGTTTTGTACTTGTGTGACTCCGTAAAACATGTATACTGTGCAAATCCAAGTGTCTACAGGGTATGAAGCCACACATCATATGTGTGGATTTTCACAAATCGATGGAGAATTTTTGTGTACTTAAATAAGACACAAAGAAGCAAACATGGAAATATCGCAATAGCAGAAATCCAAAAAGATCTTAAGTGCTTAGGCTCACTTCTCCTTAAGAAAGATGACTGCCAGTGGAGCCTGAATGCCGGAAGGAAATATGGCGCTTGGGAGCGGCACGTTTTCTTGTATGGACATGAGAAACCTACTAGGCAAATGGCCTAAAACATCTGAATGAATCTGTAGGATGGGAATGATATGGCGAGTCCTACCCCACCTTCGTTCTATAGTCTTGTGTTACACGATAGAAACTACGTTATAGGCCACTCAGTCGCAAGACGTATATACTACCATACTATATAGCAACCGATGTATAAAGCCTTCCATTCCACAGTACTCCATAGCCACAATTTACAGAATTATATTGCACGACAAGCCACATAGAATGTTACATTTGCAACGTTAAATTACAAGACCAGCTCTGCCTGATTTTCTATGAATGGCCATTTGTTACATGACATACCATACATTATTATAATACCAGGCCTTACAACACAGAAAATCATTGACTACCAAAGCCATATATTTCACAGCAGTCCATTCATTCTATAAGCAATGCCTTTATTTTACACCACAGTCCATACGTTATATTACATATACAGCATGATATTCTGTAATCATTCTTATGTCAAATATTAAGTGACCCCCATCTACTGCACTTTTTTTCATTTATTCATTAATTTAAAAAAAAACTTCGACTTTGGCAAGAGTTTTAAAAATAATTTGTAACTATGGTGTTACTTTGTATTAATGTATGTACCTATAGGATATTGGATGTGTTCACCCCTTAAAACATTTTTAAAATGGGTTGAATTTGTGCATTCTACAGTGCAATTTGTGCCAACAAATGTGCAAAATGCCATTCAATTACAACCATTTATTTAATGTAACATGTGAAAAATGCAATAGTTGCCAGGTTACCAATAGTACACAGGAGCATTAAAAAACCTATTTGAATGATTCCACTGTTTACAATATATGCCATCATTGCTAATGTAAAACACTTAGGAGCCCTTTGCACACAATATATACCAGCATTGCCATTGTAAAACACACTTCATGATGCATGCAAAGACAGTATACGCAAGCACCATCATTGTAAAGCCCATGCGGCATCTGTGCCCACACTATATGCCAGAATTGCAACTGAAAAACAAGCTTCATGATGCCTATGCCCACAATGTACCTGCATTTTCACAATAAAGCACATGTTCATGAAGCCTTGTGTACCTACAATATATGTCAGAATTGCTCCTATAAAACACTTTCATGATGCCACGTAAGCAAAACATGGCTGTAATGCTTGCATTGCCACTGTAAGAAGACATTGGGCCTCATTACACGTCTGCCAGCCTGGAAATAAGAGTGCCGGCAGCAATATACCGACACCCTTTCTGGACTGGCAGACTACAACTCTGCTTTCCAGAGCCTCTGCACCACGACAGGACTTACCCGCGGACACAACGGCCCCGGAAAGCATAGTTTCACTGAAGCACCGGCACCGTGACTAACATTTTCTGCCGCCTGACTTCCCCTGCCGCCGGGACTCGTAATGTCCTGTGGCACCGGGAAGTCAGGCAGCGGAAACAGTGTTACGAGGTTGGCCGCAACCCACCAGTGGCACTGGCGTGTTACTGCCAACCTCGTAATGAGGCCCATTGTCATGCTGGTGTGGCCAAATATATGCCCGTATCACTACTGAAAAAACACTCATGCTAGATTGCCCAATAAATTGCCTTGAAACCTTAGTAGGGTGTTATGTTGCCCGCTTAACCTGGAGGTGTTGTAGAATTTAAATCAATAGTTGAAGTAAAAAATCACCTATCCTTATCTGATCTTTCGATCTAAAGTCTCACCTGCTAATGATTTGGTGTCATTGAGACAATACAGAGCACCACACTCACTATAATTATTCCAGATTATACAATTAAAATCACCATGGTTGATCCATTGTCTACAACCATTGAGGGCCACTGTTCTTGGTTCACTAGTTCAAGACCACCAAACACGACACAGCAAATGCCCATCATAATCCAGACTTCTCCAAATGCCCAAATTCTTTAAGATAAGTTCTGAGGGATGCCATCACAGTTAAACCTAAGCAACCGTGCAATGAACTCTCGCTTGGTTAACATAATGGGCCTCATTATGCGTTTGATGGTATCTCTGCAGTAAATCTGCTGTCATACCACCAAATGGAATTAGTTACCACCACTTAGCCTATCGGTATTACAGCCGGATTACAAGTGGCGGTGGCAGCGTTAATCCCTATTTATTTGGAGTACATTGGACTCCATGGGGCCTTTTCGATGGAATTGCCACAGTGGTAATTCTGCCCAAATCAGCGGTAAGTTGGCTGTTATACCTCGAGCTCATTGCTGGCAGAGAATTCTCAAACTTACCACCCAAGTCTTAGTTGGGCGGTGCAGTATTGCGGAGGTATGCGGTAATGCAGCCGCATTTAACCCACACCGCCCAACTCATAATGAAGCTCAATGTGCTAATACCTTGGCCTTCAGAAAAGCCATTAAGACATCTTTAACCAAAATATTGTCAGTGTCTTCTTGGCCATAGAGTTGGCAATAGACATATGTATGAGAAAGGGATATTGGTGTTCAATGTATATGTGTGCTTGCCACTTTTAGTTCTGGCATTTTAAAGGGACACCAGTACTATAACTAGTAACAAGGTCTTGGTGTTATCTTAATCCTTGTCACATGTTTGTGATTTAAAAAAGCAGTTTCTAAAAGACCATAGGTTTATTGGAGACATTCAGCAACCCTTTATTTAAATTCCTTTTACATTGTGTGGTTAACAGACATTTCTTCCCACAAAAGTATTTATCTTAAAGGTAATTGGTTAATTGCAGCTATCAAGTAGTTTCTATTGTTATAAATATTTCTGAACGTGCTCATCATGAAGTGGTTGCTTTTTTGGACTGGTAGACAGACCCTTTAAACAGGTCGACCTGTGAAGCTAATCGATCAGTTAGGGATGAGCAGGCAACAAAGTCTACAAGGTGAGTAGGGGGGCTGGGTGGAAGGCTGTGGAGGAATGCATGGTGGGGAGTATGCAAGTAGTTTGGGGAGGGTCTGTGGGGGTAGGTGCAATGCATGATGGAGGGCACCCACTTACCTCACTGCGCGCATCTCCAAAAAACACAAGCCCCACAGCCTGAGATCCTCCACTTCCTCCTCCCTTACGACGCCCAGATTCACCAGACAAAGAACGGGAGGAGCCAGCTTTACAATTATTGCTCCAACTCTTTGGAATGCTCTCCCTCCATCTATCAAAGACGAGTCTTCTTACCTGATCTTCTGTAAAAAACTCAAAACCATTCTGTTCAACAAATAAGTCTAACTGTATCCTACTTACCAATACTGCTGCAACCAAATTAATTATGTAACCCAGCAACTGTTCTTTTCAACTCTTTTTTCAACCAATGTAACCTAGCGCCGTGATACTTCGGGGTTTGGGCGCTATCAACAAATGAAATAAATAAATAAGGGTATGCTTGTGAGGTGGGGAGTGGTGGGCGAACTGGGGTAACTAACCGGGGGAATCAGGGCTGGGGGGCTTGGAGGGTACAGCACTGGGGTAGTGGGTTGCAGAGTCTGGGTAGAGTGATGGGGGTACGAAACAGGGACATGTAGGGAGAGTATCTGGGAACAGGCGAAGCCGCAGAGGTGGATGGATTCGTTTTGGGAGGGGGGTGAGCAGTTGTCTATGTCAACCACCTTGCAGATGCTCATAGGGAATAACGGGGCAAGGAGTTGGAGGGGCGAGCGCTTGTGATCGAGAAGAAGACCATTGAGCAGGTTGTTGTCTATAAATATAAATACAGCCATGAACAGTAGAGTAACATGCTTGTATTGGGATCATTTTTAGAAAATGGTAACACATCATTTTAATAAAATACTTGGAACGTCTGCCTACAGAAACGCCAAAATTGCTGGGTTTGTCAATGTCTGTTTACTACAGACACTCAACAGCAACGAAAGACTAGTCCACCAGTGACTGCTCGACACTCGCAAGCCTGAATATAAACGGAGACGCCCAGGGACGAGTTGGCCTTGACTATTGAGAAGGGAGTAGACAAATAAGGGTGCACCAATGACACCCAGTGTCCATTTACAGTATTGCTAGGACTGTGATCATTAAGGTAGTCAAACACAGGTGTGGCACTGACAGCTCATTGAGGGAGCCGATATACAGAAGCAGCATGGAAGCCCCTGTTCGAGCCCGAGCATGACACTGGTAGATGTCCTGAAGGGCTCAGACGCCGCGTTGCATAATATCACTCGGGGCTGATTCTGATGGGCTTGTAAAGTTAAGCACATTTTCCATGCAGACAACTTATTTCCTAAATGGTTCAGGACACCTTTTGCCACCAAAATCCTTAAAGTATCTGTAGGAATATATGGATTCTCTGACTAGAAGTTCTAATTTTAAACCGTGTGTCTGAATTTCATTTTGTCCATATTCAACTATTTCTTCACTCCCAGGTCTATGATTTGCATCGAGCACTGCGAAACTGGCAATGCGTTATTTGTCACCGTCAGAAGCACACATTTTAGCAATAGTAACTGAGACTTGCATAAGACTGCCTTTCATTGTTGGACACAAAGTTCCCCCTTCCCTGGCAAATGGGAGTGTCCTTAAGTTGTGAACAACAGAATCAAACTCACCAGGAGATTCCTTATCTGCAGAAAACGGATGTACTCCCCTTACCAAAAAGTCTGAGCATGAAGAACTGTGATATCCCACCTCTCTAGAGCCAGTGACAAGTCCTCTGATTCTTGAAGGGCATTACATATCATCTCTCAATCTACAAATGAAGAGGGGGTAAGCTTCCTTGGCAGACCCTCATTTTTGGTTTGACCTTTTATGAGTATTGAGGGTTCCTTTGAAGCTTCTTTGAAATGATTACAGAAAGCAAGAGAGCATTTCCAAACAGCGGCAGGGCTCTATAACGTGATGCAACCCATCTTGTGTCAAGCATTTGGCCTATTTTCTGCAGTTGCAGACCCAGATCATGGACACCCATTTCTAGTTGCCTTGAGTCTTTTTTGAAACATGCTGTATGTGGGGTGCAAAGGGCATGCGAACACCTTAAAATGATTGGCTGTACCTACTTCATCAATTGTGTCTACTACAGCAGGGGTCTGCAACCGGTCGCTCTCCTGATGTTTTGGACTGCAGCTCCCATGATGCGTTGACATTGACTATATACGCTGGGGCTGATGGGAGCTGTAGTTCAAAACACCCAGAGATCCAGAGGGTGCAGACCCCTGTTCTACAGCAAGTTCACAGTGGTCAGCCTGGCAATGCCAAAATAATACCAGATTTGGAAATTCGAGTTGCAATGGCGTTGTCACTCCACAAATTTGTGCCAAACATTACAACTGCACCACTATCCCAAGAAACAGCATTCCAGATATCATGCAATAAAGTCCTTGTAATACCAGCATTCTCAGAATACCCAACAGAGCTGCCTTTATGGTCAATAGTTTTGTTTCTTGCAGCTCAACTAGGCCAAAGAAAATGGTGACTAGTTTATTATGAGTCTCAAAAAGTCCCCCCCAGACAAATAATGAATGTGGCTTTATTGCTTATCGTCATGCTCTCGCCCACACGCACAGCAATCTTTGGCTTGAGTTCTCTAATGTAGCTTCTGTTGCATTTCTGATGCAATATGTCTCACTATTTCAGTTGCTGTAGCATTTCTGCACAACACACTGCCCATTGAACTGCCATTCACTTCCTGAAGGTCTATTGATCTGTGAATGGCCCACTCTTTTTGGCCAGGCCGAAATCTGTGTTTAAAACTCTGCACACGCTTTACGGCATGGCTTCTATCATGCAATTCTTTTTTCTCTCTGCAATAATGTCTTCTGAAGCAATAGGAGCATAACCTGATTTATACTCCAAAATCTTCTTTTGCTTCTGCACAGCCTGTTTAACGGGACTTAAGGTACTCATCTTTTTGTTTGCCCTCAACATGCTGATGCGCCACCCCTACCCTCTGGGTGTACAAATAAACCACCCATTGATTTAACCTCCCTACACACAGAGCATCCAAGGTGAACTCAAGCCATATAAATCCTTTCACATTCTTCTTTCAAATAACATAATTGCTGCACACACCAGCAATCAGGGATTTTGAACAGGCTTTTTATCTGGCATAGGCTGCAGTGTAGCCAGTGCTCCAGATAAGGAAGTGGGAGTATTTTATTCCCTATTTTTTAAAGTTGGGAGTAAAATGATTTTTTAGGGAATAAAAATGTAAGTCCAATTCCCAATAGGAGTATTTTATAAGTGAGTAAAAATATGTTTTAACTGGAAAACTGAAAGTTTTAGAAATAATTATTTTTTTGCACCTAGTTATTCATACACATTAAGAGATACATGTTTACTTCTTCCGATCAGGCAGTAATAATAGTAGTTTCTTCCTGTGGTAATACGTGCCCTACTGATCCAAACGTATACATATAGCTGGGTGAGTGAAAGCAGGGGCACAAGCTCCTACGTGTCTATTTCCTATTTTTTGTTGGGAGTATTTTTACTCCCTATTTAAATTTTTGGGGAGTATTTGCCTATTTTTAAGGAGTAAAAGTGGCTGATACACCCGTTATCTGCAGGGCTGAGTGTAGCGGGAGATACAGTAGCCCAAGTGAGCGTATTAGGGAAAACATCTGAGAATATATTTGCTGGGCCACCTACAACACAACTACTTGGATTAGCTGGGCCACCTTCCTCAACCCTGCTCATCAGACCAGGGGTAGCCTCCTCCAGATTACATCATCCTTTAAGTGGTGGCATGTTCAAGCAACAAAGTCTGCATAGCGTGTTCCCTTTGGAAATGCCTCAGACTTTGGTGAGGTCATAATTGAATGGAGGATAGCACAGGGGCAGCACGCTGGTCTTCAAAGCAAGACCATGCAGAGCAACAGAGGTTCGAATCCTGGATCCGTGCACAGAAACCCAACTCGGGTAACAAAACAATTAAATAAATAAATTGCTGTGTTAATTCTTGGGACGGTATAGCACAATGGATTGAAATCACCAATCTGATCATTAGTCCGTAATCTGTTTATAGCTGATTGGGCCTTGCCTGTACACGCTGGACATTCTTAGCTTCCTATCCATAACAAATACAATTGTGGTCTACTGCACTGAACTGTACATAGTTTATAAGTAAGCTATTACAGCTTATTTGCTAAACAAATGTTATCCTACCCATACCATGCTGTTTTAAGGTATCCCCATGTTGTTTGATACTATATAAAAGAAATTCCAGCAACCAGTCATTGGAAGTGAGCGATGCACCTTATACCCAATTGTTTTCTATCTGCTCCACTTGTAACGGTGTGAGGTGCCACATGGATATCTATCAAGGAGTGGCCAGTTGTGTTTGGACTTGGAGGAAGAAATACATTATTCAGCAGAATATTTGTTACAGAAATGCGGGTGCCTCATGATAAGTAGTGAAAGCAGTGAAATTGCTAAGATATGAAAAAAATAGAACCACTTATAGTTCTAACCCACAAATCCCTCCACACACGCATAAGTATCTCTTTCCCAGGTAGACGCAGAAAGACATGATCAGAGAGCAGGAGCAGCGGATTGGAAAGCAGGACTGCTTTTATACCGCACTCATTGGGCAAATCACAATTTCATGGAAATGCTATTACATTCAATTTGACCTACTTTAATGTAACCCGCTAATCTCGGGGGAATTTAACCTAGGTTTTGAAGAGCATCTGGAGCCTCTGGATTGCGACCTATGGATTACCTTAAAAAACGTTGTATTTGAACACAGTGTATGTAATCTTTCCCTTGCACCTCACCATTGGATTGCATTCTATCAAGAAATTGCCATATTGACAATGTGTAAAGTAAACATATAGATTGCTCCCATCACCTTTGGCTTTTCTTTGAGATGAAGGATTCCACCTTATGGAAAGAATAACCTAGTAACTCCACCATCTATAACATAAAGAAACAAAGCTATATGTAATCTTCTAATGCACCTTAGAACAATCCAACAGCCTTTACCAGATGAAAGACAACGTGGGACTCTGTGATCTAGACCACGCATCCAAAACCGCCATCATGGCTACATTACATCTAGAATCACAAAGAAGAGGTGTAGTACGAAAATATGTTGGTTCAATAAAGAACTTGTAAGGCCAAAGTCAAATCATGGATACAAAGTCATACTGATGCTATGTTCATTTTTATAACTGGTACAGGTACTTTGTTTTGTAAAAAAAAGTAGGCAT
Source organism: Ambystoma mexicanum (assembly GCF_040938575.1). Lineage (NCBI taxonomy): Eukaryota > Metazoa > Chordata > Amphibia > Caudata > Ambystomatidae > Ambystoma > Ambystoma mexicanum. The sequence continues at coordinate 190,361,103 of NC_090932.1, forward strand.
TAAAATCACAGGTGTATGTACATGCAAGTTTATCAGCCTCAGCCATAGGAAAGATAGAGTGAACCTTGCCCGAACGTGGTATTGCGATCTGTTATATGAACATGGGGCCTCATTACAAGTGTGGCGGTCCAGAAACAAGGGTGCCGGTAAGCTCACTGGCACCCTGGTTTCCGGACCGCCGCACTACGAGTCTGCCTGCCGGTGCCGCTGCACCAGGCTGGTCGGACCCTGCCCAGCGCATCAGCCTGGTAGGCAGAGTCGTCACAGAAGCACTGGCGCCGTTAGCAACGGTGCCGGTGCTTCCATCTCCCCACTCCCATGGAGTCCTATGGGACTCCATGGGAATGGGGACTTACAAAATCCGGCCCCTGACTTCCCGTGCTGCCGGGACTTGTAATGTCCCGGTGGCAACGGGAAGTCAGGCGCCGGATTCAGTGTTACAGGCTTGGCGGCAACCCGCCCGGCGGGTTACCGCCAACCTCGTAATGAAGTCCATGATCTTTATAAAAAGTGTTTAACACCCTGAGCAATCTTCTGAACAATAGTGGCACTCAAATCTATCCATATGCATTTCAACACTGGTCTTTGTAAGTGATCAAAATATATTGTTAGCAAAAAAATGGAAAACCCTACAGGAATTTTAGTACATTAAACACACAAACTGTATGCAATACAGTGGACATAGGATGCATTGCATAATTAATTGATTTGAGTGGAATTTACTTTTCGACAACAGCTAGGCAGCAGGTTTATAGCCTTCACCAGTGCACCAGGGGAGTTGTTAGGTCTGGAAAAGACCTGGGGCTACGCTGATGTCGGAACTGTTGGGACTGGGGGCTAGCTAGTCTTTTGGCTGTAGCTCCTGAGATTCTATCCGGGGCTACAACCAAAAGATCAGGGGCTATAGCCCCCTTAGCCCCCCCCCCTAGCAACGCCCCTGCAGCGCACTATAAAATATCCTGACTTGTCCTCATGGAAATCATATGACCCCATCCTTAAGCGTCTTTGCCCTTCGGGATCACATCGCAAAGGCGATCTCTTACGACTTTTGCAAAAACTCCACTGCCTCGCTCTCAGATACAACAATATAGAACGCAATGATGCCGTGAGCAGGCTGTCGGAAGCGGCTTCGCTGTGTTACTCCGTCGTGAGGCTTGACAGTTACGTTTCAGGATGCCTCTAGGCCCTTTCCTCTAGTATTTTCAAAAGTGGCAAGCCGAAGCAAAGGCAGAGGTGAGAGGAAGCAGAGTCAGAGTGGAGAGTCCCGGGTCGCGGCTAATATCATAAGCTCTCCTGTCCGGCCTCCTTCCAACGTGCATGACATACCAGCCTGCCTACCAGTCAGGAAGCCTGGGAGCCGAAGTTTGGAGGAGTGCGGAGGAGCCCGGGTAAGAAATGGGCTCCTTTGCACCAGCACCAGTCAGGTAACGGCCCGTGGTTCATACTCACCCCTCTCTCTCTAGTATCCCCTTGTAACGACCTGTAAACTTGCATCAGCATCTAGCAGTGAGTGCAATTGCACCCTGCAAACAAAACAGGACAGGACACTGACATAGACTATAATTGTGTGGCTTTTCCAGCACTGTTCTTGTCATTGGAATAGAGCACAGAAGGGGCACGAAGAGAGGGCTGTGTGCAGTGTACTTGTGGGCTTAAAGGTGCGCGAGGCTTCCCACGTGTTTTGACACTGCCGCACTGAGTTTGCATTTTAGGGCCATTGTGGGCAGTTGGCCTTGTGCCTCAATATTGCTCTGTTGCACCAATGAGTTGGTGAGTGGCCCTATTGAAGTGCCCCCACAGTGAAAGTGTTCCAAAGTGTTGGGCAGCGTATGGTGGGAGATTGTGTAAAGTCTTCAAGTGACAGCATTTGACCCCTGAGAGCTCTGCTGAGTTAGCCTTCTGGGACCAGCTGTAGCTCGGAAGTGGTCAGCTCTGTCCAGTGTTAAAGCAGAAAACGACCTTCTCCCGGTTATATGCGGGAAGGAGTATAGTTAAAAGGCTGTTACGCACACATCAAGCAACAAAGAAAACTACAAACGGCCCTCACGAAACTTTCCTACTTGACCGATACATACACAAGTGATTAAACAGCCGTTTGCCTGACAATCCCGATAATGTTATATTCTACAGGGAAAAAAGATTGGGAAAGCCTGGGAAAGAACTATTGATATAATATGTAAAGGTGTTATATGAGCAAGAGAGATCTTCCAACACACGAAACACGTGTTTAAAACGGCTGTATGATTAATAGGCAGAGGATGTGATAAGATGCCGGGAATTTCTCGCAAGATCAAAGGAACGAGCCGCGTGTGTGAGATTTGTCAGCTATGAAGAAACTGAAAAAACAAAATCGTAAACCCATGCTGCAAAAAGGCATTAGTCAAAGGAGTCACTGAATCCATTTTGGAAATTAATGGTATATAAGGACCACGATTGTGGAAAAATAAGTGCTTTTTAGAAACCTATTAAGGAAATTACGCCCAGAGAAGAAATACTTATTCAAAATACTGAAGTACAAACTAGGAAACACACTGTATCTCCAGCATCTCTTTAAATAAATTTATTGATAATAATAACTCTTTGTTAAACTTGTACTTGAGCGGACAAGCAGCAGGAGATATGGAGAATCGGCCTACAGCAGTAGAAGATCATAATGTAGAGGCAGGCAGTGAATACAGTATTCAAACTACTGACTTAGCTAAATCCACAAATCTTATTCTGAAGCAGCTTATGCCTCCTCCCCCAGAAGACAAGAGGGATACTCGACCACTGATTCTTCCCTGTTGGAAGACTCGCAGATAAAACCAGAATCAATGCCAATTTTAAAAGCATAACCAGCGCTATGTAACAATATCCATAAAGACCAACAAGTAATAAAATGAAAGATATGTATATTAGGAGAAAACAATGTTAATACAGGAGGCAAGCCAACGTAGAATTAAAGACGTGGGTGAGAATAAGATTGACGAGGAGAACAACACAGTGATCACTGTGCAATATTCCCTGGACCCTCGTCCTATTAGACATCGGAAAGTGGTGGGTCAGGGAATTCTAAAGGTTGATAAACGAACAGTAGGTACCAATAGAAAATGTATTAGAAAAAAAAATCATACTAACATTATTGGCAAGCCTACTACAAAACCAGCGACTGCTATTCAAGGGTTGGCCCCCACATTCCCAAAACATGTGCAGTGCTGTGAGACAGCTAATAGCTTCCTAATAAGTGCAAAGAAAGCCCAGAAAGATCATAAAAGGAACCCTCAAGGATACATCCCGGGTCTATGTCTGAAGCATAGCAATAGACCCACTAAAGAAGCAACAAAGAATGGCGATATTTTAAAAGATAACTTCTTCCTTTCACTGAGAAATACAGAAGCAGACTATGAAAAGGCTACTACGGCAGCCAGCTACACAAACATGGATACACATAAAGACAATCTTGTGGAAAGAATAGAAGCTAATAACAAACTGGACAATTTGCCTCATTAGTAGAATAATAACACGCTAGATTTGGAGTTGATTTGTACACAAACTAAGAACATGGCATCCAACAAAGTAAAAATCATTGATTATTATGCAACTACAGAAAGCCCCTATTTAAATAGATCAAATGTGATTGAATTACTGCATCAAAACTCTTCTCTGCAAATGATTACTAGTCAAGATCTAAAACTAGTAGAAATTCCTTGTAAATCCTGGGAACAAAATTGGGCGGTGATACATTTAGTTTCTCCTATAATCACTGAACTAATTATGACTCACGCTAATCTCTTTCGGGAAATTGGATACGGGACGGAAAAAGTGGAAACAAAAACTCAGAAGAAAAAGGCCATCTCACCACACCGCAGAGGAGACATTCCAACAATATAATTAGTAACATTGTAACAAAGATCTGTGCCTCATTACAGTGTCATCAAGAAAGGCACTCAAAACAGTGAAGCAAACATGCGCCTTGGATGGGATGAAGTAGAATGACAGGAGAAGTTGATCAATACTCATGTTACGATAATGTCTTGGAATACAAGCAGGTACAGATCATTCATGGACAATGTGAAGGGATTACATCTTTTGGTCATAGCAGATATATTCTTACTTCAAGAGACATGGGTTACCTAAGATGTAATAATGAATGGGTTTGTTATTTTTCAGAGGAAAGCCCCAGAAAATGCTAAAGGGCGCTCCTTTGGAGGGTTAATAACAGCAGTAGGCCAACATTTAAAAGGCACAGAATTTGTCCAGGATAATTACCTGGACCAGGTTTTGGCCATTAAGGTTGAAATAAGGTTGAAATAATGATAACTTAAGTACAAACTGGACTTCTGTTGATAAATATATACAATCCAATGGGTAATGAGAAAGTTGAGGGTACAGTAGAGCATTTAGAAGATTTGATCGATATATGTAAACACCCTAGTGGGTCACATTTTCTGATAGGTGACCTACATTTCCATCACCCTAAGTTTCCAAAAAATAGGGTTCTAATATCCCAAGATTACAGCTACTTTGAAAATTGGCAAAACATTTGGGCAATTGGCCCAGCTGAGGAGGAGTCTATGATTGACCCCAGTCCCTGGTTACGTTTATTCCTGGCTCATCAACTCTTTCAGCTGGCCAATGTAAAAAGTGAAGATTGCATTTTTACCTAGATGAATGGGCACTTTTTTCATGCATTGATTTTGTATTGACAACAGAAACTACTTTTATGATGATAAAATCATTTATACTGAACCTGAATAGCCTGAGTGATCATGTGCCAATAGAGGAAACTATATAAAATGGACAGAGAGAAATCTGACAATTTCTAGTGCCAAATTAATGCTTGGAGAGGAGGTATCCAAATTCTCAACGAAGAGCACTAAGACTACTATTGATCAGTTAGCAATCAAACAGAAGAAAAGAATAGCCATTGTTAACAAAAAGCATAACAAGGTCTTTGATTATGAAATTGCAAGGAAAAAGAAATTATAAAAATATGAAATATCACAATGTAAAAAAATGTGGGGATTCACATGTGCAAATAAAGGCGATAAAAAGTACAAGAATGAAATTTAAGAATTGGCATAAAATAGATAAGTTTGCCATTTTATTTATTTATTTATTTATTTGGATTTATAGAGCGCACATCTGCCCGGGGGCATCGTGACGCTAAAGAAGTCTTACTTGTTACAGGCATGCATAGTGAATATACATATAGACAGATTTGCATAGAAGCATATTTTCATACATTTGCTGTTATTTCCAAATATACAGTGGTGAGAATACAGGTGAGGCAGGGTTAGTTGAACAGCGTGGTTTTGAGTAGTCTACGGAAGGCATGGTATGATTTTTCGTTCCTTAAGGCGGTGGGGAGTGCGTTCCAGTTTTTGGGTGCTAGGTGTTGAAAGCTGGACCCTCCGGCTTTGCTTCTTTTAAAGGTGGGTACATAGGTCTGTTTGGTCATGTGTGACCTGGTGGGTCTAGTGGAAGTATGGGGGGTGATCCTTTCAGAAAGATAGGGTGGGGCATTGGCAGAGAGGCATCTGTGGGTGATAGCCATGGATTTGAATAGTATGCACTCTTTTATAGGTAACCAGTGTGCTTCTTTTCTGGCTTGGGAGATGTGCTCCCTTTTTGGAATGCTTAGGGCTGCTCTTAGGGCATTGTTTTGTGTGACTTGCATTTTTTTAATGTTTTGTGCAGATGTGCCCAGGAAGAGGGCGTTGCAGTAGTCCAGTTTGGTACCTACTGTGGCTCTGGCTACATTCAAGCAGTTTTTCGAGGATAGGAAGGGTTTAACGGCGTTGATTATCTTAGTGGTGAGTGCAGCAGAAGAGGCTACGGCATTGACTTGCCGTGTCATAGAGAGAGTGGAGTCAAGATATACTCCTAGTGTTTTTACTGCAGTGGAGACTGTGATGGTGGAGTTATCAACGTTAAAGGATTTGTATAGAGGCGGGAGTTTGTTTAGTGTTTCTTTGGTGCCAACTAGTAGGATCTCTGTTTTGTCCCTGTTAAGGCAAAGTCCATTGGCTGCCATCCAGGTTTGAATGGCTGTGTATATTTTTGTTAGTGCTGCGGCGTCTTGTTCATATACCCCAGTAAGGGGGAGCAGGACTTGTGTATCGTCAGCATAGTTGGTGTAAGCTATGTGGCGATGGTCGAGGTCATTGAACAGTGGGAGGGTGAAAATGTTGTATAAGGTGGGTGCAGTGCAGGATCCCTGTGGGACGCCACAATGGATAGTGGTTGGGGTAGCGTTTGCCGAATCAGAAAAGACTTTCATAAGTCGACCCTCGAGGAAGGATTTGACCCAGGAGACGGCTTCAGGCGAGAAGTGAGCTTCATTTTTGAGTTGCGTGCCTAGGATGTCATGGTTGACCAGGTCGAAGGCAGCAGATAGGTCTAATAGAAGGAGGAGAGCCGGTTTGCCTTTGTCCATGATGTCGTTAAGTTGGATTTTAAGGTCTAATAGGGCCGATTCGGTCCCATGCCCCGGGCGGAAGCCCGATTGCCTTTTGCCTAAGATGCAAGTTTTTTCGAGGTAGTGCTGTATTTGTGAGTAGGCGATTTTGTCGAGGATCTTGAGCAGGAAGGGAACATGGTATCAGCACAATGGAAGATCATGTATAATGCACTGAAAAGTAAAGACAGAAAACAATTCTGGTGTATATTCCATAAACATAATCATGGACATATGTACATGAGGGAAATCAATCCCATCTCTAATGGGATTTGGGAAAATTATATCTTATCATTATACTATCATAACACAGTATTAGAGACAGGAGAGCAGTACAAAACATTAACAGAGAGGGGTTATTTTACATTTAACAAGGAAGATATGGAAAAGATTATAATGGAATTAAAACCATCCAGAACTCCTGGACTGAATGGTGTCCCGAATGCATTGTACAAAACTAAGGAAAAGATGTGGAGTAAAATCATGTACATTATCTTTCAAACAATTGTAGCCACGAGACAGATCCCCACGTCATGGAGGCAGTCAGTGATTATCCCAACATATGAAAAGGGAGCTAGAGGTTCACCAACAAATGATAGAATCCTGGCAATGATAGATTCAAGCACTAAAATCTTTTGTAAATTACTTTTGCAGGACATTAATTAATCATTGGGGAAAAAACATGATTTGGGCACAGCAATCAGGTTTTAGGAAGGGTTTTAATACAGTGACGGACCTGGATTTTAATGTATTTCATTCAGGATATTTTATTGAATAAAGAGAAGACCATGTACATTTGTTTTATAGATTTTACTAAGGCATTTGATACGGCGGATAGGCATATTTTATGGAATAAACTGAAAGAAGGAAACCTACATATGCAAATCTTGTATTTCATACGAGCGCTATACATGAAAAATAAGGTTTACATAAGAAATAACTTGGACCAAGTACTCAGTAAAGAACTCGAAGTTAATTATGGACTGAATCAGAGCTGTACCCTGGCGCCCACCCTGTTTAACATATATTTGGCTGCATTGGGTAGGGCCTTACATCAGTGTGGTAACTCTCCTCCTCGTATATCATCTTGTCCTATTCCCTGGTTATCATTTGCTGATGCTATCTTTGACCAGACAGCGATAGGTCTTCAACATAGCCTCAAAGCATTAGAAAAATGTGCAGTAGCCCATGGGTTAATCATCAATTTACAGAAAACTAAAATTATGACCGTAAAATCCAATAGAAGAAACTTAAGGGACAAAGCTGGAGGAAGTTAACAGTTATCTTTATCTTGGAGCACTTATTACTAATAATATGGATAAAGCATAATTCGCCAAAAACATAGAGAATATAGTCTCTGCAAAATTTACAGCAGTTAGATCATTTATATCTAAGACAGGAGGATATTCTGCAGAGGGATTAATACAGTTGTACAAAACCTGTATTGTACCTAGTATCTTATATGGGCTAGAGATATGTACGATGAAAGAAACAGCATGGCTAAACTAATTGGAAGGGAAATTATGGAGGAAATCCCTTTGGCTATCACAGGCGGTGCCAGTGGCAGCCATATGTAGTGAACTCTGGCTCATTTCTCGAGGTACGAGAAAGGTGATAGCCATGTGCAATTTTGATGTGAAGATGCTGATGAATAAAGATAAAAACAGATCCCTTGACTCACTTTTTGTGGAGAATAGTGGGAATGTTGCAGATAGTAAGACCTTAAATCCCTGGTCAAAAGATATTAAGAACTTCCTGGAGAAGATAGACTGTTTTATTGATCCAACCAAAAGTGTGTTCCACTTATTTAAAGAAATCAAGTAAAAAGTGGAGGTTTGGGATCGTGAAATTAGATGTACTTATCTATCTAGTAAAACGAATTATGGAGTATATTCTAGACAAGCCTTCCTGGTAAATGTCCCTTGTTGGTATCTAATTTGCAAAATTCCTATGTGAGGCGGTTTATAATGTTGTTATGATTCAATCAACTTCCGACTTTGGCCACCATTGTTGCCCGCTACAATATACTGCTTTGAGAATGTGCATGTAGAATATGTAATAAAACACTAGAAACCCCCAGACATTTGTTGATGGAATGTGTGGAACTTATTACAATGTATGAAAATGCATATGTATATCAGGATTTTGATATGTATTTTATCTGCTCTAATCAATTTTGGGCTTATTTTCTGGGGAAAATGTGGTTATGAATTTTACGATATTTTATCTGTGGGATGACCTTTATTTACAAATGAACGTGATTGCTGTGCCATATTAGAGATGGATGTTTGTTTGAATATTCAGACAAGTCACACGAACGTTTTAAAATGGAAATATTTCTTTTAATATGTAAAAGGTTCAATTGTTATCAAAAGTGTTATTTCTTTTTTAATATGTCAATGGTTATATTTAACTATTAAACATTAATTTAAAAAAAACGTTTAGAGTCCAACTACTTAAACTCCTCACTAAACTATATAATTCTTTCCTCCAAACGGAACGGGTGACCAACACAATGGAGGTGTCGTCCACCATGCTAATACTCAAACCAGGGAAATATCCCAATGATTGTGCCTCAAATAGACCTATCTCACTACTAAATATAGATGCCAATATCTACTAAAAAATTTTGGCAAATAGATTGTCCGATGTGATGCCATCATTACTGGATCCCGACCAAACAGGTTTTATTAACGGGAGAACCACCTTTGATAACATATAATGGGCACTAGATCTAATGGAAATAGCTAAAAGGAGAAAACTTTAAAAGGCAAATTAACACTGGATGCCACCAAAGCATTTGACCATGTATAACACCCCTTTATGAGAGCTACGCTCCATGCTTTCAATTTTATCACCACATTTCAGCTGACGATACTGGCCAACTATAAAACATCCATTACGAAAATATGGGTGAATCCCTTTATGAGAGCCACGCTCCATGCTTTCAATTTTATCACCACATTTCAGCTGACGATACTGGCCAACTATAAAACATCCATTACGAAAATATGGGTGAATCGTAAGCGTACCAACCCCATACCAATCTCCTGTGGCACGAGGCAAAGATGTCCCCTACCCCCATTAATCTTTGGATTGGCAATGGAACTCTTTGCTAAGCGGATTTGGGAGAACCCCAATATTGAAGTGATTAACCAGGGAAGGGGGCAGTATAAAATCTTCCTGTACACAGAGGACATCATGCTACTATTGACGAACCTGCACTCTTCAATAACGGAGACCATGTCAGAATTCGATTTGTTGTAGTGAACAACAGCCTTTGCAATCAAATATCAGAAATCGGTAGCCTTAGGCATTGCGTGACACAATCTGACAGGCGATATCAAAGCCTACTGTGTCCACGGACATGGGGGTTGACACAGTGCAATACCTGTGGGTTCAGATCCATTCATGCCCCCAAACTACCTACTTGGAAAATGTCCCCAAACTCTTTAAGGCAGAAAGAATATAAGGGCGATAGCTTTCTTTTTTGTTAACGGGGGGCCTGGTTCTGGAAAGCAAGGTCAATATGAAAGAAAAAGGGAAATAGAGACCAGGTTACCCCTCCCTTCTAAACGTACAAGGGGGAAACCTTAATTAGAGCTAGTAATTATTAAAGCTAGCTATTCAGGATCATACTCATAATCATACAGATAAAAAAAAGTTTAATTTAAAAAAACAGCACGTTAAAAACAAAAGAGCAACAGGTCCCCGTTGTCATCCAAAAAGGCAAATGCTTATGTCATGTCACAAATACTGAATACAGAATAGATTAATGTGTAGTAACAAATTGCTTTCAGGAGCTCCGAGCTTTCTTCAGGACAATGTGAAGATTGTTAAATGTAACAGGTTTGGGATATTAAAATTACGTATGATGTATTGGTTAAAAAGTGTGATTGCCCTTTACTATTGAGCAGGTGGAATAGGGTAAAAAAGGTTAAACCTCATCTTTCAATAATAAGTGGCGTCTTGGGATTGAAGGTTAAATTCCAACTGTCTGACGTACAGTGCAGGAGGTTTCTAGTGCCCAGCGGCTAACTTAGAATGATAGAGACGTAGAATCTGATTAGAACTACATGCTATAGTTATAAATACTAAATACATGGTAGCAGGGTAGGTGGTTAATTACCTAAAGAAGATATTTAGGTCACGTAATAAAACATGTTCATCATATGCTGTGATTGGAACCATCAGCATATTATAGCTGAAGGCATAGAGGGTAAGGTGTTCCTTAAGCCAGTAATGAAATCTGGCTCATTCATCGATGGACGCTTCTAAGTTGCCCTAGGAAAAAAAATCAGCATGTGCTACTCCTGAGAAACTAAAAATTCAATTATAGGTAGCATGTGGGAAAATCAAAATGTTAATGAAGCCTTGCATAATTCAAAACAATTATATCTATCTCTTGCTGGTGGCTAGGTGCGGTTCAAAGTCAATGCTTCTAGGTTACCCGGTAGCTAAGGACGCTAGAGCAAAGTAGAAGTAATGGCGTATGGTGGCTTTGATTGCTAAGGGCACGTTGTGTCGTATGACAAGATTTGTCAACACGGGTAAAATCACATGGCTCTGTGCTTAAGCACAGAAAAAGGAGCCCAATAATGCCTGACTGATAGATCAAAAAAGGAACCAAAAAGCAGAAAACTCACCCTCGCCTGTTCCCTAACAATGCGATCGTTGTAACGCAGTATCTAGGCTCTCGCATATGTGCAGACGCATTGAGAGCCGGGACAATGAACTCTGAATCACTTTATTGGTTTCTGCCGTGAAAAAGGGAGCTGTATCGAGCACAGACTTACTTACTGGTCGAGATAGGCTCGTGATTCGAAAATTAGGAATGCTTTACGCAGAGTTCTAAAAACCATTTCCATCATTGTTATTATTAGCGTACGAGCAGAATGTCACGTGTTGGATTTAATGATTGAAAAAACATATTGAAAAAACATACTAATTGCTTCCATTTATACAGTTGCCTTTAGAAGTGGTCCACTATTGGACAAATGAAAATAAAGATGGTATGAATCTCAAAAGGTCATTTTAGTTACATTTACATAAGTGAATAAGAGGGGAAGCATAGTCATGTTATTGACGACCAATCAAGGAGCACATATATATGTTATGTCGTAGATCATGATGACAAAATAGATTAGATGTATAGTAGGAACTTTTTATACACAATTGGCTTAAAGAATGGTCCACTATTTGACAAATGAAAATATGCATTGTCGTTTTTGAAAAAACTCCCAGGGTCATTTAGTTACATTTACATAAATGATTAGGGGGCATAGTCATGTTATTGACGACCAAGCAAGGATCACATATATATGTTTTATCCTGGACCTTGATGACAGAATAGATTGGTGTATAGTAACAACATCACACATGTGTGTACATGATAAGGTCTGTAATATACTTTAAGACACAGCGAGGTGTGATTTAAGACAGTTGACCATTATCTCTCAAAGTCTGTCTACAGGGTGTGGAAAGTAAACTGGGTTTAGTTGAAAAACAGATTCCACTCTATAAAAACATTAAGGCCCTTCCTAACGGTATCTAAGCGATAAATCCACTTTTGTTCTAGGCGACGTAGCATCATATCGCGGTCGCCCCCTCTATAAGGATTTTTTACCATTTCAATAATGAACCAAAATAGGTCTGTGTGAAGATGTGTCTTTGATTTGAAGTATGGAACCATTGGTTTGTCCCATACTTCGTTTTTTAAGCAAGATTTATATTTGTGAATCTGCTGTCGGATTTCTCGTTTGCATTTGCCAATGTATATCAAACCACATGGACATTTTATACCATAGACCGACCATTTTGTTTTGCAATTTGTGAAAGAGTTGAATTTCCAAGTTATGCCATTAAGATCAATTTCTTTTAGATCTTTAAGACACTGGAGGTAGACCTAAAATGATGGAGAAAACAGGAAATCTCTCTAGTGGGCTGAATCATGGCGGTGAAAATTAACCTGATTCCTTGGTACCTCTGTTGCTGCTCGGCGCTTCTGGTGAAGATCTCGCTGACATCCTGATTAATATGGAGAGGTAAAAAACCCTGAATAGACAAGGCAATTATGATGGGAGATGCTCGTCTGGGTGAAATGGGAGAACCAGATTTGGCCAAGTATAACATTACGACCCAAATCTCACACATTGTGAAGTGGAATAATGCTGACTCTCCCCCAAAATGTGTACATCTAAAACAGACAAGGACGAAATCGCCCCTACATGTCTTATCATATATAACACCCACGGCCCGAGCGCACTGGGCTCTGTTGCTATCGCCCACCAAAATTACATTGCACTATTGGGGAAAGGAATTGAGAACAAAAAATCTCTGCAGGCCTGGGCGCCTTGTTCCCGTACTCAATAATCCAGACTTTTCCCCAGAGCTTAGATCAAGGGGTTTCAAAATCTGGACACAAGGGGTGCTACAATATATCTCACAACTATTTAGAGACACATTGCCCCTAACCTTTCTCGGCTGCAAAGAGACATTTTCAATCACAGAAAGGAAAAGGTTCCGATATTCTCAAATTAGGCACTGGACTGTCCATCCACAAGTTAAACAGGCAGCACTGTGAACTCCCTGTACTCTAGAATTTACTGTTGTGGACGGTGCAACTAGGGGGATTATCTCCAGACTATATAAGATTCTGAGAACATAGATGGTGGTGATTAGGCCTAGATATACAGGTACTTGAAAAACTGATAGGAACTAGCCAATCGTGGACCACACTTGGCTAGACATATGGGCCAAAAATGACTGCTCCTCCAGATGTGTCACAAATAGAGTGTGTATTAAATCTGACTTGCAGATGGTATTACCCACCGTTATGTTACATAGAATCGAAAACTCAATTGACCCTCGCTGTTGGCGTAAGTGTGGCCTACCGGGCTCCTACTTTTACATGTGGTGGGATTGCCCAAGCATCCGAACCTATTGGGAACAAATCTTAGCGACCATAACAGATACGACAGGGGAGCAACTGCCCATGGATCCGGTGGTTGTTTTATTAGGGGCTCCTTGGATGGAGAAATATCCAAAATTGGGGCAGAGGGGGCCAAATTGCTTACCCATTTATTAGTGCAGCGAGAATCACAATTGCTACATTTTGGACAGCAGAAGAGGGCCCATTGGTTGCACTTTGTGGGCTAAAGTGTGGGACATATTGGTGGCAGTGAAAGTTACAGCTTCTGTGGACAACTAACTCCACAGGTTCGCGGACATCTGGTCATCTGTGCATGGTCTTGACTTAAATTACCCAGCACACAAACCTGGGTCCTTAGAACGTTTTTTACGGCTCTGAGTGACACCAGGGGTGGCGGGGGGTGGACACATGGAAGAGGAGGAGATGATGGTGGTGAAAAGGGAGACAGTGCGACTTCAGCTAACTGTATTCATTTCTACAGTCTGATTTGATGATTACTACTGTTGCAACTGAACGTGGTTAAATAAAGTTGGCAACAAAGAAAAATATCCTGCCATGCCATTTAGGGTTCAAAAAATAAAAGGGGTAAATGCCTCTTTGCATCAGGCAGCTATTGCCCCAAAACCTCACCCACAAAATTAACAATAAAACCATAAAATAAGGGTACTGTCTGATCTGATCCATGGGTGTGGATGTTTTCCAGTTAGATCAGCCAGTCCTCTAGGCTGAGTAGTGTGGGCTCGCTTTGCTCCTCTTACCAGATCCCTACCTAAGTAATAAATCACAGACAACTTATGTGTATGGAAAAGTTGTAGGCCGTAGGCATTTTATTTTCTTACAGAAAATAAAACACAACAAAATAAATACACTGCCATATGCTTTTGGGTACCTTGTGTCCAGTTCCGAAGTTGCCCAAGGCTCCTCCTGAGTCCTTGTTATCCCTGGGCCTTCGTTCCTGGGCACATGCCGCCTACGACATGTCTCGGACCGTGTACCAAAAGAGTACTCAGCGTTCCCACTTCTGCCTGCTCCTTCTTTTCTTGGACCGTGTACCGAAAGAGTACTCGGCGTTCCCACTTGTGCCTTTTTTGGACCGTGTACGGAAAGAGTACTCGGCGTACCATCTCCTGCCGGCACCCCTCTTCTTCCGTTATTATTATTGTAGGGTGGGTTGGGTGGCAAACGTTTTTCCTTCCCCTTATCCAGGCCTAAGAGCCTACCCAAGAGAGGTGAGCTCACCTGGTTTGTGCCGCCTCTCCTTTTCCTGGCTTACTTATACACCCCCGGCCTTTTGTTCCTTCTTGGGGGCGGCCGGGTTACCCCCCTGAACCCTTGCTGTTATATTTCGCACCTTCCCAGGTGCTGCTTCCTGCCCTTTCCCGGGCTTTTGTTTCTTGTGGCGCCGTTCGGACGCCCCTCCCTACGCTTTCACGCCGTTTTCCCCCACCCCGCACCTAAACTCCCAGACCCTCTATCGTCCCGCATTTCATGCAGCCCGGGGCCTGGGCCATAGGCGGAGTAGTGTGGGCTCGCTTTGCTCCAGATCCCTACCTAAGTAATAAATCACAGACAACTTATGTGTATGGAAAAGTTGTAGGCCGTAGGCATTTTATTTTCTTACAGAAAATACAACACAACAAAATAAATACACTGCCATATGCTTTTGGGCACCTTGTGTCCAGTCCCGAAGTTGCCCAAGGCTCCTCCTGAGTCCTTGTTATCCCTGGGCCTTCGTTCCTGGGCACATGCCGCCACACCTGAGCGGGTGTTCCTTACGCCCACTCAGGTCCCCCCCAAAAGCACCCTACCTACAACCCCGTTCGTGGAGTGCCCTAAAAATGTTGTCGGAAAAAACCCCCATCCCTTTCCTTGATAGGTGTACCCCATGCTGGTGGAACATGTCCGGATTGTTCCAGTGTAAGCCATGTTTTATGAAGTGCAGCCCTGTGCTCTTGCAGTACTTTTCTACTGATTTATTTAGTTTCTTTCTAGCTATTTTGATTGCGTGCCTCTTCTGTGCCCCATACCAGACCCTTCTTGGTATTATTTCTGACATAAAGATCTCGGTTTTCCACCAGCTGCGGGCTATGCTATGCAGCGACTCGCAAATGTTCCTTTGTAATTTACCCCTATTTGTGCTCACCAGGTCGTTCCCTCCGAGATGTATAACTAGGTACTCGGGGGGGGGGGGGGGGGGGGATCCCTGAAACCTATCAGGTCCGACAGCCTGTCGTGAAGATCCCAGTGCATCCCCGGGAGGCCCCACCAGGATGTAATTGTGTTTCTGAAATGTAGTACTTGCTTCTCTTCTTCCAGCCACCTGCCTGCCCGGGTCACGAAAGAGTGCCCCACTATTGATGTCGATTTGTAGGGTCCGGCCTCTATGGAAACGGGGAAGATAAGTGTTATATCAGTTCCTCACTTATGTATTTTTTAAAACATTGCGACTTCCATCCCCCAATCCTCCTCACACCCTTCGCTCCCAGGCCCCCCGCCCATGCAAAGGTCGCTGCTCCTATCTTGAAAGAGTGTGTTCCAAATTCGGCTGGATCCCATCCTGCTTTTGCCACCGCCTGTTTCAATACCGCCTGAAACTGGTACCTGCTGAGTGCGCTGCCGTCCCTATGTATTAATAGCTGCCCGTCGACCACTGGTCGAAGATCTAGGAATTTTTGGGTGATGCATCTGGGACGGTGGTCCTTCTCTCTGATGCAATTGAGGTCTATTGCTCTCCCCTTCCCTGTTTGGTCTGTTTTAGATTTCTTTAGCATTATAGACATCCCCTTGTTTCCCATACTAATGTCTTTCCTTGCCAGGCCGTCTCCTGCCACTGTATTACTGGCCACCAGTTCCCCTACCCTGAAAGCCCCATAGTGTGCTAGCGCAAATGCTGCCCTGAACAGTGCGGTTTCGTACGTGCTGCTGCATGTGTCTCGCAGTACTTTTAACAGAATTATCAACTTCCCAAAATTTCCCGGAAAATCTGGTTTCTTCCCCTCTAATTTCGCCCATCCTCTCATAGCGTATTTTATTTTAGCGCTGTCGGTTGGGTCCGGTATGCCCGCCACTTTTGTGGTATATGCCACCGCCGCTAGGTGCGCTGCTGCCCAGCTTTTCTTTTTCCCTTTGGCAAATGCCCCTTTGAGAAATTCACACATTTTTTCAGTTGAAATCTTTTCCACCTTTTTTACACCTGTTTCCACCAACACATCTTTTACATGCTTTTCGTACTGCTTACCCGTTTTGTACGTTAGGGCGTTCCTGGTCAGCTTGTCAATGACCCTTTCCTTTCTACGTTCATCTCCCACTTCTTTTGAGTCGACTTTGTGGCCAACCGTGCTTTCCTTTCCAGTGCCTCCAACGGGACCCATGCCTTCCGCGGCGTGGGCGTTCTTTCCTTGTCGGCGTCTGGTCTCAGCTCCCTGAAATTCTCCCACTGAAAGCGAGAGATTGCATCAGCCACCACATTTACTTCCCCAGCGATATGCCTCGCCTTTATGCATGTATTCATTTTTAGGCTTTCCAGCGTGATTGCCCTCATTAATTCCAACACTATTATACATGACGCACTTCCTTTATTTAACACGTGCACCACCGCCATGTTATCTGACCATACTGCCAACTCCTTGTTTCCTAGGTCTTCCCCCCATGCGCATAACGCGACCCATATCGGGAAGAGCTCCAGCAGCGTTATGTTTTTTGTCCATTCCGCCACCTGCAATGTTTTTGGCCACTTGCCTGCACACCATTGTTTCCCCAGTATCGTGTCAAAACCAAGGACACCTGCTGCATCGGTGAACAACACCCTTTTACCTTCCTCGTTCACTGGTGAGCGCCATATCACCGACCCATTGAAGTATTTCAGAAATTCTACCCATACTTCCAGATCTTTCTTGATTCCTCCCCCTAGCCTGACTCTGTGGTGCCCCCTTGTAGCACCTCTCGTTTTCAGCTCAATACTTCTCTGGAACACCCTCCCCTGTGGTATGACTCTTCCTGCGAAGTTCAGCTTTCCTGCCAGCGCTTGTAACTCTCTCACTGTGTCATGATGCCTACCTCCAAGGAGCCAGGTCCGACCCAGCGACCCCAGAGGCAGGCATCATTTCCCCCAGGGGAGTGCCAGCGGGCCCAAGCTGGGGCCCTTTGGACGCAATCCTGGCGCCTTAGGCGCCAGGCTCATGTTGGACCTCTGTCCTGGCGCCTTAGGTGCCAGGCTCATAAAGCTAGACATATGTTCAAATGTTTTAATGTGCACTTACCTGATGCAGACCATGCTGCCACATCCAGGCCCTCTTGAGGCCTGAATGGCACTACTTTACCTGTGGGACTACTTTCCACCCGGGTGTGGTCGGGGAAGGATACATACCTGATCGGAGGAAGGATACATACTTGGGACTTCTTCCAAAGCTATTTAAACCACACCCGATCAGCAACTCACGCTTCGCGTTGTTCTGCTCCTCGCAGCTGGACGCTCACCGTGTCGGCTCCTGCATCTGGACTTCAGCCACGCCTGTCAGCATCCTGGGTCACCTGCAAAGGGAGACAAGAGACCTACCAGCTAATCTGCACCACGGAGACATCACCGACGATCCTGAAAGGGAAGACATCATTTTTAAAAGCATTTCGTTACGATCGCTGCAGCGCTGCATTTCACTCACCTTTTCGGATACACAGCCACTTCCCAGAGCCTAGAGAAAAAGACAAGAATAAGAGGTGAGAGAAGGAAGGGAATAGGAAAAGCTCAGTTTCCTTCTAAGACTTACCTGTTGGGTCATTCCCATTTCATTTCGGGTCTTGCTGCTTCCAAGCAGGACCCCGGCCCCTATGGGGAAAAAAGACAAAGACATTAGATGAGCGAATGCAAAAACATTACCTGAGCGCTCATCTATGACTTACCAGATCTTTACTGGAACTGCACGTTTCACTTCGGGTCGGCGCCATATCTCCGGCATTCCGAACCCCGGCCCCTATGGGGAAAAGATATCAACATCAGCACTTTATTGCAAGGAGTTTCCAAAAGAATCTTCATTCATCACCTGAAAAAAGACAATGAACATTATTATTTAAAGCTTGAACTTTTGAACTTGCAACAGAACTTTTACAGCGCCTTACCAGTATAATCAAACTTACCTGAACTCCCATCCAACCTCAATCCAGTGAAGTAACTGGGTTCAACGCGCCCCTGCGTCAGAAGCAGGATGGAGAGCTCGTCCTTTCAGACCCTAAGGTGAGACTTCACGGGGAATCGTGGAAGGGTATCATGGAGGGTTGGAAGAGAGTGGGAGGCTTGAGCATAACTCAGTCAGTAGGTAATACTCCCTTTTCACGCACAGGGGAATATTCCTGCGAGCCGGAGAAGCCAGAGTAGAGGGCCCTTCCTGTCCATCTTCAGAGTCCCGAAGCCAGACCTGCGCCTCCGTGGGAATCAGGTGAGCGTTACAGAACGCGAAGCCTACCCACAATTTCCCACCCGGGCGCTATGGAGACTTCCGAGACTGACCAGCTGGCCCAGCTTTTGGGGGAATTACGGGCAGAGGTGCACTCAGTCCGCCAGGAGACTAACGCTCTCAAAAGAGAACTGATCTTATCTAAGGAAAGAACTGATGACCTAGCCAAAAGGTTATTACAGGCCCAGGCAGGGCACACTCCTTTACCTAATTCCGGAGACATTTCCACATCAATGGGTTTGAGTAACCCGGTACAAATTAATCTACCTGGACACATGCCTTTGGCCCCGCCTGAATGTTTTGCGGGGGATCCCAAGAAATATGCCGTCTTTATGAACCAATGTCGTTTACACTTTCTATGCAGACCCGGAGCCTTCCCTAACGACCAGACCAAGGTAGCCTTTATACTATCTTACCTCAGTGGCAGTGCTGCCGATTGGTCTATTCCATTGGTAAATCAGGATGATCCCATTCTCCAGAATTTTCAGGGCTTCCAGGCCGCATGGAAAGATTGTTCGCTCGACACTCTCAAGGACAGGCCCTTGATAACGAACTGCTATCCTTACGACAAGGTAATCAGGATCTTCTGTCCTACATAGCCACCTTTAACAGACTGGTTGTGGAAACTGGATGGCCAGAAAGCAAAAGGATCACATTGTTTCATCGAGGCCTGCACGGAGAGCTTAAGGATGTTCTAGCTCAGATGGTAAACCCACCCCAGGTCTGCACAGACTACATTGACTTGGTGGTTCAACTTGATCACAGACTTCAAAATAGAAAAGCAGATCGGTTCAAGTATGAAAACCGAGCACCGATCCAAACCCACGCTACCTCCAAGAGTACCGACGTATCTGAACCTATGCAAATCGGTGGTGTTAAAGGACCATTAACGCAGAAAGAACGAGAGAGAAGGCGGCAAATGCAACTTTGTCTGTATTGCGGGACTTCCGGTCACTTTCTTCGAAAATGTCCAGTTAAACCACTTAAGAAGGTGGTTGGAGCTACTGATAACGAATTAGTGACACCTGATTCGGGAAACAACCTAGCCCGGCAAGCGTAGGGGTCAGCTTGCCGAGCTTGAAAACTAACTCTTTGACCTCACATTTCGTCATGCCAATGGTGCTCGTGGACCCAAAACAGCCTCAGCAGTTGCATGCTATAAAAGCATACATCGACAGTGGAGCTATTGGAAATTACATAGACCGTGAATTGGCTTCCAGGATTAAGCTTCCTCTCCGCCCGAAAGTAACCCAAGATGTCATTACTACAGTAGATGGAACCGAAATAGCCTCAGGGCCTGTAACGCATTCCACTGTTGAAGTGACACTGGTGGGTCAGGATGGACATCGGGAAGCAATCGTGTTTGATGTGATCAAGGCCCCACAATTTCAAGTAATTCTTGGAATTCCTTGGTTAGAAACACATAATCCCAGAATTGACTGGCGAGCAAAGAAGATAAGTTTTCCTGATTGTGAACCAACTTGTTATCCAAGAAATCCAGCTATGGGTCTAGCCAAGCAACTTCCACCCCTGTACAGCTACCGTCAGAATACCAAGAATTCCAAGACATTTTTCAGAAAGAACAGGCTAACACGTTACCTCCCCAACGGTCTTATGATTGCCAGATCGATCTGGTACCCAATGCTCAACTACCTTGTAGTAGGATTTATGCTCTTACGGAACCTGAGAACCTGCATTTGCGTCAGTATTTAGATCAGTACCTAGCCAATGGTTTTATTCGCCCGTCCAAGTCTCCTGAGCTCTGTTCTTCGTGCCAAAAAAAGAAGGCGACCTTAGAACGTGTATAGACTATCGCGCCCTAAATCAAATAACGATTAAGAATCGTTATCCTCTGCCCTTGATCCCTGAGCTTATCGACCAGGTGAAAGACGCTTGTGTGTACACCAAGTTAGATCTCCGAGGAGCTTATCACCTGGTGCGCATAAAAGAAGGCGACGAATGGAAGACTGCATTCCGCACCAAATTTGGGCTCTTCGAATATCAGGTGATGCCCTTCGGTTTGTGCAATGCACCTGCCGCCTTTCAGTACTTTATGAATGATGTTCTTCGGGAACTTATCGATGTCTGCGTCATTGTTTACATTGACGACATCCTGGTGTACTCTTCTTCAGAATCTGATCACAGAAAACATGTTAGGGCAGTTCTTGAGAAACTGCGCCAGCACAGACTATTTGCAAAACTCAAAAAATGTGTTTTTCATACCACAGAAGTTGAGTTTCTCGGATTCATCCTGACACCTCAAGGAGTCCGAATGGACTCGCGAAAGGTGGACGCCATCCTCAAATGGCCATCTCCAAGCTCGGTGAAGGGAGTTCAGAGCATGCTCGGCTTTGCCAATTTCTATCGAAGATTCATCCCGGAATTTTCCCGAACAGTCCAACCCATCACCGCTCTCCTAAAGAAAAACAAATGCTTCGAATGGACTCTTGAGGCCGAACAAGCCTTCCAGGACCTGAAAACCAAATTCACCTCTGCACCTGTATTGAAGCACCCGCACCCAGATCTCCCGTACATAGTGGAAACCGATGCTTCCAGTTCGGCCATGGGAGCTGTCCTGTCGCAAAGAGACCCAAAAACTAACCAGCTACACCCAGTGGCCTTTTGGTCCAGAAAATGTTCTCCTCCTGAAATCAACTACGCAATTACCGATAAAGAGTTACTGGCCATCAAATCTGCTTTCAAGGCTTGGCGTCACTACCTTCTCGGGGCAAGACACACCATCACCGTAATTACGGACCACAGAAACTTACAGTATTTAAAGACGCCCAAAGCTCAATCTTCACGACAACTCCGATGGGCTCTATTCTTTGCGGAATTTGATTTTGTAATTACCTATCGCCCTGGCTGCAAGAATGGAAAAGCAGACGCCTTATCCCGGATTGGCATGGAAGAACCTAATTCGAGCTCAGAACCTGTGCCCATCATACCTGAGCAAAGAATCTTAGGCTTAACTTCATTGCAATCTATTGAGGATATTCAAACGCAAGTAAAACAACTTCTAGACTCTTCAACCTTACTGGAATGGAGTCAAAAGGGTCCTCATTACACCGTTAAGGATGACTTACCCTACTTCCAGGAGCGGTTGTTTCTGCCAAGTAAAGAATTGCAAGAACTTGTTATTGCCCATCATCATGAATCTTTAATGGAAGGACACCCTGGTATCGCTAAAACGGAGGAAAAAATCAAACGCCACTTCTGGTGGCCTTCTTGGAGAAAAGACATAAAGTCTTTTGTACTGTCTTGTGGAATTTGCGCCCAAAACAAGGCTCAAAAGAAAAGGCCAGCCGGCCTACTTCAACCCTTGGATATTCCTCCGGCGCCATGGCACACCCTGTCAATGGACTTTATAACAGATCTGCCTCCTTGTGCTGGTTACAACACAATCCTTGTAATTGTGGACCTATTCTCCAAAATGGCCCACTTTATCCCTTTAAAGGGTTTGCCTTCAGCTTCCACCTTGGCCAAGGAATTCCTGGAGAATATAGTTCGCATACATGGTTTCCCTTCCATATTAGTCTCGGATCGTGGAAGTCAATTTATCTCACATTTTTGGAAAAAGTGTTGCCAACTAGCACAAATAGATGTGCGGTTATCCACCAGCCACCACCCCCAGACCGACGGACAAACCGAGAGAACCAATCAGACTCTCGAGCAATATCTTCGGTGCATGTTACACCAATCCGAGTTAAATTGGAAAGACATCCTTTGGATCGCAGAATATGCATACAACAATTCAGTGCATTCAGGAACCGGATAAACCCCCTTTTATACTTTGTATGGTCACCATCCTCGGACCTCTGACCTAGATCCACCTCTGACCCTGGAAATGCCCGCAGTAAATCATCTGCATTCCACAATAACCTGAGCCTTCAAAGAAGCTGCAACTCATTTACAGCAAGCCAAGAAAAAGTATAAAGAAAACGCTGATTTGCACCGAAGTAAAACTCCTCTTTACCAAGTAGGAGACCAGGTATGGCTAGCAACTAAACATTTACCCCTCAAGGGCCCGTGAACCTTCAATCCCAGATTCATAGGACCTTATCCCATCAAAGCTATAATCAACCCAGTGGCCTTTAAACTGGATCTACCGTCCAACATGCGTATTCATCCAGTTTTTCATGCATCACTTTTGAAGCCAGTACAACCAGGAACCCGATTGTCCAAGCCTCCAGATCCAGTTCAAATTGAAGGGGAATTAGAATTCGAAGCTAAAGACATTTTAGACTCCAAGGTGGTTAAGTCGAAACTCTTCTATCTTGTTGACTGGAAGGGATATGGACCTCAAGAGAGATCGTGGGAGCCTAGTGACCATGTCCACGCACCTCGATTAGTACAAAGGTTTCACCGGAGATTTCCGAACAAGCCCAAACCCCCGGAGGGAAGAACCTTGGGAGGGGCCTTGAGGGGGGGTACTGTCATGATGCCTACCTCCAAGGAGCCAGGTCCGACCCAGCGACCCCAGAGGCAGGCATCATTTCCCCCAGGGGAGTGCCAGCGGGCCCAAGCTGGGGCCCTTTGGACGCAATCCTGGCGCCTTAGGTGCCAGGCTCATGTTGGACCTCTGTCCTGGCGCCTTAGGTGCCAGGCTCATAAAGCTAGACATATGTTCAAATGTTTTAATGTGCACTTACCTGATGCAGACCATGCTGCCACATCCAGGCCCTCTTGAGGCCTGAATGGAACTACTTTACCTGTGGGATTACTTTCCACCCGGGTGTGGTCGGGGAAGGATACATACCTGATCGGAGGAAGGATACATACTTGGGACTTCTTCCAAAGCTATTTAAACCACACCCGATCAGCAACTCACGCTTCGCGTTGTTCTGCTCCTCGCAGCTGGACGCTCACCGTGTCGGCTCCTGCATCTGGACTTCAGCCACGCCTGTCAGCATCCTGGGTCACCTGCAAAGGGAGACAAGAGACCTACCAGCTAAACCGCACCACGGAGACATCACCGACGATCCTGAAAGGGAAGACATTTTTAAAAGCATTTCGTTACGATCGCTGCAGCGCTGCATTTCACTCACCTTTCCTGGGTTCCTCCATCTTCAGCAGCGATCATCCGGATACACAGCCACTTCCCAGAGCCTAGAGAAAAAGACAAGAATAAGAGGTGAGAGAAGGAAGGGAATAGGAAAAGCTCAGTTTCCTTCTAAGACTTACCTGCTGGGTCATTCCCATTTCATTTCGGGTCTTGCTGCTTCCAAGCAGGACCCCGGCCCCTATGGGGAAAAAAGACAAAGACATTAGATGAGCGAATGCAAAAACATTACCTGAGCGCTCATCTATGACTTACCAGATCTTTACTGGAACTGCACGTTTCACTTCGGGTCGGCGCCATATCTCCGGCATTCCGAACCCCGGCCCCTATGGGGAAAAGATATCAACATCAGCGCTTTATTGCAAGGAGTTTCCAAAGGAATCTTCATTCATCACCTGAAAAAAGACAATGAACATTATTATTTAAAGCTTGAACTTTTGAACGTGCAACAGAACTTTTACAACGCCTTACCAGTGTAATCAAGCTTACCTGAACTCCCATCCAACCTCAATCCAGTGAAGTAACTGGGTTCAACGCGCCCCTGCGTCAGAAGCAGGATGGAGAGCTCGTCCTTTCAGACCCTAAGGTGCGACTTCACGGGGAATCGTGGAAGGGTATCGTGGAGGGTTGGGTTGGAAGAGAGTGGGAGGCTTGAGCATAACTCAGTCAGTAGGTAATACTCCCTTTTCACGCACAGGGGAATATTCCTGCGAGCCGGAGAAGCCAGAGTAGAGGGCCCTTCCTGTCCATCTTCAGAGTCCCGAAGCCAGACCTGCGCCTCCGTGGGAATCAGGTGAGCGTTACACACTGTCACTTTGTTTCTTCCTTGTAGTTCCTTTATTGTCTTCAGCAGATCTGTCACCTTGTCATCCGGGATCCGGCACCTTCCTTTGTTTGAGTCAATTTCTATTCCTAGGAATTGGATAATCTGCGTTGGGCCCATCGTTTTCTCCTCCGTCAGAGGAAAACCCCACTCGCTTGTTATTTCCACAAATTTATCCAGGGTTGCCCTGCATAGCTCTGAACCTTTGGGCCCAACAAATAAAAAATTGTCCAGGTAATGTACCATCGTGGACTCCCTCATTTCTTCTGTTACCGCCCATTGCAAAAATGAACTTACCCTCTCAAAATATGCGCATGAGATGGCGCACCCCATCGGGAGACATTTGTCGACGAAGTATTCCCCCTCCCAATGCATGCATAACCATCTTTGCGATCTGCTGTTGACTGGCAACAGGCGGAATGCAGATTTAATGTCGGCTTTCGCCATCCATGCCCCTTTTCCCGCTTTCCTGACCAGTTCTACTGCCTCCTCGAAGTCTGAATATAATACTGTTGCATCGCTCTGGGCGCTGCCGTCGTTCACTGAGGCCCCCGTGGGGTAGGATAGGTGGTGTATCAGCCTGTATTCCCCTTTGTCTTTTTTTGGCACCAGCCCCAGTGGAGAGCATACAAATTCTTCAAATGGTAAGGCCGTAAAGGGGTCCTCCACCCTCCCCAGTTCTACCTCTTTCTGGATCTTACTGGTCACTATATCTCTGTTCTCGGTTGCCGACTTTAGATTCCTAGGAATGTCTTGCGAACCCTGCCCGGTAAACGGGATGTTAAAACCTTCTCTAAAGCCTTGTCTGATCTGATCTGCCGTTTCCTGGTCTGGGTATTTCTGGAGCCACCCTTCCATCCTCTCAATTTTTACCGACGTGGCCCCCTTCCCGCCCCAGTTCTTATTTCCGCGTCTCATCGTTTCTGCCGCTTGGAGCTGCGGCCCTTGTGCACTTGGCGCTGCTGTGGTCACCCTTACATCTCTCGCACTTGTGGCTGAACTTGCACTTCCATCCCCAGCTACAGGGTACCCCCTTTTCAAAACTCCGACATTGTCCTGGTTCTGCTCGTGTTGTTCCCGTGCTCCCGCTGCCTCACCCCCCTGTGTTGTCGGGGGCAGGCTGCTCTGCCACCCTCTTTGTGACCCATAATTTCTGCTCCGAAAACTCTAGTCTCTATTTCTGTCATAGCTGGATTCGTACCTTCTGTTATTGTATCTATAATCCGCTTTGTAATCATTCTGCCAATACTGCCTTCTCTGCAGCCCCCCTGTGCTTCTCTCCTTGGAATCCCATTTCTCCTCTAGCACATTAAATATGTAGGGATTAAAGTGTTCTTCATCCCAACCCATATCCGGAAAGCAGTCCATCTCCTTTCTGAACTCGTGATCATACTCCAGCCATGCGTAACCACCAAACGCCGCGGGTTCCTTCAGCACCCTCTGCTGATACGCCACTAATGCTACCCTGTCTTCCGGGAATTTTTGTAATATAATTGTAGACATTATGGTGAAGGCCGCCATCCAGTTGTCAAAATTCCTTACCACTGGCCCCTTCTTTAGTAAACTTTTTTCGTCCTCCTTAATGTCCTCTAGGGTCACGTTCATCCCTCTCTTTTAACAATCTAAAAATGTGAAAATATCGATCAATTCCTTCCTCCATATTTTCTCCTTTACTTTGTCATTTATGTACCAAGCCATTGCTTTCATTGACCTGCCCTGTGCATCTTTACCCATGGATGGCCTGCCATATTTTGTCATGAGTGGCCCCCCATTTTCTGCCGCTGCCACCGTCGGTGCTGCCCCCAGTGGTGGGTCCCCTGACACTGTTGCCTCTGGTGCCCCCTTTGGCACCCCCGGTTGTGGGTTGGGTCCTTGTGGTGCTCCCCCTACGTTTGGCCCTACCAGTGCACCTTGTGGTGCCGGGATTATTGGTGCCCCTTGCGGCACCGGGACTACTGGTACCCCTTGCGGTGCCAGGACCGGGGTTTCCCTGGGTTCTGCCCCTGCCCCCCTGCCCCTCTCTGTTTCTCCCTGCTCACCACTCCTCTCCATTTTACCCAAGCCCTTAGATGATCCCTTTCTTCGTCATCACTGCTTGCTTCAGTTGAGGAACTCCCCTGCTGCTCCTCCCTGGATTCCTTCTCCCGTCTGCTCTTCTTGCCATTGGTTCTGGGTGACTTACCCGAAACCGTGACGCAATTTTTAAACATTTTTACAATTTGATTCCCCACATTATTATTCACAGTACCTTTTTGTTTTTAACTTTTTTCTTTCTCTTGGTTGGTGCCTCTGTCTGTTCCTCCGATCTCTTCGACTCCGCTCTCCCCCTCTTCTGTCCTTGCGGTACCTCGTCTTCTCCTTCGCTGCTGCTGGGCTCTATGAACAGCAGCGGTGACGTTGCCTTCGCCCTTTCTTCTTTCTGCATTATCTCCAGCACCCATTGTGCCCCATATTCCTTCTTTGCCTTTCTCGCCCATTCTGAGAATTCTTGGGCCCTTTTTGCTCTTCCTTCTGCCATCCTTCTCGTCTGAATTCTGTCAGCCACGCTTTCCGGCTCCTCCGCACCGTGCGTCCTCTATTTTTTCTGGTTTATCTACTCCCGATCTTCCTCGCTCGTCTCGTTTGTCCACGGCGAAGGTGCTTTGTTTGTTCACAGCTGGTACTTCTGGGTCGCTCCTGCTCCGGCACCACTGGGCGACTCGTAGCCACTGTGTTTAGGTCGAAATCAGAGGAGGTGGAAATGTGTGAGCCCGCAAGAGCAAACGTTTTTCCTTCCCCTTATCCAGGCACTAAGAGCCTACCCGAGAGAGGTGAGCTCTTACCTGGTTTGTGCCGCCTCTCCTTTTCCTGGCTTACTTATACACCCCTGGCCTTTTGTTCCTTCTTGGGGGCAGCCGGGTTACCCCCCTGACCCCTTGCTGTTATATTTCGCACCTTCCCAGGTGCTGCTTCCTGCCCTTTCCTGGGCTTTTGTTTCTTGTGGCGCCGTTCGGACGCCCCTCCCTACGCTTTTGCGCCGTTTTCCCCCACCCCGCGCCTAAACTCCCAGACCCTCTATCGTCCTGCATTTCATGCGGCCCGGGGCCTGGGCCATATTTTGCTCCCAACGTACTGGCTTCTGCAAACGGGGATGCGAAGAAAAAAGAGACAACATTGGCTTCTCTGCTACCTCTTTTTTGGAGAGTGCTGGGGTTCTGACCCAGCTAGCCATAGCCCACTTAAAGCCCTGTATAATTCTGTTGATTTTCGAAAGAGATCGTGCATTTGATGGCACACCCCTTTTACGAAGCAAGAAATCCAAGTTGCAACCCTTGCCATCTGGAATAGCAACACCCTTGTCATCCGCCAAAATGGCAATCTCTTTTTTAAGTGTTTTTTTAAGTGTTAATTTGGATGTGATTGTGCATGCTTAATGCACTTGTGCAAAAGCATGGCACGCTGAAAGTTGCTGAAGTGCCTTGAGTGAAGCATTTTGGATGCAGGCATCAGGAAATGAAGGCATGGAGCACGTTGCAGACACAGTTGTTTACGTCCCAAGGCAAGGTCAGCCAATGCTGTGTGCTGCATGTGAAGGTGCGGTCATTTTTAGAAATGCTCAGATGTAAAGACGGGAATTTACGAATGAGCGACAAAACGTTTGCAAATAAAGATTAACCATAGTACACTTTTCCAACCTTTCACCTTGAAGGGGCAGGGGGAGGCCTCGAGTTGGCATCTGGGACATGCTAGAATAGCTGTGTTAACCAGACATCCACACCTGGCGCAGGGATTGGGCCGACCGTCTAGCACAGCAGCATTGACGACCAAGGTTCCGTGGGGCATTAGCTGTCTTGCAGAGAGCCAGGCAGCACGTGGTCTGTCAGAAATACCCACTGGCCATGTGAAGAGATCTGTGTAGCTGCAGTCAGCCTGCAGTGTATCTGCTGGGTTTATGGAGACGGGACAACGCTCACCAGAAGGGCCTGTCTGAGACCTCTTCCACAGTCCGCGCGGTGCCTCGGAAAGGAGGGGCGAGTGGCTCAGGCCGGAGCGCCCTAGATAACCCGAATAGAAGCGTCAAGCACACATATTGTAAAAACTGCACACTGAGTGAGTCATAGCCCAAGATACGCAGACCTGCCGAGGTTCGCCCCCAGACACCTTCTATCGAGTGGGCTTAGTGGCGCCCCCATAGCTGGTGGGAGCCGTGGGTGTTCGGAGCCTTTAAAGAACCCCCACCTTCAACGCGCTGAAGAGCTGGTGATATTTTTAATCCCAACTGCAAGAAAAAAATAGCAAACTACTCTAGAAATAAATAAACAACTCCCGAGAAAATGTGACTAACACTCACAGTTGGTGGAAAGTAGAAAGGATCCAAACAATTGTTTTTTTCCCCTCAGTAAACATTAGTCACTCTCTATAGAAATAAATCGGAGCCAGTGCTGGAAAGAGAGCCAAGAGCCAGCGGCGTCCCCAGTGCCAGACTCAAATACGGACAGGCTGTAGCAGGAACACCCCGGTTCAGCACCCGCATAATGAAGGGTCGTCTTTCTGTGACAGGTTGTGACCGGTAGTCACTAAAAGACTGGCAGCAACCGCACACACTCACAATGAAGCAAGCAACAGCTCGAAATGGTCAGAAATATCTGCCAGACTCTCTGCCACACCACCACACACAGAAAGAGCGACTGCACTACCACCACACACAGAAAGAGCTACTGCACGACCACCACGCACCACCACACACAGAAAGAGCGACTTCACGACCACCACGCACCACCACACACAGAAATTGCTACTGCATGACCACCACACACACAAAGAGCTACCGCACAACCACCACGCACCACCACACACAGAAAGAGCAACATCACGACCACCACGCACCACCACCACACAGAAAGAGCTACTGCACAACCACCACACACACAAAGAGCTACCGCACAACCACCACGCACCACCACACACAGAAAGAGCGACTGCGCGATAACCACTCAGTGACAGACTGTACGAACAGCACATTTGGACAAGCAAACGCTGGCTGTAAGACAGACTGTAGGCCCTGTGATGTCACGTGTCACGGGAGACCGGGTCACGTGCTAGGGAGCGGGAGCCGGAAATAAAGAAATCACCGGAACTGGCGGTTTGGCGCCAGTCCGGGTTTATGCACCATACGAACGAGTCCTTTCTCTTTTGTGCTGCGTGACATCCATAGGCCCGAGCGAGCCCATATCGCTGTCGGGTCCCCCGCACCATAAGGGATCCAGGTACAGAACACTGGCGATGAGGACGGCGCTTCGAGACTTGCGCCCTGCCAGCATCTGCACCTGCCGTTGGGACCGAGCAGCTGTCTCGTTGCACCTCAGCCCCACACAGAACACCAGAGATCAAGGAGGCAAGGGCCCTAACACCCCCCGATCCTACCAACTTCCAGGGTGGGACAGCTCCTGTAAATGGTGCAGAGGCCCATGGCACCGAGCGGAACCATGCCCCTCATGGGGTTCGACATGTTGGAAGTGCAACCGCCTCAACCACTATGCGGCGGTCTGTTTTCACCCACCAGGTGGAAGAGACGGAGAGCAGACACCGCAACAGCCGCAGGAGCACAGAAGGAAATTTGCACCACGGGAAACCCCTCGTCAACCGGGGAGGAAAGGAAGAGCAAGAGCCGTGGACTATGCACAAGAGTCACCCAGCAGCGAAAGCGAAGAAAGCGATGTCAGTGCTTCGCCTGACAGGCGCAAGAAAGAAAGGCGCAAGAAGATACACCGGGTGCACGTCATTTCGGCCGTAGAATCACAAAAGTCCAGACTCGGAAAGAAGGCCAAACAATGGAAGAGGCCCTCCTGCACCGTCATCTCGGAGGGCAGACCAATGAAAGTAGTCATCGACACAGGGGCAACCGTCAATGTGATGCCAAAGAGAGAATTCAACAAACTCGACCCAAAATCAACACTCCACGAAAGGAAGGTGCAGCTTTTCCTTATGGCTGTAAGAAAATGCTACCGGTGCAGGGTTCCTTCCGGTCAGACCTCTCCCACAACGAAACAGCCTGCCGAGCAAGAATCTATGTTGTGGATGCTGGGTGCAAGACTCTCCCATGCTGCAGAACAGCGGAAAAACTACAACTAATTCACTTCGCATTCAGCATCTAACCTGCAGAGCTCGATATCCTGCTCAAAAAGCACAGCCGCGTGCTCCAGGGTATCGGCTGCCTACTAGGCAGGTCCATCAAGTTACACATAGACCCTACCATTGAGCCCAAAGCTGTGAGACACCGCCGGATACCTTTCCACATGAGGGAAGCTGTCGAAAAAGAACTTGATAAACTATAGAAGGCCGGCATCATAGAGAAAACTTCCGGACAGACCCCGTGGGTGTCCCCCATGGTGGTAGCGCAAAAGCCCAAACAACCTGACGCTGTGAGAAGCTGTATAGATATGAGGCTCCCAAACGCAGCAATCGGGAGAGAGCGGCACATCCCACCAACCATTGATGAACTCATTGTTGACATGATGGGCGCCACGCTGTTTAGCAAACTTGACATCAGGTCGGTGTACCACCAACTCCGACTAGCAAAGGAGTCAAGATATATCACCACCTTCTCCTCCAACCTTGGTCTGAGGAGATACAAGCACCTACATTTTGGAATTTCCTCGAATGCTGAGGGTTTCCAAAATTGAAATCCGGAAGGTCCTGAGCGGCCTTGAAAGCACGACGAACATTAGCAATGACATCATTGTGTACGGAACAAACAACATCACAAACACCTAGTAGCCGTCTTACAATGACTCAAAAGACACAGGGCTCACATTGCACGCAGAGAAGTGTGAATTCGGCAAGGAAGAACTCTGCTTCTTTGGATACATCTTAACGCTAAAAGTGTGTCAACAGATCCAGCGAAGGTGAATGACATCAAAAACACCCAAGCCGCACTATCCGCCACCGAAGTACAAAGTTTTATGGGCATGGTCACGTACTGTGCCAGGTTCATCCCGGACCCTGCTACCCTGGCGAGCCCCATCCGCAAATCCATGAAAAAAGACCAGAAATGGGAATGGTCGCCTCTACACCAACAGGCATTCCAATAAATCAAGGACTCTCTGTCCACCTCCACTACCATGGCATTCTTTGACATCGAAAGAGACACTGAGCTCCTTGTGGACACAAGCCCACTCGGCCTATGGGCCGTACTAACTCAAAATGATAAGGAAGGCAACGTGCACCCCATCACCTTTGCTAGCCGCGCATTGACCAAGACCGAACAGAACTATGCGCTTATTGAGAAGGAGGCGCTAGCAATCCTCTGGTGATTCAGACACTTTAAGGTGTACTTACTGGGGAAAACAACGAAGGTATTCTCAGACCATAAGCCCTTCATCCCATCTTCAAGTGCTCTGCACCACACCCCCGGCACAAATTGAGACGTGGATGCTACAACTACAACTCTACAACATTGAGGTCAAGTACCGGGTGGGGGCTGAAAACCCTGCAGACTCTCTATCCTGCAACTCGCGGCGCCCTACTGAACAAGAGACGCAACACGCGGCAGAGACGGAAGAGCACGTGTGTCACGTTGTCGCATGCGCCCCACCATGGGCTGTCACACTACAAGAAGTCTCTGACAAGACCAAAGCAGACACAATCTTGACTCGAACCACTGAGGCCATCCAGACAGGGAACTGGAAAAACTTCCTGGCCCTGGGATCCCAGCGCACAAAACCGGCACAGGAGAAGCTACAAGCCATATTTGGTGTCCGCCACAAGCTCACCGTAGCCCCTGAAGGGGGTAATACTAAAGGGACACCGAATTGTGCTACCAACCACGTTGGAATAGCGAGCGCTCAAGCTAGCTCACAGTGGGCACCAAGGGATTGTGAAAACAACCTCATACCTGAAGTCCCATATGTGGATGCCTCGCATGCAGCAGCGAGTAATGGACCTCATAGACTCTTGCGCAGCCTGCCAATCTACCAGGAGAAATGAAAACCCAGAACCAATCATCAGTGCACCAAGAAGCAACAAATGATGGGAGTCTGTCAGCATAGACTACTGCACCATCGCGGGAGAAGGCTACCTGCTGGTCCTAGTGGACGAATTCAGCCGCTTCCCACATGTCGAACATGTAATGTCCTCCAACGCAGAGACAATGATCCTGGCGCTCGAGAAGATATTCGCAACACATGGGATCCCGACCAAGATTAAGAGTGATAACGGCCCTCCAACGGCTAACGGGGATGCTGAACGTTTTATGGGATCACTGAATAAGGTGACCCGCATTGCAAAAGGATGCAACCACTCATGGCTAACCACTGTGTACTGATTCCTGGGGACTCACCGCTAGTCCCGGGACTCATCAACCGGCATCAGCCCCGCAGCTCTCATGTTCAGGGTGCCGATCCAGGCGGAACTCCCAGTACATCCAAACTGGGTGGCCCCCGATCCAGACATTCCCCTCCTAGAGGAACAACAGGTCAGGAGAAATGAACAGGAGAGCCGCACCCCATGCGCCAGCCACCGGGAGTTGCAGCCAGGAGACACAGTGCTGGTCAAGAACCGGGCTCCGCCCAAGAAGATGTCATTGAACTTTGAGTCCCGACCATGCACCGTATGCAGCACGAACCACAGCATGATCACAGCCACCAGGGGGAGTGAAACCGTGACCAGAAACATATCCCATTTCAGAAAGGTCCCCGCAGCAATGTGGGAAGAAGAGCCGAGGAGCCCACGAGAAGAACCAAAGTCACCCCATCGACCCGAAGGCCCAAGGACGACAGAGGAGAACAGCGCATCCCAAGAGTCCCAAGAACCAACACCACCCAGAGACGAGGCCCGACCAGAGACTCCCTGAAGGGAGGAGACAGAAAGAACCCATCCCCGCTACCATCTGAGGGAGAGGCCGCAACCATCACCCCGCCTCCAAGGGTACGTCATACAGGGCGTCTATCACCGGTCAAGCATGACCAGGTCACGCCCCTAAGAGACTAGAATAGACATTGAAGAAGTTATGCAATGTTACTGTTATTGTTGGAAAAAGCTTTCTAAGTTTTGGAGGAATGTGATGTCACGGGAGACCGGGTCACGTGCTAGGGGGCGGGAGCCTAACGAGTCCTATCTCGCTTGTGCTGCGTGACATCCCTAGGCCAGAGCGTGCCCATATAGCTGTCCGGGTCCCCCGCACAATAGGGGATCCAGGGACAGAACAGGCCCTACTCTCTCTCTGATAGTCTGCCTGTAAATGTGAACTCACTGCCGGTCTAATTCCAGAACGTGCGCTTTCTGTTAGACTGTGGGGCCAGCACACACTGTGGGACTGGGAGGTTTTAATACCAGCACACAGACACAGTCCAAATATGTAGGGCCAGCAGTGATTAAAATTGTCCTCTCCTAGCCTGCTCCCAGGCCAGGCACTTTTAATTGTTCTCAATATTGTGTACTGGGACTTTAACAAGCTGAAGGAGAGTACCAGTACTCAAGGTTATGGCACAGGAAAAATGGAAGCATTCCATGGCCTGTAGCACCATAGCTACTTCAGCCTTTAATGTGGAGCGTGTCAGATGGAGACAGTTTTTACCCAAATAAACTTGGCCCTATGCCTAAATGAAGGAGGCCACATCACTTCCCCTAAAACCACCCACCCTAACTTCTGCCCCTCACATAACAAGGCCAATACCCAATGGGACATCTCCCCCTTTCTTTAAACAAACAGTTGTAACTTAACCCATCTATTTAATTAGTCTTACATGTTTTCTTTGCCCTGTCATGGCTGCCCCTGCCTCTGCAGGCACAGGCTTCTTCTCTGCGAGACATGTTCTGGCACCTCCCACTCTTCCTCTGATATGGCGCTTTGCACTCTTCACAGTCTCCCTGATATGGCTCTTCAGAGTCCCACGCCTTCTCGATTCCTTTGGGCGAGTTCCACGCATCGTCCTTCTCCTCTCGGCATTCCCTGAAGTGAGATTTGTTTCTCGTGATTGCCGTCCCTTGCTTGCCCTCTGCCGTGATCATGGTGCCTTTCTTTTGCGTGATTGTGAGAATGTCGGGAGAAATCACAGGGTCTTCCTTCTTGTGTTTCACTTGCTTCACCACCACCCTATCTCCAACAGTTAAAGAATCTTCTCTGGCACCCCTTCTGGAGTCAGCAATAATTTTCATATCCGTTTTTTCCACCATGTCTTTCTCGCAAACCCACTGGTCACAGGCCATCTGCTCACCTAGCTCTGGACCTTGCGGGATTTGAGTCTGATACTCCTGCCAAACTTCAGGTCTCCCGGGCACATACCGTGGTGCTGTGAGGCATATGTCGGTAATCCCTCTGAAGTGGGTATAACACTTGCTGAAATGGTTTGCCTGAGACATGGGAGACCTGCCGTGCCCTTTTGACGTTTCCTATAAAGCCTTCGACCATACAATTGGCCTGGGGCCAGAGGAGCATTATCCTCCAGTGCTTGAACCCAGTGTACTGTGTGAAATTGGCAAAATCTTAACTCGTAAACGGTGAACCGTTTCCTGACTTGATGGTTTTTGGATGCCATATGCCGTGAGAATGCGATCCAGAGCCGGTATTACCAAAGTGGCAGCAGTGGAGGGTATAGGTTGCAGTCCAGGGAATCTCGAGTATTCATCCATTACTACCAAGACATAGGAGCCATCCCAGACTGGGCTGAAAAAGTCAATTGCCAGCTCCTCTCAAATGCCCTGTGACATCTGTTGGTATTTGGTCAGGGGGCCAGGGCTATAAAACAGCAGATGGTGCAGTTCTTCAGGGTCTCTTCTACTCTGCTGTCCAGCTGTGGGAACCATATCTTTTGTTTGCACAGTTTCTTGGTCGACACAACCCCTGATGGCCTTCATGTGCCAAGTTGATGATCTGCTGGTGCAACGACCTGGGCAACACTATCTAACAACCCTTCATAACGATGTGGTCCTCTGTGACTGTGAGCTCCTCCTGTACGAGAGCCATGCCCCTGACATCTTCCTGGGAGGCATGGTCGAGGTGCTTTGTCTTGTCCTTGGCATGTTTCATTTGTCCTGTAGTGATGCAGTGAGCAATTATGACCAGTGCTGGGTCTGCTGCTGACTCGAGCGTCGTTCAAGTGATAGGGAATGGCTTAATCTGATGGATAACGTAGTAAGGGTATGCCTCTGCAATCGAATATTTCCGGCCAGGTGGATCCTGTGGGGTGGCAGGACAGGTAGTCCGCCAGATTCTTGTCTTTCCCTGGTCTGTGGCAAATCGTGCATTTATGGTCTTGAAGAACGGAGCCCCCATCTCGCTATCCACAGGGGTATCCTAGCCTTTGGGTTGCCATAGATAGTGAGTATCGCCTGGTGGTCCATGACAATTATGAAATCCTTCCTATAGAGGAAAAGATGGAAGTACTTTCAGGCAGTGTCGGCCCCAGGTCTGCCAGTGCCCTGTGCAAGATCTTTCAGTGTGCCCCACCCCACCATCCAACCACAAATGCAGAACAGCAGGGGGCTCAGGTATTTTGGTTGGTTCTCAGCCGAACCACATAACTGAGCCCCCTGCTGTTCTTGTAAAATGAGTTTGTGCAGTGTGATTCTTTAATAGGCACTGGCCGGACCAGACCGATACTTAAGTTTACATGACACTGAACCAGAGCCTCTAGCTCAGTGTCATGTAAACTGGAGACAAGGCAGCCTTGTGCAGCCGCACACCCTGAGCGCACCATGAGCCAGCGCTGCTCGCAGGCCCAGACTACCGCCAGGCTCCCCTTCTCTACCTGCAAGTATATCTGCTTGGTGGTCGATAGACTGCGGCTTGTTTATGACACTATCAGCTTGATGTGTGGTGTTCTTTTGTCATCTTGCGTCAGAATGGCGTCCAGACCCACTGGACTAGCATCCACTGTCACTACTGTCTTTTTCGACAAGCTGAAGTATGCCATGTCTGCGGCAGATGCAATATTCGCTCGTATGGTCTCAGAGCTTGCTTGGCATGCAGGGGTTGTGAGACAGGCACGGTATCAAGAAAGACATAGACTCAAAAGCAACAGTTTGAAAACCTTTACTGAAAACCTTTGTTGGGGTGGTGTAATACCTAACTGGCCCTAACTCTAAGGGGGTTGTTCCCTCAGCTGATGTTTCTAAGGGGCGTTGATGTCCGTAGGTCCAAAACTAAAATCTGTCTGTGTCACAACCTATGCTTGCCCTCACTCTTAGACACAATGTGTTCTGGTGTCTTCTTAAAGAAAGAATGGTGGCTCAAAAAAAAGAAATGCAAACCAAGATTTGTGCTTTGGATGGAGTTGTTTCCGAGTCACTTGCAATTGAAAAAAGTACGAGAATACAAGTACCAGAATCCTTAGAGACATGAATGTGAATTAACCTGAAACACCTGAAAAGGAAATGTAACTAGACACACCTGAAAAGGAAAAGAAACACAGCCTCCCTGATTGATTGATTGATTGATTGATGGAGTCAAGAAAACGTTTGGAGGAGAAGACAATTTGTTGCTACAGCAGGAAAACTTGACTGGGAACCAGAGTGCGCGCCTTGCCATCATTCTTAACACTATATTCCAGGAGTCCCGAGCTCAAGAGGCTGCAGCACCAGGGCCATCATGCCTTACTATGGAGAGCCATAAACATGGTTTTCCCCCTCCCCCTATCAAGGGTAAGATTTGTGCTTTGGAGGGAGTTGCTTCCCAGTCACCTGCAATTGAAATAAGTGTGAGAATACAAGTACCAGAATCCTTAGAGACATGAATGTGAATTAACCTGAAACACCTGAAAAGGAAATGTAACTAGACACGCCTGAAAAGGAAAAGAAACACAGCCTCCCTGATGATTGATGGAGTCAAGAAAACGTTTGGAAGAGAAGAGAATTTGTTGCCATAGCAGGAAAACTTGACTGGGAACCAGAGCGCGCACCTTGCCATCATTCTTAACAGCCTTACCATCAGGTGTAGTTCTGCCAGTTACAAAAATAGTTCAACTCAAAAGGATTGCCCTCAGAACCTTCCACGTAGGGCTCTTGCAGCCAGTCAATAACGTTCTCAATGTCTCTGGGTCTCTTGTGTTCCCTTTCCCAAGCTTCAATCCTCCCAGTTTCAAACAAAAAAGACACTGACCTCATTACAAGTTTGGAGGTAGCCATGCCCTTAATAAGGGCATGGCTACCCCCAAACACGGGTTCGGGTTCCCTGAATGGGGAAATACCGGGCCATTCCGACCTTGGAGGGCCCGGTATTTCCCCATTCAGGGAACCCGGACCCGGTCCATCCCCATTCCCATTTGAGCACCCATAGGGCTCAATGGGAATAGGGAGCATGCTACCAACAGGCCTGTTAATGACAGGCCCGTAGTTAGCATGCCGGGCCGCTCGCGGGACCCGGGTCCCACAAGCGGACCTTGTAATGGGGCGGTAAGGGGTTAACGGCTCCGGCACCTTTACCGGTGCCGTTAACCCCTTACCGCCCTCCTCATAATGAGGCCCACAGTTTCTGTTTAGGCATCCCAGGGTTCCCTTACTCAAGTCTAGGTGTCCTGCGTCTTTCGCGCTTTCCATCATGGCGCTTGTGGGGTAGATGGCAACTTTTTTGCCTTTATTATGTTGCACTTTTCCTCTCTTCACTTCTGTGTCTATCGGTCTAGTCGTTTTCTTCCTGTTGTTTTGCTTCCGTTCTTAAGCCACGCCTCTTTTCCTAGACACCCGGAGCTTCTTGCTCCGGGTGCCTGCGCTTTTTCCCTTTTGGATCCGCTTCTGTCACTGCCTTCTTCCGGGTCTCGTTCCCATTTCTCTGCCTTCCTTTTTTTCCCCTTGGTTGCTTCTCTCGCTACCTTTCTTTTTTTTCCTGCGTGCCGCCGCCCATCTCCCTCGTAACGGGTGCCGGTTCACCTTCCTTCCTTCTTGTCTTTGTCTTTCTTCTGTCCGTACTCCGTTTTTACGGGGCGGGCCAGTGTATTTTCTTACATTCTCTGTCTATTTCCCTGGTTCTTGCCTTCCAGCCTTTTTGCCTCTTCTTACCTTCGTACTCCTTGTTACCTGCCTCCTCTCTCCCCTTCCCGGCCTGTCCGCCTCCTGTTTCTCTGTTTCTATGCCTGCTCTGGACCCTCCAGTGAGACTCCGCTTTCCAGCTTTTTTCCTCCCACGGAAAACTACTCTTCTCTACAAGAGAGTTACCTGCAAGAGAATAACAGTTGAAGATTGTTACCTTCAGTCGCTTCACAAGAGACTCTCTTTGCCACCTCCTTCTACCGTCTTTGATACTGGAACATTTCTACGCCCAGCTTGAACCACCTACAAGAGAGGTTTTTTTAGCATCTGCTTTTTCCTCTCTTTGGCCCCTCCGGAGGAGAGTCCCCTGTATCCCTGTCCAATTAGGGTATCAGGGTGGCTTCCATCCGGGGACTGCCTTACCTCTACTCACGAAAAAAGCCACAGAAGAAGAAAGGACAAAGGAGGAAATCGTCATCTGAAGAGTCAGGTGAGGAGGAGTGGGATTTGGGAGTGCATGGGACGCCTGGAGTTGACACTAGGCCTCTCTTGCAAAGCTACAAATGTCTCTGGGCCTCTCAGGGTTCCCCTCCCCAAGCTTAGGGCCCCCTAGTTTCAAACAAAAGTTCACCTTGTCAGGATGTACCTTTCAACACATAGGGGGTCATACGACCTTGGAGGTAACCATGCCGCAATTTGCGGCCTGCTAACCCCCTTACGGGGTACTGGGTCAGGGTTCCTTGAATGAGGAATTACCAGGCCATTCCAATCTTGGAGGACCCAGTAATTCCTCATTCAAGGAACCCGTACCCGGTACATCCTCATTCCCATTCGAGCCCCCATAGGGCTCAATGGGAATGAGGAGGGAGCTAACAACGGGCCCGTTAATAACGGGCCCGTTGTTAGCTCCCTGGTCTGCTAGCGGGACCCGCTAAGGGAACCTGGTTTTACCAGGCGCCCTTTGCGGGTCCCGCGAGCAGACTCGTAATGGGGCGTTAAGGGGTTGATGGCTCCGGCACCATTACCAGCGCCGTTAACCCCTTACAGCCAAGGTCGTAATGACCCCCATAGTCCTTTCATGGGGCAGTGTCAGAGACTTTCGAAAACGCTGGGCTTTTGCTCCTCCCCTGCACAACCATTCTGACTTCTGACCCCTCTATTTGCACCTTGTATCTGTCTTCTGGCACCTTTTCCCTCTGGTGCCTTTTCCACTCTGCTCTTGCTTCTCTTTCAGCTCTCTTTCCACTTTGCTGTGCACACTTGCACCTCCTTTTGTCTTTATTGTGCCTCTTGCACACTGCTCTTGCTTTGCCGTGCACCTGGCACACTCTTCTTTCTTGATGTGCACCCTTGCAACTTCCTTTTCCTACTTTCAGGTCAATGATACCCTCTTTCC
Source organism: Ambystoma mexicanum (assembly GCF_040938575.1). Taxonomy (NCBI): domain Eukaryota; kingdom Metazoa; phylum Chordata; class Amphibia; order Caudata; family Ambystomatidae; genus Ambystoma; species Ambystoma mexicanum. The sequence goes on from NC_090932.1 coordinate 190,401,142, forward strand.
AATTTTCGAGTCACTTGCACCCTCTTTCCTGCTTTCGGGTCTCTTGCACCCCCTCTTTGCTTTCCACTCCCTTTAAAGTCACACTTTCTGTCTTTCTCTGTCTTCACGCCACCAGTGCACTGTTTCTCTGGTTTTCCTCACTTTCTTTCTGCTTTCCGATTAACGTGGTGCTTGGATCTTTCATCACTTTTGCTCCCGCTCCAGCCATCCGCACGCTACTGAGTTTCTCTCTTTCTGTGCGAAACTCACCCGCTAGTGCTGCGCTGGCGAGCTGGTCCTCGGGATCTCTCGATTGAAGTCAGGGTCTTACCACCTCCCCCTCAGACACTCCTGGAACCGGCACACGTCCCAGGGGAACGAGCACTGGGCTGGACATGGCCAGGAGCTGGCAGCATGCCTCACTCCAGCTCCCTGGAGACACAGCTTCTTCGCCACGCTGCAACCCTTCTGACACCAACAGGTCAGCATCTTGGCATTCCGCTCTCCTCCGGATCTTTGAGGCTTCTCTTGTTTCCGCCTCCTGCTCCCTGGCTTCACGTTCCAACCATCAATCCCAGCTTGCTCATCTTCTTTGGCAGAACCACACCTTTTATACCCTACCTGAGAGTCAAGTGGAGTCAGGTGTGCATGGTTAAGGTGAAATGCCTGACCTTGCCTGACTCTAATAGTGAGACATCCTAGTGGTGAAATCTAGTAAGCCTCTTCCTGCCTCCCAATGTTATTCCTATGGGTAATCCTTGCTACTCATGGTTGCTTCTTATTTGTCACAATGCTTATTGGAAATGGGGAGGGGAAGATGGGGTGAGACTGGAAATACCCCATACAGGCTGAGGGGGGGTGGGTTGGTTTACAATTAGGAAAGGGGTACCAATCAGAGGGTTATGGAAAGTAAAAGGAAGGGAATCCCCTGGTCTTGGTTTTATACAATGGGCATGATTCCCCTTTTTGCAAGTTATTCCTTACCCCAGGTACTCTGTTATGAAGATAATGGTCTTGACAGCACCCCCTAGGATTTAAAGTAGGGGAAGTCAAACCGGTGTTGATGTCAAAGCCAGACCGTTGTCTCACCTGACCCTTCTTACTGTCGGCTCCTGCTCTGGTGCAATGCTCCCACCTCCCTCTTGGACCAGGGACAACAGAGCCTGCATATCCCATGAAGGCTTCAGGGACTTCTTCCTTACTCGCCTATCGTCCCTTTGGGATACCACGTCCAACCCATGAAGGTTGAGGGAGAGTAGGGTGATGGATAACTGGGAAGGGGAGGGGGCTGTGTCTTACCCTCAGGCATCCTCCTTCCGCTCCCCAAGGACCCCCTACTCAGGTGATCATCCTTCGCTTGTCCACCCCCAAGGTCACACCGAATCATGATAGCCTTTCCCTGATCATATGAGCAAAGGACCTAAAGGGAGAAAATATGAGGATACCTTCAGGTTTCACACAGGGTCCACTTGAATTCCTGCTGGTCCTTCATGAGCTCCTGTAGCAGGGTATTCGCTGTGCGATAGTTCTTAAAATACAGTGAGCTGGCTGAACCTAAGAATGACCCCAGGTCACATATGTTGGTGAGCCGAGGGGCTTCACTTAATGCAGCCACTTTGTCCGGGTCCAGTCGCATGCCTCGTTCTGAACAAATGTGGCCAAAGAATGTCAGTGTTTGTTTTCTAAATTCGCATTTGTCTTTATTCAATGTCACTCTGGCCGCCTCCAGCGCCAGGCAGACACAATGTAATGTATCATCATGTTCATTCATTGATTTGCCAAATATTAAGATGTCATCACTATAGTTGAGGCAATTGGGTATGTGTTTGATGACCTGATGGATTTCCTCCTGGAATATCTCAGCTGCGGAAGATATCCCAAAGGTAAGCCTTTTGTATCTGTACAACCACATATGGGTCACGAAGGTAGTAATGTAGCGTGACTCAGGAGTGAGCTCCCGCTGATGGTAACCTTTGTTGAGGTCTAGCTTGGAGAATACTGTTGTCCCATTGAGGAGATGGATCATGTCTGTAATCCTGGGGGCCTGGTATCTTTCTCTTCTGGATGGCTTAATTTGGCCGCCGCATGTCTACACATAGCCTGATGGAGCCCTCTGCTGATTTCTTTGGAACTGGCACTATCGGGGAGACCCAGGGAGTGGGCCCGACTGCTGGTTTGACGATGTTTAAATCCAGCAGACGCATAATGTCCTACTATACTTGCTTGTGGATGTTATTCGATATTCCCCTGTAGTGCTGGGCAACGGGTTTGACTGATGGATCGATGTGCAGCCTCACTTTTCAGTTTTGTAGCTTGCCCAGACCTTTGAATAAGTTGGGGAATGTCTTCATTGCATCGCCATCTGGCGCAATGAGCCATGTGGTGGAACACGATATGCACTAGTCCCGTATCAACAGCAGTCTTGAAGCTTAATATGCAGCAGCTGTTGGTTTCGGTGGAAAGCACATGTAATCGTACGCATGCTGTGTGAGATTTGTGGACACATACTGTGGTGAATATGCCCTTGCTGGGTAAGGGTGTGTTTGATCCATACGGATAGATGTTCACTGATAACAGCTTTAACTTCGGTGGGTGGGGAATTTGGTTATATGCTTCTTCACTCATTACATTCACTGTCATGCCAGTGTAGATCAGAAATTCAGTTGGTGTATTGTTGACCTGCAAAATGAGGGTGGGACTGTGTTTCTTGGCAACCTCTTTTAGCATTGCCCACACGTAACCCCTTTGCTGCTTTTCGTCTGGGGAGGAAGATGAGTCACTCCCTGACTGAGACCGAACTTCTACATATGTTACATTTCCTCATGTCCTGTGCAACCCTCTTCTTTCTGGTAATCTATAAAATCTCCTCGCTGATATTTGCCACCGTCGCAGCTCAGATTCCGATCATCTGGGCGGTACTTTTGGTGTCGCTTCTCGGTGATGCGTCCTGTGGGGTCATGGCAGGGGCGTTTGACACAGTGACCGAAAGTGATTGTCCCCTCCACATTTTTGTCCAATGAGCTCTCATGAGGGAATTCATCGGAAACATGTTTTGATTGTGTTCTTGGCCCTCTGCTGGAGCTGGCATAAGTTTCTCAACAGATTCTTGTTCCTTTGACGCGAGGTACAGTTTCACTCTGCCCATGTTGAGTACTTTTTGTGAGATGGCTGACTCCGTTCTCGCCATAGCCAGGATCTGGTCTAGTGACCTTTGCTTCTGTAGGAACTTTTTCCTAAATTCAGGAGATTCGCAGCCCACTGTAACCTGGGAACGTAATGCTTCTTTGTTGGAAAAACAATTAAATAAACAGTGTTTAATGCATATTCGAAGGCACATGACAAAGTCATCCAGTGTCTCACCTATCTCCTGTATGGTTGTATGAGATACATGTCTCTCATAGTCCACGTTGTTGTGTGGAGAAAAATACATTGGCAATGCTTCTTGTATCTCCTGAAACGTCACCTGTTCCTCATCTACCAACTTGTATAGTATGTCTCACACAGGTGCTCCTACTGCCAGCGTTAACATACTTTTCTTTCATCATCCATGAGGACCGTGGCACCAATATATACCTTGAAGTCCTGTTCCCAACGGATCCACCTCGGGCCTAGGTTACACATGTCCTTGAGGTCAAACGATGTTGGCAGTTCCGATGGTATAGCCTCACCTTGCGCCATTTGAAACATCCCTGAAGAGCGCACAGACACCGTTGCTGGCCCTTCCTCTTCTGACATCTTGATATCCGCTAACTTGGAATCCTTTACTGTGAGGCTTCTTCGCCCAGTGGATGGGCCACCTTTATTGGCTGCTGTGCCTGGTCATCTTCTGTTTTTTTTTTGCTGTACCTCGTCACCTTCTGGGTCTTTTTCAGGTGGGCCCCACATGCTGTTCAACATGCCCCTCAGAGGGGGGCTCATCCTCCTGCTGGCCCATGTGTTGCTGGGCCCTGGTGCAGCTGTGACTGGTCCCGGCCTGCTCTGTCTCCAGAGAGACACACCCCCTTGAATGCATCCGTATGAAAGCTCTCCCGCCTCGCGGGAAGCAAAAAAACTCAGTCAGGCATGTGTTCTTGTGTACCCTCCACCCATGTCATGTTGTGGATCTCAGACTGGGATTGCCCTTATAGATTCGGGGTGCTCCGCCCCTTTAAACCACCGCTGCCTGGGTGATAGGCTGTAGGCAGTGCCTGCAATAAGTGCAGTGCGAACACTTATCTCCAGGGTGTCGCTGGCACAGCGGATTCTCTCGTCACCATTGTCAGAGGCGCAGGTGCCTCTGGATGGAGGCAGTTAGTACCCAAGTCAACTAGGCCCTGTCCCTTAACTGAAGGAGGTCTACACAGCGTGACTGGTCTCTACTCCTTTATTCAGCCAACTGCCGGCCTTGAATCCGGCCACGTCACTTCCCCGAAAACCACCCATCCTAACTTCCGCTTCTCACATAACGAGGCCAATACCCAATGTGCCAGAAAGCTGAGATCGTTTGTCCTCTTCCTGATTCCACCCTCTGTGTGCCCATCTCACACGCACGCACGCGCACACACACTCTCTCTCTCTCTCTCTCTCCCTCTCTCTCTCACTCTCTCTTACTCTCTCTCTCTCTCTCTCTCTCTCTCTCTCTCTCTCTCTCTAGTGGGGTGGCACCTAGGGTGGCCAATCAGATTCCAGGGGTAGCAGGCGCCACCCCAGGCCACTCCCTGGACACACCCCTGATTATTGGACCACCTCACAGACTCCATCAAACAGGAGGCCCCATGCTCAACCTCCAGTCATGCCCATGTGTCTGTCAGACCCCTTACGTCTTTAGGGCACTCATGCCCCCTTGCCATATAAGCGGTGTGAAAAAAGCTGGAAATAGCACACCTGCAGACCAACTTACCAGATCTTTCATATGTAGCCCGAGGCAGGTTATTTTGATACGTCTCCATTCTTTTGTTAATGGGCACATCATGAACCACCACTAACTAGATACAGCAAAGAGGGCTGCTCTCTCTACTGTAGCAAGTCTGGGTTCATTTGAATCAGTTGATTTTTGGAAGGGCTCTGCAATAAAATGATAAAATGTTCGTCCTTTTCTTTGACTCTATTTGTGGCGTGGTCTTGAAGGGATGGTTCGCCCAAAAAATTTTATTTAAAAAATAGATAGGCAATATTAAAAAAAATAGATTGGCAATTGTTTTTTCTCCAAGTCCCTATGTAAAATTTTGAGCAATTCAAGCTCAAAATTTGCAAAAGCAAGCACATGGGCGCATCCATTTTGTGAAATGGATGCCCGCCTGTGCTTGCTTTTGCTTTTGCGGCACTAATGAAGGAAAAGCCAGCCAGCTGTAGTAAACAAAAGCTACCACTGGGTGGCTTTTCCTTCATTGGTGTCGGGACTCGGAGGACGCAGACCCGAGACTACAGGCAGAAAAGCTGCAGCTGCATCTCGGTAAGTGCTATTTATTTTTTTCTTTAAATAAGCACTATTTAAGGAGCCCGGAAAACTTAGAAATAAAACCACAGCTTTAAAAACGTTGTATTTATGTTTGCGGTAGCTTTTGAAGCGACCGCAAACATAAATACAACGTTATTGTGTTTGAAAACGCTGCAGTTTTTCTTTCTAAGTTTCTCAGGCTCCTCTGGCTCGGAGGAGCCTGAGAAACTCAGAAAGAAAAACCGCAGCGTTTTCAAACAAAACCGCATTGTGTTTCTGCCTGCCGTGGCTATTACTTTGGGTCTCCGGTGCTCCCCTATGCCGCGGTGTTTCTGCCTACAGCTGATTTCCCATTTGGGGCTCTCGGGCTCCCCACGGGGGGCCCGAGAGCCCCAAATGGGAAATGCTAAATGGAAAGCAGATTTAGGCAGAAACACTAGCGGTTGTTTTCTGCAATGCTAAAAGCTGCAGTGTTTCTGCCTAAATCTGCTTTCCCATTTGGGACTCTAGGGCTCCCCACAGGGAGCCCTAGAGCCCCAAATGGGAAAGCAGATTTAAGCAGAAACACAACGCGGTTGTGTTTGAAAGCGCTGCAGTTTTTATTTCTAAGTTTCTCAGGCTTGGAGGACTGGAGACTGGAGGCAAAAGACTGGAGACCCTGTGTGTTTGAAGTCTCCGCATGCTGTATAAACATCATGTCTCACACACACACTTAAAACAAGACTGGAGAGTACCTGCACCTCTTGTTTCCATTTCATGTGCTCATGCTAAGAGACTCTAGGGCCTAGTCTCACTGTATGAACAGCCAGCACGTGTTGACTGATTGTCAGACAACACTCAATGGCATATATTGTAGGGTCAGAACTCTATGAACAAATGTACCACAGCACTAACTGTCGGACTGTAAGAACAGGACTACATGGCTGGATGTGCAGCTACGGAACTGACTCACTTTGCAGTTTTTACAATATTTGTGTTTCGCACTTATTCTGTTCATGTTACCTAACCCCTCGCCCCTCCAGGTGCCCCCAGCTTGGCCACTCATTTCCAAGGCACCACACGGACTGTGGAAGAGGCTAAGTCTCAGATGAGCCCTTCTATTGAGCTTTGGCCATCACCCTTCAAACTCAGCATGTACACTCTAGGTTGACTGCAGCTATACAGATCTCTTGTCATTGTCAGTGGATGTCTCTGATAGGCCACTAAATGTCATGGCTCTCTCCATGACCTCAGTTAAGGCCGAGATTACTGTGAATGGGGCGTCCTCGCGTTCCCTCTGGAAAGAGGGACCAGACAGGGTTGTCCTCTGTGACGATTTACAAGGTGTCGTCACTTCTCTCCAAGAGAGAGCCCTTTTCCATGACGCTACCCAATAGTCCCCCTTGGGGTGCAGAAGAACCTCATGGAGATGGACTCTTCCTCTGGGGATAAGGACGATCACCTGGGGTACAGCCCATTCAATGTTGTTACTCCCCGACATTCCCTAGCCCTCCCTAATGTTCATTGCTGAATTGGCTGCTTTTCTCCAGGATAACGTGCTTTAGGTTGCCCTCCTTCACTACAGCATGTGTTAATTGTACCTCGCTCTTAAGTGCTCACTTTCTGCCTTTTTGTGCTCTGGTGGTTGTCGACTTGCCTTGGACTACTGAAGCCTTTCTACTGGAATTCTACACCACTTTAAATGCTTTTCTTGCTTTGCTTTCACCCATACATCGATTGTTGTTCTGCTGCATCTCGGTGCCTTGCTTGAAAATCCAGCTATTCGAATTTAGGTGTGCTTTTTAAATCTGTGCATCCACCATCTTGTGCTGCAGCAATTCGAATTTAGCCTGGCTGCTAGGCCACCTGGTGAGCAATTTGTGCATTGTGCACCCTCCACTGTCTGTCTTCTCTCCCCCCTGCTACTCCCATGGCACTCTCTATCTCCCCTATATATTCCAAATGCTACTCTATCACCCATCCTGCCTCTCTCGTGAAGTCTGGAAAAAGAAAGCTTAAATGAGCTCTCCTGCCCTCTAACTCAAGCCTACCTATTGCTGACACCTACTTTAATGCTACTTCTAGGCAGACTATTACTGACCTCCTCTTTTCTGTTTCCTTTCCTGACCTAGGCACCCCCCATCTGATCTCCACTCTCTCTCCTTTCTCCTCTTCACCCATTAACCCCTTAACTGCTGAGGGCTTTCCTTCTAGTGCGGAGCCCCTTTTTGGACATTTCGGTATGTCAGCATTCAATCCCTTAGAACGTTTTTGTTACAAGTGATATCCTGGCCAAATTTGCACCCTTTTCCTCTCACATGTAGGTGGTCATAACACCACCAAGGATCACTCCTTTGCTGTAGGAGAGTGTGAGAAAGTAAACAACAAAGTGGCCAATGTTTGTGTTTTTTCAGAAAATGCCAATAAAATGATGTACAAAGAAGCCTGTGGTCTGTTTCTTATAAGAGCTAGGATCAAATAGTTTGGATTTCTGAATTCGCCATTTTCAAAGCTTTCAAGAACAGGTTGAGCGGAAACAAAAAAAATGTTTTTCATAAGGTTACCATCAGTTTTGTGAGAGGTGATTTTTCCCTTTTTTTTTAAATAGGACATGCTTGGACGGAATGAAAGAGGAGGGTAGGAAAGCTTAATGGGAACACAGAAAGGTGTACATTTCTGAAAATTAGGTACAATTCCAAGTTCAGGAAGGGCAGGTCAGGCAACAACTATGTACCTAAAATTCCCATAATTTGGGAAATAATTTGAAAATGTACAGAAAAACAAGTATGAGCTGGACATGTTTGCACTTGTAAGGTATTGGCTTCTGTGAATATTGAGAAAAGCAATGCACCGCTACGTTCCCCTAACTCTTCGAGTTAGGGAATCACACATTGTTTGTAATGTTCCACAAAACAAGCAATACCACGAGCCAAAAACGGTGCCATTGTACACAGGATTTGTAGTCTGATGGCCTAAACAGACATACTTAGCACTTGAAAATAAGAAAAACGAATGTATTGAAGAATGGCAAGCATACATTCATTGAAAGAACACAGGCAGACCTTTTGAAGGATAGGTGACTTGTGCAGATTACAAAAGCGTACAGGGCCTAAAGCAGCAACGAAATGTAGGTCACATTTGGGAAATGAAAGGGGTGTGTAACAAAGTGCAGTAGGAAATGTATGAAAACGCTATAAAAACCAAGAGTAAACAACAAATGTCCTACCTTCCCGCAGGTGTCCCAATAAAAATGGTACCTCACATGTGTTGGTGCACTGACCTGGGCGCAAAGGGAAAAAGCAAAACTACTGGTACATCAAACACCCTGGGGAAGACTGGATTTGGCTTTGTGGACAACCCACAGATTTGGCCCTGCGGTGTCGCAGCCACCAAGGAAAACAGTAAACCACATACATTTCTGAAAAGAAGACACCCGTGGGAATCCAAAGAGGTCTGACTTGCGTGAATCCCCCTAGAATCTATTACCCACAAGACTCGGCAAAGTCATAAATGTTGGGGAAAAACACAGTTTTCAGAATCTGTCACCAGGAACCACCGAAACACGCCAACAACAACACATTTCCTACCTTCCCACAGCTATACAGACAAAAACGGTACCTCACATGTGTGGGTGCACTTAACTGGGCACAAATGGAAAAGGCTAAACCACTGGTACACCAAAGGGCCTGGGAGGACCACATTTATACTGTATTCGGTCTTGTGGACAACCCACAGATTTGGGCCTGGGGTGTTGCAGCCACCAAGGAAAACAGGGAACCCCAAGCATTTCTGAAAAGAAAACACCCGTGGGAATCCAAAGAATACTGACTTGCGCAAATCGCCTTAGAATGTATTACCCCCAAAATGTAGGGAAAAGAACACAATATTCAGACATTTGGCACCAGTCCACTCTCCCTCCTCCCCCACTCCTGCCACGCTAGATACTCCCCTGCCCAGCACCCATCGCTCTGCCACTTGCATTTCCAGCTCTGTATGTTACTAGTGTCACAAGTGCTGGAAATGCAAATTCTTAACTGTTGGATCCCACCAGAGACAGGTGGGGGAGGGTACGGCGGGGGATGGGTGATAGTTGGCGATCGCGGGGGATGGGGAACAGTAGTTGGCCAACGCAGGGGATTTTCTAAGCCCCCCCATAAATAAACATTTCAATTTCAGGAGATGAATTAACATCTGGAAAATAGCCCAGGAGAGGAGGAGTGTTTTCTATGATGATGCAAGCAAAGTATAAAAGGTGCACGCCTTGTAAACATATAAAGTTTGATTAACAAGCCTTTCACATATGCCATGAACAGACCTCAAGTGGTCTAGCGGGTTAGTCTCACGCCGTTTGTCATGAAGAGTTTGAAGATCTGTGTTTGATCTGGGTTCCAAAAAAACCGAAATTAGAAACATTAAAACTCCTGAAGGGAAGTTCATTGTGTCACGTTGGGTATTATAGTTCTGGGGAAAGGGGCGGGATCGGGAGCGGGGAGTGATGTGGAGGGAGGGAGACAGTCTAGTGTGAACGTCCGTTGAATAAAAATGTGTTGTGCAGTCACCCTGTCCACGTGCCTCATTCGCACCCAGCGCTATTGATACATCAACCGGCTGACGGTCCCAGAGGGGAGAGCAGACACATTGTTATCCAAGATCTGGGAAAGAAATATTTTGCCAGTTCTTAGATCCAGGAAAATCCGGCCACTAGGGCCATCCTTAGCGGCGCCTTCCAGCCCCTTTTCTTGGCCCAAGTGGAGCGGGCGACGGCCCGGGCAGCAGAGCTAAATAGCTCAGGAGCTGGGTGCAGTAGGGGCCCACCCAAAAAGCTGCATCTGAACTAGCCGGACAACAGATTAAGCAGCCTGCTGTGCCAGTGAGTGCTCATCTGCGGTGTGCAGCTGGTTGCTCTCTGCTGACTTGTGGATGACTGTGATGCGTTCGGAATATGCAAACAAAGGAATGCATATTCACAACGCAGCATGTGAGATGCTCTGGAATCACACACCCCGTGCCCGTCATTCTTTGTGCTGACAGTCTTTCAAGTGGGGCAATTTATAAACTTGGCTCACTTAACAAGCCATTGTTTTTACACAGTATGGCCCTCATTACGACCCTGGCGGAGAACCATGGTGCAATTTGCACCATGGTCCATGGCGCTAAGCTGCCAACTCCGCCATGGTGGTTGGCGGACTTACCGCCCCATTCCGACCTTGGCGGGGCGGTAAGTCCCCAATCCCCATTTACCCTTCCCCATTCCCATTTTTGCCCCATAGGGTATAATGGGAGTGGGGAAGGCGTTAATTACGCCACCGTAAATTACGGTGGCGTAATTAACAACAAGTCCCGTAGCGCCATGGATTTTTCCGCCTGCAAAAAGCAGGCGTAAAAATCACCATGGCGCTACGGGAACTCGTAGTCAGGCGGAAAGGTACGCCATGCTCTACGCCGGCGTAAACCCCTTTCCGCCAGGGTCGTAATGAGGGCCTATGTGCTTAACATTTCAGTGTTAAGAACTGAACATGGGGCATTTTTATTCACCAGGCCAGCACAAGTATCAGTTGGCTGACCAAACCTATGCATTCTTCAAAGAGAATTAACGTGCCACAAAGAAAATTTTAAAACTATTTTCTTTATTTTCATGTCTCTTTATTTGACACAACACATTTTTTATGTATATGACTTTTTATTTACAAATGGTGCCTCCCTGGGAAGGTTAACTCTAATTTACTTGCTTAAGTATTCTAGTGGCTGATTTGGGACAGGGACTAGCGCCCTCACCAGATGGCAACTCAATGTCACTTGGCACCTTGATTAGAAAAGTAGAGTTCATTTTGTGTCACCATACAGAGAGTAGTCCATACCAACTCAATGCAGTGATATGTTTGCAGCAATGATTTATGAGCTGCACAAGTCACCAACCTGTTGGTTAATGGCGCATATGTAGTGCTCCCTATTGCAACAGCACATATACCTGTTTTTGTCTGATGTGCCCAATGTCCATACACGAGCATAAGGAAAGTTTTTCTCCTGGCTATCTTGCTTCAGTTGTTGAAATAATCATGCTAGCAGAGTGTCACTGTTTCGAGCGCTGATTGCCACAGTGAGGGCCCAACAGGAGCCACGTCTGTCTACACGACACCAACCATACCAGGACCAGGACTCCACAGGGGGCTCAAGAATATTGTCAATAGCCTTGATAAGGACCCTTTGGGTCGAAACACGTGTCGGCTGACAGGCAAGGTGCACAACTGCCTTCAAGTGTATACAACGCTTATCAATGTAATGTGAGAAACTCCAATACTATCACGAATAAAAGCGAATTCTGTATCGCATTAACTACAGTGTTAAAATGATTATTTCAACAACTGAAGCAAGATAGCCAGGAGAAAAACTTTCTTTATCTATCCAAACAACTTGGGGTACTGGCTAAACCCCAACAGCTCCTGTGATCTTGCAAAGCTAGAACAATTTATCAATCTCAGATAATAGCGGGGCCTAGCACAGGCTGTTTCCACATCTAGAGCCAACCCCGATCCTATCCATACAAGAGCACACTAGAATGTTTTGGGTATGTGACTCTGGCGAGCATGCCATACTGTGCCCACACTTAAACACATAAGCAATCAAAGACTTTGCCTCAAATTGTAAATCCACTATGCCAAACACCCTTTCTACACTGCCACACCATGATTTTCACTAGCTGCAGGTGAGCACTAATAACAAATGCTAATGCCAGCTCTGTTAGATAATGCATGGTCCTGCTCTTTTTTGCCAAAATAACCCCTGAGGCCTTCGTTATAGTGAGGAGATATTGACTGAGGAACTGTGGACCCTTTACCCTGCATTAGAAGCCGGTTTTGTTTAAAATGCTTCATCAGCTTATTACTGGTCAGGCTAAAGTTTGAAAGAGGTACAATGCTTTCTGTGTAGCCTTTCTGTGCATTGTTTATTGGGTCTCTCTTGTGCGGTATCCTGCCCTGTCTGTGGATATAATTCCCTAAACATGTTTCTGTATTGGGGCTGGGCATGCCCACACTGAGACCCAGCCCTTCCTCATCTAAAATTCTTCCGAAACATGAAGCAAAACAGCCCCTGTACCCGATTTGAGTGGTTGATGTTGCAGCCATTTTATACTCACATCCAAAAATGTAAGCTGTCCAAATGAACATGTATGGTTCATGGTTTAAACCATTTTAATGTTAGGGTGAGTATTGTGAACCGTGATGTGAGCACCAAGCCATGCATCAGTTATGAATTTAGAGATTCACACATACAATCCTTTTTTATCACAGACCTGTTTATCAAATGTAGAGATCTCTGATCACTGTTATAGTCCACAAATGGTCTTTGATTTAATGCAAAGCATACAGGAATCCTCATTGGTGCTATTTGTCCCCTTTCCCACTCTCAGAGAGGTATTTTGAAAGAGTACAATAAGAGTTTACCAGACTGTCCATCTTGGAATGATAACCTTCTATCAGAAAATAATTCATTTTTGGAAGGGCGCATTTTCAGAAGTGCTTTTGCAAGTGGTTTGCGATGGAGACTCTGCTCAATTTACCAACCAGGACTTGCTGGGAGTTGCTGCTGAGCGTGGATTTACTTTGGCCCCATCCCCTTACCAAGAAAACCCACAAAAGCACAACCGCGTGCACATTTGTGCCCTTGCATTTTCGGAAGTAATTTTGCAAGTGCTGTTGTGCTGGACACTCTGCTCACTTTACCAACCAGGACTTGCTGGGAGATACTGCTGGTACGATTTCAACATCAAGGAGTCAGCTTTACCTCTCTGAAGAACTTTTAAACACTCCTTGAGAGTAACTATATTGTATTTAGGGTATATGTATATATATATATCTTGTTTTTTCTGTTTTAGAGCTTGGATTTACTTAGGCCCCGCCCCCTTACCCAGAAACCCCACAAAAGCACAGGCGTGCTTGCATTTTCAGAAATGCTTTTGCAAGTGCTGTTGTGCTGTTTGGTGGGTGTGGGTACGATATTATATTTTACTTGTATGAACTATTCATATTCGTCATTGTTAGTAGCTTGTGGTAGCTTGTGGTATCCATATTTTTATTTTTCTCATTGTGATTGTGTTCCTTTTACCACTCGTATGTTCATTTGCCTGTTTTAATTTATTCTGATCGTATTGTTTACATATGTCGGGTCCATACACCCTCATCTCGGATATGCCGCCAACGAGGGAAGTAGCCCAAATGTTTGACTCCTCCCATATTACTCCTAAACGCTCGACAAATACTATTAACCTGACAAGAAGTTTGAATATGGCAACCCAGGCTCGCTCGGTGGCGCTGACCTCAGACATTCGTAGATTTTATTGTGCTGACAACATACCTGGTGTTATGCTGCTGGCCAGGATGAGGAAACCGCCACCACGATGGGGGATCCGAACAGAGTGTTTGTAGTGGCCCAAGTGCATGAAAGTTTGATCTCTCTGCAACCTTCCATACTGGGGGCACCCCTCACGCCGGCTGTAATTGTCCCCCGGGAACGAAGTATTCAGGGTGGTCAAATTGAATCTCCACTCTCTGAACATGATATTTACAAACCAAGACGAGAATGAAGAGGGTCGTAGTATAACACATCCTGTTATACCATCCACGAGAGAACTCTCGCAATCACCGGTGATGTTCTCTACTTTGGCGTGAGATTCATGGGTCCTGTCGTTATCTTTCACGCACCCGACCCCTAGGAAAGCGAGAACTACCTCACAACATATCCTTGACGCTATACCAACAGAGTCGCCCATAGGCATGGAAATCACGCTACAGGCTATGAAAACGGCACTCTCCTCTTTGGCCAAATTGTCTGAAACGTTAGATAAAAGGTTACACGATCAATCAGATTTATTAATGCACATTTTTCAGCGTCAAGGCAGAGACTTAAGTACGGAGATGGATTTCGGAGTAGCACTACAACATGCCACTCACGAAGTACACATAGTGAGCTCTACTACCCCAGTACTTGCACCGTTGAATGTTAATGACGGTGCAACTGCGCCCAGTCAATCCGACAAACATTTCTCAATTGTTCCCATGACACTGCCGCAGATTACAAATAAATGACAATAAGAAAAAAAGAATCAAGAGAAATAAGAACATATTACATGAACAGGTGATGCTGTTGGAAGGAAAGCGCCTTTCGGGAGAGCCACAATTACATAATGAATCCGTATCTGTGTCCTCGTCCGAGAAATCTCATTACAAAATGTTTTCACGACCAAACAAGAAAAACGCCAGTTACACCTTCCCTCAAAAAAAGTAAAAACATCAAACAGCCTATGGCTGTGAAGCGTTAAAGTTCGCGACATTTTATTAATACATTATCACTGTCTAAGCCTAACTGTCATAAATCACCAAGGCATCTTATGAAAAGGATATGGTAGCCAAAAAGATACAATTGGTAGGGCTCTTCCAGATCCTTGAATTCACACGGCTTGATAGTAGTGAAGTCAAATTAGACCTTCCAAATGATACAACTCTCTGACTAGTAAAACAGGCAGAGAGAGGGATCACTGGAAAGGGCGTGGGAGAATTATAGGAAGTCAGCCTAGGACAAATAAAGCATCATGAGAAGTTGTCCAAACTAAACTCTCACTGATAGCACAGCAATAGCACTAATACAACACTAACCTGTAGGCTTAGAACTGGAATCTCCACCAACAAGTCTCAGAAGAAATCCCGAAATTGAAACGACAAAGGATGGGAGGTTAGTAAGGGAGACTTATCCCGAACGGCACGAGGCTCACGCTAGATACCGGGTTGGTGCACCACAGGATAGCGTCCAAAGTTCTGTGCACAATCACCTTCAAATAAACATTAGTTGATAATACTTCCTACCCACGTAGAACAGAAATGAAATGAGTCCACCTGTTATCTCCTCACAGGTGCCAGGGATGCGTGTGAAGTTACATGTTTCAAAGAGTTCAAAAAACCGCATGCAGATTTACACGCGACAAAGGTTCACGCAGCCTGAACAGCCGCGTTTGCAATTATAGTAGAAAAGCGTGCAGATTTACACGCAACAAAAGTACACGCAACCAGGACCACAGCGTGTAAAGAGTAGAGTAGACCACGTGTGATTTTACACGCAAACAGAAATGCACGCAGCCAGACAACCGTATCTGAAGAGTTCCAGAGTCCGCGTGGGGTTTTACCCACGAACAAAGTACACGCAGCCAGGACAGCCGCGCTTGGAGAGTTCCAGCGTCCGCGTGGGAATTAACACGCGGCAATTTACACGCAGTCAGGAAAGCAGCATGCAAGGATATCAGGAACCCGCGTGTGAGGATACACACGACTGAAGTGCACGCAGACAGTGCTGCCAAAACTTGCGTGTGAAGCAAAGCCAGCCCCAGGAATTTGTGTGTGGAAGAAACACGCCGAAGAAAGCCAAGGAAGTAACTGACAAGATGCGAGGACGCAGATCAAGGGTTCAGCTACCAAATGCCATATTGGTTCAATCAGAAGCAGCAAGCAACGTCTCCACGCTGCTTATGAACGTACTGCAGTAACACACGTTACTACCCTGAATCACGTGACTTCAACTACGTGAATAATGCAAACGTCGTTTTCCCGGCAGTACATCAAACAACCTCCATTTAGAATAGAACGGTCTAGCAGTTCTATGAGCATAACCCGTTCTGCGTGAAGATAGTTTTCCAGGTCCAGAGGTAATATGTCCAGCATGCATGACAGGGCCAACCCCCAAAGGAGCAGCCTCTCGCCTTTTCAAGTGGAATTTTCTTAATAAAGCGGGAGCATGGATATTGGAAAGAGGTTCCCAGGACCTATCTTCTGGACCAAATCCTTTCCAGTCCACCAGATAATAAGACCTACCAGAACGCAGTCTCATATCCAGTATTTTCTTGTACCTCGAATTCATCTGAACCTTTCACATAAACAGCAACAGCCCGTATAGGCAATCTAGTAGCATCAGAGCATGGCTTGATGAGTGACACGTGAAATACTGGATGCACTCGCCATTGTTGTGGCAATGCCAGACAGCAGCCGGGTTAATCACGTTGAGCACCTCATATGGCCCAATGTACTTAGGCAACAGTTTCTTTTTACCAGGTATCCTCAAGTTCTTAGTAGACAGCCATACTTTCATTCCTGTTTTGTAGACTAGTGCAGGTACTCTACGAGCATCAGCATAGATCTTATCTCGTTTTTTAGCCTGCTCCAATTGCTGCTTCACCTTCATCTGTAAATTCTTTAGATCTCTGATATTACGAACTGCTGCAGGAGTATCCATAGACAAACCGGAATCCAAAGGAATGGACCTGGGGTGTTGCCCATACAGAGCATAGAAAGGATAAGTACCTATGGCACTATGGTAGGAATTATTGTAGGCAAATTCTGCTGCCGGCAGGACAGTGACACAGTCTGATTGGAACTGAAGACACAAACACCGCAGGTATTGTTCCATAGTGCTATTGACCCTCTCAGTCTGTCTGTCCGTTTGGGGTGATAAGCACTAGACATCCTGTCATCAATAAGCAATGCAGAGGTTAGTGCTCTCCAAAAACAGGACGCAAATTGTGAACCCCTGTCGGTAATTATCACTGAAGGCAGACCAAACAACCGGTATACATGGCGGATGAATAAGTCAGCCAGGACAGCAGCTGTTGGTAACCCAATACAGGGAACAAAAAGAGGCAATTTCGTAAAGTAGTCCACCACAACCCATATGGTATTGTAACCATTATTTCTTGGGAGTTCTACCACAAAATCCATCAATATCATATACCATGGTTTGTGAGGAACAGGTAAAGATTGTAGTAAACCCACTGGTTTGCCAGGAGTGTTCTTGCATTGGATGCATACAGAACATGTAGAAACATAATCTATTACATCATCTTGTGTAATGGAAGGCCACCAACACCATCTCTTGAGCAGCTCTAGGGTTTTCTTTTGTCCAGTATGGGCTGCCACAATGGAGTCGTGTCCCCAACTGAGAGCCTTGTTCCGAGTGGTATCTGTTGGTAGATAAAGCACCCCTTGTGTGAAAGGCAAACCGTTGTGTATGTCTAGATTAAATTCCTGAACCAATCGTGGATTTTGTTCAACCCATTCCTGTAATTCATGTTTTAGGGAAGACTGTGCAGAACAACTACATATCACGTGGTCTGCCAACAACGTATTTTGAACTGGAGGTTCTTCCTTCACCTCCTCGCCGATGCGGGATAAAGCATCCGATTTGACATGTTGTCTGGCAGGGCGATATGTGATTTGGAAATCGTATTGAGCAAAGAACACATGCCATCTGGCCTGTCGAGCCGTAAGACATTTCATAGTTTTGAATGCCTGAAGATTCTGATGATCGGAGTACACCAACACCTGATGTTTGGCCCCCAGAAGATGATGTCGCCATTCTCGGAAAGCATCCTTGATCACAAGCAATTCCCGCTCAGTAATGGTATAGTTCTGTTCATATGTGGTTAGCTTACGAGAAAAGAAAGCGACTGGATGCTCCTCCTTGGTTTCTGCACAAACTTGCGAACGTACAGCTCCTGTAGCGACACTGGAAGCATCCGCCTCTACGATAAACTGACAATCAGGATCAGGATGTTGTAGTACAGGTGCAGTAGTAAATGCTTCCTTTAACATCTCAAAAGATGCTTGGGCATTCTGGTTCCAACAGAATGGTACTTTTGAACTGGTTAAAGCTGTCAATGGGGCCACTGTTTTGGAGAAGGAACGAATAAATCTGCGATAAAAATTTGCAAAACCTAGGAATGACTGTAGAGACTTGACATTATGTGGAATGGGGCAATTCAATATGGCCTTCACTTTGGAACGGCTCATTCGGACACCATGATTGGTAAAGTCATAACCCAGGAATTCCACTTCTTGTGTATGAAAGACACATTTCTCAGCTTTAACAAAGAGTTTGTTCTCTACGAGTCTTTGTAGGACCACAGACACATGTTTAACATGTTCTGGGAAAGACGATGAATATATCAATATGTCATCCAAATAGATCACCACGAATTGATCCATCATGTCTCTGAAGATATCGTTCATGAAGAACTGGAACGTGGCGGGAGCGTTACAAAGGCCAAAAGGCATCACAAGATATTCATAAAGACCGTACCGCATCTTAAAAGCGGTCTTCCACTCATCGCCCTCACAAATGCGAACCAGATTGTATGCTCCTCGTAAGTCTAATTTAGAAAGTACCTGGAAGTACCTAGTTGATCTAACAAAACATTTATCAATGGTAATGGGTACTGGTTCTTTATGGTGATGTCATTAAGAGCCCTGTAATCTATGCAAGGCCTTAGATCTCCCTCGTTTTTTGGAACAAAGAATAATGGTGAGGCTGCAGGCGATTGGGATGGCCGTATGAACCCCATATCAAGAGCTTTATCGATGTATTCTTTCAGGACAACATCTTCTTTGGGAGTTAAAGAGTAGACACGACCAGTAGGGATTTTGGCCCCAGGAATTAATTCAATCGGACAGTCATACTGTCTATGTGAAGGCAGCTGTTCTGCCTGGCCTTTGTCAAAAACATCTGCATATTCTGTATACTTGCATGTTATATGTGTACCACTCTGATGTACAACACTGATAGACGAACCTCCCTCCATAGAGGCCAAAATATGTGATTTGGTTGACACCCCCTGACTGGAAAAGCTATGTTCGTTGCAATAAACAGAATGATATTGGATCAATCCCGTAACCCAGTCAATGGTTGGATTATGAAGAGTCAGCCAGGCAAGACTAAGCAATAGTTTGTATTGAGGAGTGACATCAAAAATCATTTCCTCTGAATGACCATTTGATCAAGTCATTTGAATAGGTACAGTCTCCTGGGTTACCATACCCGAAGTCAAAACTGACCCATCCACAGTGTTCACAGTTTCAGGTTTGTTCTTGGTCATGAGAGGTATAGAACATTTCTTAGCATATGTGATGTCAATGTAATTATTTGTGGCTCCAGAATCCACCATAGCCCTGGAAACAAATTATGGGTCAGCAAAACGTAACGTCAACTCCACAGCTATAGGTGCGTACGCCGGAATGGTATGGGAGTCCGATGTAACACTCGACACAGGGACTCCTGCTAATGTCGAGTTTTGGCGTTTCCCGAACGCTTAACTGGCTTCTTGGAACATGCCACCAGTAAATGCTCAGATGAACCGCAATACATGCATAGATTGTTTTTTCTTCGGTTCTCTCTCTCTGCATTAGATAACCGGCCTCTCACGGCACCAATCTGCATTGGTTCAGGGTCATTTGAGGAGGCTGACAGTACTTCCGGACGAACAGGTGCTTGCAAGATTTCTCTCTCCTTTGCGAGCGTTTCATCGAGCATCGATTTGTAGAATCAGATTGAGCAATTCTGTGAACCCTGTAGGGACCACAGGAACCGTAGACAAGGCGTCTTTTAGTTCTTCTGAAAGACCCTTGTAAAAAACAGCCGTTTTCTTGTCTTCAGGCCATTGGGTCTCGGCTGCTAATTGGTTGAATCTGGCTATGTAAGCCAACAGGGTTTGACTACCTTGTTGTAAACTTAGCAACTCCAAATCTGTGGCTTGAGTGGCATAGCGCATGTCAAAGACCTTACTCATGGCAGCCAGAAGATCGTCGCAATCGTACAGCAAAGGACTGTTTGACTCCAATAAAGGATTAGCCCAAGCAGCAGCTGTGCCCCCCAAATGGTAAAGCATGAATGCTGCCTTTGTAGTTAAATCGGGAAACGAGTTAGGCCGGCACAGGAAATTAATTCGGCACTGGTTGACAAAGGTTCTATAGGTTTTAGGATCACCTGTGAACCTTTCCGGGGGAGCCAAGGGAAACTGTGTTGGCATAACCACTTTAAGGGTTTCTTGTTGTGGTGCCGGTGTCCCGGATCCAGATGCAGTGGCCGCGCTGGAGCCTGTGCTCCCTAAGGAGCGGCATGAGTGGCGTCTTGCATAACATCCATGCGATGACGCAATGTGTCCTGTGCCGTAATCATTTCGTTTCTCAAATCCGTGATGAACTGAGTCAAGACCGTTAAAGGATCCGTACCCTCCATGGCTTCTGATTCTGTCATAAATCACCAAGTTATCTTATGAAAAGGATGCAGTAACCAAAAAAGATACAATTGGTAGGGCTCTTCCAGATCCTTGAATTCACACGGCTTGATAGTAGTGAAGTCAAATTAGACCTTCCAAATGATACAACTCTCTGACTAGTAAAACAGGCAGAGAGAGGGATCACTGGAAAGGGCGTGGGAGCATTATAGGAAGTCAGCCTAGGACAAATAAAGCATCATGAGAAGTTGTCCAAACTAAACTCTCACTGATAGCACAGCAATAACACTAATACAACACTAACCTGTAGGCTTAGAACTGGAATCTCCACCAACAATTCTCAGAAGAAATCCAGGAATTGAAACAACGGCAAAGGATGGGAGGTTAGTAAGGGAGACTTATCCCGAACGGCACGAGGCTCACGCTAGATACCGGGTTGGTGCACCACAGGATAGCGTCCAAAGTTCTGTGCACAATCACCTTCAAATAAACATTAGTTGATAATACTTCCTATCCCACGTAGAACAGAAATGAAATGAGTCCACCTGTTATCTCCTCATAGGTGCCAGGGATGCATGTGAAGTTACATGTTTCAAAGAGTTCAAAAATCTGCGTGCAGATTTACACGCGACAAAAGTTCACGCAGCCTGAACAGCCGCGCTTGCAAGTATAGTAGAAAAGCGTGCTGATTTACACGCAACAAAAGTACACGTAACCAGGACCACAGCGTGTAAAGAGTAGAGTAGACCACGTGTGATTTTACACGCAAACAGAAATGCACGCACCCAGACAACCGTACCTGAAGAGTTCCAGAGTCCGCATGGGGTTTTACCCGCGAACAAAGTACACGCAGCCAGGATAGCCGCGCTTGGAGAGTTCCAGCGTCCACGTGGGAATTAACACGCAGCAATTTACACGCAGTCAGGAAAGCAGCATGCAAAGATATCAGGAACCCACGTGTGAGGATACGCGCGACTGAAGTGCACGCAGACAGTGCTGCCAAAACTCGCGTGTGAAGGAAAGCCAGCTCCAGGAGTTTGCGTGTGGAAGAAACACGCCGAAGAAAGCCAAGGAAGTAACTGACAAGATGCGAGGACGCAGATCAAGGGTTCAGCTACCAAACGCCATATTGGTTCAATCAGAAGCAGCGAGCAACGTCTCCACACTGCTTATGAACGTACTGCAGTAACACACGTGACTACCCTGAATCACGTGAATTCAACGACGTGAATAATGCAAACGTCGTTTTCCCGGCAGTACATCAAACAACCTCCATTTAGAATAGAATGGTCTAGCAGTTCTATGAGCATAACCCGTTCTGCGTGAAGATGGTTTTCCAGGTCCAGAGTTAATATGTCCAGCATGCATGACACTAACACTCAACTTGCTAGCTCAGCGCTAGTGAAGAAATACGCTAAACTATCCCGTAACAAGACTGAACTGAGATCTAATCGAAATTCATCTAATCAGCCTGCCCAGACAGCAACGATTTTAGCGTACGAGCCTCTGGATACATTGGTTCGAACAGTTGAGCAAGAACAGAAAAGTAGTGCATCAGCCCCAAAAGTACGGTTAAACCCCCCCTATGGAAAGAAATGTGGTTTATGATGTACCCGAGGGGAAAGATCCAGATGAATCAAATTTCACCACTTTAGAACATAGACAAGAGGAAATCGCAAAATCCATTAGCCCCTACATGACTCCTCCTCCCTTCCACCTATCTGCAGCCAAAATACAAGCAAATATCGAACAGCCAAGAGTAGAACCAGAATCTGCAATTGCCAGGAACGTGAAACCCAAGGGATACTTAGAGAAACCATTTAAGGCCCACAAAACAGAAATCCAAAAGCAATCAAATCAGAAACAAAGTTATCAAACAGCTCACTATCTGATCCTGCAGTGTAGAGGTAAACCTTTTGCAGCATATGATTTAAATAGGTCCAGGGTGTTAAACACCATGGGTGATGTACCATAACTAGAAGACTTATGATCAAGCGACATTGACCAAATTGACGAATGTAGACGAACGTAAGCCTTCCATAGTTAAGCTATGGATGCCATCTGGTATTGTCATGAACCTGATCTGGTAGGCAAGAGAAGATCTATATACAGTGGGTTTCCTCGTAAGCTAGCAACCTGGTAATGATTCAACAAAGCCCTCTCTCTGGAACAACACAACGGGGGCCCTGGTGAATGCCCACTCTGCGCTCCAAGGTACTAAACTGACATGCTCTCAAGACCTAAGCAAATCAAATGTTCCATTTTTATAATTCTAATTAATAATCCGCACCACTAAATTCAACCTCATGCTCCTTGGCTTCGTGGAATACTCAAGGTTATAAGCATTTAACGTTTGCTGACTTAAATCCGCTCAAAGAATATGATATATTTGTGCTACACGAGGTGTGGCAAAAAAAACCTGTGTGGGAGACCCATGCCTTAGGACAGTATCTGCCAAACTCCCGGTCAGAGGCAGACCTATGGCTGGGTTAATGGTATCGGTCCGAACTGCAGCAAACCTACAAATCTTTCTGTGGTTAACCCCAAATATGTTTTTGCAATTGGTAAAAATTGAATCGCCCACTGCTACCATAGCACTGATAAATGCATATTGGAATCCAAGATGAAGACTTTATACACAATCTAGAATCCATCTTGGATCTTATTTCCTCTGATTCCACCATTCCCCATACGATCTTGGCCAGAGATCAAAATATCAAGTGTACCACGAATCTGACAACTCTGTTGAATTCGCTGGTCATACGCTGGTCGGCACTTATAGAGGAGAGACAACTATTGATGACAAACGGCTCAATCGCAGCTGATATCCCACCTCGACACATTTGGCATTGAGATAAACAGGACAGGTGGCATGGATAGATTATGTTTGTTTATGTGAGCAGACACCTTTTTGCAATAGCTGTATCATTCCAGATAAAACCTCAAGTGACGAGTGACCATGACCTGTTTGCTTTGACTTGGCCTTGGAACAACCCTAAAGTAGGCTCTCTGATGTCTTGAGTCCAATGGCAAAAACGGTTTTAAATGGACTCCAGACCTACTGAGAGATTTACATATGCAGCTATTATATCCTTTTGATACCTTATATCCAGATCTTCCTTTATTCAAGTGGCTTCTATGTTGTGGCGCTGCAAAAATACAGACAAAAGACTAGTTTGAAGAATAACACGAATACTAGTCATTTGCATGTATATGACCATGATTTGGTCATGACGAGATCACATTATCGAGCTACTAGGCGCGCCCTCCAGAAGTCACCATCAGCATCTATTTGGACTTAAAACACTGAAAAAACAGATACAAGAACTGTATTAGGACCAGACAGGCGAGGATGTACCAACAAGATTCGGAGCACATGTTGCAAGCATTATCATCTAAAAATTCTGCACTTATTTGGGGACTTCTAAATTGGGCAAATGGTAAATCTCAGGTGGGGGTTCAGATCAATGCAGTACCTGAAGAGGTGTGGGAGGGATGTTATAAGACCTTATATGCTGAGATGCCTCTCTCCACTCTGTTTGACTTTAATGATTTGAATGAGCACCATGACATCAAATTTTATATTGAAGATATTTTGTTTTTTATAGCCAAATTGAGTACGTCACAAGCCCCAGGCCCAGATAGTCTTCTTAATCAGATGATGAAAACACATCCGGAAGCATGGGCAACAATTCTATTGAGAATATTCAAGCAGGTCATACGTAGTGGTAAATTTCCTTCTTCATGGCAAAAATCTATAGTCTTGCCCTTATATAAGAAAGGAAATCGTCAGGCTCCAGAAAACTACAGGCCAGTTACACTTCTCGATGTACAAGGCCAATTGTTTGCATACATAATTCTTAGAGAATGTTCAACCTGGCTGGCTACAACAAACATACCAGATCCTTTTCAGTTGGGTTTTGTCACCGGGCTTGGCACAACGGTAAACTTGCTAACACTACATGCAATCAAACTTCACGAAATGGAAAAGAAACAGGTCATAGATTTTCAGGCCGCGTTTGATTCTGTTTCCAGGGAGCTTCTTAGAGATAAATTGTACAAAGCATCCTGTCCATCATCATTGCGGTATTGGATCATCAACTACACTCCAATACAATAATTCAAATTCGTCTATCTATGAATGGAACTCTTTCAGCCCCCATTTCGACATACAGATGTTTGAAAGAATATTGGCTACAGCCTTTTTAAATGTTTTTATTTGTGATATGAGGTTCCTGTTTATTGAAGTGGTTGCTGATCTTCCAAAGTTAAGTGGTCATCCCATCCCCTGGTTGTTTTATGCTGATGACTTAGTGTTGTTGGCTAAAACTCCCAGGGGATTGCAGGCCCTGCTGACTCAGTTATGTAAATATGCAGAATCTAATCATCATACGATCAATAAGGAAAAATGCAAGATTTTGATAAATGCCTCCAGCCAAGCAAGGAAAAACTCCATCCTATTTGGGCCCTAGAGGGCAGCGCTTGATGGTGGTAAATGAATATAGGTACCTGGGCCTTAATATGAACAACCACCCCTCTAATATACCCTACCATGTTGATCTACAAAGAAAACGGCCCAAACCCAAATTATTCAGGCTAAGTGTGGCAAGTTTTCCCTAGTGCCTGCAATAACTTTTTACAAGCAGAAAGTAGTCCCCACACTAATCTACAAGGTGGAAGCAAGAACATGGCAACAAGAACGTTCTGTTTCCGTATTGAAGGACATTTTTGGAGATCTGTCCTGAACCTACCACAGGGTCAATCGATGTGTGCCATTAGGCACAAAATAGTTCTGGTATCCTTGAGCTTCTTATATATGTGGAGGCTATACTCCTTTTACAGGAAGTGCTTATTATCATCGAAAAGAAACGCGATAATGAATATTCTTTCTTTGCATATTATCCGTACAACCGATAAGAAAATACAGATGTGGAGGTGTAAGGTACAGAATTCTATGGAAGCTGCTGGGGTATCAGAGTAGTTCTTATTAAAAACCAACCCAACCAGAGCGAAATATAAACTCTGGCAGCTTGACTGGGTCACAACTAGGGAGAAGTGCATCCAATTACATTTATTTAAAGAACATATCTTTCTCCCCCCAAAACAAAACATCACAGAATCACACCTTGTCAAATCACCAGCTCCTAAATTCAGAAATCAGTTCCTGAGATTCAAGTTGAAACTGTGGTATACCAATGATGTATTAGCTTTACGTAAGATACTGGCTAACGACAGCAGCTTCTGTAGATTCTACTTGAATCATGAACAGCTGGAGACCATTAAGCACTTGGTAACTGATTGCCCTAACTTGTTGAGATTGAGGAGAAAGTACTTCCAGCAATGTCTTGCAATGAATATTGCTCTGTAACATCTAAGTTAATGTGGAATGTTCTATATAATTGCCAGCGCATATCCATAAAGCTAGCCATTGTAAATTATTTAGAATCTCTGAAACTTACAGGAGTTGACAATGGATAATACATATGCTAAATGTATATGTAGCTTGCTGACTCCTGAAATATGTAGCAATCTAAAGGTAACAAAAACACTCTTCAACGCTTAATTTATATTTAAAGCATTTTTTCCATCATCTTTTATTAGAAAAATTAATCTATCTAAAAATATCATTAAATTACACAAATCACAATAATGCAGCAGATGCACACCTTTGCTCGCTCTCTTTCACTCATTTACATTCATACTCTCTTTATCACACTGTCTAAATTGGTTGTACACATGAACCAAAAGTAAAACATCTGTCATTTTCTATTCTTATACATTTGAATGATATTTAGGTCCTTTTGCCTATTCTAGGTGACCCTATGTGTATGTTATTGTTCCAACAGATGTTAACGTCAACACATGTTTCAGTTGCTACGATAGAGCATCAACAATAGTGCTCTCTTGCTAACGCAACCTTCTTCAGGACAAAAAAACCAAATGTATTTTCTTTCGTATAAACGAAGGTGAGCCACAATTAACGCCTTCTGTCCTCCCATTATTTAAAAAAATCCATTTTAATGTTACACACTGAGCAATCCATCAGTTATTGCCCCATCTGACTCGCCTCCAAATATGATAGTGGGGGAAGTCAAGATGTAATGATTAAATCCCAGCTACAATTGTTAGACTCTTCCAATTCCTTTAGGTCTTCCTAATGGGTATAAAAAGCTTCTTTAGCTAATACCCTTTACAACCACAACAGTCAATCTTAATCACAAAATGTCCACTTAGCGTCAAATGAGGTGGCACTTAGATGTAACACAATTCACACTTCCAGTGTACTTTTTGTTCTGATTTCCAGGACCTTCAAAATGCTCCCCTATCTGTCTCTTGTTTCACCTGCAAGTGTGGAAAACCGCTTATCACCATGGTGATTTATAATCCAGTACACTGCTGGTCCTGTTTACTAATATTCACTTATATATTTCCTTTCGGGTACTTACTGGATATTCATAAATAACCATTCCTCCAAACTCATCCACATGAAGGCCACCGTCCTCTGCCTGTGTCACTCGTTAGTCCACAGTCCTCGGAAACTTAGTTTTTATCTCTGCCGCAACACAGAAAAAGCCCTGTCAGCCCTGGTCGTTTCTGGGGCATTTACATTATATACACCAAATGTCTCCCAGTTATATAAACAGGGAATCACATGGGTAGTTAGTGCCGACAACTATAGTGTACAGGGACCAACTTCATATGTGGCACCCATTCATACCTTTCAGTGGGTTCACTTGAGAACTAGTGCATTCACATTTGGTCAATACATTCTTAAATAGATCGGTGGATTCACCTGAGAACCAGTGCATTCACATTTGGTCAATAAATAATTACATAGATCTGTGGGATCTCCTAAATAATAAGTGCATAACCTTTGGATAGGTTTATGGTACAGGTATTCTAGATTCTATCTACACAGTGCTAACCTTTCGATGTTTCATGATACACTACATGTTATACCGCCACTCATTATGCATCTATCCCGATTATATATACATCTGTATACTGCTTACATCTCGTACGGGAGGAAGCAAAGTGAATCATTCAGTCTCTATAGAGTGACCAAACAGATTTCTTTGATTCACATTTTTGTAATAAGGTGGTTCCATTCAACGGAAACATTCAAACCTGGTTGGACCGTGTCTAAGATGTAAATCCATCGCTGTTCCTTTTGGTGTAGTAAAGTGGACATATCACCACCTCTACTAGAAGGTTTTATTGACTGTAAAACAAACCATCTTAGTTCTGTGTCTTTGTGTCCAAGGCGCGATAAATGCTCAACCAAGGGCTTGTCAGCCACCTTATTACGTATACACGACCTGTGCTCTGATATTCTTTGTCTAACTTCCCTAGTTGTCTTACCATCATACAACAGGTCGCATGGACACCTAATGATGTGAATTGCATTTTTTGTTTTACAGTTCGTGTGTGTTTTTAATTGCCACTTCACTTGTCTGTAAATAAATTCAGACCTGGTTTCAGTAAGTGGACATGCTACACACCTGCCGCATTTATGATGGCCTACAACAGGTCTTAAGCCCCATTGATTTCGTATTGTTTGATCTTTCTTCAGCTCTACATATGTGTGAACCAATCTTTGTCTCAAATTTTGGTTCCTCTTGAAGGCAAACATAGGTTTTTTATACAGAGTGCCTTGTTGTTTCACTAAATCCCAGTTGCGATTCGCTATCTTCTTAATCTCATGACAGGATTAAAAGTAGTGACGCAAACTAGTCTCTCTTCTTTGTTTTTCATCCAGGGAGTTAAACACACATCCCAACCTGTATTTCTAGCCCTCTTCAGGTTATCTTTTACCAATCTTTTGGGATACCCCCTTTCCAGTCATTTGTCTTTAATTTGTAGTGCATGTTTTACAAACTCCTGCTTGGCGGTACAGTTACGGCGTATCCGTAAAAACTGTCCATACAGTAGATTATATCGCAAGCCTCCTGGGTGGAAGCTGGAGTAGTGCAAAAGTGTATTGCGATCAGTGGGTTTTCTATATAGACCGGTCTCCAATTTGTCCCCCACCTTGCTGATCAATAGGTCTAGGAAACTGACCTCTCTTTTGCTCCAAATGATGGTAAATCTGATGTGTTCATCTCGCTTATTTAGCCATTCATGAAAGGTCATGAGTGATTCAATGGCAACACGTAGCAAAAGAGTAGGTGGAGTCCTCATGAGGGCACAGTTGCAATGCACTCCTTCATTGAATGTGTACAATGGGACAGAGATGGTCGGTACTAATTGTGAGGCTTGGTCGCTGTGTAAATATTCACTTAGATAAACGATGCACTGGTTCTCAGGTGAATCCACTGGTGTCATGCGCAGTAGGAAGGTCAGGCACACCAGGCACACCGCCTTACAGAACACTCATACCCGCAGTGATTCTCTGACACATAATACAACGAGAATCTCCCAGTCACAGTCAGCCCTTCACATGATCACGCTAACTGTGGTGCGAGGGAAGCGTCACCAACTTCCAGGCTCTGTCAGAGGGCGATACTATTTGTTCCCTCGTTTCCGCTGGCAACTGCCATGAAGATTGCGAGAGGGCTGGAGCAAGAGTAATTGACAACAACTACTTCCTGGTTCCGGGCCGAACGCTCGGTCACGTGCCCTGAGCTCCGCTCACGTGATCAGGACTCGGCAGGTATAAAAGCGACGCACTTTGAATCACTCGTCGCTTCACAGCTGTTTCACGACACTGTTTGGCGTTTTCGATTCACGTTGGATTCATTTGGTTACAGATCTCAAGCTTACGGATTACAGACTGGATATTCTTGTTCCTTGGATTTGGCGTTTTGGTTTCTGCTTGGATTTACGGACCTTTTTGACTTTAGCTCACGTTTCATGGAGTGATTGGATTATCCTTATCTGCTTTGTCTGGTATTCTACGCTCTCCAGAGTTCCTCGAACTGCTACGTTACCACAGTTTTCAGAATACTTCCAAGAATCATCAGGTGGTGCCAGCGCTGAGATTCTAGTGCCTTGGCTTTGAAGGATTACCGACGCTTCCCTGCACCACAGCCTCAGAGTTACTGGCAGTTAGAATATAACCCTTTGGTAAGCCCTATTTTCAATAACAGTTACATTGTTGATAGTATTGTGTTTGTTTGTACTAATACCTAATTAATTCAACAGCTCTGGGGTCCTCGGCGGCGTCTGTTCCTGCGAAACAACAACAACCACCTGTGGCCTCAAGGCTCGCACGGGGAGTGATTTTTCTTCTCTCCGTGTGGAACTTGGGGACAGAGGCCCATATATTCTTCACAATGAGTCAAGTCACGACAGACTGTGAAGCCGCGGGTTGTGTTGAATATGGAGGCTGCAGCCGACGATCCCGTGGCTGCATTGGTACAAGCAATCACAGTATTGAGGGCGGATATGACAGCAGCCAATGCCGCTATACATCAGCGGTTAGACCACATTCAAAGTGCTCACAATCCCTTACCCGCTGATGCTGAGTTTGGCAATTTGGCGGCAGCCCCACCAGCAGTAACGCCACCTATTGTTCCCACTGCAGCACCTCAAGTTCCCGTATTGGTGCCCACGCCCTTTCCTTTGGCTGCTCCAGAAAGATTTCATGGGGATCCCCGAAAGTTTCGTACATTCATAAACCAATGCAAATTAAATTTTCTTTGTAGACCTCAGGCTTTTCCCGATTCCACCACAAAGGCAGCATTTACATTATCTCATCTAGCTGGTACAGCTGCCGCCTGGGCAAACCCGTTACTTGAAAATAATAGTCCTGTTCTTTATGATTTTGACTTACTAGTCACAGAAATGTCTCAGGTATTTGACACACGCCAAAGGCCCAGTCCCGGGATCTTGAGTTATTGGAACTATCCCAAGGAAAGGGTTCACTCATAGAATATATTGCCCGATTCAATCAATTGGCTGCAGAGACCTCTTGGCCTGAAGCAAAGAAAGCAGTGGTGTTTTACAGAGGACTCAGTAATTCCATGAAGGACGCTATGACTGTCATACCCTCTCTGCCTACACAACATGTGGAACTAGTTGACTTTTCTCTACAGATAGACGCACGGCGTTCTGAACGTAGAATGAAGCAGGGTTTCCTAGTACAGTTCAGACCTCCTCTTCCACAGATACAGGTGGCGAACCCATGCAGATAGAGATCGAGCGAGAACGCTGTAGAACGGACAACGCCTGTTATTATTGTGGCTTAAACGGTCATTTTGTAAAGACCTGTCCTCGGCGTCCCAAGACTAAAAATCTGGTTTTTCGGACTGCTCGACCCTAGATTCGAGGGCCGGATCGAGCAGTTCATCCACTCCCTCGGAAATGATACCTGCTTTTGGGAGGGTTAGGCCAGTGGTGGTACAGGCTACATTGAAACCCACTCCACTGGTCACTCACACAGTTCCTATTGTTATTGATTCAGGTGCCACAGGCAATTATGTTGATATAAACTTGGCTAAGTCATTGAATCTACCACTGGTAACCAAGCAACACCCAGAACCTGTAAGGCAGTTGATGGCACAGCATTGATTTCCGGTCCGATTAGACAACAAACTGCCCCAATTACCATGAATATACAGAACACCCATCAGGAAGTGATTTCCTTTGATTTAATCTCGACACCACAGTTTGGGTTGATATTGGGTATCCCGTGGCTGAAACAACATAATCCCTTGATTGACTGGATGCCTGGGCATGTTCATTTTGAGTCGGAAATATGTCAACATTTTTGCCTCACTGCACCTGAAGGCACTGATTCACCTCCACGTGCTTTGGAGGCCATAGCACAACTCACGTTGAACGATGACACTTCTTCTTCATTATCAGAGCCACACTTGGTGGGGGCGGTTGTGACTGGCTGTAACGCTCACCTGATTCCCACGGAGGCGCAGACCTGTTCTGGACCTCTTCTAAGGTGATGCGCAGGACTCGGAAGACGGACTGGACTGGACCCCCAAACCTCGCCTGTCTGGCCCGTAGAAGAATCCTTCTGTAGATGAAAAAGGGGATTAACTGTCTGCTGGATAATGTGTCGGATTCCCCCTTCCCCCTCTCACACTCCTCGAACCCCCTCTGCGATTCCCCGTAGAGTCTCACCTTAGAGTCTGAAAGGACGAGCTCTCCATCCTGCTTCCGATGCAGGGGCGCGTTGATTTCCAGTTACTTCACTGGATCTCGGGTTTGGTGAGTATTCAACTCCGCTTGACTTTTCCGATATGATGCCGTAAGTATTCAGTTGCAAAAGTTCAAGCCTTAATTGTCCGTTGTCCTTTTCTCTATTTCAGATGCAGGATGAAGAATCTGCGTTGAGGAATGGATTTGCTGAAGGTAAACTCTGGTGAGTCTTTTTGATGGATGGTTCTCTTAGTGATCTTGCTTTCACCCACTAATGCGTGTGTCTTTTTCCCCTTAGGGGCCGGTGTACGGAAGTGCCAAAGAAGCGGCGCCGACCCGAGGTGAGGAAAGATTGTCCCAACAATAATCAGGTAAGTCTTAAGGTGGAAGAATCAGGCCTTCCTCAATCTGTTCCTTCGCTCACCTTTGTTTTTGTTACTTTTTCTCCTTGGGCGCTGAAAGACGACAGATGGTGCCAACGGTCGCTGAAGAGCCCGAGGGCGCCTCGTGAAGGTGAGTGGAACGCGGCGCTGCAGCGAGCGATGCGATGCGCTTCTAAAAATAATGTCTTTTCTCAGGATCGTCAGAATGATGGTTCCGGACTCCGGATGGAGGTAGGTAAAGTTCAATTATTCACCTTTCTCTCCTTTCCTTCCTTTTCAGGTGTTCCAGGTTGCAGGCGGGCGTGGCTGGAGCCAGGATGCAGGGGCAGACACGGTGAGCGTCCAGCTGCTAGATGCAGAACATCGCGAAGCGTGAGCTGCTGTCTGGGCGTGGTTTAAATAGCCCCCCTAAAGTAGTTCCAGGTAAGTATTCTTCCTCAGCCACGCCCGAGTGGTAAAATAGTCCCATAGGTAAAATAGTCCCTTTCAGACCTCAAAGAGGTCTGGATCCGGCAGCATGGTCTGCATCAGGTAAGTCCATCCAAGCACTCCCATAATGAGCCTGGCGCCTATGGTGCCAGGACTGATGCCTTCTATGAGCCTGGCGCCAAAGGCGCCAGGACAATGTCCAAAGAGCCCCTATAAGGGGTTGCTGGGTCCCTCCCAGGGGACATGATGTCTGCTTTCGGGGACGCTGGTCCTGAACTGGCTTCCCGGGAGTAGGCATCATGACACTGGCATTCCTTCTGAATACCAAGATTTTCAGGAACTTTTTGTCACGCTCACCTGATTCCCACGGAGGCGCAGGTCTGGCTTCGAGTGCTGATGCTTCTTCTATGGTGAAGCGCAGGACTCTGAAGATGGACTCACTGGCTCGCAGGAATATTCCCCTGTGCGTGAAAAGGGAGTATTACCTACTGACAGAATAATGCTCAAGCCTCCCACTCCCTTCCAACCCTCCACGATACCCTTCCTCGATTCCCCGTGAAGTCTCACCTTAGGGTCTGGAAGGATGAGTTCTCCATTCTGCTTCTGATGCAGGGGCACATTGAAACCCAGTTACTTCACTGGATTGAGGTTTGATGGGAGTTCAAATAAGCTTGACTATTCAGGTAAGGCGCTGTA
The DNA here is from genome assembly GCF_040938575.1 of Ambystoma mexicanum. Classification (NCBI taxonomy): domain Eukaryota; kingdom Metazoa; phylum Chordata; class Amphibia; order Caudata; family Ambystomatidae; genus Ambystoma; species Ambystoma mexicanum. Next base: position 190,434,167 of record NC_090932.1, read on the forward strand.
AGAGTTCTGTAGCAAGTTCAAAAGTTCAAGCTTAATAATAATGTTCATTGTCTTATTGCAGCAAGCGCTAACGCTTATGTCTTTTTCCCCTTAGGGGCCGGGGTTCGGAATGCCGGAGATATGGCGCCGACCCGAAGTGAAAAGTGCAGTTCCAGTAAATGACAGGTAAGTTCTGGATGAGCGTTCGGGTAATGTCTTTGCATTCGCTCATTCAATGTCTTTGTCTTTTTTCCCCATAGGGGCCGGGGTCCGGAATGCCAGGAAGAGGCAGGACCCGAAATGAAATGGGAATGACCCAACAAGTAAGTCTTAGAAGGAAACTGAGCTTTTCCTATTCCCTTCCTTCTCTCACCTTGTGTTCTTGTCTTTTTCTCTCTAGGCTCTGGGATGTGGCTGCGGATCCGGATGATCGCTGCTGAAGATGGAGGTGCCCAGGAAAGGTGAGTGAAATGCAGCGCTGCAGCGATCGAAGCGAAATGCTTTTAAAATGATGTCTTCCCTTTCAGGATCGTCGGTGTGAAGTCTCTGTGATGCAGCTTTAGCAGGTAAGGTCTTCTTTCTCTCCAATTCTCTCTTAGCAGGTGACCCAGGATGCTGACAGGCGTGGCTGAAGTCCAGAAGCAGGAGCTGACACGGTGAGCGTCCAGCTGCGAGGAGCAGAACAACGCGAAGCGTGAGTTGCTGATCGGGCGTGGTTTAAATAGCTTTGGAAGAAGTTCCAGGTATGTATCCTTCCACCGATCAGGTATGTACCCTTCCCCGACCACACCCAGGGGAAAGTAGTTCCACAGGTAAAGTAGTTCCATTCAGGCCTCAAGAGGGCCTGGATGTAGCAGCATGGTCTGCATCAGGTAAGTGCACCTTAAAACACTTGAACACATGTCTTGCTTTATGAGCCTGGCGCCTAAGGCGCCAGGACAGGGGTCTAACATGAGCCTGGAGCCTAAGGTGCCAGGACTGTGTCCAAAGGTCCCCAGCTTGGGCCCGCTGGCACTTCCCTGGGGGAAATGATGCCTGCCTCTGGGGTTGCTGGGTCGGACCTGGCTCCTTGGAGGTAGGCATCATGACAGTTTTTGATAAGGGTTCTTCTGAAATTCTACCTCCGCATCGCCCTTATGATTGTCCTATTGACATAATTCCTGATTCCGTCATTCCTTCAGGGTGCATTTATTCACTATCTCCCTCGGAGGAACAAGCTCTCAAGGAGTACATCCAAAAGGCCCTAGAAATTGGTCACATACGACCTTCTACCTCACCAGCGGCCAGCCCTATTTTTTTTGTTCCCAAAAAGGAGGGCGATTTACGTCCTTGCGTGGATTACCGCCTCTTGAATTCCATCACCATAAAAAACCGGTATCCTATTCCTTTGATCACTCCATTGTTGGATAGATTAAGTCACGCCACTGTCTTTACAAAACTCGATCTCCTGCGAGCATATAACTTGCTTAGGATTCGCCCCGGAGACGAATGGAAAACTGCTTTTTGTACTCGGGATGGGCTGTTCGAGTATGTGGTTATGCCCTTTGGGCTTTGTAACGCCCCCGCCACATTTCAACGGTTCATGAACGAAATATTCCATGACTTGCTGGATGTATGTGTAGCGGTATATCTAGATGATATTCTCATTTTTTCACAAAACCTAAAGGAACATGTGACACACGTCCACGAGGTTTTGTCCTGTCTTCGCCAAAATTCACTTTTTGCTAAACCTGAGAAGTGCCAGTTTCATACTGACAGTGTGGAGTTCTTGGGATTCCATATTACGCCCGGGGGTCTATCCATGAATCATTCTAAAGTTTGTGCTGTGTTGGATTGACCAAAGCCCAGTAATCTTAAGGCATTACAATCATTTCTGGGTTTTTCAAATTATTACAGGCGTTTTATTCAGGATTTTTCCTCCATTGTAACTAGGGCTGTACCGAATAGCATATTTAGTATTCGGCCGGATACCGAATAGTTTGTCAACTATTCGGCCGGAGCCGAATAGTGAGCCGAATAGTTTTTTTTTTTTAGGCCCCCCTATGCAATACAATCTCGGGCCACCGGCTTTGGCCCGGTGGCCCGACAAACACAACATTATTGCGGTGAGGCCGCGGGGGTTCCCTGTGGCCCCGCGGCCTCACCGTGCTCAAGGGGTGAGGCACATTTCACAGCGAGGCCGCCGGGGTCGGCAAAGTGCCCCGGCGGCCTCATGAGTCTGGGGGGGCCGCTCCTGTAGGAGCGGCCCCCCAATGCAAAATAAACATCGGGCCACCGGCTTTGCACCGGTGGCCCGACAAACAAAACATTATTGCGGTGAGGCCGCGGGGGTTCCCTGAGGCCCCGCGGCCTCACCGTGGTGAGGGGGATGGGGGACACCGAGGCCGCCGGGGTCGGCAAAGTGCCCCGGCGGCCTCATGAGTCTGGGGGGGCCGCTCTTGTAGGAGCGGCCCCCCAATGCAAAATAAACGTCGGGCCACCGGCTTTGCACCGGTGGCCCGACAAACAGAACATTATTGCGGTGAGGCCGCGGGGGTTCCCTGAGGCCCCGCGGCCTCACCGTGGTGAGGGGGATGGGGGGCACCGAGGCCGCCGGGGTCGGCAAAGTGCCCCGGCGGCCTCATGAGTCTGGGGGGGCCGCTCCTGTAGGAGCGGCCCCCCAATGCAAAATAAACGTCGGGCCACCGGCTTTGCACCGGTGGCCCGACAAACAAAACATTATTGCGGTGAGGCCGCGGGGGTTCCCTGAGGCCCCGCGGCCTCACCGTGGTGAGGGGGATGGGTGGCACCGAGGCCGCCGGGGTCGGCAAAGTGCCCCGGCGGCCTCATGAGTCTGGGGGGGCCGCTCCTGTAGGAGCGGCCCCCCAATGCAAAATAAACGTCGGGCCACCGGCTTTGCACCGGTGGCCCGACAAACAAAACATTATTGCGGTGAGGCCGCGGGGGTTCCCTGTGGCCCCGCGGCCTCACCGTGCTCAAGGGGTGAGGCACATTTCACAGCGAGGCCGCCGGGGTCGGCAAAGTGCCCCGGCGGCCTCATGAGTCTGGGGGGGCCGCTCCTGTAGGAGCGGCCCCCCAATGCAAAATAAACATCGGGCCACCGGCTTTGCACCGGTGGCCCGACAAACAAAACATTATTGCGGTGAGGCCGCGGGGGTTCCCTGAGGCCCCGCGGCCTCACCGTGGTGAGGGGGATGGGGGGCACCGAGGCCGCCGGGGTCGGCAAAGTGCCCCGGCGGCCTCATGAGTCTGGGGGGGCCGCTCTTGTAGGAGCGGCCCCCCAATGCAAAATAAACGTCGGGCCACCGGCTTTGCACCGGTGGCCCGACAAACAGAACATTATTGCGGTGAGGCCGCGGGGGTTCCCTGAGGCCCCGCGGCCTCACCGTGGTGAGGGGGATGGGGGGCACCGAGGCCGCCGGGGTCGGCAAAGTGCCCCGGCGGCCTCATGAGTCTGGGGGGGCCGCTCCTGTAGGAGCGGCCCCCCAATGCAAAATAAACGTCGGGCCACCGGCTTTGCACCGGTGGCCCGACAAACAAAACATTATTGCGGTGAGGCCGCGGGGGTTCCCTGAAGCCCCGCGGCCTCACCGTGGTGAGGGGGATGGGGGGCACCGAGGCCGCCGGGGTCGGCAAAGTGCCCCGGCGGCCTCATGAGTCTGGGGGGGCCGCTCCTGTAGGAGCGGCCCCCCAATGCAAAATAAACGTCGGGCCACCGGCTTTGCACCGGTGGCCCGACAAACAGAACATTATTGCGGTGAGGCCGCGGGGGTTCCCTGAGGCCCCGCGGCCTCACCGTGATGAGGGGGTATGGGGGGGGGGCGTCACTTACCTGGTGATTGGGTCCGGGTGCTGGCATAGGAAGTGAGGGACGGGAAGAACTGTTCCCTTCCCTCGCTTCCTATTTCAACACGTTAGGCTGGTTCCTCTGTGGTCAGACTGCAGAAGCCAATAGGCAAACAGCTTGTTTGGCTTCTGCAGCCTGAACACTGTCAAACATTCTATGATTGGCTGTCATCTCCCAAACAGGGAGAGGGCAGCTAATCATAGAAAGTGGACTTCGGCTTCGAGTCCCTAAACAGAAACTATTCTGCCGAAGCCGGATAGCCGGTCAAGTGGCACAGCGAGTAGAGCGCCCGCTTTGACACCCGTGCAGAGCCTGTTAACGCAGGTTCGAATCCCGGCGGGGCCAAACTCAGCCTTTCATCCTTCCGAGGTCGATAAATGAGCACCACACACCGTGGGTAATAATAAGCAGCGCTCAGATACCTGAGGGTTTGTAGCGCTATATAAAAGCCTAAAGCCTAATTAATTAATTAAAGTATTTCAGCCGAACTTCGGCAGAATAGGGACTCGAAGCCGAAGTTCGGTACAGCCCTAATTGTAACACCCCTGACTGCACTAACCAGTCCCAAAGTGCATTTTGTATGGCTAGAAGAACATCAGACAGCTTTTGACGCATAAAATACAGCGTTTACTACTGCCCCCGTTCTGAAACATCCCGATCCAGAACTCCCTTTCATAGTGGAAGCAGACGCATCCTCATTTGCCCTTGGCGCAGTATTATCCCAGCATTGCCCTTATTCAGGTCAATTACATCCAGTGGCCTTTCATTCCCGAAAATGTTGTCCTACTCAAAGTCATTACACTGTCACGGAAAAAGAATTATTAGCCATCAAAGATGCCTTTCAGGTTTGGCGACATCATCTGTTAGGGGCCAGATATCCTATCACGGTATTCAGAGATCACCGTAATATCCAGGACTTAGCCTCACTCAAGTGTATCAATAGCCGACAGGTGCAATGGCATTTATTCTTTGCGGCCTTCGACTTCCAGATCAAACATAGATCAGGCTTGTCCCATGGAAAGGCAGATGCACTATCATGTTCCCCTGGCGGAGATTCCCTACCTGTTTTTCTGGAAACTCTATTAGACCAACATGTCATTTGTCTATGTACACCCCCTTTGCCACTACTGAAATCAATTCGAACATGGGTGTCATTACATCCTGAACAAGTCTCAGAGTGGAATCCAGTGTTTCATGATGGTTTACCTTTCATCCAGAATAGATTATGGTTACCAACAACAGAGACACGCATTTTGCTCTGGAGTGGTCCCATGACTGCTATCAATTGACATCCTGGACAAAAGAGGACGTTGGATCTCCTCAAACGCTGGTGTTGGTGGCCTTCCATGTAACACGATGTTGAGGGCTATGTGAACAAATGTGCAATATGTGCCCAGTGCAAGCATCGTCGGGGCGTCCAGTGGGCCTTTTACATCCTTTGCCTGTATCCCCTCGACCCTGGCACACAGTGTCGATGGATTGTGTGACGGATTTACCCCGAACCAAGGGCTTCGACACAGTTTGGGTGGTGGTGGATTCTTTTTCTAAACTTGCTCGATTCATTCCCTGTTCTGGCATACCGTCCGCCCCAACCCTGGCCAACCTATTCTTTAAATCTGTCTTCTGTCTTTTTGGGCTACCTACGGTTATCATCTCGGACAGAGGGACGCAATTCACGTCTCGATTCTGGCGGGCGCTCACAGGTCTCCTGGGCATTGATTCCCGTTTCTCATCCGCCTATCAACCAGAAACGGATGGCCAGACTGAGAGGGTGAATCAGGCCATGGAACAGTATTTACGCTGTCTCATTTTACAGCACCAACAATCATGGTTAAATGTCCTACACCTTGCTGAATTCGCTTACAATAATTCCTTGCACACTTCCACTGGTTCTTCTCCCTTTTATGTTCTGTATGGTCAACATCCCCGTACCTTGCCTGTTCCTGATTTCACACTTTCTGTTAATCCTGCTGTGGTTGCTTGTGCCCGTGACCTATCGACTATTCATGCCCAGACACTCACTGATCTTCGCGAGGCTCAGGCATCGGCGAAGTCTGCGGCTGATAGGCGGAGAGCTGTCGCACCTTCCTATTCTGTGGGGGACAGGGTTTGGCTTTCTTCACGTCACCCCCGATTACCAGGGTGTCACAAATGACTTCCTCGTTTTGTGGGTCCTTATAGGATTTCTGCTGTGATCAACCCGGTGGCTTATCTCGTTTTTGTTCCCTCTTCCTGGCGCATCCATCCTGTGTTTCATACCTCCTTGTTGAAACCTTGCCCCGCTCCTACCCATCTTCGCTCTGCCCCAGGACCTGTTTCTGTGGGTAGTTTGGAGGAGTATGAGGTGTCGAATATTCTGGGGTCCCGTGTGGTTAGGGGTGGTCTCCAGTATCTTGTGGACTGGGCGGGTTTTGGCCCGGAGGAGCGATGTTGGATCACTGAGGCAGATGTCCATGCCCCGCGGCTGGTTTCTCGTTTCCACCTGGACCATCCTGCATGCCCACATGGTCATGGGCCATTGGGGGGGGCTCTGTCATGCACAGAAGGAAGGTCAGGCACACCGCCTTACAGAACACTCATACCCGCAGTGATTCTCTGACACATAATACAGCGAGAATCTCCAAGTCACAGTCAGCCCTTCACATGATCACGCTACCTGTGGTGCGAGGGAAGCGTCACCAACTTCCAGGCTCTGTCAGAGGGCGATACTATTTGTTTCCTTGTTTCCCCTGGCAACTGCCATGGAGATTGCGAGAGGGCTGGAGCAAGAGTAATCGACAACAACTACTTCCTGGTTCTGGGCCGAACGCTCGGTCACGTGCTCTGAGCTCCGCTCACGTGATCAGGACTCGGCAGGTATAAAAGCGACGCACTTTGAATCACTCGTCACTTCACAGCTGTTTCGCGACACTGTTTGGCGTTTTCGATTCACGTTGGATTAATTTGGTTACAGATCTCAAGCTTACGGATTATGGACTGGATATTCTTGTTCCTTGGATTTGGGGTTTTGGTGTTTTGGTTTCTGCTTGGATTTACGGACCTTTTTGACTTTAGCTCACGTTTCATGGATTGATTGGATTATCCTTATCTGCTTTGTCTGGTATTCTACGCTCTCCAGAGTTCCTCGAACTGCTACGTTACCACAGTTTTCAGAATACTTCCAAGAATCATCAGGTGGTGCCAGCGCTGAGTTTCTAGCGCCTTGGCTTTGAAGGATTACAGATGCTTCCCTGCACCACAGCCTCAGAGTTACTGGCAGTTAGAATATAACCCTTTGGTAAGCCCTATTTTCAATAACAGTTACATTGTTGATAGTATTGTGTTTGTTTGTACTAATACCTAATTCATTCCACAGCTCTGGGGTCCTCGGCGGGGTCTGTTCCTGCGAAACAACAACAACCACCTGTGGCCTCAAGGCTCGCACGGGGAGTGATTTTTCTTCTCTCCGTGTGGAACTTGGGGACAGAGGCCCATATATTCTTCACAACGAGTCAAGTCACGACAACTGGTCTATTTAAGTAGTTACTTACCAAATGTGAATGCACTTATTATTTAGGACATCCCACAGATCTATGTAATTATTTATTGACCAAATGTGAATGCACTGGTTCTCAGGTGAATCCACAGATCTATTTAAGAATTTATTTACTAAATGTGAATGCACTAGTTCTCAAGTGAACCCATTGATGTATTTAAGTACTTATTTACCAAATATGAATGCACTTATTCTCAAGGTGATCCCACTGCACCTAATTCAATATTATTATAGCTAATGTGAAAGTGTTGACAACGAAGGAGATGTAAAGAGAACTTTTAAGTGATGTTGCTTTCCGAGTACTAGCAGAGAGCTCCTCTGTTAGGAGCACAGTATGTAATACTACAAAAGTGTGCCAGTGATTGGCTTGACAGATATAAACGAAAGCGGTTCACGCTTGTTATGATAAATAAGGCTGTGTCTGTTTATTAAACCAGGGGCACCAGTATAGCTGTCAGTCATCTGGGCAGACCGACTCTAGACTCTCGAAAAGAGGGTCCATCCAAAGTCCCCCTGGGTTTTCATTTTTTTGCACATGTGTGCAGTAAGGTGTTGTACTCCTATGCTCAGGTCTCCTACAGGTTGCGGCTCAGTCATTCCTACAGATAAAAAGAGGAGAAACACCTTACACTTTTGGAGGCGCTGCTGAGATCCCAAGGAGGGGGGGGGGGTTTACCAACAGAAAGTTTGACCCAAATCTTAGTGGTTATTTACACAAAGTCAACAAGGCGCATGAATACGTGTTACACTAGATACGAGCTGAAGGGCTTAGCTCGAGGCCTGTTTCATCATAGGTGATGTCCTGTTACACATTACAACAGATGAAGTATTAGCCATGACTGGACCCTTAGAATCTATCATTGGTAAAGTGAAAAGTGTGGGCCGCATACCTGGGCCAGATACCAAATGTTATATGCTATGTTATGGTGGAGTTTCTCTTACAGGTAAATCCTTGCCCACAGAAATCCAAGGCGTGGGACATGTGTTTACCTGACCTGTATGGCACTTACATGCATAGCCCGGAATACCTCTCTGCCCAGAAGCTACGACCCCCGCCATTGTCATTGCCGCTGAGGTGGCTGAAGCAGTTAGAGTAACTATGGAGCGTCAACACTGTCGCCCTTGATTAGTGAACATGGGACCTGCACCCGTTTGCAACCCTTTTCAGGCATAAAACCTGTGCCCAAAGGAGAAGAGGGTTATGAAGTATGGGCCGACCTCGTTCAACTTATGTTACATGACTGGAAAGTGTCAGATCAAGAAGAAAGGAGACGAGTGATAGAGTTCATTGCGAGGACCTGCACTACAGACGGTACAGTCCCTGGGCGCACTAAGTCCTGATCCGACTTCCTTGCAAGTGATGGGAGCACTAGAAAGCGCGTTTGGCACTACCGAACCTGGGGAAGATTTGATGATGAGGTTCCATGCCACCTCTCTGAAGCCAAGAGATATTTTATCTGAATTCCTGGTGAGGATTGAACAGATTTTGCGTCTAGTACACCATAGAGGAGGAGTAGAGACTTACCAATTGGACCGGTGTCGTTTGAAGCAGATACCTAGGGGAGATAAAGAAGCTGCCATTGCCATCCTCCAACTAAGACTGCGTGAAAAACTAGACACCCCTCCCTCCTATAAAGATCTACTCAGGTCAATAAGAGCTCTAGAAGAAAAAACTGGTGATGTCAATGTCCAGAGTCACCCTGTCATAAGCAAGATCCCAGCACCCGATCATGCCATTACTCAGCAGAAACAGATTGAGGAGCTGCAACAACTGGTAAGGAGGCTACAGACACAGCTGCTACCCAGGAAAAATCTGAATGCAAATCAACAGCGAGGCAGACGTTTTTCCCTCATCACGTGAAAGAGAACACCAAGTATTTAGACAAGCTCAAGAGCCTCGAGAATATCTAACCCAATTGTCTGCACCTTTACCGCCATGGAGATTTTGCCATTGTTGTGGGGATGACAGCCACTCAACTCATCTGTGTGACCAAGACTATGCCCGAGTAGCTGCTCGATTTACTGCACTGACACCAACTCCAGCGTCAGCATTGTCGGGAAACGCACAGGAGGTTGTAGCGGAGGAGCAGCTAGAACCTCGAACACAGGAGTAAGCTCCCGTGTCAATAACTCACGTACAGTCATAAGGACACGAAATCCCGAATTACTAATTACCAAGCACCAAATTAAGGCTCAGGAGGGTCCCACAGATGACCATCTCGATCTAGTCCAGGAGCTCTGCAACTCTAAGAGGATGTCACCAGCAACCTGCAACAGGCTACGAACTCATGCTCGTTTTCCCAGAGGCATTCCTGCGGGCCTAGTCGGGCCACCTATGACCATCCCAGTTGAACTTGAAGGGCAACAGGTTTACAGCACTACTGGACAGTGGCTCCCAGGTCACTATTGTCTATGAGCCCTACTATCGCCAGCATACGTGACATCTGCCCTTAGAACCACTGGAAGACGTAATCTGATGGGAGTCAGAGATGCCGCCTGCTGATATCTGGGGTACATCTGCGTGAAGATTCACCTAAATCAAGAGGTGGCTGTAGTAAGCACCACTTTGACCGCCCTGGCATTAAGTGTGTATCACCAAGAACCCGTATCCGGAGGTACCCCTGGTCATGGGCACCAACTCTGCCCTGTTTGGTCCCCTAGCCACGATGTGTATGGAGGTCTGCAATTTGCACATTCTCTGCTGATGCACCCCGCTTGCCAACAGGTCTACCTTAAGAAAAGCATGGAGAAAGCAGCGCAATCCGACTGGCCCGTGGGAGAGGTGACCACCACGAACCACAGTCAACTTGACATACTGCCAGGTCAGACAATAATGGTGCCTGGCCATGTACACCTCCAAGGTCAACACCGCTACAGCAGATTGGTGAAGGAGGCTCCTGAAGGTGAAGAACTGTCGGGAAGCCTGATAGTCCAACGCACACTGATTAGTGATACCGGCCCAGGAGTGACCCAGATGAGAGTCCCTATGGCTGTCACTGATAAAACTGTGCATCTACCTCGAGGCCTGACAGTCGCACAATTCCACCTTGATATGATATGATATGACATTTAGAACGTGCCCATTCACAAGTGTTTCAGGGCGCGACGAGGCAAGGGACGGGAAACAGACAATGATCCTACTAGGCCAGGTGTCATTCAGATTGCGCAAGTGCATGGGTAGGGAGAAAGGGCAAGTGCCTGGGGGAAGGGAGAGGGGAAAAGTGCAGTGCAAGGGATAGAAGAATAAATAAGATAAATAAAAGCGGCCAGATGGTGGCAAGTGCAGGGTAAGAGCAGAATAAGTGCTGGTAGGGGACTGTAGGGATACAGAAAACAGTCCCCAGGTGCGATGGGTTGCCAGGGGGGCAGGGCAGGTGTGCAAAGCGGGGCCTGGCCTGGACCCAAGATCAGAAAGGGTTGCCAGGTAACCATTGCAGTTTCAGCCAGGAATTTCAGCAGGGGGGAGAGGCAGAGAAAGCAGAAGCAAAGAGGACGGTTTTGAGGTGTTTCCGGAACCGGCGATGGTTCTCCTCAAGTTTAAGGGAGGAGGGAAGGCTATTCCAGAGGGAGGCCCCTGCTGAAGAGAGGGCTCAACCACCCACTCTTTGCTTGGAGAAGTGACTGACCCTGAGGGAGTTGGAGGCAGATGAGCGAAGAGCCCGAGAAGCAAGGTTTTTGGGAAGAGAGAGTTGCAGGTATTACGGCCCCAGGCCCCAGAAGGCCTTGTGGACAATGCAGAGGGTTTTGAACTTGATCCTTGCAGCCGCTGGGAGCCAGTGCAGAGATTTCAGTCCTGGAAAGATACGATCCCTGGGCTTGAGGCCAACGACAAGTCTCGCAGTCCTGTTTTGGATAAGTTGCAGAGGGCGGAGGGTAGAGGCAGGCAGATTAAGATAGAGACTATTGCAATAGTCCATTTTAGAGAGAACCAGGGCTCTGGAGACGGTGAGCTTCTGGGGGAAGGAGAGGAAAGGAAGAATACCTCTGAGGAGGTACAGCTGGTAGTGGGATTTCTTAGAGACGTCTGAGATGTGAGGAGAGAAGGAGAGTGTGGAGTCGAAGATGGCCCCAAGGTTTTTAGCCTTGCAGGTTGGAGCAGGAAGAGGGCCAAGAGAGGCCGGCCAGAGAGCTGCAGGGAAGGAGGGAGTGGGTGTGCCGATGAGCAGGATCTCAGTCTTACTGGCATTAAGGCAGAGGTCATTGGTGGCACACCACTGCTGGATAACAGACAGACAGTCAGAGATGAGGGAAGGAGAAGAGGAGGCTGAGGGCAGCCTGAAAATGAGCTGGGTATGATCCGCATAGCACTGAAAGTTGGGGCAGAGAGCGGCGATGTGATGGGCAAGGAGTGCCAAGTATTGGTTGAACAGCCAGGGAGAGTGGTTAGACCCCTGGGGGACACCACAGGCAGAGAAAAGGGTATCGGAGAGGAAGGACCCGAGTTGGACCTGGGAGGGTCGGTTGGAGAGGAAATAAGTCAGCCATGCCAGAGCCTGTCCAGTGATACCCAGGGTGTCACAGAGACGGTTGAACAGGATGGCATGATTGACAGTGTCAAAGGCAGAAGAGAAATCAAGCAAGATGAGGACACACGTGGTGTTGGAGAGCAGGTCTTCACGGATGTTCAGGAGAGCAGTTTCCGTGCTTCTGGCAGCCCTGAAGCCAGACTGATGGTCATGAAGACAACCGACAGATTTGGTGTGGAAATTAAGTTGGGAGATGGCCAGTTTCTCCAGGAGCTTGCCTAGGAAGGGAGTGATGGAGATTGGGCGATAGTTAGCTGGGCAGGAGGGGTCAGCAGAGGGTTTCTTAAGAAGAGAGTGCACAAGGGAGTGCTTCAGGGGGGATGCTGACTCAGTGGCACAGATGACTGGAAGCCGAAGCACGTATTCTCGCTTGGATGTGGACAAGATAAACTTTGGGGGATCCCCGTTGTCGGAACATGAAAAAAATCATCTACGAGACAAACTGGCCCTGAGGCCAGATGTGTTTTCAACCAGTGACTGGGACTTGAGTGAAGCCAAGGGAGTGCAGCACCACATCTGTCTGAACGATGTCACCCCTTTTAGAGAAAGATCGTAAAATCTGGCGCCTGCAGATGTGGAGGACGTCCGGCTTCATCTTGAAGAATTGCTGCAGGCAGGTATAATCCAGGAGTCGAGAATCCCCTATGCCTCCCCCATAGTGGTGGCGAGAAAGAAGAACCAGGATGTGCGGCTGTGCATCGACTACCGTCGGCTAAACAGCAGAACCGTGCCAGACCAATATACCACCCCCTGAGTGGATGAGGTCCTGGACTGTCTGGTTGTGAGCCAGTGGTTTTTGGTCTTAGATCTCCGTAGTGGGTATTACCAGATACCCATGTTGCCTGAGGATAAGGAGAAGATAGCCTTCATCTGCCCATTAGGATTCTACCAGTTTACCCGAATGCCACAGGAGATATCGGGTGCGCCACCCACATTTCCATGCTTGATGGAACGAAAAGTCAGGGACATGAACGTACTTGAGGTGCTGCTTTACGTAGACGATGTGATAGTGTTTGGGAGGACTTTGGAAGAACATCACCAAAGATTATTCAAGGTGTTGGATTGTCTCCAGCAGTAGGGGCTGAAAGTATTGCTAGAAAAATGCCGTTTTGCCGCACCAGTGTAAAGTATATTGGCCATGTGGTGTCTGCTGAAGGAGTGAGTGTGGATCCCGCCAAGATGGAAGCCCTCGAGACTTGGCCCTGCCCGCAGGACCTGCGGGAACTGAGGAGTTTCCTGGGGTTCTGCAACTATTACCGAAGGTTCGTGCCAGACTTCACCAACATAGCAAGAGCGCTTACGGAACTGACCAAGGGTTATCCAGCCCCACAGAAGATGGCGGTTAGCAGAGGGAATCAGTCAATGACCCGGTATCATCCTAAAGAGAACTTTGGTCTGCGATGGAGTGAGAAGTGTGAACAAGCTTTTGCCAAGTAAAAAAAAAACTCTTGCTGAAGCGCCCATACTGGCATACGCTGATCCACACCTGCCCTATATTCTACATGTGGATGCCAGCTCTGATGGGCTGCGCGCCGTACTCTATAAAGAGCAACTGAACTGTGAGACCCATGGCGTTTGCCAGCCGGCGGCTGAACCCTGCCAAACTGAACTACCCCACCCACAAGATGGAGTTTTTGGCCCTGAAGTGGACAGTGTCAGAAAAACTGCATGACTACCTGTACGGAGCAACTTTCACACTGAGAACAGACAACAACCCACTGACATACATCCTTCAGTCCGCCAAATTGGATGCAACCGGCCATCGATGGTTAGTAGCGCTGTCCGCATACAACTTCCAGTTGGAATATCGCCCTGGTATAAACAACGTAGATGCTGATGCACTGTCCCAAAGACCCCCTCCGACAACAGCTGCAAGCCCATCCCTATCGAGATGGCCTCTGTGGCCGCAATGAAAGCCATCTTCCAACAAGGAACCGCTGAACCGGCACGTTTAATCGACTGCTTATGAGGGACCGAAAAGGGGGTGCCCGTGAGCTATTGCAACGCAACCAGTCTAATGGCTCCTGAACTGCCGCACATGAACCAGATGGACTTGAGACAAAAGCAGTTGCAAGACTTGGAGCTACGAGAAGTGCTACAAGGCAAAAAGAACGGCGCCAAAGGACCACCAGAAAACAGAAACATGCCCCATTGCCAGATCTATCGCAAAGAATGGAAATCGCTAGTGATGAAAGGAGGAGTACTGTACAATGAGAGCCGAATCCAAGGGCGCCTCATACCCCGGCTTGTGTTGCCACGCTCATTACGTCCACTGGCCCTCCTGCGCGCACTGCATGACCAACATGGACACCTGGGAAGTGAACAGACATTAGAAATGGTACGAAATCGATTTTACTGGCCTCGCCTAGGCCCTGAAGTAGAAGAGTATTGCCACACCTTTGCCCGATGCATCGCCCGAAAAACCTTGTCATCCAGCTGCAGCACTTCAACATCTACAGAGCTCTGGACCCATGGACTTAGTTTGTGTGGACTTCCTGAGCCTTTGAACTGACAACAGAGGGATTCAGAACATCTTGGTAGTGACAGATTACTTCACTCGATATGCCCAGGCATATCCCACCCGAGATCAGAAGGCGACTACCTGTAACGCTCACCTTGTTGGTCCACAGGGGCGCCTCTCGAATAGCTGGGATGCTCTCCGGAACCCTTCGCCTGTCCTGGAATCCGAATAATCGAGGGGCAACTCTAGAAGATAGGAGGGGGAGATTAGCTACGGTTCTTTCCTTGCAACCCACCTCCCGAGTTCCCCTTGCAGTTCCCCAGAGAATGTCGCTCACCTTGTTTTCTATAAGGGTGCCCTCTCCGTCCTGCCGCGCTGGGCAGGGGCGCGTCGAATGATGGCACCGTACCGTCGAGTTTCTTCATTGGCGAGGGCCGGAGTTCAGACCTGGTAAGGATGGCAGGGCAGAATCTGATGAGCGTCACACTGCAAAGGCAGAATAACGCAAAGCGCGTGCCCTTAGTCGGGCGTGGTTTAAATAGCAAGGCAGTATCCAGGCGTCTTTGGGGCAGGCACCACCCTGAAGGCTAGACCGCAGAATGCAGTTCCCCAGTATTCCGCATGGGGGCAGCCATGCTTGTTCTCTGTCCAAAGAAACCCCGTTCCAGCAAGCGTCTCCTATGCCAACTGCACCAGGACTGGCTCCAAGGCTTCCGAGGGGACCTGAATAAGCTCCTTAGGGCCCAGTGAGCCCTTGGTGGGGATAAGATCGTGACATCCCCCATCAGGCCCCTCTCAAGGTGGTTCTCCGGCCAGGTCCTGGCTTGGAGGGAAACATCCGATGGAGACGCTGGAGCAAGCGAGGGGCATGAACATGCTCACTCGGTTCCCACGTCCTATCCAGAGGTCCATATCCTTTCCAATCTACTAGGTAGTAGAGTCTCTATCTCACCAACTTGGAGTCCAGAATGTCTTTTACCTCGTACTCAGGTTCCCCCTGAATGATAATCGGCTTAGGGGGAGCAGTTACACGGGTCCCCGGACTAAATGGTTTCAGGAGAGATACATGAAATACTGGGTGTATTCTCATATGGTCTGGTAGTGTCAGTTTCACAGCTGCTGGATTAATGATGGCCTCCACCGGGTACGGTCCGAAGAACCGGGGATGAAATGTTCGTGTTCCTTTAATTGGTACATGCTTGGAAGCAAGCCACACTAAATCTCCCACCTGATAAGTAGGGGCTTCGGAGCGACGCTGGTCCGCGCATCTTTTCTGGCATGCCTTAGCATGTCGTAGGTGCTCCTGAGCTTTCGCGAAGGCTTGAGTGATGGTGGTGTGTAGAGTCTCGACTGCAGGCATTTCCAGGGTTGTACGGATGTCGAGTTCAGAAGTGCGTGGGTGTCGTCCATAGATCGTAAAGAATGGCGTTTGTCCTGTGCTGCTATGTAGCGAATTATTATACGCCTACTCGGCAATCCATAGAAGTTCCTTCTAATCCCCTTCACCCTGGTGCAGCATTCAGCGTAAGTACTGCTCGAGAGTCTGATTTGTTCTCTCCGTTTCACCGTCGGTCTGTGGGTGGTGGCTAGTGGACAGCCAGATGTCTATCTGGGCCAAAGAGCAGCATTTCTTCCAGAAGCTAGACACGAATTGGGACCCACAATCTGATATTAGGACTGACGGGAATCCGTGTAGGCGTACTATATGTTCCAGGAAGACTTTGGCAAGGCCGGAAGCAGTCGGAAGACCCTTGAAGGGGAAGGAATGGGTCATTTTAGAAAATAAGTCCACAATCACCAGGTTGGTATTGAAACCTTGACATGGAGGAAGGTCGGTGATAAAATCGAGTGACAACGTGTGCCATGGGGCTGGGGGAATGTCCAACGGCTGAAGGAGCCCGGCAGGGCTTTGCTTGCTAGACTTGTTTTGGGCACAGACACCACATGAAGACACAAACTCAGTTACATCCTTGCGCCAAGTTGGCCACCAGTAGCTCCTTTGAATCTTAGCTAAGGTTTTGGTGATTCCTGGATGGCCCTCCATGAGGGAGTCATGGTGCTCGGAGATGACCTGTCCTTGTAATTCCTTCACTGGAACGAATAGCCGATTTCGGTAATATGGCAGTTGATTCCTGACACTATAGTGCTCTCCCCTAGAGGCCCAGTCTTGTAGCTGCTCCTGGGTGAAGACCTGTTGGATTTCGTATAGCAGTTCACTCTGGGTCATGGTGGTAGTAATACCTAGTACTCTATTCTCTGGTATGATGGCCACTGGGTCCGGCGGCATGTGTGCCATGTCATCTGTGCCCATGCGGGAGAGAGTGTCACCTTTGCCGTTTTTGACCCCGGGTAGGTACGTAATCACAAAGTCATATTCTGCTAAGAAAAGGGCCCAGTGTAGCTGCCGTGATGATTGAGCCTTCGCTCCTTTCAGGTACTGGAGATTCCTGTGGTCAGTTATTACGGTGACGGTGTGCCTGGCCCCCAGCAGGTAGTGTTACCAGGCCTTAAAGGCTGCTTTACTCCTTATCGGTGATGGTGTAGTTGAGCTCAGCAGGCGTGAACTTCCGTGACCAAAAGGCCACCGGGTGCAATTGGCCTGTTAAAGGGTCTTTTTGGGACAAAACAGCTCCCATGGCCAGACTGGACGCATCAGTTTCCATAATGTAGGGAAGATCTGGACGTGGATGTCACAAAATGGGGGCAGAGGTGAACCTGGTCTTGAGTTCTTGAAAGGCCTTTTCCGCTTCTTCAGTCCAATTAAAGGTCTTGTTGCATTTTCTGAACAATGAAGTAATTGGGTGCACAACTTGGGAGAAACCCGGGATGAAGCAGCGATAGAAATTTGCAAACCCCAACATGCTTTGGACTCCTTTGATTGAAGTGGGGGCTGGCCAATTGAGGACTGCGTCCACCTTATGAGCGTCCATTCGTATGCCTTGGGTGGAAAGGACAAAACCCAGGAATTCCACCTCTGTAACATGGAACGAGCACGTTTCCAATTTTGCGTACAGATGGTGTTCGCGAAGTTTAGCCAGGACCGCCCGCACGTGCTCAATGTGTTCTTGTTCGGACATTGAGTACACCAGAATGTCGTCGATGTATACTAGATCACAGATGTCGATGAGTTCTCGGAGGACGTCGTTCATAAAGTACTGGAACGCAGCAGGGGTGTTGCATGGGCCGAACGGCGTAACTTGATACTCAAACAGACCGTATTTGGTACGGGAGGCCGTCTTCCACTCGTCCCCTTCTTTGATGCGCACCAGGTGGTACGCCCCTCTCAAGTCCGGTTTGGTGTAGATTTTGGCCTCCTTGACCTGGTCCAGTAACTCCGGAATCAAGGGTAGTGGATAGGGTTTTTTGATGGTCACCTGGTTTAATGCACGATAGTCTATGCACGTTCTTAGGTCGCCTTCCTTTTTCGGAACGATGAATAACGGCGCCGCGGCCGATGACTTGGAGGGGCGGATTAACCCATTGGCCACGTACTGCTTCAGGTATGTCTTCAGGTGCTGATTTTCGGGCTCAGTGAGCGCGTAAATGCGTCCACATGGAATCTGGGCTCCTGGTAGCAGGTCGATTTGACAGTCGTAAGGTCTGTGGGGGGGCAACGTGTTTGCCTGCTCCTTCTGGAAAACGTCTTGGAAATCTTGGTAGTGAACTGGCAGGGTCGCAACCCCTCCGAGGGCATGGGCCAATCCCTCCTGCACCGGGGAACTTGCGAGTTTTGTCTTCCGCCCTTTCGGGTAACAATTATGCGTACAGCTGTGAGCAAAAACCAGTTCGCGTACTCGGCAGTTGATTCGGGGGTTATGAGCAACCAGCCATGGCATTCCCAAGATCAGTCGGAACTGGGGAGCTTTGATCAGGTCAAATACTATAATTATGCGATGCCCATCTTCGCACAGGAGGGTAAGTTCAGTGGTGCACTCTGACACAGGACCTGAAGCGATTTCGGTGCCATCAACTGTGGTTACGGTTTCTGCAGTTGGCTTGGGGCACAGGACTAGGCCCATCTTTGCTGCAAGGTCTCGATCGATATAGTTCCCCATTGCTCCGCTGTCGAGGTAGGCTTCCAAGGAATGCATATCCGAAGACTGTTGGTGTGGAATTAAAATCACTGGTAGCGCAAAATGGGAGGTCTGAAGCTGGATTTCTTCGCTCGAGAATTGGACCCCTACAATTGCCGGGCTTGGTCGTTTCCCGATTCCTCTTCAGGGGTTTCCTTATCCGTGGCACCGACGGCTTGTCTGTGGGGCTTGACCGGGCATTCCTTTAAGAAATGGCCTGCTTTCCCACAATACAGGCACAATTGCATCTCTCTCCTTTTGTCCCTTTCGGCTTTGATTAACAGGGGCCTGACCCCTCCTATCTGCATGGGTTCACTGGTTCCGTCAGAGCCCCGCGGAGCATGATCCTTAGGACGCACGAATAAGGGACACGAATCCGATTTCCCTCGGTCACTCTTCCTTTCTTGTAGTCGACGATCCAACTGGACTACCAAACCAATGAACTCGGCACAATCCAGGGGTGGGTCCACCACTTGGGCCAAGACGTCCTTTAACCCCCCACGAAGACCCCGGTGGAATAACATAGTCCGTTTATCCTCAGGCCAATCTGCCTCAACCACCAGTCGATTGAATGTCGCAATGTAGGTCAGCAGATCCTGGCTCCCTTGACGAAGAGACAAGAGTTCGTTATCTAGGGCCTGTCCATGGTGGCGTCAGGGCGAAAGGTTTTTCCAGCTACCGCTGAAATCCATCAAAGTCTTGAAGCAGAGGGTCATTTCGGCTAATGAATGGAACTGACCAATCAGCTGCACTCCCGCTAAGGTAGGATAAAACGAAAGCTACACGTGCTTGGTCCGTAGGAAACACCCCAGGTCTGCACAGAAAGTGGAGGCGACATTGGTTCATGAAGGTGGCGTATCGCCGGGGATCTCCCGCAAACAGTTGCGGAGGAGCCAGTGGCACAGCCCCAGGGAGGTTCATCTGAACGGGATTGCTTGCAGTAGCCGAGGTGGATTGACCAACTCCAGGCAACGGGGCTTGTCCTGCTTGTGACTGAATAAGTTTCCTCCCGAGGTCATCCGTCCTCTCCTTGGCAACAATCAACTTCCTTCGTAATGCGTTGGTTTCCTGCCGCGCAGAATGAACCTCCACGCGCAACTGCCCCAATAACTGGGCAAACTTGTCTGTTTCCGAAGTTTCCATAGTAGATGCCCAGGTGGATGATTTATAGGGCTTCGCGCTCTGTAAGGCTCACCTTGTTGGTCCACGGGGCGCCTCTCGAATAGCTGGGATGCTCTCCGGAACCCTTCGCCTGTCCTGGAATCCGGATAATCGAGGGCAACTTTAGAAGATAGGAGGGGGAGATAAGCTACAGTTCTTTCCTTGCAACCCACCTCCCGAGTTCCCCTTGCAGCTCCCCAGAGAATGTCTCTCACCTTGTTTTCTATAAGGGTGCACTCTCCTTCCAGCCGCGCTGGGCAGAGGTGCGTCGAATGATGGCACCGTACCGCCGAGTTTCTTCACTGGCGAGGGCCGGAGTTCAGACTGGCTATAACTCCTTCTTTCAGGTAAGTCTTTCAGGCAAAAGCAATGTCTTTTAGATGCAAGCAAAGTCTTTAGTTGAATTTGCAATGATGAGTTTCTCGCTTTTTGTTGCTGGTGGCGAGTGCTGCGGTAGAAGCCGAAGCCCGGTTCGAAAAGGTAAGAAGAACACCAAGCAGCGCTGAGAGCGTCCTAGCAAGAGGCTAACCTGTGGTTTTGTTTTGTTCTGTAGGTCGCGACAACCTGGAGAAGAATGGCCCCGGGAATCCGACGGGATGAAAGATGTCTTGAAGATGTTGGCCTTCCAGGCGAACAGTGGAGATGGCAAGGATGGCGATGGTTCTTGCCTTGGATGACTTCGAAGCCAAGAGGTGCTGCAGATCAGGTAAGGATGGCGATGGTTCTTGCCTTGGATAACTTCAAAGCCAAGAGATGCTGCAGAGCAGGTAAGGATGGCAATGGTTCTTGCCTTGGATGACTTCGAAGCCGAGGGGTTCTGCAGAGCAGGTAAGGATGGCAGGGCAGGATCTGATGAGCGTCACACTGCAAAGGCAGAATAACGTGAAGCGCGTGCCCAGGCGTGGTTTAAATAGCAAGGCGGCATCCCAGGTGTCTTTGGGGCGGACCCCACCCTGAAGGCTAGACTGCAGAATGTTGTTCCCCAGTATTCCGCATGGGGGCGCCATGCTTGTTCTCTGTCCAAAGAAACCCCATTCCAGCAAGCGTCTCCTATGCCAACTGCACCAGGACTGGCTCCAAGGCATCCGAGGGGACCCGAATAAGGTCCTTAGGGCCCCGTGAGCCCTTGGTGGGGATAAGATTGTGACACTACCATAACGAAAGTACTCTGGACAAGTTATTTGTGCGTTATTTTTTTTTTTTTAAGTGTATTTTTTTAGTTTACATTTAAACTTTTATCACACTTTCCGTTTCATTTCAATTCATTTCTTTTCCTTTCATTTCGTCGTGACTATCTTTAAGTCCATCGCCTCCTAAGGTATATGTTTGTTTATTCACTTGATGTGTCCAGGTGTTTGCGTGTTTTCCTCGGCTAGTTCGTCGTCTTTTTCTTTGAGGATTTTATCCAAAAAGTTTACACCCGCACATGAGAATCTGGGATTGTGTCCTTGAATAAAGTAGTCCCATCGTTCCTCGTCGTTGCATTGGGTTATTTTTGACATATACCTTGATAGCAATCGCTTTCTGTCCTTTGAAACGGCAGTGCAGTTCATCATGAGATGTATCGGTGTCTCTAGTTGCCGTTCTTTTTGACAGAATCTGCAGCGCCCTTCATTAATGCCTCTTCCTCCAGTTCTGTTTTTATATTCGTTAGTTGGGTAAACTCCCAAACGGATTTTTAGTAGTGTTGCTCTATGTGTGTATGATGGAAATTTTACTAGATACTCTGGAAGCACGTTTCTTTTTCTATGTTCGACTGCCATGTTTTTTATGTTCGTTAGCTTCATTTTAGCCTCTCATGTTGCAATCCAGTCCTGTCTCATGAGCTTTTCTTTTACTTTGTTGGGGTTTGAGACCAGTTCTTCTTTAGATGAGTCCATTTTTGTTAGAGCCTGCGACCATTCTCTTTTCCAATGGTTGAGGTAAGTTGAACTTTTATCTAATCCTTTGGTTGCCAGTAGTTTATAGCTCTCAGCCGGACTGGTTTCACAGATTTTTCTCAACAGGCATAATGATTTCCATTTCATTATGGCTTCAAGTGACTCGAGCCCCAGTTCCGCTCTTATTGCCACTATCGGAGTGCACCTTGAAAGCTTCAATACTGGTTTCCAAAATCCACTTTCCAGTTTCGACTATATTTTATATGATAGATTCAAACCAGCTTCACTCCCATATGCTAAGGAGGGCAGGACTTTTTGAACATAGAACATTCTTACCGGTGCCAATGAAAATTTTCCATATTAACCATCTAGGACCCTTCCTTGTGCGCTTAGATTTCTGACTTTTACAAGCAGAGTTTCTTCCCAGCTCTTTTCCACTGTAGAGGCGTTGAGTCCGACACCTAAGTATTTTATCGTCTGTATTCGTTCAAGAGGTTCTCCTGCTATATGCCAGTTAAATTTTTTCATTATGGCGTTGTTCTTGCCGTTTATAGTCAGAATCTTTGATTTTCCCACGTTGATCGTCAGGTCATTTTTTTGCATGTAGGTTTGTAGGTTATTTATGAGTCGTTGCAGCTCGATTCTGGTTTCATCTAATATTACTATGTCGTCTGCATAGCATATTATCGCCACTTCCTGGTTGTTTATTTTCGGACTGAAATGTCTTGTACATGATGTTATTTCTGGAATGTCGGCTATAAACAGTTTGAACAATGTTGCTGCAAGCGGACATCCCTGCTTCACACCCTTGTTGATTCTGATGTTGGCCGTCAAATCCCCTCGGTCGTTCACTCTGATTTGGGTGGTCGTATTTTGATGTAACGCCCTTATTGGGTTCAGTAATTCCACTGGACACGACCAGGATTTTAACTTTTCCCAAAGCTTTCTTCTGTTTACGGTATCAAATGCTTGGCTTAGATCAATGAAAGCCAAATGTAGTTCTTTTTTTAACTCTATTGCGTTGGTTTTTAGCATTGATATGATAAATAGGTTTAGATCAGTTCCTGTTCGCTTTGTGAACCCTGTTTGGCGCGGGTCGATGATGTTATTCGTCTCTGCCCATTTTGTCAGGTTTTTCTGTAAATCTGCTGCAAAAAGCTTTCCTGTTGTTGCTAGTAACGAGATAGGTCGATAATTTGTAGGCAGATCTCGTTGACCCTTTTTATATATTGGCACTGTTATGCTTTTTGTCCATGTTTCTGGGATCTTTCTTTGCAATACAATTCTCGTGAATAAGATGTTTATTATCACTGCCCATGATTTTGGATCTTTCTTCAGGTGGATATTCGTTAACCCATCAGGCCCTGCAGCGGAAGAGTCTTTTAATTTCCGAATTGCGGTTTCAATTTCCACCTCGTCCATCATTTTCATCCAAGCATGTGTTGTTATCTCTTCAGGTAAGTCCACGTCGTCAGCTCTAGCAGAGAAGACTGTTTCCTCCTTTCTACTAGTTCTCTGCTGTATTTGTGCTTGTATGTTATTGCGTCAATTTTAAGTCCTGAGCTCGTTATTTTGTAGGCTTCTAATAATGTTTCATAATTGAGGTGTCCCGTCAAATTTTTTTCTGGTTCGACGAAGACCTCTTTCAGCGATAAAATGTTTTTCTTTGTCAGCCTTATTCGATTTGCGGACGGATTTAAGGCTAGGTTAGTACTGTTCCCGTAAGATTTTAGATTTTTCTCTCTCCTCCATGATGTTTTAAGGATGTTATGATCACTGTCATTTTGAAATAATATTTCAAAGTTTTCTATTTCCAACATCAGGGGTAAAGAGACCCATATGTAATTTATTGTTGACGATGCTTGGCCATTCGACCACGTTTGTTTACCTGGAATATCGCCACGTGTTTGACCGTTTAACATGTGCAGGTTAAAACCTTTTGCCATCTGTGCCCATCTGGCCGCATTTGAGTTCCCCATCTGTAGTTCTTCTAACCGCGGGAGCCCATTTTTTGTCAGGCATTTTATGTTTAGGTCACCACATAAAATTATTTGACAATTTGAATTCTGTTCCCTTCTTTTGACTATTATGTCTGTTATTGCTTGTAGGAACTGGGTGGTTGTTGTTCCTGCTGGGTTCCAGTAGATGTTTATCACTAATAGGGAAGACATTTCCACATTTTTAGAGTCGCTGTTGGTTTCTAACAGAGTCCATTGTATGAGGTGGGTTGCATTACCTTTCTCCATGATCCGCCAGCCACTTCCCTTTCTTATTAATGTGATTAGGCCGGCATAGGGTCTCCCATCTCGTTCTTTTTTTGCGGGGTTCATGGCGATCTCGAAATTTCTGCATACAGGCATGTCACGTATCCAGGTCTCCTGTAAACATATTATTGTAGCGTTGTTCATTTGTGGGTTCTCCTAAGTCATCAAGTGCTTAAATCCCCTCGTGTTCCAAGAGAACAGTGATTCCTCATTTCTTGCTTCCGACTTTTTTTGCTATCGGTCGTTTCCATCTGAGGATAGGGAATTTGCTAACCATAGCCAGTCTTCTTGGAGCTCTACATTCCTTTTCAGACTGTCTTTTCTGTCCCTGTTTGTTTTTTCTGTTTTTCTTGAGTCATCTTTCACCATTTCAACAAGTTCACCCTTCATGTTTGCCACTGTTATTTTGAAGTTTTCTTTTTGCATTCTGACCGCTCCCTTTTACGGTAAAGGAGTTTTTGATGCCCTTTTCTGTTCTCGAAGTGTTTGCTCTTTTTTCTTGTTGTCGTCTATTTTTGGATTATTTAAAACTTCTCGAATCTCGTAGCCTCGTTTCAACAACTCTTTTCCATCTTTTAAAATTAATTCTTTGTGTGTTCTTGATTTCAGATGTAAAACCACTTTGTCCTCGCGTTCTTCGTCAACGTATTCAACCACCGCTATATCTTCGTTTCTTAGCTTTCTCAATTTATCCACACAGTGAAGCAGGGCTATCACGTTTTTCCGGTTTAGGTTTTTTCCTTCGTTTTCTTCAAGCAAGTTTTCAACCAGCACCTTTTTAGGAGACAGGACTCTTTCGTTTTGTTGTTTTTTCATTTGATTGCGATCCTGATCATTGAACTGTTTTTTCCTCGGGTGCTTTGGGTTCCATGGGTTATGCGTTTCTCTAGGAAGGTCGCTCTTGGTCTTTGCTTTTTCAGTCGGAAGCTTTTCCCTGTTAGTTCTATTTCTTTTTTCATCTAATGTTAGGAACCCTGGACGTTCATGGTAGTCGTCTTCATCCGAGTCTAAGTACGAGCTTTCATCATCGTTTTTTTTTTTTCCCCTTGTAGTGGCCTTACTTCATTTTGCTCTTGACATGAAAACTCAGCCACTTCCATTGGATATTGCCTGTTGTTTACTTCCACCTCTTCAATGTAGAAAGAGGCGTCCTCGATCAGATCTCTTGAATCATCATGCGACTCTAGGACGCTATCTTCGTCCTCGGTGATCAGCACTACATGCCTTTCACTTTGTTTGGGAAGAGGTCGAGTTGTTCGTTCTATTTCTTTACTTAAGGTCACGTCTTCGTTTTCTCTTGTTTGTTTAACATTCCTAAATATTGATCGTATGCCTTTTATGGATCCCTCTCCTTTTTTTGAGGTATTCGGAATTCCCTTTTCTTTAGCCTCTACAGTTTTAGTTTTTTTGAGTGTTTTTTTTGGTGTTTTTGTAGCTTCGGCCGCATTTTCTTGGGTCTCCTGCCCTTGTTTATGACCGAACACGGGATAGTGCTCGTCTTTGTTCAAGTTTTTCTTTATATACTCGTTTTCTCTTGTTTCGGCTAAGAGATCGTCGGCTTGCTTAATCTTTTTGTTCTTCCTCGGATCTTCAACCGGACCTTCAGAGATTTTTTCCTTACGAGTCGTGTTTTCGCTAATGCTACTTGGTCGATTTCTTGAAACGTCTGGGTCTTGCGCTCTAGTTTTTGATAGCATGACTTTATTCGATTTTTCACTATGTGTTGATACTGTGCAGTATTCTTGGTTTTCTTTGTTATAGCCCTCAAAACTACTTGTATCGGGTCTATTTTCCCTCATGACCATTTGTTTAGTAGTTGAATCTAAGCTCTGGAGTTTTTGGTTCCTCTCTGCAGACTCAATGGATTTCCGCATCCATTTTAATGAGTCTAGCAAGGCGTTTGTCAGGATGTCTTTTTCTTGTCTATCTCCTCTTGCAAGGTCAAACAGTCTCCTTTGCCATGCTGCTGAGGTTTCTGCTTCTTGATTTAACCTCGCTTCCAGTTTTAAAGCTGTTATTTCTTGGGCAGTTAGCTTGGTGAGCATTAAAGCTACGAGAGCGTTATTGTCCTTTACATTTTCACTGATGGATTCATACAATTTCATGTATGGGGCTAGTGAGATTGTTAAGGCGGCCATTACATTATTCTGCAATTGTGTTCCCAGTTCTGGGAATGAAGTTGGACCTACAACTACTTCTTCGTTGATGTTTATGCTCTCTTTAGTGTTTCCTGTTGGTTTTTTTTTAATACTTTGCGAGTGGATGGTGTGTTGAGCCTTTCTTTGTGGTGAGCATTCATCTGTTTGTGTTGCGGTGGATATCGTCGTGGCGTTTTCGCAAGACTTTTCCCCTTGTTGCATTTGAACGTTAAGGAACCGGCGCCTCTTTTCGAATGTTGAATGCAAGCATCTTTTGTCAGTTGCGAGTATGTCGATGTATCAGCTCCTGGAGAGGGACTGCTTTCTTGGCCGGGTTTTAATCTGTTACCTGTTGTTATTCTCTTCATTGTGTTTCCTTCCATTGTTTTAATAAAATGTTCTCTCCATTCATGTTCACCAATCTCTTCGGCTATTGAGGTTTCCTGACCACCATTTTTGGCAGCAAGTCTTTTCCCGATTAAGGGGGAATGCAGTTTTTTCTTTGCTAATTGAAGAAGCTGGTTTATCTGTCTATGTGGGTCAGTTCCCTCTTTCTGACTAAGTCCTCTTTTCTGCGATCTTTGCTTGATTAATGATTCCAATTTTTTGTAGTCATTCTCGTTTGGTCCTGCTTCCATTTGTGCCTTTATGTTATTTATTTGTTCTTTGGAGACATTCAAGTCATCGTGTGGTATTCTGCTGTTATCTGTCTTGTGGTTCTCTCCTTTATCACTTATTGATAGTATTTGATAGTATTTCGGAAGCATCTGAGTATACTGATTCGTCCAAGTCTTTGTTAATTAGTTGTATGACTTTTTCAGTGTTGTTTACGCTGTTAATATCTTCATCTTCAATTGTCATTAGTACTCTGGTTTTTTGATTTAGCTCTAACAGAGATTCTGGTGGATATTCTCCGTCATGTTCTCTGTTTATCGTTGTTAGACAAACCTCGTTCCTTTCTTCCACGGGCAAACTTTCTCTTATTTCATCCCCTTCAGTTCTTAAATCAGTTCTATTTTGCTGAGCTTCCATCAACAGCCCGAGGTCTGTTAGTTCGGCGTCTGTCACGTTTAGGTGTTCAGCTAGCGATGGTGTTGTTGGATCTGATTCTTCACAGTTTATTTCCTTTTCATTTATGCACTGCTGTACTATAACGTTTTCGCCTGTGGGTAAGATCTGGACTTTGTCTGCCCTCTCTGTTGTCGGACTTTCCCTAGAGGCTTTCTCACAAAAAACGTTTTCTTCATCATGAACTTTTGTAATTGTATTTATGTGTGCGATTGCTGGTGTTGTCAATTTAAATTGGTTGATGTTCGTATCTCTTTTGATTGCTTCCCTCCTCAGTTCCCTCCCTCCCATCTCTGTGTTTTCTGAATTTTTGAGCAAGTCAATGTTCGATAATCTGGGAAAGGCAGAGATCTTACCTCTTTCTTTGTGTATGTTGTGGATATTCCCCAGTCTCTCCCGTTGTTGCAGTGGAAGTCTTGAAGTTGCTCTTGTAAGTGGGCGGGCTGTAGCCCCTCCTATAGAGATGTTACTGCTGTCATCTGTTGCTATTGTAGTCGAGGCCATCGTTCTTCGCCTCTCTTTATGGTTGTCTTATTGATTTCGAGGACAGCCCTTGTGCCGCAAGATTTACAGAGTATAGAAATGCGAGAGGTAGAACAATACGGGATTCTGTGGATACGTTTCCTTTCCTGCTGGTATTTATAATTGTAATGACATGGATTTACGTTCAAAAAGGGGATCAAAGAGATTATTTCTCCGCAGTCTCCCCAAGTTGAGGTGGTGCGCCCCAGCGCCAAACAGCCGCACAACAGCCGATGTGCTTTACTCCCTCGGGCTTAACGCTGCAAGGGTGAGTGTCTCCGTGTTTTGAGGCAGCTGGGGGTCACGTGATGCCTCACGTGTGTCACTCAAGCCACGCCTCTTCCAGGAAGCAGGCACGGGACGGGACAGAGGACCAGAAAGAGCCCCTTCACGGCTCAGAAGCATTTGTTTTCCTGAAAAAAATGCTGCTTAAGGTAGGTGCTGCAGCGTTATGGCTGGCCTGCTCGCCTACATTCTGATCAAGGGTGAGACTTTGAATCCAAACTCATCAAAGAACTCATGCAGATGATTGGGGTAAAGAAAACTAGAACCTCCCCTTACCACCCACAAGGCGATGCACAAGCCGAAGGTTTCAATTGCACATTGTTGGGTATGCTGGGGACACTGAGTGCCAAAGAGAAACTGAAGTAGAGCCAACATGTGTCCACTCCAGTTCACTCGTACAACTGTACCAGGAATGAGAGCACTGGATTCACTCTGTATCAACTAATGTTCGGCCGGGATGCCCAGCTACCCATAGACTTGAGCTTTGGGGTCTCCTCTGATGGGACAGGGGTAGAAAACTACCGAAAGTATGTGAGGGACCTTCAAGATCAATTGTCCCAAGCTTTCCAACTGGCACAAGCCACTGCCAAACTTAATGCGCAGCAAACCAAGAAAAGGTATGATGATAAAGTCCAGTTCCACAACCTGCAACCAGGGGATTGGGTGCTCATTAGAAGTTTAGGGAAGAGAGGGCGAAACAAGTTGGGAGACAGCTGGGAATCGCAGCCCTATCTGATTGAGCGACAGTTGACAGGGTTGCCCATGTTCAGATTGAGAAGGGAAGGCCCCCCCGAGGGTGGTGAAGACCCTCCACAGAAATAATCTCCTGCCCATAGGGTATGGTGTGGAAATGGATCCGACTGTTGCTGAAGTTCCTTTTTCCCCCCAGTAAGAGGAGCGCCAGAAGTCATCAACTGGAATCTGTCCACTGGGAAATCCCACAACCGGCAGGCCCAAGTACTGTACCGTCTGTAGCCTCCAAGTCAAGAGAGAAGAGAATGCGGAGGAGAGAGAACCTCCAACCCCTGAAATGGCCCAAAGGCTTTGAATCATTTCAACCAGTCCAGAAGAAGAGGAAGGAGATGAAAGTGCTGAAGGCTTAGCCATAGGATACTGGTATGGAAGTGAGGATACAACTCCAGGACCCGCAGATCAGTCTGGGATCAGAAGAGAGGTATCAGGTTTTGGGGACTCCAACACGTTATTCCCAACAAAAGAGGAAAGCATGCAAAGGCCAGACTCTGTGACTGAGCTCTGGCGATCTCAATGAGCCCAAACTGAAACTATCAGAAGGGGACTGCCTGTTCACACAATTACATGTACAGAAGCTTGTACTAATGAATCAATGGGTTATTCTAAACAATGGTGGACTGTGCCATTACTATGGAATGACAAATGTCATATTGTATTGTATGCCCTTCGGGAGCAGAGAAACCCATAGGGACAAGGGTTTTTGAAGGAGAAGGGGGTCAGTGTAAACATGCATTTCCTGTGGGTTTCAGTTATGTGCATGGGCTATGTGTCACGTTTTGCTTGTCTGGCCTGTTTGGTTTTTGTCCTCTCTCTATGTTCGTTTCACTTTTCTGCATGGGTTTGGCACGCAGACATGGTAGGCTCCACCAGCAGGGGGAGCGGGGCTGTCTGTGAGGTGATTTCACCTCATGACCGGCGTGAGTCCCTTGCTGGGGGAGAGTAGTGGAAAGTCCCTGGGCAGCTCAAGAGCCCAGAGTGCCTGGAGATGCAAGGAGAGAAGCAGCGCCAGACCGACACAGAGGGCACCCAGGCCCTCGGTTGTGTCTGGGCCGCCCCGCCGCCCGTAGGCTGTCCGCCTTTCTAGGCTGGCATTCCTTTCTCCCCCACCTGGGGTCGAGAGAGCGTGCTGGGGTACGATATCTGAAGGAGCACTCTGCCGGTGCTTCACCCTACCCGGCACCGCTTGTGTGAAAGAGAGCGGAGTCGGGTCTCGCGCTGCGACTTTGCTGTCAGGTAGGAAAGGGAAAGTGTGAGATAGGGACACCGTTCCCAGCGTGTGCCAGCTTATGGTAACACGTGGGCGGTAGAGGATCAGCAGGAAAAGTATTATTTTCCGCCCCTGTCCCGGTGGCGCTGAAAGGCTGTTCTCATTCAGTCGCTCACGCAGGGTGTGGGGATGATTTAACATGCCATATAACGAAGTGGGTTTGGACGACTAGAGTACTCGATGGGTACGGCACTGTGGTGCCCTGAGGGGGTTTGTTCACCCTTGTAGGGGAAAGGTCCCGCTTGTTTTCCAGAGGCTCGTCTTGGTTTGTGGGTTAGGTTTGGTTCAATCAAAAACAGGTTCAGTTCCATTTCTCACGGTTATAGCCACACTGAGGGCCTCGCCTAGCTCAGTATAGAGGTAGATTATGGCCCGGTAGCCAGACTGGGTGATTGTTGATTGTTGTGTTAAGTGTTGTACGTCCTTGTGACATTCTGATGCTACTAGTTGTGAGGAGACGCTGGTCCGACCTATTTAAGTATTTATTTACCAAATGTGATTGCGTTTATTCTCAAGGAGACTCCACAGATCTAGTTAATTATTTATTTACCAAATGTGAATGCACTGGTTCTCAGGTGAACCCACTAGTCTATTTAAGTAGTTACTTACCAAATGTGAATGTGTTTATTCTCAAGGAGATACCACAGACCAATTTCATTATTTCTTTACCAAATGTGAATGCACTGGTTCTCAGGTGAACCCACTGATCTAGGTAATTATTTATTTACAAAATGTGAATGTGTTTATTCTCAAGGAGATCCCACAGACCAATTTCATTATTTCTTTACCAAATGTGAATGCACTGGTTCTCAGGTGAACCCACTGATCTAGGTAATTATTTATTTACAAAATGTGAATGTGTTTATTCTCAAGGAGATCCCACAGATCTATTTATTTATTTACCAAATGTGAATGCACTGGTTCTCGGGTGAACCCACTGATCTATATAAGTACTTATTTACCAAATGTGAATGCACTTATTATCTAGGAGATCCCACAGATCTATTTAATTATTTATTGACCAAATGTGAATGCACTGGTTCTCAGGTGAACCCACTGATTTATTTAAGAATTTATTTACCAAATGTGAATGCACTGGTTCTCAAGTGAACCCACTGATCTAGTTAAGTACTTATTTACCAAATGTGAATGCACTTATTCTCAAGGTGATCCCACGGGACCTAATTTAATATTATTATAGTTAATGTGAAAGTGTTGACAACGAAGTAGATGTAAAGAGAACTTTTAAGTAATGTTGCTTCCAAGTACTAGCAGAGAGCTCCTGTGTTAGGAACACAGTATGTAATACTACAAAAGTGTACCGGTGATTGGTTTGACAGATTTCAATTATATAAACATAAGCCGTTCTCGCTTGTTATAATAAATAAGGCTTTGTCTGTTTATTAAACCAGGGGCACCAGCCCATCTGGCCTGACCAACACTAGACTCTTGAAAAGAGGGTCCATCCAAAGTCCCCCCGGGTTTTCATTTTTTTGCATGTGTGCAGTAAGGTGTTGTACTCCTATGCTTAGGTCTCGTACAGGTTACGGCTCAATCATTCCTACAGATAAAAAGAGGAGAAACACCGTACATAGTGTATAATTTGAAAGGTTGATTTCGATCAGCTAAATGAATTAAAAAAAAATGATATAGTTAGTCCAGTATTGCCCCTTGCGAAATGCAAGTGAGGTGGTACGAACCGAACACTTGCAACACAGGGTAAGGTCAAACCCTGGTAGGCTGTTCACACCGCAGTGTGCCAGTACGGTCAGTTTGAAACTGCATTCAGGCAAGGCCTTCCCGAAAGAGGAGGTGACAGAAAAATAATTTACTTGGGCAGCAACAGCTGTGTTTTCACATTAGAATTCTTCTGTTAATTATTTGAATTACAATGTAATGAAACCAGCCTCCTTTATATAGCAATTATTTATTCCTATTGAAGAGGGGTTTTGTCGCACAACAGAGGTGTAGTTTGGAAGTGACGTGTGCCAGTTGGGGGGTGCATTCTGATGTTTCATCCTGGGCACCAAGTTGGCCAGAAACTGCCCTGGTGGCAGCGCACAAGGCACCAAAACAAAAATATGCCCCCCCCCCCACTGCTCCTGGACATGGCAGAGGGGAGGGTTTCACATTTTTCAATTGGCACTGATGCAATAGCATCAGCGCCCTATTGCTATTAAATGTGCCCTGCTCCCATGCTGGAAAGCCTGGTGCCAGCACAAGAGTGGGTGCATTTAATTTCAATAAGGCTCCTGCCGCGCCTTCTCCCACCACGCCAGCTCCGGGGGAGACCTTGAAAGACTCCCCTGAGCTGGCATGGCGGGGGTCTAAAGGCACCCCGGCTGGTCGCCCAGGCAGCACTGCACTAAGGCTGGGCCAATGACCAGCGTTAGGTGTCACCAGGAGCACTATTGTCCAGCTTAGCCATGCATGCCAGCCCGCCTGATTTAGGCGAGAATCCTGAATTTTCTTCCAAAAATATAACACCTTTTTTCCCGCTTTATTTCACGAAATCCAACTCCCAGGTACTCCAAAACGTTGGCATGTATGCATATCTGGCTGCGTGTTATTTCCCTGGTAGCACGTGTGTCATTAGCATTTGCATGTCTGTCAACATTGGATTACCGTTTCGGTTCTGTTTTTCTGTGTTTACCCTGCTCAGATGCTTGCACCGCCTGCCGCAGCTGTTGCCGTGGAGACCTTCTGAAACCCCTCCCCGATTGCAATGCAGCAAGCTTCTGTCAACGTCATTTCCGGTATAGGAGGGGCGAAGCAGTGTTGGAGTCTAAAAGAGTCCGAGGCGGAAGAGTGGGGGGATTCCAAAAGAAATGAGCTGGTGAGAGGGAGGGCAATAGAATCACTGGGGAGCAGCTATTATTGAGCCTGAGGCGGGAATGTATATTTATATGACCAAATCTGACTTTCTTCAAGAGATCACCGACTCAATTGCCGGTCCCAAAGCGATGAATTAGTGACCCTTTAACACACCCATCAACCCCCGCGTGTTCATCTTAGCTTTGATGGCACTTCTGGTGGTTATAGGTGGGTCGATAACAAGAACGCGCCCTTCCCACATTGTTCAAATGTATCCTTTGACCCCCTCCAACTTTCCATCCCCTACATTAAGTGTTGTCGTCGCCTAGAGTTTGTATACCTCCGCCAGTACCTCTAATGCCTCACAACATTTGTTGACGTGTTAACAGGGCTCGTAACGTGAAGCCCTTTCAAAGCATTGTGTTTTTTTTTTGGGTGGGGGTGGGGGGGGATCGACGATTGACATTATACTCTGGCCAGTACTAATCAATCCATACCGTAAAGAGGTCTTGAATAGCA
Organism: Ambystoma mexicanum; assembly: GCF_040938575.1. Classification (NCBI taxonomy): domain Eukaryota; kingdom Metazoa; phylum Chordata; class Amphibia; order Caudata; family Ambystomatidae; genus Ambystoma; species Ambystoma mexicanum. The sequence continues at coordinate 190,467,259 of NC_090932.1, forward strand.
CATCTCTTGTCGTTCTAAGTACTTTTTGGCACTGAGTCCTTTGAGGGGAAGTTAGTGGACGACACAGGCAAGAAGTAACCTGAAGTATTGATGAGTGCAGATCAGAAGAGGTTGGTGTTGGCCCTTGGGGGTTTATATATCCAAAGGAGAGTCCCCGCTGCACATATCCTGCTCGGTTTACTACTGACTAGGTCTATCCTGTAAACAAGGATGGTTCGAGGTTGACTAGAAGGTCGTGTACCAAAGGTTGGTGGTGTATTCATGTGGATATTAGTGTGTGCAAGTAGCTAGTAGCAGTTGCTCTCCTGCAGCCAGTGATTGTCTAGCAGATAATGGTGCGGTGGAAAGTAAAAATGGTAATCATATTATTGAGATGCAACAATTAAGTAGCAGGTGTGAGGTGCCCCATTCAAATGATTATTGAGTGCGAAAATCTATGTGGAGCAGAGCTCGGGAGAGCGAGATGGGGCCCCAATCAATTATGTTTGTAGTATTTTACCTGGTTGGTGTAAATGGCATGTTCATTGATTAAAGCAGGTGGTAGCATAATTGTAGGGGTCAAGTCCTAAAAATGTAAGTGGGGGGACTCATCAACAAACACAATCGGATGTGACGTCAGAAATTTTGATATCAAGGTGAAATATGCGCATTTCATTAAATTGGCTTTGCATAACAACCCAAATTGAACAGGTCGAATGGCATTTGCCTTTCATAAAATCAACACACACACAAAACCAAGAGAGGATATTTTCTTCTAATAGTGATTTTGAAAACGTTAAATTGTGTGCATGTTTTAAACTCCCAAGAACCAATTCAAATGTTTTCCCATGGACTTGCAGTACCGAAATGGGATATTTCACCTTTAGTTGTTTGTTATTTTTAATAAGGCTTTATAGTGCAGTGGTGAAGTGTCTGACCTACAAACCTGACTGCGGTTTGATCCCTGAGTTCTTCATAAATTCAATCCATGTTTCTCTTTTAGCTGGGGGGGGACTGAGTCCACCCTCTGAATAAAGTGGGGGGACTCCGTCCCCCCGCATGTGCCCTCGACTTGAGCCCTGCATAGTTGCCAACATGACCTATTCCACTCTGTAGGTACATAGCAAGTCCTTTTTTCTTTGCATTCTGGGACATGTCGTTTGAGTTTTATAATGGTGAAAGGCAGAACTACAAATCCCCGACTGCAAAAATAACAGGACTGGAAAAGTACCTACAGATTGGAATGGGTCAGATTGACGACTATATATATGGTAGTACTTGGGTGAGCTGGCAAACATGCATCACCCATAGACACTGCACTTCACCAAAGGCCCTGTGGGGTCTTGAGTCTCTTGCGTATATGCGCTTGGGCTGAGCCCCCTTATCATTTTTAGAGGGGCAGTCCTTCTCCCAGAGGCAAACAAAGGGGAGAGGGGACTGTGTCCATTAATGCTACAGTGAAAGACTCACGATGGTCTACAATTGGTACATAGTGGCACATTGTTTTTAGCGGCATTGAACCCTAGCCGTAGTTTGTCAGTGGCAAGGTTCAACTAGTTCGAGTTTCTTTTAGTCTTCAGATCAGTGCTATATAACTGGAGCAACATGCAGATATGTCATAAGTACACTGTTCGTGCTGTTGGACTATGGAAGCCAGTCCTAAGTGCACTTTGTGATAAAATAAGGGTAAAGTGAGGGTCACTTGAGGGCTACTATGGTCCCACTCCGTTTAATAGAAACAGTAGTGGAGCCCTATGAGGAAAAGAGTGGGGAGTGCAGCCTGAGGATAGAGAGACTGGAGATGAGAAGGGACGACGAAAGGTGGGAGGCATAGGTTCCGATGAGGCCTGCACGTTGTGTTGGGCACAGAGCTGCTGCTATCTCCTTTTGAGCAATGTCACAGCAACCTCTCATGATTGGTAAATCCACCTTTCCCCAACAAGCCAACTATGAAGCATATCTTTGTAAATCAAAGTCATCTGCCTGTGAAATGCCCGTTGAATCCTTTGTCTTGACTACATGTTCTTAACTTGAAGCTTAGAATGTAGAGACCAGTGGCCTACATGTGACCGAATAGCTGTTTTTTTTTAATGCTCTGAGACCATTATGGTTGTGATTTGGCATGATAATATGTAGTTTTATATAGCGCTACAAACCCGCCGGTATCTAATCGCTGAAGTAACAATTGATATAGTTATCCTACCGCGTGGTACGATGTAAGTGTAGCATAAGCATGTCAGTTCTTTTCTCCTGCTGACTATGGTCCTCTGTTCGTTCTCCAGCGCGTGGGTCTTGCTTCTGCTTCCCATCGCTCTTTCTAGGCACTTCTGCAGGCAGCCTATTTCTCGGCCAATTTACAGATTCTTCAGAAAAGAGCAAATCATCTGAGTAATCAGTGTAACAATAAGAATGGGTACAGACCCTTAAGAGTGCGCTTTGACCACTATCACATTCAGAAGTGGCTGACTGCGTCACCAACTCAGAATAGGTCTACCCATAAAGACCTAAATGAAGAAATACAAAAAAGAATTTTTGAATTGGCGTATTGCGCTCTGCCTATTGTTAATAGATTGTGTAAGCTTATTATAGTAATGAATCAGGTATATCATGAAATATCTTTTTTGACCTAGATGTGTACAACCCATATTTGCTTTAGCGGTTGTTGACACAGGTCCTGTATTTGGGAGTCAGGGTACACATGATTTTATTAGTTGACGGTGTCTTTCCTTTTGTTGATTATGCCTTCATGATGCAGCAGCACAGGACCTGGATTCTTGGTCTGGAGACAAAAGAACTGGATAGGACCTTGCAGCAGCAGTCAGAGGAGGCTTCCAGCAAAGGTGTCTTCACAGATTCTCGCGGGTCTGTGGATTTGGCACCTTTTTTACAGCAGTCAGACCAAGAACAAATAACGCTGGTCTGGTTCTTTTCACTCTCGGTCCTGCACTCTGGTGAGGGGACTTTCGAATTCAAATCATGTCTCTGGAGATCCAGCAACAGCCCACCAAAGTTTCAGCGAGGTTCGAACTTCAGAAGACCATGCACTGCACTCAGGCTCGAAGTCTCAGGGTATTGGCTGTTTGTAGCCCAGCAAGGCCGCAGCACGTCATGGGGTGGCTCAAAAGGCAGGTTTTCTTGAGACTAGTGGACATCACCAGCCTCTGTGTAGGAGTCGTCTCATTCCGGCCCCCCAGCTCGATTGGAAGGAAGGGTTGCATCAGAATGCGGTTACACAGCAAGCTCTCTAGTCGCTGGAAATCGCTACAGGTGTCTTTTCTTCATCTTCCTCTTCTGCTCCAATGGTCAGCTTGTCAGCAGCTTCCAGGTTCCTGATTATTTATCAGGAACTACAGCACAACTTCTGCCATCCCTCCCTGCAGTTCACAGAAAGGGGCGGTCTGGTTAGTCCAATAAGGACAGCCAGTCCCCCATTGGGACTTGGTTCCTTTCAGGCATGGTGAAGGACAAAGGGCTGCAGAGATTTGGACTTCTCACTCGCTTCCTGCCTTCTCAGAGACACTTGCGCCTCGGCGTGGAATACAAAGGATTCCTGCTGAAGACCAAACTTCCTCTGAGGTCCACAGAAACAGCAAGCAAACAAGAAATGGTGAAAAAAGGAGACCACAATTCTATCAGACTGGGGGCCCTTCTGTGCATTACAGAGGCTGATTTAACAGCCTGAGAGTAATGAGACTAAAGTCACAAAGGTAAAACCACTTCCACCAGCCATTCAAGTAAACTTTCAATTGTAACAAAAATGTTACCAGGTAAGTAAGAAAGGAGATATGTTGTATTCCCCCAGCAATCCACATAAAGTGGCGCACTATATACAATGTAAAGGGGAAGAAAATCCCTCTTTACCTCTTAAGAACAGTAGTTCATCCAATTATATTAAAGAGAAATTAACAGGGAAGCCCAAAGGAGCAACCAAGCCTAAAAGTTAGAGGAAACTATAACTCCAACCATACACTATGGCAGAGGTCTTCAAACTGTGGGGCGCACAGATTTCTTTTTTTGGGCGCTCACATGGTCGGACTGGACCATAAAACTGTCTCGGGCACCAATGAACAAGTGGCCCGCAGTTGCAAATGGATATTCATTCCTTTAGTCACATACTGTTTGAATACTACCCAAGGGGGTGTTTTTTGTTAAAATGTAAGCAAATTGTGATATTTATATTCAGCAACAATGGTCAAAACTACTACCTGCACAGTGTAGTAACTCATCAAACTGGCCCACATTGGCCAAAAACGTGGCCCATTTTGACTGGCCTACACTAGGATTTAGCATTTTTTAGTCTTTTTTTCTTAAATGATTATTTTTTTACAGGTATCGCCCCACTGCCCTATAGGCCAGTCTGTGCCTGGCAGCTCATCCATAATGGATGAGGGGGCGTCCACCCAGTGGCCTCCTCGTCCATTTTGGAGGAGTTGAGTAGCCAGCCCAGTGAAACACTGAGCACTCCCTCAGCTGCTTTTTCCAGCTGAGGGAGTGCTCCTGGGCTGGCTGAACTGTCAAAGTGAAACAGAGTTTCCCTTTGGCAGTTCAGTTCCCCAGCCGCACATGCTAAATGAGGCATGTAACTCTGGGGGGCTTTTTGCTTTGCTAGCCTTGCATAGCTCATTGGAAATCCTGGCTGGGGCATTGCATGTCTGTATTTACGAGGGGGAGCTTCTTTGCCTCCGGGTAATTTCAGCAACCATGCGCAGGTTCCTGCAGAAGGTATGTTTATGTTCAATGTTCGTTCATTTTTTTTTTATTCAAATATTTGTATGGATGCATGTGAGTGTATGGTGATGGGTGCTTGTATGAATGATGGTGATTGCTGTGTGTTTATTTATTTATTTATTTTTTGGTCTGTTGGGCTGTTTTTGGCAAGTAGGGAAAGGAGGGTTGTACAACAAAGGCATTTTAAAAATACCTTTTTTGCACAATCCCCCTACCCACCTGCCAAAATCGGCTCCTTCTGAGGCGCTGTGGAGCTCAGGGGACATGGATGGTATGTATTTTCTTTTTTTTAAATTTTTTTTACTGGATATCTATCATAGATGTCCAGTCAAAAATACCACACTTTCCCCCTTGGCCTACCAGTGCCAATTGCAAACTGTTTAGCTTTTTACCCATTTTGTTTATAAAGTATGATCCTAAAATGCAACATTTTAACCCAGTATTTTAAAATTCATGGCTAGAAACCCCCAGTGATTAGTTTGGGCTCCCTCGCTGCACTCCGTCGCTTTGACATTTTTGTGGGAAATATTTATGCCCTTCCATTTAAAAAATTCACCAGCTCCCACTGGCCCTCGGGTTGTTGTGTTGTAAACGGGGTGGGGGGAGCCCAGGGACTGTGGTGGGAGCACTAGGATAGTGGTGGGAACAGGGTGGGGAGAGCCCCGGGTCTGTGATTGGGTGGAGAGAGCGCAGGTACTGGGTAGGATTGGGATGAGGGAACCCAGCCACTGTGATCGGAGCAGGTGGGAGAGCCAAGGTACTATACTGGGAGTAGAGTGCGGTGACGGCACGCAATAGCTCATAGCCATTTGTACATACTGTCTCTTTGGTGTTTTTGGGGGGGCCTGGCCTGCCCAGATTTTGCTCAGGGGGGGCCCAGGCTGAAAAAGTTTGAAGACCACTGCACTATGTGGAGACATAAAAAGGTCACCTATAAAAAAAAAATAGTAAAAGACTGGGTTAGAGGGGGAAATGATTCCCCTTCTCATAGGGACAAGGGAAAATAATCTCCAAGTCCAAGCAAAAAAGTTCTGGGGCTTTCACAGGTCAGAAAGATTCATCACTGAAATGAAAATCTTACCTAAGAACCCTCTGCTGCAGTTGGACAAGTTGAAGAACACTACATCTGTATGGGTTCTCTAAATGAAAATGGCACAAATTCAAGAATTGCCCATGTGTGCCGAGTTGGATTAAATGTATTTCTTCAATTCTGTAGAAACTATTACAAAAACTTAATTTGTTTTCAACTTAAATCAACTTAACCAATTTCTCACTTCAACTTGATTCATATAACCTTCCATTTCTCAATGTTTAAATCATTTCATAATTACAGCACCTTATTGCCTAACTATCATACAATCAATTGTTTTGTGTTTGTACTCCTAGAAAAGCCTTCACCTTGTTGCAGTGAATGTTTTTTACACTTTTTGTTTTTGCTAGAGCAGTCTAGAGCTTAATGCATTCTTTTTCATTATACTTATAGAACAGTCTACACATGTTTCACTCATAGGTCTTTTTAAATCCTCCTGGGCCTAATGGTGAGCTTCTTCTGGGCCAGTTTTACTGTTTTTCTTATTTACTATTTTTTTAACCACAGTCCCATTCAAATAGTCTATATTTCAAAAAGAGGCAGGATGAAAAAAGAAAGAGGAGAGAAAAAAAACATTATTTGGTGCTATTATAAAATAAACTTCATAACTTTCTTTTAATATTTTTGTGTATATATTAAAACCCACTGACATTATTCTGTCTTATATGATTTTACTACTCTTGCAATTCCTTATTTATCTTTGTTTCATGTATGTACGTTTTGGATTCCAATTGCATAATATATGAGAGCGAGCATCAGTTACTAGTTTTTGTAATGTCATCAATTTCTTCTCTATAATCCAACCTTAGATTTTCTTTATAGTACTGTATATTTGTGTATGAAAGGCATTATTTGCAGGCTCTCAGTTTTGAATTTCTTCCTGCATATGAATTGGTTCAATACTTTAAGGTCTAGTCCAACTTGAACTTTCCTGTTATGGAATAGAACTCTGATTATGTTTGGTTTTAGGAACTCTTGCAATCACATTCTTTCCCATCCTGCGCTTGGTCCTTGATTCTGGCATCCGATCTGGGTCTAATGGAATTGGCGGCAAACTGAATTCTATCTAGTATCCAAATCTTACTGTGCACATAATCATTCCCATACCCTGAAAAATCCCTGCAGCCTGCCTCCCACTAGTCATCCTTGATTGTCAAGACTTCTGCTTTATTGCTGGAGATTTCCCTCTGTGTACTTTGCATGGATTTTCTGTCTTGACTTCTGACCCTGGTGGAATCTGCATGAAGGCAGAGCTTTAGAATGATTCGGTTCCCCCAGATGACTTATGTGTGGATTTAGTCTTGCCTGCCTGTTTGTCGGCTTTGCGTCTTTTGTGTACCTTTCCCTCTGGGGAGTCCACAAAGAGTTTAGTTCCTTCGAGGGGCAACTCCAGATCAATTTCTTTCAGAAAACCATCTGTTTGTCAGTCTCTAATGTGTAGACGCCTTGTGCCCGAGAGCTTTTGTAGCCACGGCACCACCTCTTAATCAAATATTAAATCCAACAACTGCTCTACTTTTGCATGTCCGCCAACAAGGAAGCACAGTCCACTCCACTGTCTATTGCCTTACTGGCCTTTTTGAAGCCACCCAGTATTGTTTTGGCTTTGTATGATTCATAAGTGTTGTCTCTTAAAGATAGCAATGCACCAGCATGCAATCCTTTGCAGGCTAAGTCATAAGGTTTTTACTACCTGATATCTGACTGCTGCTTCTTCGGCTGGGATTGAAGATCTCCCCGCCAGACTTGATACAATCAATCGACTCTGTTAGTGACATTTTCTCACCCCACAGAGGGTCTAATTTGGACATGTAACTCAGCATTATATATTTCATACCCTTCAATTCCTTCATTATCATCTCCCTGAAATCTGATATGGTCTTAGGATATTTTTATATTGCCTGATATTTGTTCTGATATTTTGAAAAACTAAGATCTATTGACAATGAAGACTTTTGGCTGCTTGTATTTGGTGCTAAACAAATGTCTATCAAATTTAGCTCCTATTGGATATTTGAATGAATTGGAATTGTAGAATTTTTAAAAACTAACTGGGTGAGGAAAGAGTTGATAAATGTCATTGTATTAATTCTGAATTATGTATAATTGCTCTTGTTTTATATATTGATCACAATTGTAATGATGGTATTTTAGAAATTGAAAGGTTGTTTATTCAGCCAAAACAATAAAAAAAAGAAAATTGCCTGCTTTTAAGATCTGGGGAAGGGTTGATTCCTAACTTTTGAAAATCCTATGAGTTCAGAGAATTGGATCAGTTCATACTCTACTTCTCCTCTGTGCTAGTGAGTTCCCACAGGATAACTTTCTTAATCAAATGAGGAGGAAGAATAACACTCCTGATGAGGCGGAAGAATACTAAGAGAATGGAGCGCTTCTTCATCTCTTGAGTCTTTTTTTTTTTTTTGTTTTCCTTTCTTACAGGGAACTCTTGAATATCTGTTTTTACTTTATTTCCAGCTACTCCACGAGAGTGCCTTTTCTTATGGGCCTTGTTCTTTTTCAGACCCTGCTTTCTTTTCTTGGTTGGTATGTCTCTCACAGAGGTCTCTGCCTCTTTCCTCTCTTTACTTGCGCTTCTCTTTCCTCTTAATTTTCACCAGCCATCTGTCAAACTGTGATCATGCTACAATGTAACTATTCTGCGTTTCAGAGAGGGTTTACATATCATATCGTTCATAGTCACATATGTCCGATCCGGTCTTTGTTTCAGACACCTTTGTTCCCTTTTCTTTGCCATGTTGGGGAACCTTGAACGAACATACCAACCCAGAGCTTTGGAGTGCATACATTGCTGTCCTCCCTCCACTCCCAACCTAGGGCGAGGGGTCTACAGACCCTGCCCCCCCATGCCTTACCCTGCCCCAGCACACACAGAGCAGGATTCCAGGTATGCATGTTACTATTTTTTTTCCTGTTCTCCCTGGGCCCCACCAACTGGTCCTAATTGCAGGCCAATGTTCCGCTCACCACTCATGCTTTTTCTGAAGCTGGTGTGTTTCTCTCTCCACAGAAGTCCTAATTGGATTAACCATTTCAGGTCCTTGTCTGACCTGCAGTCCTAGATACTCACAACAAATCTACATTAGTTGTGCCACAGAGGTCCAGCAGTTGGAAGATTCAACCTACGACATTGCTTTCTTGGGCCCTTTTCAGAGGACTGGCATGTTTTTAGCTATGTGATTCAGCGTTATATAACCTCAGAGTGAAGTGGGCAGGAAAAAAGCAGAGCAGTACATTTAGGCACGGCCGGTTCGGCGCGGGCCGATTTGGCGCGGCAGTTCTGCGCAGGAGCCGGTTCGGCGCGGCAGCCTTTGCCGAACTGGCCGCACAGAAATGTTCTGCTCATCGCGCGCGCACCCTGACCCTGTCTCCGAGTGTGGCTCCCAGAAGAGCGGACACACTTGGGAAACTCTTGGCGCACACGCAGGCGGCTCCTTGCGTTGTGACCCCTAGAACGCAGTCTTCCTGCGTGTTTGGGACGACACAATGAATTATGGAGATGGGGTGCGATTCTGCACGGATGTAACAAAGCTGCAACACAACGAGTGGAATCTTACCCTTATCAATGTCTGCCCCTCGAAGAAAGGCAGGTAGTTGTGCAGTATGCACTCTCAAATCTGAGGGCAGCCAACAGTTTCAGTTCCGCGAGACATGCTACGTTTCACGTTCTGCATGTTATTACAATGTTTGCAGGACAAAGTGTGTGGCGCGCCAAAACATCTCGTCGCTGAACTGGTCGCGCCGAACTGGCTGCGGCGAAACGGGGTGTACCGGAAAAAAAGTATTGGGATTGGGGTCCTGCCGTGGAGGCTGGTGGGTAGGTACTTGGATGAGAAAGATGGATGTGGAGGTAATGCTGAGTGATCGTCCCCTTCTCTGACTCCCCCCACCAGTGCTGATCCATCTCTTACTCCCTGCACCCTATAACACAAGCCACTGCTAATATCCCACCTGCCCCCACCTCCTTTCTGGTGAGCAGCCTTGTCCTTTTTAGAGATTATATGCCTGTTAATCAGCCATCCCTTAAATCCTTGAGCCCGACTTCTACTGGCAAGCTCCCACTCTCCTGCCAATGAGGTCTGATGTTTGCCCATTCATGGGCCGCCTGGTATGAAGTTGCTGGGCCATCCAGAGGCCTTCTGTGGGGCTGTGCTAGACGCAACAGACTCAGTGTAGATCCCTTGGAGGACCCCACATAGACTTTCAATAAGCCCCTTAACGCTTTCCCAGGTTAAAGTACGCGTCTCCCCTTAGCCTCCAGGCACGCTGTGAGGCCTTCACTACACCCTCCTCAATCAAGCACATTGTGAGCCCTTCACCACACCCTCCTCAAGCAAGCCTCATCCAAGTCCCTCCAAAAATTAAACGCTCCCGTCATTTCATGATGCTCTTCCCGGCTGGGGTGGCAGAGGTCAGTGGATTTCAATGAAGCCTCAGTTTCTCGGCCTGGTCCCTACCATGACGTTGTACCCTACGTTCGTGTTGACCCCCACCCTGCATTTGCATGCAGGGGCAGCCTATTCTTCCAGTAGACCGAAACGTGTCCCAGAGCTCACATTTGGTCATTCATGAGCTGGCAAGCAAAGTCTGCCGGGTACTATGAATTGTGCCATTCACACGTCTCTGGCGAGCGTGCGCCTGGGAGGGGCGGCTACTCAGAGTGACGCCTGTTCCTCATCTCCTCCATATCTACGGAAGCCAAAGGTCAGAGTCGGTGATTGCTCAGCCCATCACAGAAAGAATCGGGGTGCTGCAGCATGGCCGTATGGATAGAGGGCAGGGATTGTTCACCAGTGGCCACACGTCAGCATTTAGGTTATCGTCTCATCTCCATGTCCGGATGGTCAGAGGGCAGATATTATTCCTCAGAGACCCCTGCGTCACCATTGAGTAAATCGTCACTGGTGTCCTGCTGGTTAACCAGAGCGAATACATTGTCTCTGACCGAGCCTCAGTGCTGACGTGGGGTTATCAACAAATATCCTTGTAAACCGCTGGGCAGGGGGTCGACGTTTTCCACGTGTGATCTTGCGCCATCGCCGAGACTATTTCTACAATCGGAGAGGCGCTGCTGTTTTGTCCCAGGCCCTATGAAGGCCTTCTTTGTTCCGGTCACCCCAGTGGGGTGCCTCTGGGAGCTCGCCCAGAGCAAGTGAAATGGTAGGCGGAGCACAAAAGTCGTGTATTTGGACACTACCACTTTCTCCAGCATTGGATCTTTCATGGATTCACATGCTTTGAATATTCCCCGTCGTCAGGCTGGGAATCCCCGGTACATTATATAGACCCTTTCCCGTAGGAAAACTTTTTCGACGCTTATGCGTCCTATCCACCTCGTTTTGTATCATGCGTGCCCGTGCCGTCAGGACGTCATGATATAAATACAGGCCCCGCCCCCGCGCTCCCTCAGATTTCAACCGTCTTTCAAAGCAGTGGGATCTTCGTGTTACTACTAGTGATAACTAGATTGTTTTTTTGTCTGTTTCGCGTAAGCGAAGTTCAAATCTGGAGAATTATGTCTGGAAAGGCGTTATTTCGCCCATGTGCAACCTGTGGCCTCAAAAAGGTTTATGAAGGAGACGGCCACATGGACTGTATCTACTGTCTCCACCCGCACCACACGGCGGATACATGTGAGATATGCCAGGGTTTCTCCCAAAAAACCCTTAAGGACCGTAAAAGAAGGCTGGTCGACTGGCTTAATGACGGAGCGGGTGCCTACCCGGCTTCGGAAGTTGGCTCCACGGCCTCCAGGAGCAAGTCGGAGCCTCCATCGAAGAAGGTGCGGCCAGCAGAAATTCGCCCTGAGGACAAGCATAAGGGGAAACATGCTGGATCCTCCTCATCTCATAAAAAGCCCTCCTCCTCCTCATCATCTAAGACGGAGAGGCTGGCGCTGTCTAAATCCTCCTCAGGGGACCGTCCCAGGTCTTCCGTGAGTCGAGAAGCTTCAGCCGGGAAGTCGGCATCAAAATCGACAACGAAGTCTAAAGGCTCGACGACGACGACTTCCTCGTCGACCTCGGTGTCATTGACGATGCCTATTACCGTTCAAGCAGCAGCGGTTGGGATTCCTTCGTCGACGGAAACTCAGTCTATGGCTTGGCTGCCTGAGGTCTATGACCCGATCCCCCCTGAGGTCTTACTGCAGCCAGACACGGCCTGCTCGGCGGAAGGGGAAGGTGACATGGTTCTGCAGCCATTGGATTTAGGCTTACGGCCTTCCACGTCGACGACGACGGCGACGAGTGCGAGCGGGGGTATGGTACCTATATCATCCACGTTGCTGAACCCCCAGACAGTTTTGTCTCTGGATGTGCTTAATACTCTTCAGAAGCTACTACAGCGGCTGGATACCCAGTTCCCTCAACCTGGGACGTCATCGTCACTTCTGTCTGTACCTTCCGTCGACGAGCAAACTTGTACGGCTCGCTCGTCGACGAATCACCCATCGGCTCCCCAGGCGGTAAAAGATCGTCCTCGAGCTCAGGAGGAGGGTGAGTTGTCGGAGTCCGACTCTATACATGATGACTCTGGGTCAGACATCTCCCTGTCACCGTCGAGGGACCCGACATGGAATTCGGATGTAGAATTGGAGTCTACGAGGAGCCAGACACAGCCATCTCCCCCTGATGATGTGGGAGCCTTCCATGCAATGATGGGGAAAGCGTGTTCCGAATTCGGCTTGATTCCTGAGGAGCAGAGGAAAGACTGTTTCCTTTTTGACCATATGGGTCAAAGGAGAAAATCGGTATTTGCCATCCCAATCCTTGACCACGTGTGGCAAGAAGGTCTCAAAACGATGCGCCATCCGTTCTCGGAACCAGCCATAAAGGGACGGATCGAGAAAAAGTTTAAAGCTCCGGAGTCCACTCCAAAATGTCTAACATCACAGCCTTTGTCTGACTCGGTGGTGTCGGCGGCAGCAGCTAGGAAGGCCAGGGTCCAGCAAAAATGTTCAACGCCACCGGAAAGCGAGGCTAGGAGGCAGGACGCATTTGGAAAGAAGGTGCTCTCGGTCGGAGCGACGACAGTAAGAGCAGCCAATTCCTTAGCGATCGTGTCACGATATGATAGGGAAATGTGGCACAAATTAGCCCCTATCCTAGAACACCTGCCAGACGAACACCGAAAAGCAGCTATGTTACTGGTGCGGGACGGCGAGGAGGCCTCGAACCACGCTATTAATATCGCAGTGGACCTAGCAGAGTCTGGTTTCAAACAAATCAACCATGGAGTAGTGCTTCGTCGACAAGCGTGGCTCAAATGTACTACTTTCCGTCCTGAAGTACAGTACAAAGTCCTGGACATGCCATGCGAAGGGGAGCACCTGTTTGGCGAAAAGGTTGATGAAGCGCTGAAAGGGATGAAAGAAGACACGGATACTGCTAGGTCCCTCGGCGCCCTTCAAACGGGTAGAAATTTTCGCTCTTTTCGCCCTTTCAGAGGTGCTTCTGGAAACTCCCGCTTTGGAGCCTCGAGGGACCGTGGATTTAACAGGCCCTCGTACTCTTCACAAGGGTTCAGACGAGCGTCCCAGTCGGCACGTGGAAGCAGGGACTATCAAGCCTCCAGGCGGCGAGGCTCAGGTCCGTCGTCAACGAAGAACAAGCAAACCAGCAACCAATGACGGCCTTCGGAACGTCCTGGGGGGTCGAGTCTCTCATCACTTCGACCGATGGAAATGCATCACCAAAGATCGATGGGTCCTAGACACGATTCGCATGGGTCATGCGCTGCAATTCAAAGACAAGCCTCCGCGTCTTCCTCCTTTATTCTCGACACAGCCCCACCTCCAAATCCTACGACAAGAGGCGGAGCTTATGTTGCGAAAAGGGGCGGTAGAGAGAGTTCCTGTGGCACAGGAAGGCCAAGGAGTTTATTCCAGGTTCTTTGTTGTCAAAAAGCCAAACGGCAAATGGAGGCCCATTCTCGACCTGAGGGTACTCAACAAGTGGCTAAAGAGCCAAAAATTCAAAATGCTAAAACTCCAAGAGGTTATCAGATCGGTGCAACCCATGGACTATCTCTCTTCACTAGACCTTCAGGATGCTTATTTTCACATCCCAATACGCCCACGACACAGGAGATATTTAAGATTCGTCGTCGGGAGAAAGCATTTTCAGTTCAAGGTCCTCCCGTTCGGGCTCAAGTCCTCCCCCAGGACGTTCACCAAGTGCTTGGCCCCTATAGCGGCCCATTTAAGGAAGGATGGTCATCATGTCTATCCATATCTAGACGACTGGCTAATCAGAGGGTCATCCAAGGAACAAACACGAGACAGTCTACGAGCCACAATGTCCATCTTACAGGAACTGGGCTTCGCAATAAACTTCAACAAGTCCTCAGTAGAGCCTTCGAGGACCTTGGTCTTTCTAGGAGCGGAGTTTCATACGCACACAAGCCTGGTGAAACCATCCAGCGAAAGAATTCAGAAACTTCAAAACAAGGCGTCGGAATGGAGCGGCGGTACCAGAGTCTCTGTGCGCAAGTACATGTCCCTGCTAGGGACCATGTCGTCCTGCATTCCGTTAATAAACAACTGCCGTCTGTTTATGAGGCCTTGCCAGGAATTTCTAGCGGACCGTTGGGCACAGAGCAGAGGTCGCTGGTCCGACAGACTGGTCGTCGACGAACAACTAGTTCAAGCACTCGGCTGGTGGAAAGTGTCTACTCACCTAACGAGAGGGATGCCTCTACTGGAACCAGAGTTCCAAAAGACGGTGGTGACGGATGCATCGCTGAGCGGATGGGGAGCTCATCTGGATATGTTACAGGTACAAGGCCAGTGGTCTTTGCAGGAGTCCTCCCTGCATATCAACCTGCTAGAACTGAGAGCAGTGCGATGGGCTCTGAAGTCTTTTCTTCCGCAACTGAGGGACTCGGTGGTGCGTGTCATGACGGACAACACCACTACGATGTTCTACTTGAGGAAACAAGGAGGGACACGTTCCAGGTCCCTATCGACAGAGGCACAGAAAATCTGGCATTGGGCCCTTCAACACAACATACAAATCTTAGCATTTCACCTACCAGGAGTGAAAAACGTGGAAGCCGATGCCCTCAGCAGAGAAATGAACGAAGTTCACGAATGGGTGCTGAACGACCAACAACTTCAACAAGTATTCAAGGAATGGGGACACCCTTCCATAGACCTGTTTGCAACGAAGAACAACAAGAAATGCCATCAGTACGCAAGCAGATGGCCTCAGCAGGGCTCACTGGGGGATGCGTTCTCATTCCCATGGACGAACAAATTCCTGTACGCATTTCCTCCTTTTCCCCTTGTCAGGAGGACGTTGCAATGGATCCTCAGGTACCCATGTCGGGTAATTCTGGTGGCCCCATACTGGGCCAGACAAGTGTGGTTTTCAGACCTACTACACTTAGCGGCGGCGGAACCGATGAGATTCCAGAAGACCCCCGACCTTCTGTCTCGACAGGAGGGTGTCGTTTGGCATCACGACCCGGACAGCCTCAAGTTGACGGCCTGGCTCCTGACTTCGCCGAATTTGGTCGGCTAACGATTCCGGAGGACTGTCGACGTATCCTGCAAGCGGCAAGAGCACCTTCCACAAACGCCTCATACGCGTACAAATGGAAAAGGTTCTGTCAATGGTGTGAGGATCAACCAGGTTTGGCCCCGCAATCGATTAGGCCGGAACAGCTCCTTCCATACTTGCTGTTATTAGCTCAAATGGGCCTGTCGGTGTCGTCAATAAAAGTACACCTAGCAGCCATTTCCAGGTTTACTCGTCGACGGCACTCGGCACCATTGTTCAGCGACCGCCTGATTAAGCACTTCCTTAAAGGCCTCTTTCGGAGTTTCCCTCCAGAGAAGAAATTTCCACCGGAGTGGAGCCTCAATCTGATCTTAACGTCTCTTATGAAACCTCCGTTTGAGCCAATGTCATCATCGTCTCTGAAGTTTCTGTCGTGGAAATTGGCCTTCCTGGTGGCCATCACTTCAGCCCGACGTATCTCAGAAGTTCAGGCTCTAATGGTGGACCCACCATACTTACGATTTTTCAAGACCAAGGTAGTCCTAGCCACTAACCCACAGTTCATACCAAAAGCTCCTTCGGTGTTTCATAAACACTCTTCTATCGTGTTGCCTACGTTTTTTCCGGAGCCATGCTCGGGAGCGGAGCGCATGCTACACACATTGGATGTAAAAAGGGCTCTCAAGTTTTATCTTCATCGTACGCAACCGTTCAGAGAAACGAGACAGCTGTTTGTGGCCTATGGGTTGGGTGCTAGAGGAAAAGCCATTTCAAAGCAAGGACTTTCAAGATGGGTGTCATCTACCATCTCGTACTGCCATTCCAAGGCAGGGAAGCCTCTTCTACGACGGCCAAGAGCTCATTCAACTAGAGCAGCGGCATCGTCGACGGCACTGTGGGCCGGAGTCCCTCTAGGGGACATCTGCATGGCGGCTACCTGGGCGACTACACACACCTTTACCCGCCATTACTGCCTGTCGCAGCAACATGCCGAAGACACCCGGATGGGACAGGCGGTGCTTCGACACCTATTCCAGTAAGGTAAGCCCCGGCTGCGGGGTGGCATCCTGTGGAATTTATGACTGTATGTGGTCCGTTTTTTCCCTATGTAAACTATTACTGATGTATACATAATCTTAGGGAACGGCCTTTTGCGAAGAATGTATAGGGGTTTGCATGCACACCTCCTCTTGGGGGTAGTACTGCTATGTAATCTATTCAAAGCATGTGAATCCATGAAAGATCCAATGCTGGAGAAGGGAATAGTTTCTTACCTGTAACTCCATTTCTCCAGCATTGGTATCTTTCATGGATTCACATGCGCCCACCTGCCTCCCCTGATCATGCAAACCGGTTCCCCCACTACTTTGGGGGCCGAAATCTGAGGGAGCGCGGGGGCGGGGCCTGTATTTATATCATGACGTCCTGACGGCACGGGCACGCATGATACAAAACGAGGTGGATAGGACGCATAAGCGTCGAAAAAGTTTTCCTACGGGAAAGGGTCTATATAATGTACCGGGGATTCCCAGCCTGACGACGGGGAATATTCAAAGCATGTGAATCCATGAAAGATACCAATGCTGGAGAAATGGAGTTACAGGTAAGAAACTATTCCCTTTCAGCAGCGCCTCAGCAGAGCTATCACGTTACCTGAATGGTCTCACTGCCCTGTTTCAAGGGCCTTTGACAAAGCACACTTTCGGTAGTCTCTTTGGTCGGCGATGGATGACAATCATTTGTCAAGGACGTTGATTTCTGTGAGGTTTCTACTGTGCGTGATACTATTAGCTGATCTGTTTTAATAACCGTGCTGAGTAATGCTTGGAGTAGTAGGGAGACTGCACCAGAGTATTTAACCTTCCCAAAGAGTAAAGGCCAAAGCATGTGGAAATACTTGCTGCCGATTAATTACGAGCGTGAGGGTACTACGGGTGCATTCATACACCTGGCATGTCAGGCCGCTGAGCCACCAGCAACGTGTAGGGGGAATTCAGATTGCAATCTATGCAGAGAACCCTCCCGGGGTTCTTAGCGCTACAGTCAGTCGGGAAGCTAGAACTAGTGGTCAACGTGAGTGTCTATACTGCAAAGGTACATTAAGCAAAACAATAATGTTTCTGGGTATTATTCTGACCAACTTATTTATTGAACACAAACATAACGGTCCTGGGAGGATAGCTCAGTGGCAACATGTTCTCCTGGCAACAAGACGACACGCAGCAACACCGGTTCGATCCCCGGGTCTGCGCTTAAAACGGGTATTTAGCGCGTTATAAATACGCAACTAAGAGACATATTCCTGTTACAGCGCCTCCATGCCCCCGGGCTGTGTGAGCGCTTTAAAAATGCAAATAAAAAAAATAATAATAACGTTATTGGGCAGCAAAGCACAAGAGGTTTTCGAAGGACTTTAAGACGCACCTGAGCTTTGACGATTTTCTCGCCAGCCACCAGTCCATCACTTGAACTGCCTGATTTAAGGACTCAATTCATCATACTTTCAACACAGTCCTTAAGACAACTGACGTACCTGGCTGTTTTAGCTCCTGAAATTTGACTGAATCAAAACATTTTTTTAAGGAGCTATTAGACAAGATCCAAGAGACCATCGAATCAACCTCACAGCATTGGCACCCCAAACCCTCTGGACTAAATGCCCCCGCCCCTTTCTCTCAAAATTATTGCCTCTCTCAAAGGTACTTATTACTCTGACGATATAATCCCGGCCTCCAACATTAAACAATCGACAGGCCATGCGCTCCTCACCATCATCCATGCTTCCTTCACCGAATGGTCATTCCCAGACATCCTCAAGATTGGTCTTGTACAACCTTTTTTGAAAAAAACAACCCTAGATCCAGACGACCTGGCCAGCTACTGGCCTATTACAAACTTCTCGTTTATTGGCAAAATCTTGGAAAAAGTAGTTTCTACAAACCACCTCGCCAGGATCAAACAACTCCACCTCCTAAATGACTGTCTGTGTTCCGCCCCAAGTGCAGCATCAAGACAGCCATCATCCAGGTGGTGAATGATGCCCTCCAAATCATGGATATGGGTGACTCATGCCTCCTCGTCGTCCTTGACCCTTCGGCTGCATTACCTCCACGTTCACTCTTCCTCGTCCTAGTACTTACCTCATGAGGCCCCTGCCTCCGACTCAGGACCTTCTTCTATTTCTTTAAATCCCTATAACTCCTCCCCCACATCCACGTCACTCAGTTTAAATTTTCCTGCCTCCGGCAGGTTGGACTTTTTCTTCCCGGTGCGGGGTACTGGGGAGCACAGATTGCTGGCCCGCTGTGGGGGCTGTGTGGCGGGGCCCTCAGCTCCCTTGGGTGCGGCGCTGCTCCTGGGTCCCCTGCGGGGCTTGGAAGACCCAGTTGAGCGGGATTGCCTTGCTCGGTTCTTTGCTAGGCTCCGGACCGCAGCATGGGCATTGTGTCCCGGGCCGGCAGGCTGTGTTGGAGTATTTGGCTAAGTTTGCTCTTTTCCACCAATCTGATAGTATTCTGATTGCTTGTGGTCCGGCTGTGGCTGAGCGTAAGGCATCTGTGGTTTCCATTTTCCGGTGGTTCCGTGTTGTGATCTCCATGGCCTATGTGGCTTCTGGCCTGCCGTGCCTGCGCATGATCAGGGGCGGTCCACCAGGGGTTTGGCGGCTTCCTGGGCCGATGCAAGGAGGGTTTCTCTGTAAGAGATTTGTATGGCTGCCACCTGGGCTGGTCTAAGCACTTTCATCAACCGCTATGGGTTGAGTTTCTCCCACTTGAGGGTTGGTTCCTTCGGGGTTGGAGTTTTGTCTCTGGGGATGTGAATTAAGAGTTATTGTGGGTGTGTATTTTGCTGCACTGTTTTTGGTTCTGTCTCATTGGGACCTTTTCCCCGTTGCTGCTTTGGTATACCTCATGAGGTAAGTAATGGGACAAGGAAGAGTGGACGTGGAGGTAATGCTCCGATTACTTACTGGTAATCTTCATTACTCCTAGTCCTACTCTTTCTCGTCACAGTACTGACGACCCTCCTCACCTTCCCTGCGGGGAAGGTCCCATGCTCCGGCTTGGTAATATGAAACTGAGTGACATGGATGTGGGGGAGGAGTTATAGGGATTTGAAGAAATAGAAGGTGGTCCTGTGTTGGAGGCAGGGGCCTCGAGGTAAGTACTGCGACGAGGAAGAGTAGGACTAGGTGTCATGAAGATTATAGGTAAGTAATCAGAGCATTCAACACGGTTGACCACTGCATCCTTCTCTCCCTCCTTGCTGACGGGATGGGATTTTCTGGCATTATCTTGAATTGGTTTACCTCCTATCTCTCAGGCAGACACCAGGCTGTCCAGATGAACTTGTTGCACTGTCTCCTGCGGAGTCCCCTGAGGCTTCATCCTCTCACCAATTGTTTTTAACCTTTACATGGAGCCTTTCGGCACTCTCCTCAAAGATCTCAATATAGCCACCCACCAATACGCAAACAATACTCGGTTGTATGCCGTTGGTCTCTGCGTTTACTTAACCATCATTTAGTCCTGGATGCCGACTGCCTATCTCAAACTAAACTCATCCAAGAGTGAATTTGTTCTCATCAGTCCACCCACTAAAAAACAACTTGTCCAACAATGGTTCTATGATATGTGCCTAGAAGGATTTGACCTGCAACTCTGGGACTCGGCAAAATCCTTTGGCTTCACCATTAACAGTAGCATGTCCTTCCAGAAACACATAACCAATAAGGTCGAAATAGCCTGGCTCTGAATTTCTACCATTTGAAAAATCAAACCCTTCATCCCACCACAGGACTTCTGGACATAATGCAGGCCCATATGGTCTTGCACATTGATGTGGGAAATGCTCTCATGACGAGGATTCCAGCTGCTCACTTGGCACCTCTAAAAGCAGTAAACCACGCTGCAGCATGTCTTATTAAGGGAGCACAGAAATTTGACCGGAGCACGGAAATTTGACCGGATCACCCCCATCCTACGCAAACTACTTTGGCTCCCTCTCCGGGTCAGGATACTGTTCAAGACTGCATGTGTCATCTACAAAGCAGTCACGAGTAGCACAAGAGCATACCTGGTGGCACACACCCCTCGCGCAGCAAATCGACCAACTGGCTTGAATCATAACTCGTCCACAAAGAGAGGACTTGCACCCACCTTCTGGAACTCGTTCTGGTGTAGGCTCGGAATGCCCCCACAATTCCAGTGGACGCACCCAACGACGCTCAGACCTCCCAGCAGTGTGCTACTCTTAAGAATCCAGTCCAAAGGCTGGCTACCCACACTCGTTACATCACTCCGCTGCTCTCGTGCTAGGTCCGCGCTTTAAACAATATAAATAACAAAAAGGGACTTTGGTTAGACGGGGTGCATGGGGGCAGTACCTCGCAGAGCGTGCCAGCACACGCCTGTTCAGTAAAGAATTCTGTTATGTTGTTTAGCATCACACTTCGTTCCTGTCCACCATACTGTGGGACATCCCAAGCGTATGGAGTAAAGGGGACTATGGACACATTTTATTTTAAACTTTTTTTTAAATTAACAATATGCAATCTCAGTGGTTCCGTCAAAGAGCCAACGCAAGGCCTAGTAATATACAAAACAACCTATAACTTGCAACCATAAAGAAAGAAAAAACATCACAAAAAAAGGCATCTAGGGTTAACATCGTCCAATAAGTCAGCAGGGGTCCATTCGCACCTGCAGGAGGATCATTTCCAGGTGGTCCCCGTAGGAATAAGTACAGATCAATCAAAGCAAATGAAAATGGGGCCAGCATCTATACTCAAATTTCAGTGTCAAGAAGCTTATTTGAGTACTAGGCTCAAGAAAAATCAGTCAATCGTTCACAGGGGTTTTTCGTCCAATGGGTGGAACATTGCAAGAAGAAGGGCATTGCATGTTGCGACATTCTCTGAAGGCTCCCAAACGCCATAACTTGGGACCCTGTACCAAGCAGTGACCTCTGCAGCACGCCACAGCTCGAAGTCCTTGTACCATAAGCAATATTGGGGCCCCTTCTGTAGTTTCCAGGACACTGTTATACGTCTTTTTGCCAAAACACAAGCTAGGTCTGTGAATTTGATCGCATGCCTACATTTGTCTGGTCTGAACGCCCAGTAAACATTCGGCCGGGTCCCACTGATATCCTGTGACCCCAGCGCTCACACAAGCCACCTCTATCTTGCGCCAAAAGACATGCATAATGGCTTCACCTTAGAGTCAAATCTGGCCACTCGGGTAGGTGTCCTATACGTTCGGTGGAGCACATTGAGTTGCAGGAGACAAAACCTAGCGTTACGTGAAACCCTTTTGCCAAAAATTAGTGCATTGTCCCTTTGAACATGGGTGAGCTCACAGCCTAGGTCTGCCTTCCATCGCACCTTCAGTCGCACATTCCGCACAGTGACTGCACTCAGCAAGCACCTATACAATCGTGACACCGGGCGCCAGCCATCCTTTACTTCATACATCAGTGTTAATAGCGTGGTAGGCTCAGATTTTCTTCTGGCTAATTTGCCCTTTTTGCCACCTTCACAAGCCTTAAATACCATAAGAACTGGCTTTTGGGCATGCCTTCCGTCTGCTCGAAGTCCCCCAGAGTCTTTGTCCTTTTTGGTTTTTTGTACATGTCTCCCCACAGCCCCATCTCATTGCACTGCCTGGCAGCCACCAATTCATCCACTTCGGAGCACACGTCCACTGTGATTGGGACGTGTGGCGAATAGGGCTTGTGCACCCTCAGCACTCTATTCCACACCTGGCGCCCCCAACCTGATCAGTAGTGGCAGTTGGTCTATGCAGCTGTCCGTGACCCACAAGGCCGCTTTGATCACTGCCGGACGACACACTACTTGAAGCAGCCTGGACTCTGTAATAGGCTCATCTGATAACTAGCACTACATATTGGAGTTGTGCAGCTCCCGCATTTAGAATTACCTTGGTGCACACCTCCATCCTTATATTATAATATATGCTATGCATGGGTTATTCAACACAATTCTCTCTCACGTGGCCGCAAAGGAATCCCCTGAGCATAGTTTCCAAGCTGCTGAAAGAAACAGCTGCAATGTAGTAATGTACGTTCGCAAAGACATATAGTAGGAGTGATATTATAATCATTTTCACTAGCTCTATCCGTCCCATAAGAGACCGTGGCATTTTGGGGCAAACTGCCGCTGACTGTCTCACCCCCTCTACCGCCGTAACCAAATTTCTGGTGTGCGTATTCTCTGGTGTATGTGCTACATGTATAACCAAGTACCTGAAAGTATGTACCTCGTATCACAATCCCAGTTCCAGCAAATCCCATAGTGTCATAACCCGGGTAGGGGAAAGACACGACTTCTGCCTGCTGAAGGAAATTCCGGACAGACTAGCGACAGCATCCAGTATCTCTAGGATGATCGGTAGATTGTTTTCGGTTTACACAGATACAAAAGCACACAATCTGCGTGTAAAGATACGAGATACCCCAACCTCTACACTAGCCTCCTAAGAATTCCTGTTTCAAAACACTGCCAAGGACTCCAATGCCAATATATAAAGCATGGGCAACAGCGGACATCATGTTGGGTCCCCCTCTGTATGTCCTATGAGCCAGACGCCTGCCTCCCCGTTTTCACCCTGGCCACCTGCGGCATGTTTAGTAGCATAACCGAGCTAATAAAGCTCTCTCCGATCCCAAAGCCCCATAACGCAGTACACATCCACTCCCAATAGACTGAATCAAATGCCTTGGAGTTAGTCTGGTCGATTATGTTGCAGGCAGCGAAGATTCAAGGTAGTGCTCCGTCCGGGCACAAATCTGGTTTGATCCTCCTGTATGAATGCACTGATTACTTTGCAAAGCCGCCCGTCAGCAGCGCAGTTAGTATTTTATGTCTTGGTTGAGCATTGCCTGAAGCTGATCTGACTCGCAACGCTCTGCCGGTTTCCCAGACTTTTAAATGGTGACCATGAGCATTTCATGGTAGGAGGGAGGAGGCCTTTTTCATAGGCCTCTTCATATACCTTCTGCAGAACAGGGGCACGAGTGCAGCCGTACGTTTTTATAAAACTCTGCGGGGAGTTCATCGCCCCCCAGCGTCTTCCCGGTTGTCAAGGACACTTATCACTGCACTTAACTCGTCTTCCGTTAAAGGCAGCTCAAGCGCAGCACCTGAGCCATGATAATCTAATCTGGGAGATTGCAGCACAAAGTTCGTCTGGATCGACTGGTGTCTCATGTTTATAAAGGCTACTATAGAAGGTTCTAAAAATATCATTTATTAACGCCAGAGGGCACTGCACTTGTTTTGTAGCAAGCGTCATCGTGCACCGAGGTTGCTCAGTCTTGCACAACCACACTAATAACCTCTCAGGTTTGTCTCCTTCACCATCCGCACGCGTCACGTGCACTGTGATCACATTTGCGGAGACTCTCCCATGCCTCTTGGGTCCGCAGCAAGAAAAGTTTTGGCTCAGGGGAAGGGTCTAAAAGTCTCTCCCGATTCACTACGTATCTGGGTCAGCTGGCTACATAATGAGCAGAGGTAAGCCGGGATAGCATGATTGGGGCAGTAGGAGTTCACTATGCCTATTTCCTGATCCACACAACCATGTACAACCACGCACATGCCCTCCTTATCCGCCTCCACATTCAAGAGTCGAAAGGGAACCGATGCATCTATACACACCAACATACCTCTAGCATACTTACGAGTAGGTGGACCCATATCCCAATGCCCCCTCCCCCCCCCCCCCAATCTGGTAACAATGTGTTTCTGCTCTTCAGGGAGCAGGTGCTTTTCCTGCAACAAAGCAATTGATATCTTCTTTCTGTGTAGGATCTTACTCGATAACCTGCGCAAATAAGAGCCCAGTCCCCTGACATTCCAGGTCATTATACTAATTGATGCCATCTGAAGAACACTTGAACCCCGCCACCCCCAGCGATGTCTCCAGGGTCCCCAACCAAGAATGCCAACACATCCCCCTCCCCTGCAAACGTTCCCAGATTAGTAGACCCCTAAGTGGACCCTTGGGTACCACATGCAAGGTTCCATCCCACCACGCTGCTTCCATCCAACACTCAGTGCCCCAGATGCCACCATAACTAAACATGCTGTAACAAGAACAGTGCACCCCCAGCAGTGGGGGAAAAAACAGTGCTCAATGGCATTGTTTCAGGGCGCTCGCCATCGAGGCAAGGGCACCAGTAGTAGCCTGGCACCAGTAGTGCCCGATATTCCAGGGGAGTCCGTAATTCAACACCATGGGGAGCAGCGTTACACTCCTGCTGCCATGCGTCAACCTCAGGCAGCGGTGACAGTAAGTGTCAAATGCATCCCAGGCACGACTGCAGTCGACCCGCCCAGATGAGTTCAGGAGCCCTTTTTTTCCAATCAGTCATCCGCATCTCTGCCAGGCCTTTGTGATCCATCCACATATTCACAGTGAAGAGGGAGTCAGGATCCAAGGACCACCCCTCCCTCCCATCAAGTTCATGACAAGACGAAGGCCATAAAACGCAGCTATCGTCTAATTTTGGACTAATCCCAAATGCACCAATGATCGACAAATACACTGAGAGGTATCCTCTCAGTTAGCCATACAGACCAGGTGCGGTACAAATCTATCAATGCGTGAATGAAGAGTCGCAGGCCGTGGTCGGAGACGCCTATATGGACAGCCTGGACTAAGCACCAAGAAGCCATTTTGCTGACGTCGTTAGAGACACCACGATATAGCAGCTTTAGACATGAAGTACACGTGCAATCCACACTGCGTGACACAAACACACACTCTAATACATGAAGAACACGACTGTACAGTTCTATAGTTGGAGGACAGATAAATATACATACTGTCATTTCTTTTATTATTTTTGCCATTAGCCAAATGCAGAAACGGCAAGGCACAAGAGATCCTGAGCAAAGCTTGCAGATGCTTAACACGAATACCTCTATGGAACTGCAGGAGCACCTATAGGACCTGTCAGAGCCAAATATGACTAACCTATGGAGAATATAGTATAGCGTGGACAATGTTGGAACCGCAGTATAAGGTTTAGGAAAATTGCAGCCAGCCTCAGATCACTGAGCAAGGGATGAGCTGAGCCGATTCAGGCTGGACCGAGAGCAAGACGTTTGAGACTGTGTCATGCCCGTGCCGCTGGCGCACGCATTGGCAACCATCATGGACTACTTGGTACTCATTTATCCTTCTAATACTCCTTGAACAACTACTTTTCACGCCTGGGTCTTTTATTTCCATTTGCTCAACTTTGGTTCTTTCTTATTTTATTCAATTAACTACATTTACCATAATGCACCCTGCTGCAGTCCTCAATTCCTGGCTATTCTCATTCATCGTTATTGGGACCACAATCCCCAGAAGCCCTAGCAGCCAGTGCTGCTTCCACCTGCTCAGGACCAGAGAGGGAGGAGGCAGATTGTCTTCAGGTGTGCTGCTACAGGGGCTGTCAATTAGCCTGCCTCAGAACAGGGCAGAGCTGTATATAAGCAGCTGCCTGCAGGAGCACAGTGTCTTGCATCTTGAGATCTCCCCGCTCCTGTTTGCCTTGACCCGCTACTTTGTATGCTGTTCCTGTTGGTGCATTATCCTGTTTTGATCCAGTGCCCTTTCCGGGCTCCCTGCCTTGCAGCCAATCACGCTCCGCTGCCTTCTACCTACAGCCCTTGTCCTCTGGACTTGCAGCCTATTACAGTCCTCTGCAGCCCTCTACAGTCAGCGGCCCTGCTCCTCTGGGCTCACTCCTTGCTGCCCTGCTCCTCTGGGCTCCTTGCCCTGCAGCCTACCTCACTCCGGCTTCCTACAGTCCTAGTCCTCTGCAGCCCGCTTTGCAGCCTGCCTCACTCCGGCTGCCTACAATCCTTGTCCTCTGGGCTCCCTGCCCTGCAGCCTGCCTCACTCCAGCTGCCTACCGTCCTGGTCCTCTGGGCTCCCTGCCCTGCAGCCTGCTTCACTCCGCTGCCTACAGCCCTTGTCCTCTGGGCTCCCTACCGTGCAGCTTGCAACCTTCTGCTGTCTCCAAGCCCTTGTTCCCTGGGCTCCCTACCTTGCAGCCTGCACCTCTTCGCTGCCTACAGCCCTGCTCCTCTGGGCTCCCTACCTAGCGGCCCTATTCTTTTGGGCTCTCAGTCTGTCGCCTGCTACTAATCTCTCTGTCCTGTTCTTCTGGACTCCCTGCCTTTCAGCCTACTACAGTCCTCCGCAGTCCAATACAGTTTGCCTGCACCTAGTGCCACTCTTGACTGCAGACCTGCTTCCTACTTTGCAGCCTTCTGTTTTCCTGACTGCTGCTCCTTGTTCTCTTCCTTGAGTCCTCTGTACTCCACCTTAGGTTATCTATTTCAGTTTAACTGCCTTTCCTTCATTTCCTTCTGCTAGATTGCTCTTCCTTTTCGCTGGATATTTCTGTTCTTGTCTTCTCATGCGTCTTATGTAATCCCTTTGTACAGAGCTTGCCTGTTGGTTTCCGGCAGGCAACCTCTGCCCCTTCCTTTGTCGCGTTTTCAGTGTTAGACACCCACTGCTGTTGTTCCCAGCCATGAGCATACAGCCTGGGCCTCTGTTATAGCAATCTGTGCAGAAGGCTGGAGTTTCCTAAGGTTCGTGGAACACTCTTTCCCATTTCAGCATACACCCCAAGAGGGAATCCAGTTTGTTTGTACCTTTGTATCTTTTGCCCCTTTTGGCGCACAGCTACTGTTTCCTACTCTTCTTTCTTGTTGAACCTCCTGCTGTGTGTGCTTATCTGCTATTTTACCTCAGCACAGCCACCCAAACCCTACTTGGGTACCCTGTGCCACTCTTGACAGAGTGCCATTCCTGACAGACGGGACCAGCAGCCAAGGTCAAGAGATACGGAAAGATATTCCAATCCCCAGACGACAAAGGTACCATCGGCAGAAAAAGGGAATACATCCTCACAATTCTGAGCTGCAGAGCTCAATTTTGTGGTCTCTGGACACGTGATTCTGCTGAAGCAGACAATGGACAATGGACAGTGATCAGTGGTGAGAAAGTAGGGCCGATCCCAGGCAGCCAGACACGCACTGCAACAAGTATGCAACAAGTGTTGCGGCGAGCAGGACATGGTCTCTTAAGGCAAAGGTGGTATCCACCACTTGCAATACAGACACATAACCGTTCACCACACCTTGAAAAAGGCGCACAGTGAGCTGAGAACCATTTCGGGTCCCAGGCCTGGGGACGTCCGATCTAGCCAATCACAGTTTAGTACCCTAAGGGGTGGGTAGCAACGGGCAAGAACCAATGGTATGTCCATAACTGCAATAATATTATAGTTAATACATTTTTGATGGTATTCCAGCCACCTGACATGTAAGAGCCAGTAGAATAACACCTATATGTACCCATATAGGTTATTGAAGCCTTAGTGCCCAAATCACGATAGGTTTCTGGAGCGAGGCCCACGTTATGACGAAGTGGTGACGTGTTTTTGGGAAAAATCGGCCTGTGAGCCAGAGGAATCCGAGTTGTGCATGAATATTTCTGTGTTCCTATGCTGATCCCTGTTAGTTTTATTTGTAATAAACCACAGTTTGAACTTGCCGTTGACTGAGTCCTCAGTGTATACTGGGGAGGGAGTTGGGCTCTCCTAAATCTGTAGACTTTTACCTTGGAGTCTGTCCCAACAACAGCTTCCGTGGTTTCGAAGAAAACTGCTTTTCCTTTGTATCATACTTTCAGTCTTGCATAATAAAGCATCTGCTTAGAATCACATGCTGTGCATATAGTCCGACATCTAGTACCGCAGAGTATTGCATCTTGTTGTTCGAGGATCAAAAGGGGACGTCGACCATGGACGTGCCTGTAACGCTATCCCTATCGTGACGTGTAGTGTACCCAAAATCCCTGGCGCATCGAGGTCCCTCAGATTGTTTTTTTCCACCCAGCTAGCTGGTTGCCTTATGCGGAGCTCTTACAAAATTGCAATGTTATATATTTCCCCTCCTCGATGATTGTTTCCTGAACCACCACCGAAGATAACAAAAGAACACTCTTCGACGGCTGAGGTTCTGGTCGACGCTGTTCGACCGCGTGGCCGGGCCTTCTGGCCAGCCTGTATACAGTAGGGAGAGTGGGATTTGGGGGTTTCTATTCTTTTCAAGAATGTCTTTCCTTCTCCCCTCTCTTTTGGTTTTGTCGTCGCTTTTAAATTTCTGAGCTATGGACAGGACACCATTTAAATTTTGCCCTTCCTGTAAGGGAAAATTCCCATGGAAAGACTAGCACCAGCGGTGCAATAAGTGTCTTCCCCCTCAATTACGACGAGGCATCCTGTAAGTCCTGCAAGCTCCTACGTCCTAAGACGATTAAGTAGCATCGACCGAAACCATAGGCAGCCTACGGTATGTCGCAGGCCGAGGGTACCTCCCCCGCAGCCGCCAAATGTGTTCAGATAAGCGACGACCAAGGCTCCAGTTCGGACACCATTGACCTTACATCAGAGCTCTCACGCTCCACACGGTCCATACCCGGCCCAGCTAGGCACAATGCAAGTCCTGCTATGGGGAATGTACATCCCGGCGACAGGGACACACGCTACTAAAAGCACAAAGTGCACAACCGCCTGGACGGCAAGCGATCCAAAGCACCAACGGATACGTCGGATTCTTCGGCACCTGCCGATTCGCGTGATTGGCAGCCCTACCCGAAAACATGTCAGTGACCTGCGTCCGGGCATTATCAAAGTAAGGGTGCCAGCACCAAAAGCCACATGGCCGTCGAGACATCTCAGAAGAGTGCGCTGACGCTCCATAAAAATCCTGCTTGCGTTGAAATCCATGGCGCAACCGCCCAGACTGTCCAAACACCTCCCAGTAACGCTGAACATTAGCGAGAGTATCGCTAAGATTGTTTCGGCAGTTAAACATAAAGACAAATCTAAAGACGCGTCTAAAGACCCGTCGAAACACCCGGATGGGCGGACAGATTACACTGAGAGTCCCCTATCTTTATCTACAACTCTGGTTGAGAAATCCCAATGTTCTAGGGAAGAGGATCATCAGGGAGATCCCTTTCCTCCCCCTAGACACCTCTGGCTCCTCATCTTAGAACAGAGAGAAGTTTGAACGTTGCATGGACAGGCTGGAAAAGATTGTAGACTTTTCTGAAAGGTTTGCTGCTAAGAGGCCTCTTGAACAAAGCCCTTATACACCAATAGCAAAGTTCCAAAGGACCTCTGAAATACTTCATGAAGAGGTCTTTGACCTTACTGATCAAGAAGAAATTCATATTGACCCATACCTTCAGGAGGAGGATGATGATGATCCTGCTGATGATCCCACTGATCAGAACCAGGGATGGAGTGACGACCAGCCGGTAGATAACCTACCTTGGCTGTCCCCTACCCATATCCCGTCACCTTAATGTATGGACTCACCGCCCACCATTACGTCGGGCATCACCTGTTGATTACCAGATGGTGTTTAACGCCATCCTAAAGAAAGCAGCATAACACTTCCAAATTGCCACACAGGAGGCAGTGCCAGATTCGGATTTTGTTGAAGACATTTTAAAGAAGCCTCCTGCCACCCAGGCTATCCCATTACTTAGTTCCATTAAGAGGCACATTGTCCCTTCATTATTAACATCCTCGAAAACCAGGGCTGTTAATCCACAGGTGGAGAAGCTTTTTCGCCCTTCCCCTACTGACCCCCTTTATGTTCTCTGGTGGTCACGACTACAAGAAAGAGGTTGGGTGTCCCCTTGTCCACAGTTGAGGCACCGCCTGACAAAGAATGTAAGAAATTGTACGCTCTGGTAAAGAATCACTACTGCGGCAGCATACTCCACCCGCATAGCCAACAGCACTACGCTGTTGGCAAGCTATTCGGATGTTCAATGGAACCTGCTGCAGGAGGGCCTAGAGGAGGTCCCTAAACCTGTGCGTACCCGCCTGCTTGCAATTGTATCTGAGGGTAAGCAGGTGAACCACAACATTCTCAAGAATACTTTAGGCGCTGCTGAGACAGCTGGAAGGACTTTAGCCCAGGGTACCATGCTAAAACGTCATGCCTGGTTGAAGAACTCTGGGTACAAACCAGAGACTCATGTGGCATTAATCAACAAGCCAGTGGAGGACTCAAACCTGTTTGGCAAGGAAAGGAACACGAGACTTTCAGAACTTTGAACCAAATTACTCAAAGACCCTTTCAACATAGAGGGGGAGGTTCTCACTGCTCCTTTCGTGGGCAGTCCTACTCTCGTTCCCCTCACAACCAATATGGTTCCGGGAACAATTGGTCCTCCGGACAGGGGTCTGCCTCCTCTACCCCCCTATCCACCTAGAGGACAACGCTCTGGGAAAGGAAGGGTTCCTAATGCCACCCCCAGAGGCTCCCCGGCCTCCAGTCAGAAATTACTTTCAGATCCGGGTTCCCTCCCAGGTCGGGGGAACGTATACTCATTCCTGCACGCATGGGAGGGGATTACAACAGACCAGTGGGTGCTCAAGACCATCGCTCGCGGTTACTGCATCGAGTTCAGCCGACCTCCTGAATTCAGAACTCGGAGATCAAGACGCCCAACACCAGAACACCTGAGGATTCTGCTGCAAGAGGTAGAGGTACTGCAGAAAAAGGGCGCTTTCGAAGCCGTCCCTCTTCTACAGGTAAACCAGGGTATTTATTCAGTGTACTTCCTTTTACCCAAAAAAGGATCCCACCATGCGCCCTGTGCTAGACTTGCGCCCAGCGAACAAATTTGTCAAACCTCATACATTTCGTATGGTAACGCTGCAAGAGGTAATTCCTCTGCTGACGCAGGGGGATTACATGGCAACATTGGACATGAAAGATGCATACATTCATATTTCAATGTTGCCGGCACACATGAAATATCTAAGGTTCATGATGGAGGACAAGCACTACCAATTCAAGGTCCTTCCCTTCGGCGTTGCCTCCGCCCCAAGGGTGTTTATAAAGGTGCTGGCAGTGGCAGCAGCACACCTGCACAGGCAATCCATCCCAGTTTATCCTTCCCTCGACGACTGGCTCATAACATGGGATTCCTACGGAACATGCCTGTCGAATATCCAAAAGACGACAGACCTCTTATTCAGTCTAGGATTCTCCATAAACGAGAAAGTCCAGCCTAGATCTCAGCCAAGTCGAGCAGTTTCTGGGGGCCCTAATTCGGACAGAAGATGGCCTCGTCTTCCCCTCCCAGAGGGTCCAAAACATGCTGTTTCAGATCCCTCAGTATGTAGCCAGTCGAGAGGTGACGGTACTCGGGGCCATGCGACTGTTGGCAATGATAGCGTCCTGCATTTACTTGGTTCCTCACGCACGTTTGCGCATGCGTCCCATACAAGAGTGGCTCAATAGCCAGTGGTTTTTAGGCCAGCGGACAATGGGATGATCTAGTGGTTGTTCTCTCTCTGCTGTGGTGGTCAAGGGAAAACCTCTTAAGGGGAATACTTTCACCACACCCCCAGGAGAAGCCACTCTCACGACGGACGCATCTCTCACAGGGTGGGGGGCTCGCCACCTCCAGCAGACGGCGCACAGCGTTTGGTCCCCAGCAGTAGCATCCAACCACATAAACCTGTTGGAGCTGTTAGCGGAATGAGGCCTTTTAGACACAGTTGCAGGGGAGGACGGTCCTGATCCTCACAAACAGCACCACAGCCATGTACTACCTGAACAAGCAAGGGGGCACTCACTTTCCAGGGCTGTCCAAACTGTCCCAGAATGTTTGGAAATGGGCACTCAAACGCAAGTTGTTTCTATTGTCTCCACATGTTCCAGGGGGACTCAATCTTCTGGCAGACGTGCTCAGCTGAGACTTCCTGTTACCCTTAGAGTACGAATGGCGACTACACGAAGACATCTCCAACATCTTCGCAGAATGGGGGTTCCCAGAGATAGACTTGTTCTCAACTCTTGAGAACGCACAATGCCAAGATTACGCCTCCAGGTACCCTCAGAACCGATCCAAGGGGAATGGTCTCTGGATAACATGGTCAGGGAGATTTGTTTATGCTTAACCCTGCCTCCCCCCGCCCCCGACTCCTCTACTCAACAAGATTGTGCACAAGATGCACCAGGAACCAGTCACCATGATCCTGGTGGCCCCGCTAACCCTGGTTCTCCCATCTGATGGAGAGGTCTCGGTCTCCTCCAATGAAACTGCCCATAACACATGTTATCGCAGGACAAGGTGGAAACACTAGATCCATGCCCGCAAACTCTGAACTTAGCGGCCTGGCTCCTGAAGTCAGAGTTCGGGCACCTCCAACGTCCTCAGAGATGCCTGGACATACTTGGAGAAACAAGAAAGCCTAACCCCAGACATTGCTACTCCAATAAATGGAAACGCTTCGTCATCTGGTGAAATTCCATGAGCATCAATCCATTGACTGCTCGCTTACCCATATTGTGTTGTACCTGACTCACTCACTAGACTCAGGCCTGGTTTTTAATTCCCTGAAGGTTCGCTTAGCTGCACTCTCAGCCTACACTATGTCCCAATAGAAGGTGTTGTGGTGGAAGATCCCAGTTATTAAGGCTTTGTGGAAGGGGTTAAGATAATTCATCTCCCCCCCCCCCCCCCCCCCCCCCCCCCAATTTCTAACCCGGCTCCTGGATGAGACCTAAATGTGGTATTAACCAGACTTGTGGGGTCTCCTTTTGAGCCTATGCATAAGGCAAGTCTCAAGGCTCTTACTTGCAAGACCACCTTCCTCGTGGCAGTCACTTCAATAAGGAGTCAGTGAAATACAGGCCCTTTCTATTCTAGACCCTTTTGTTTACAATTCAGAGATAAGATGGTTCTGCGCACTCGCCCTCGGTTTGTGTTCTTATATATTTCTAAGTTCCATGTGAACCAGTCTATTGAACTGCTAACTTTCTTCCAGAACCCCACTAACGTGGTGGAAAGAAGCCTACACACACTAGATGTGCGCAGGGCAGTCATGTACTACCTGGAAAGAACTAAACTACTAAGAAAGACAAACCCGTTTTTTGTTTCAGTGGCAGCTGGTAGAGAAGGGGATCTGTCTCTAAATCGGCCATCTCAAGGTGGATGTCATGATCCCAGTCAGTAGGCATAGCCCTCATTCAGGCTTCTAGGCTAGGCAGAGAACATTAGATACAACAGCAGGCCAAATGTGGGTGTTAGCCTGGCACACACAGCATTTACATCATTCTCAGCATACACTTCCATAGACTTTTGAGATGTTTTATAGTAATTCCATACACTTAACATTGCTGCGGCAAGGTCCTTTTATAAGTTGCAGCACGTTCTATTCATATTGCAGAGGGAGCTATTTAAGCCCCGCCTCAGCTGGAACGCTCGCTTCGCGTCTGCTCCGCTGACAGTGGGTAACGCTACCAGCGTTTTTCTCCTCACAGAACCTGTAAAAGGAGATAATAGAGACATTAGTTTACAGCAAAACTACAGAGTTCAATAAGTTAATAGAAAAGACTTACCTGTCTAAGGTTATCTTCGAAGCAACTAGCTTCCGTCAGAAGTTTCGCTCACAGCCGCATCATCTTCAGTCAACAGTTTTCGTTTGTAGTCGCACTAATTCCAGTCAAAAGTTTCTTCCGCAGCCACCGGATCTTCAGACAGTATTTTTCCTCCGCTTTCCGAAAACCTGCAGACAAGACGAGAGGTATTTAAAATAACAATAAACTAATTTAATAATTAAAGAAAGAAGACATTTACTAAGTATTTTACGTACCTGAAAGTCCTTCAAGTTTTCACCTTACAGCCGTTTCTGTGCGCTTCCCTGAAGGCTGCAGTTGCTCCGTGTAAGCAAACTTACGTTTTAAAAAGTTTTCTCATCCTGAGTAACTCCGCAGCCATAATTCCTTTTCCTAGATTCAAAGAACCTTCAAAAGAAAGAAAAAAGAGCAAGTTATTAGAAAAAGAGATCTCTCCAACGTAGGAATTAATCCAAGCCATAAAGATTCCAGTATTTTACCAGCTGCGTACCCCGTCTCATTCTTAAAAAAGATAAGACATTTTTGTGACAAGAGACTATAGAATACCTTAGCTACCCAAGTTACCATCGTTTCTTCATCTCAACGCGCCCCTGTTAGAAAAGCAGGATGGAGAGCTCCACAGAAAATAAACGTAGGTGAGGCGTGAGGTATTAAGAGTACACATCTCATACAGTAGTATCCTAGTCAGTAGATGTTATAGTGTTTGTTTATTTGATAGAGCGCAGCTAAAACCCTCAGGTAGCTGGGCACAAGCATTACAAGGATACTTAAAAGCTTAGTTACAGGGTAGTTAGATACATACATGAATTGCTAAACCAAGATGCATACAATGATAGGCATATTACTACAGAATAATTTACAATAGTTCCAGGAGGTCCCATCGGAAGAACCATAGAGTAGAGTCAGGTGGAACAATGGAGTATATACATTAGGAGTAGGACAGGCCTAGCAGTCGTAGGAGGTGATATAGTCTAGGAATGGGATCAGTTCGGTATTGAGAAGGGTCAACTACAGTTCGGTTCAAACATCATTGGTCCATAACCAGGATAGGACTTTTCGCCTAAATCTAGAGTAGGGTGGGTCTGTTCTAAGCTCTAAAGGCAGTCCATTCCAGGATTGTGCAGCTATAACTGGGAAACTAGAGCCACCAGCTGTATTTATATCTGGGAACCTCTAGGGTGTAGGCGTTGGCTGATCTCGTGGGTCTGTTGGAGGTTCTTTTGTTTATTCTCTCTACAAGGTACGGATGCGCTATGTTATTTAGGCATTTGGAGGTGAGCTACAGTGTTTTGGGGAGGATCCTGTCCTTGATCTTGAGCCAGTGGACCTCTTTTCTGAAAGTAGAGATGTGATCTCTGTTTGTAATATTTAAAGCTGCTCTTAGGGCGTTATTTTGGAGTCTTGGCAATTTGTCCATAATGTACTTATTGGATCCCGCGTTTAAAGTATTGCAATAATCCAGTCTAGATAATATGAGCGCATTGGCTAGGGTGATACGGCTAGTTTCAGAGAAATGGTCTGCAGGCTCTGATCAATTTGCAGGTATATGCTGATGATGATGCTAGTGAGTTGACTTGCTTCTTGAGGGTAAGCGAAGAATCAAGATAGAAGCCAAGGGGTTTTGACTGCAGGCATCATTTTAATGATATTATCAATGTTGAAAGAGGCATAGCTGGGGTTAAGTTTTTTTAATGACAGTCTCGGCTCCAAGGATTAATAGCTCCGTTTTATCGTCATTCAGGCAGAGGCCATGGGTTGCCATCCATGCCTGAATGAGGCGGTATATCTTATTTACTAAGGCCGAGTCTTCCACGAAGTTGCCCGAAAGGGGAATGAGAATCTGGGTGTCATCTGCGTAGTTTGTGTAGGTGACACCCAATCTGTCCAACTTGTCGAACAAGGGCTTAGTAAAAATGTTATACATAGTGGGTGAGACGCAAGATCCCTGAGGTACACAGCAGGGGACTTGTATGGGATCAGCAGCTGCTAGAGGCGAGAAGACTCTCGTGCGGTTTGCTAGGAAGGATTGAACCCAAGTTATGGCATCACTTGAGAAATGGGCAGCTGACCTAAGGTGGTTGCATAAGACTGCCTGGTCCACCAAGTCAAAAGCTGCCGATAAGTCAAGGAGGAGTAGCATAGATGAATTGCCATTGTCCTTCAACTGGTCAATTTGAGTCTTAAGGTCGATCAAGGCTGTTTCTGTGCCATGAAGGGGCGGAATCCAGACTGTTGTGATCCTAGTAAGTTATTAACTTCTAAATAGTCCTGTATTTGTTAGTAGGCTATGTCGAGAATTTTGAGTTAGAAGGGGACAGTAGTGATGGGTCTATAATTAGTTGGAATGGAGGGCTCTAAGGTTTGTTTTTTAAGCAGTGGGAGCACCCAGGAGTGTTTAAGGTTATTGGGCACTAGGTTCGTCCTGAACGAGGCATTGATAAGCTTCGCGATGAAAGGGGCTGGGTCTCTAGCTGCATCCTTTATAATTTGGGCTGGGCAGTTATCTCCTTTGCAGTTGGAGGGTTTGAGTGAAAGTATGATTTTTTTTCTGTTTCAATAATGGAAATGTTCCTGAAACTAAAAGGTGGAGTGGTGCTATCATGTGTACTAAGGGGAGGTGTTGTTGAGGTAAGGTCTCTGAAGGTAGGAGTAGAGGGGCTTTTCTTTTGGCTATTTTGAGTTGGAGGGAAGTGATTTTATTTGACAAGGCATTTTGTATTTCAGTACACCAAAGTTTGTCCTTGGGAGTGTTGTCAGCCTGTGGTATTGGTGATTCCATTTCACAAAGGATAGAAAAAAAGTTCCTTGGTGTCAGATATTTGCCTTGGATATTCTGTCGTTGAATGTATTCTTTTTTGTGCTAATTATTTCCTTCTTGTACAGTTTAGAAAAGTTTGTTAACTTAAGCTTGTTCTCCTCAGTAGGCGAGTGGCGCCAAATAGATTGCAGCTTTCTTTTTTGCGTCCTTAGCGCTTTTAATTGGGGTGTGAGCCATGCATTAAGGTGAGATTTCTGTCTACGTTTGCGATTTTTGACTGGTGCAATGGTGTCTAATGCCTTGGTCATGGTACTGTTGAAGACGTCAACTAGCAAGGTGGGGTCTGTGCTGTTGGCTAAGTTGTTAAGCTTGGGGAGAAGATGAGGAATTCACTTTCCCGCCATAATGTCCTTTTTGCTCCTAGTGGGGAGTGGTGGTACCCTAACTATAGTTTGGGGGCGATTAAGGTCAAGAGAGGCGGAGAAAGTGATTAGATGATGGTCTGTCCAGGATTGCGATGTAGTATTAGTAATGGTAATGTTACAGTTCAGGTCGGCAACCCAATCTAAGGTCCTACCTTTAGTGTGTGTCGGGGTAGTAACTTTTTGTGTCAGACCAAGTCCTGCA
The DNA here is from genome assembly GCF_040938575.1 of Ambystoma mexicanum. Taxonomy (NCBI): domain Eukaryota; kingdom Metazoa; phylum Chordata; class Amphibia; order Caudata; family Ambystomatidae; genus Ambystoma; species Ambystoma mexicanum. The sequence continues at coordinate 190,504,452 of NC_090932.1, forward strand.
GTATAGCATCTACTGATTTGGCATGTTTGTCATTTTTATCGTTAAATCCGAGGTTAAAGTCTCCCATGAGCAGGATTTGCGAATGATCTTTAGTGTTGTTGGCTAGGATACAGTTTGTCATCTTCAAAGGAGCCTAGTGGTCCAGGTGGTCTGTAGACCACATGGATAGTTAGAGTCCGGTTATTAGTGTTCTATTATTGTTATTATTCTTTAAACAGAAAGAGAATCCAAAAGGTATCAAGCACCAGGTCCACGGGCTGAGAAGGAATTGCACTCACGAGGAGTCCAGATAAGCGTTAGAAAACGTGAAGATGTACTGAAAATACTCCACCTGAGCGTAATGGTAGGCACAGAAGTAGACAATTTATCCCAGATTCTGGGAGAGTTAGATAGACAGCTAAGTCAGAAACCAAGTCTCTCAGGATAGAGACGGTTAACGGAGAACGCACAGGTGAATTGGAACACCAATTATTATAGTGCCAAGCTGGACAAACACCACTTCCAGGTGGTGCTCCAAAGGGTCAAGTTTTCGCTCCCAGTCCACCTCTACAGGTAGTTATACCCGGGAACATTCCACTAGCAGCCCCAGAAAGGTTTACAGTGGATCCAAGGCGTTTTGCAGTTTTTATGAACCAATGTAATTTACACTTTTTGTGTAGACAAGGGGTCTTTCCTTCAGATCAGGCTAAGGTGGCATTTGTGTTATATCTGGGTGGACATGCTGCTGACTGGTCCATTCGTGATGACCCATTATTGAGAAACTTCCCTGGTTTTAGGCGGGAGTTAGAGAAACTTTGCCCATCATGCTTTGGGGCACGCCAAGGTAACCAAGAACTATTAGCTTACATAGCTTCCTTTAATCGAGTAGCAGAGACAAATTGGCCAGAGGAGAAGAGAGAACTCTTTTCTCGAGGATTATGAGGGGAACTCAAAGACATATTGGCGCAAGTAGTGAACCCTCCTACAAGTTGTGCTGAATTCATTGATCTAACTATACAATTGGATCACCGACTGCAGGACTGGCGCTCTGATTGGGCCAGGTCAGAGACTAGATCAATCTATGTTCGCCCAAAAGACAGTGGAACTCGTCAAGTGACAAAGTCACTCTGTACCAATGCAGATAGGTGGTGTTCGGGGTCCCATTTCTAAAAAAAGAAAGAAACAAAAAAAGACAACAGAACCTATGCCTCTATTGTGGTTCAGCCAGTCATCATTTGCGTAATTGTCCAGTAAAGCCGCTGTGGAAACCAGTGGGAGCCATAGACAAAGCGGACAGGAATATAGTAAAAGATGAACCGATGGAAAATTCCAATGCCTGACAAGTGTAGAGGTCGACTTGTCGAGCTAGAAGAAGGAAATAATTTTGTTCCCACTATCTTAAGTAGTGACCTTCAACCTTCCAAGATATATGCTTTGCAAGCATATGTGGACAATGGTGTGATTGAGAACTACATGGATTATGAACTAGCAGGCAAGATGGGTATTGGTATGCACCCAAGGGCTGTGGTACAAAATGTCACCGCAGTGGATGGTACTCAACTGATATCCGGGCCAGTGACGAAGTGCACTGAAGTTTGCATCTTGCTTTGCTAGCAGGGACATCGGGAAAATATCTTGTTTCACCTAATTAGTGCTCCACAATTTAAAGTAATCTTAGGAATTCCATGGCTACAGAAATCTATAATCCACAGATGACTGGCGTGCCAGAACCTTAGTATTTGCCAAAGGATGCAAACACTCATGCTATGTTCAAGTTGGAACCCCTGGAAAAGAAGTTCAAGCGATCTGAAGCGAAGAACCCACTTTAGGATTAATAGGAACCCTTCCACCAGAATATCAAGATTTTCAAGAATTATTTGAAGAACAGGCCAACATGTTGCCTCCACATCGGTCATATGATTGTCAAATTGATTTAATCCATGGCTCAAAAACACCATGCAGTAGAATGTATGCCTTAACCAAACAAGAAAATATTCATTTGAAGACCTATTTGGATAACTACCTCACCAATGGTTTTATTCGGCCATCTAAGTCCCCCATGGCCTCTCCTCTGTTCTTTGTGCCCAAGAAGGAAGGGGACCTTCGTACTTACGTAGACTATCGCGCCCTAAACCAGATCACAGTTGAGAACAGGTACCCACTTCCACTCATCCCAGTGTTAATGGGCCAAGTTAAGGATGCCAAAGTTTTTACCAAAGTAGACCTTCGAGGAGCTTACCACTTAGTGAGAATCAAAGAAGGGGATGAATGGAAAACTGCCTTTCGAACTAAATACAACTTATGAGTACCAAGTTATGCCTTTTGGCTTATGCAACGCTCCAGCAGCTTTTCAGAACTTCATGAATGATGTCTTGTGCAAATTGTTAGATGCATGTGCCGTAGTGTACCTCGATGACATTCTAATTTATTCAAACTCAATCTGAGAGCATATAACTCTGTAAGAGCAGTACCAATGAAACTACGGCAACACAAGAGATTTGTCAAGCTGGAGAAATGCTCCTTTCCTGCAACCTCAGTGGGATTTCTGGGATTCATCTTGTCACCAATTGGAATTCAAGTAGATAATCGAAAAGTGGAAGCCATTTTGAATTGGCCTTCCTCTACGTCGGTGAAAGGAGTCCAAAGTTTTTATTCGGATTCGCAAATTTCTATAGACGCTTTATTGCAGGATTTTCCCAACTAGTCCATCCAATAACGTAATTTCCAAAATCTGAAAAAACATTTTACCACAGCTCCCTTTTTGAGACACCCACAACCTGAGCTACTGTTCATAGTAGAAACTGATGCGTCCAGTGCAGCTATGGGAGCTGTATTATCTCAGAAAGATACCGAAACTGGACAACTACATCCAGTGGCCTTCTGGTCTAAAATGTTTTCAACTACATAATTAAATCACAGTATCACAGATAAAGAATTACAAGCAATAAAAAATGCTTTCAAGGAATGGAGACCATTTATTGGTGGTCCGGGAAAACCTTTCGTTTTCACTGACCACCAAAATCTGCAATATTTACGCAATGCAAAGGCCCAATCATCCCGACAACTCCGCTGGGCATTGTTTTTTGTGGAATACGACTTTGTTATAACGTACCGCCCAGGAGTAAAGAATGGTAAAGTGAATGCCTTGTCACGGATTGGAGAGAAAGAAGAGATGCTAGGTACTTCAGATTCAATAAATAGAATTCCAGAAGAGGTGGTGTTGGAAGTCACTGGATCTTCTGAAGAAGTTACAGATTCAAATCAGCATGACCCCTTCAGAATTGGAGGCCTGGAAGACAACAGGACCCACGTTTTATATTCAAGAAGGGTTACCTTATTTGCAGAGTCGTTTTTACCTGCCAAATCAAGAGCTACAGAGGAAGGTCATGGCAGATTACCCTGGGGCCCCACTAGAAGGCCACCCTGGAATCGCAAAGACCACGGCCAAGATCCAAATACATTTCTGGTGGCCAACATGGCGCAAGGATATTATAGATTTCATCCAAACTTGTGAAATGTATGCCCAAAACAAAAGCTCAAAGCAGAGACCAGCAGGACTTCAACCGTTACCTGTCCCACCAGCGCCTTGGCAAACCATTTCTATGGATTTTATTAGTGAGTTGCCCCCTTGTTCAGGTTATAACACAATCCTTGTAGTGGTGGACTTGTTTTCCAAAATGGCCCATTTCATTACCCTCAAAGGGCTTCCTACATCCTCAGTTTTCTAGCAAAGGTATTCCTACAACAAATGTTTGATCTTCATGGATTTCCATCTGCGGTGATCTCTGATGGAGGGAGTACGTTTTTCTCTCAACCCTGGAGGAAATGTTGTGAGTTGGCTAAAATTGAAGTACGTTTATCTACTAGCCACCATCCACAAACTGATGATCAAACTGAGAGAACCAATCAAACTCTGGAACAATACCTTCAATGTCTTCTCTACCAGATATATAGTTCTTGGGTGAATGTCCATTGGGTAGCAGAGTACGCTTATAATAACACTAACACACTTGCACAGGTTACACCAATTTTTATGTCCTCAACAGTTCACATCCTCTAACCTCTACCTTTGATCCAACAGAAACCTTAGAAATGCCAGCAGTGCAAAATCTTCATGAGAACATCACCCAGGTACAAAAGGGGTTCAGAGACATTTGACTACAGCAAACGAAAGGCAAAAGAAATTTGCAGGTACACTTTGAAGAAAATCTCCAGAGTATAAAGTGGGAGACAAGGTATGGTTATCTTTTAAACTAAACACATTGCACTTAATTCCAGCCTAGATTTCTGGGCCCATTCTCTGTGGAAGCCATTTTTAACCCAGTAGCGGTAAGATTGAACCTACCCTATCGCATACAAATTCATCCCGTATTCCATGTTTCCCTGCTAAAACCCATGAATCGGGGGACCAGGCTACAACCATCCCCAAAACCCCTGATCATAGAAGGTGAACCAGAATTCTTAGTGAAAGATCTTAGATTCCAAGATTGTCGAGAAAATTATTCTACCTTGTGAATTGGAAAGGGTATGGCCCACAGGACAGGACTTGGGAACCTAGTTCAAATATTCATGCTCCCAAATTGCTTCAGAAGTTTCATAAGAATCACCCCACTAGGCCGGGGCCGGAAGGTACATCCTTGGGAGGGGTCTTGAGGTGGGGGGAGAGACTGTCATGATCCCAGTCAGTGGGCATAGCCCTCATTCAAGCTTCCAGGCTAGGCAGAGAACATTAGATACAACAGCAGGACAAAGATGGCTGTTAGCCTGGCACACATGGCATTTACATCATTCTCAGCATACACTGCCATAGACTTTTGAGATGTTTTACAGTAATTCCATACTCTTAACATGGCCGCCGCAAGGTCCTTTTTAGAAGTTGCAGCACATTCTATTCATATTGCAGAGGGAGCTATTTAAGCCCCGCCTCCGCTGGAACGCGTGATTCGTGTCTGCTCCGCTGAGAGCGGGTGACGCGATCAGCGTTTCTCCTCACAGAACCTGTAAAAGGAGATAACAGAGACATTAGTACTACAGAGTTCAATAAGTTAACCTTAGAGAGGTTAAGTCTTTTCTATTATCTTTGAAGCAACTAGCTTCCTTCAGAAGTTTCACTCACCGCTGGAGCATCTTCAGTCGGCAGTCTTTGTTCGTAGTTACAGCATCTTCAGTCAACAGTTTTCGTTTGTAGCAGCAGTAATTCCAGTCAGAAGTTTCTTCCGCAGCCACTGCATCAGCCGAAGGTATTTTTCCTCAGTTTTCCGAAAACCTGCAGACAAGAGGTATTTAAAATAACAATAAACTAATTTAATAGTTAAAGAAAGAAGACGTTTACTAAGCGTTTTACGTACCTGAAAGTTCAAGTTTTCACCTCGCCGTTGTTTCCGCGCACTTCCTTGAAGACTGCAGTTGCTCCGTATAAGCGAACTTACGTTTTAAAACGTTTTCTCATCCTGAGTAACTCCGCAGCCATAATTCCTTTTCCTAGATTCAGAGAAACTGCTAAAGAAAGAAAAAAGAGAAAGTTATTAGAGAGAACTCTCCAACGCAGGAATTGGTTCAAGCCCTAAAGATTACAGTTTTTTACCAGATGCTTACCCCAAGTCTCATTCTGAAAAAAGGTAAGACATTTTGTGACAAGAGACTATAGAATACTTGATCTACCCAAGTTGCCCGCGTTTTCTTCATCTCAACGCGCCCCTGTAGAAAAGCAGGATGGAGAGCTCCACAAAAATTAAACCCTGGTCAGGGGATTAAGAGTACACATCCCATGCAGTAGTATCTTAGTCAGTAGATGTTAATGTTCTATTATTGTTATTTAAACAGAAAGAGAATCCAAAAGGTATCAAGCACCAGGTCCACAAGCTGAGAAGGCATTACGCTCCCGAGGAATCCAGGTAAGCGTTACAGTGGATTATTGCATCACACTCTGCTACTCTTGCCAAGAGAGATCTGCCTTTCAAGCCTAGAGCACACTCTACTCTGGGCACTGGGGCTTCCATAGCATTAATTGCAAATGTTCCTCTGGAGTCCATTTGCAAAGCGGTAACCTGGAGTTCTGTACACACCTTTACAAAACACTATTGCCTAGATACTCACTCTAGGTCTGATTCTCAAGTGGGACAAACAGTACTAAGGCATCTTTTCACTACTGTTCCTTCTTACATCCCACCTGCTCGCTAGTCTATGCACAGCATGTGTTTCTAAGCAGATTAACAAGCATCAGAAGACATGCATTACTTACGGTAATAGCATTTCTGATGATTGTATCTGCTAAGATTCACATGCACCCACTCTTCCTCCCTGCTCGGATGGAAGGAACATAGACCTCTTACTACTATTCTCTTTTCTGTACTCTGGTTAGTCATAAGGCTCCCTCACGGCAGAAAAAATACAATCGTGTCATATATTTGAGTCCTTGTTGACGGATCCTCTCCTTCGTGGGAACAAACCTATTTTGCTTCTTTTGGACAGGTGGCGTATAATCTGGGAATATAGCAATCTTGGCATTACCCCGCTGAAGTTCTGCCTTCTCTGGAATATTGCAGTATCTCCTCCCTATCTTTGAAATGTGTTTATTTGTTTACATTTTTAACGACGCGCCAGCTCGCCTAAGGGCCTCAAGGTACACATGGAACAAACAAGACGTAAGTACATGAAGACAGAATAGGGGGGCAGAAAGTGACTTTAGATTCAAGGTGCGTTGAAAAGGAAGGTTTTCAGCCTTTTTGTGAACTCGGTTGTGTTTTGGATTTTCTTGAGTTCAGGAGGGATGGTGTTCCAGATGACTGGGGCAGAGACATCGAAGCTTGTCCCCCCCCTCCCCCTCCATACTTTGCCAGGCAGAATCTGGGCTGTATAAGTCTGGCCTGGTCCTGTGATCTAAGGGAGTGCGAGGATAGATATAGCTTCAGACGCTCTGTGAGGTAGATAGGTGCCACCTGCATCAGGCACTTGTGTGTTAGGGTCAGGATCCTATGAGGCACACGTTGCCTCACAGGCAGCCAATGGAGCGCTCTCTTGCCTCCGAGACGTTGTGCTGTCTAGGAATGGCCAGGACAGCTCTTACTGCCCCGTTTTGGGTCACTTGAAGAGCGGAATGATTCGACTGGGCGGTGCCAGCCAGTAGGCTGTTAAAATGGTCAACCCGTGAATTGACTAGGGATGAGGCTAGTAACCTGTGAGAGAAAGTGGGGAATGTAGCTGAGGAATTTGTTAATGAGCCTGCACGATGCGCAAGTCTTAGTGACGTGCTGCCTCATGGTGAGTTCCGCATCCAAGTTAACTAGTGTTTTGACGCTCATGGTGGCCGGTATAGTGGTATTGGCGAGGAAAAGTTGGCATACTCTGGGTCCTCTTTCTTTAGCATATGGCTGGATGCAGTTATAAGGATCTCAGTTTTCTCTGCGTTAAGGGCCGTTGAATTCGCTGCCTTCCAAGAATGGATGGTGGAATATATGGAGGTGATGGCCAGGGAATCCTGAGAGTATGTGCCTGGGAGTTTTAGGGTGACCCGAGTGTCCTCTGCGTAGTTCGTATACAGGACACCTAGGTCATCAAGGATAGCCAAATGTGGAAGGATATAGATGTTTAACAAAGTGGGGGAGAGAGAGAGAGAGAGAGAGAGAGAGAGGAGCCCTGGGGTACCCCACGGGTTAGTAATGTGGGGGGTGGAACAGGCATAGTCTAGGGCAACCCTGGCGGTACAGGGGCCCAGAAAGGAGGCCACCGACTGTGTTGCTGCACTGGAGTATCCAACCAGGGATTGCAACCTGGTCGCCAGCAATTCATGGTTGACCAGGTTGAAAGCGGCGGAAAGGTCCAAATTAAGGTCCCTGTCAATTATGGGCTGCGGGTTGGCATCTGGCGGTGGTCTCTTTTGCAGTGAATGATGTGCCCGTCAATTGTGAAGCCCCTGGACAATCTCCCTGGGCCTTCGTCTTGCAATATGCGGTTCTCAATATAGGAGGTAGGAGAATCCATGCCTTCTGTGCCTTCAGGTAGGCCCAGCACCTGTGTGTTATTCCTACGTGACCTTCCTTATCCGTCCTCAGCATGCAGTTCTAGTACAGCAGTCTTCATTTCCAGGGCTTTCACTCTCGATTCCAGATCTGCAGTAGTCCGTCTCATTCAGCAGCGACTCCATAGCTGTGACCCTTTCTGCCCCAATGATCGAACAGCTTGCCTCAGGAGGTGCAAGTCCACTTTAATGTCCTTGATTTTGCCTTCCAAGGAGGACTGCGAAGCAGCGATGGCAGCCAGGATCTTCTCTTCCTGAGACCGCTTTTGAGATGTCGGCGCATCTGGCTGCTCCACATCTTTCTCTGGCACAGGGTGACAGCGCTCCCTTGGGCAGCAAAGGATTCCATAATTGTGGTATTATTGCCTCCTTTCTGTTTGGTAGCAGGCATGGACAGAGCACACAAAATGCTCACCCAGTAGTGCTCAGTGCGTTGTCAACTAGTATGATAAATGGGGGCTTTGTATGTGCAGAAGCCTATGGCAGACTCATGGTCCAGGTAGCAGTGAGGGGACCCCACTTCTGGGCTGTGCCCTCAATTTTCTACAAGGCAGTTAGGCCAGCCTTGGAAGGAGTGCGGGCCCAACGTGTCCCCAGGAGATGACACCACCAAGCTTCCCTTACCAGGTTATCGTAAGAAAAAATCAGGACAATGTACATGGCAGTGAAAAAAGAGAAAGGCAGGTACAGACAGTCCCACAAAAACCAACTTGAGCAGGGCTGGCTCCGATCAGGCCGCCCCCAATGTACACCTGCTGGGTGGAGTGTCCTCTCAGCGAGCACTCCATAGTAATCCTTATATGCAATCTTGTTGGTCGCTTCCCCAGAGTCTCAAATATATTTAATGTGCATTAAATGTGGGCCCCACCTTGATTGTATAAATGTGTTTTGTAATAACAATACGGGCACACATGCCAAGCAATCCGTGCTCACAGCTCTCCACGACTCCCTCCTGCAGTCCCTAGTCGCCAAGTGAAGTGAAGCCCCACAGCGAGCCGCTTGTGTCAGTTAGCCGGCATCCGATGCGCATCATGTTCAGATCCAGCACATGTTAGGGCTGCCGCCTCCTCAACTGCATTCCCGCCAGGGAGACTGGAGCACTGTGGTCGACTGTGCCACTGCACAACCCCTCCTTGCCTCCCGCCAGTTGCTCCTGAGGTTCCTTACTGCTAGGGTGTGTCTCAGTAGCACCTAGATTTAGGCCGAGAGGAGGGCGATGCACACCCTCACCGTACGGTTCAGCGGGAGGTATTCAATCCTCACTGCGGGTCACGGCTACAGAGGGACCCCCTCGTTGCAGCACCAAATGCAGGGGGAAGGATCTATGGGGAGCTGCTGCCTCCCTTTCCACCCTCACTGTGCGCTGAGTACCGGTGCAACCGCCATTTTGCCTACGCAGATGCATCGGAGTCAATCAATGTCTCGCTTCCTGGGGTCTCCACGTTAGCGGGGAAAGCCACAAAGTCGTCCCAGTGTCGCTGCAACGAGTAGTATTTAAATAAGCACAGCTTAGAGGATCATTGTCCGAATGAAGACTGGAGCTCATGCTAGGCACGTCCTCACAGCATGGACTCTTGCCACACACCCAAGGGGACTACCGACTAGGCATCAGTGTCACTACAATGGGTAACATTTCCGGAAAAAGCAAATGGGAGAAAAACTCTCCCTCCGCTGGCAGCTTTGTGGGTTGATCAGTGCTGTTACGCTCACCTGGTCTCTGTGGAGGCGTTGGGGCACGGTTGCAGCCCTCCCTGAACTTGAATCGCCCCCTTCAGGCCTCTCTCTCAATAGAAGAGCTGTGAGCGGTGGTATGTGGTGATACTGCTCCTGCGTGGAGATAAGAGTTTGTGAGTGCGCCAATCTGTGATTGTTGTACCTCTCGATCCCTTCACCCCTAAGTACGGTTTCTGTGAGCATACGCTGGCCCATAAAGCTCACCTGTGAATTATGGAAGATGAGCTCTCCGTCCTGCTACTTCTGGCAGGGGCGTGTCGAATGGGATCTAGTTCCTTCACTGATCTCTGATAAGAATTAGTCCAGTCCAGCTGCGACTATGCTTCTCCTTATGATTGGTAAGTCTTTCTTGAGCTCTTGTGATGCTCTTCGTTCTGTTTAATGTCTTTATATGTTGTTCCTATTTATGCCCGCAATAATGTCTCTCTTCTGTTTTCTTCCCTTAAATGGAAATGCGGCCTCAATGCAGCTGTGAGACGCGAGACGCGGCCGGATGGAAGATGGATGCTACCGCAATGTTCAACAGCAGGTAAGTGATGGTTTAAGGAAAAGTGCGAAGTATGGTGAAGCGCAACCTTAAACTGACTGTTTTTTTTTCGATGTCTAACCTTGTCTTCTGTTTTTCCTTCCAGGCGCTGCTGTAGACGATGGAGCGTGTCGTGCTGCGGTGCCAAGATTAAGATTTCGGCGTTCCGGAAGTGTTGAGATGAATACTTGGTTCGCCGAAGAGATGTAAATGTAAGAACAGCTTGCCCCAGTTGGTAAGTATGTTGGCAGGAAGCAGGATGTCCAGGAAGCAGGATCTTCTGAGGTAAGTCTTACCTTAGCGTTACGCTGCTTGCAAGTGCAGAATAACGTGAAGCGTCGGATCGGGGCAGCTTATATAGCTGTGATTGTATGCATGCCCATTAGGGCTAGCTTACCAGCCACACCCTGCCACTCCTAGAGAGTGAGCACGTGCAAGGGCAATCCATTAGCAGCCACACCCAAGAATACACTTGGGGCTGCTTAATGGATGGAATGTTCAAGGTTAATGCATCTGAAGTGCTATGTCCATAATAAAAGCTTTTTGGTCTTAAATGGATGTTCTTGTTTACTTTTGTTCATGAGCCTGGTGCCAATGGCGCCAGGACAGTGTCCACCCAGGTCTCCTGTGCATGCGACCCCTGCATTCCTGTGCCTCTGACTTCATGACCATGACAGCACTCCCCCTCAAGGCCCCTCTCAAGGGTGGTTCTCCTCCCGGTCCTGGTTTGGTGGAAATATTGCGATGGAACTGTCTGATTAAACATGGACCATTGACGTGTTCACTGGGTTCCCAAGTTTGGTCTTGAGGTCCGTAACCTTTCCAGTCAATTAGGTAATACAATTTTGATCGGACCACCTTGGAGTCCAGGATGGATTTGACTTCATATTCTGGTTCTCCATCTATTACTTCGGGCTCTGGCGGAGAACTAAGCCGTATATTGGACTTCACTGGTTTGAGGAGAGAGACATGAAATACATGGTGAATTTTCATGTGAGATGGTAACTCCAATTTCATGGCAACAGGATGATTATAGACTTTATAGTATAGGGGCCCAGGTATCTTGGGCGGAAAGCTCTTGGCCCTTTCAGGGGAATGTTTGGATGCTAACCACACCTTTTCTCCAATCTGGTAGGCGGGAGCTTCCTTCCGAAGTTGATCAGCAAACAGTTTTTGTCTTTCCTTAGCCTTGGTCAGATGCTCTGTCGCCTCCTTAGAACCTGAGGGATGGTTTTATGCAAGTTTTCTATGGCTGGTATTTCCAGGGTATCGGGTGGATCAAATACTGATGTCCTCGGATGTCTTCCGTGTAGAATGGAGTTTGCCCTGTGGTTGTGTGAACGGAGTTGTCGTATGCATACTCAACTATCCAGAGTATATTTTTCCAATAATCCTCACTGTTGCAACATACAGCTGAGATATTGCTCTAAAGTTTGCCCATCAGTTTGAGGGTGATGGCTTGTGGACAACCGGAGATCGATTTTGGCAATCGTACAACACTTTCTCCAAAAGGCAGAAACAAATTGCGTTCCATGATCAGATACTAATATTGATGGAAATCCATGCAATCAAACAATTTGCTCTAGGAACACGAGAGTTGATGCAGTTGGGAGGGATGAAATGGGGCATTTTGGAGAAAAAATCCACAACGACTAATATAGTGTTCTATCCATTGCAGGGTGGAAGATCTGTGATGAAGTTACTCGACTGGGTATGCCAAGGTGCTGGCGGTACCGTTAGGGGATGTAGTAAGCCAGCAGGGTTCTGTTTCTGAGACTTGTGTTGTGCACTGACACCGCAGGTTTCAATACATTGGGCGGTGTCTTTTCGCCAGGTTGGCGACCAGTAGTTTTTTTTTACCTACGCCTGTGTTGTGGCTATTCCTGGGTGTCCTTCCACTAATGAATCATGGTAATTTGTGCTATCACCTAATAGCTGGAGTTAATTCCAGCCACCCCACCGGTAAACTTGGACTTTGTTGGTGCTGTAACATGCCGGCAAAGGGAATTACCAGAACGTTATTATGCACCAGCAAACTCCTATGAGGCCCATTGTATCATCTGCTTAATGCAGCTTTGATGCAACTGGACTTTATTTACTGCCATGACCATGTTGCCAATAGGTTCGCTTCAGATCCTCACTGCTTATCACCAGATTTCAGATTTTTCTTCAGGCCCTGGAATAGAAAGGGGAGTCTGGTACCCTCTCTGTAATATTGACAGGGTGCTGCATCATCCAGGTGGTGGATGTTTTGTTTGGTATAGCGTTAAACTAAGTACAACTTTGCAACTTCCTTCTGTCATCTAAGGTAAACATTTAGCGTTAAATGCCTAGCTTAAGAAAGGGTTTTTGGAAAAGCTCCAGTTTCAGGGTAGAATAACTAGTATTACAGGCAATACATATCAAAGCCAACCGTTGCTTATTTCTTTTGTAAGCAAACACTCTTATTCACACAACTAATGCTACCAAAATGATTAGGAAGTGTTAAAATATTGGTGCCGAAAGAAGAGACCCAAAGCTTTGACAAAAAACATTTAAAGACAGTGGGGATTGGTGTGAGCACCGAGAGTCCTCATCTTACTTGATCTCTATCCTGCCTTTGATACGGTCAACCATGCCATCCTGCTCAACCGTCCCCGTGATAACCTGGGTATCGCCGGTCAGGCCCTGGCTTGGCTGACTTCTTTCCTCTCCGATCGACCCTCCCAGGTCCAACCTGGGTCCTTCCTCTCCTCTATCTCTACCTGTGGTGTTCCCCAGGGGTCTAACCTCTCTCCCTGGCTGTTCAACCAATACCTGGCACTTTTGCCCACTGCATTGCTGCTCTCTGCCCCAACTTTCAGTGCTATGCAGATGACACTCAGCTAATTTTCAGGCTACCTTCAGCCACCTCTTCTCCTTCTCTCATCTCTGACTGTCTGTCTGCTATCCAGGAGTGGTGTGCCGCCAAGGATCTCTGCCTTAATGCCAGTAAGACTGAGATTCTCCTCATCGGCAATCCCGCTCCCTCCTTTCCTGTCACTCTATTGCTGGCTTCTCTTGGCCCTCTTCTTGCTCCCACAGGCGAGGCTAAAAACTTCGGAGTCATCTTCAACTCCACTCTCTCCTTCTCTCCTCACATCTGTCTCTAAGAAGTCAAACCACCAGCTGCATCTCCTCAGAGGTATTCTTCCTTTCCTCTCCTTCGCCCAGAAGCTTACGGTCTGTAAGCTCTGGTTCTCTCTAGGCTGGACTACTGCAACATCCTCTTTCTAAATCTACCTGCTTCTACTCTCTGCAACTCATCCAGAACAGGACTGCGAGACTTGTCCTTGGCCTCAAGCCCAGGGATCGTATCTCTCCAGGACTGAAATCTCTGCACTGGCTCCCAGTGGCTGCGAGGATTAAGTTCAAAACCCTCTGCATTATCCACAAGGCCTTCTGGGGCCTCAATACTTTCAACTCTCTCTTCCAGAATACCTTCCTTCTCAAGCTCTTCGCTCATCCGCCTCCAACTCCCTCAGGGTCAGTTGCTTCTCCAAGCAACGAGATGGTGGTAGATCTTTTTCTTCGGCTATGGCCTCTCTCTGGAACAGCCTCCCTGCCTACCTGAAACTTGAGAACCACCTCCGGTTCCGGAAGCACTTCAAAGCCTTCCTCTCGGCTTCTGCTTTCTCTCCTCTCCCCTGCTGAACTCCTGGCTGGAACTGGATACTGCACTGGTTACCAGGTCACCTTCCCTGCCAGTGGCACACCTGCACTGCCTCCCTGGTAACCCCCGCACTTGGGGACTGTTTCTGTATCCCTTCAGTCCCCTACCAGCACTTGACACATGATGTCTGCACTTACCCTTGCACTTGCCACCAGCTGGCCGCACTTTTATTTATTGCTGTTTTAATAGTCTATTATTTTTGATTATTGATCCCATGCACTGCACTGTCCCAGACCCCTCCCCCCACACTTTTCCCCTTCCTCTGCACTTACGCAATATCAATGACACCTGGGCTAGTAGGATCATTGTCTGGCTTCCCGCTGTTTCCCTCTCTTGCCTTGTTGCGCCTTGAAACACTTGTGTATAGGCGCGTTATAAATGCCATATCATATCATGGGATCCCTTTGTTGAAAAAGGTTTTGTCTCAGATTGCTTAAGAATACCCAAACTACAGGAATAGGTTTACAGGTTTTATTTCAAGTGCTGCAAGCAATACAATGGTTTGATGGCAGCAGGCCAAATTGTGGCACACTAAAGGTTGTCCTTCTCTCTTCTCCAGTTGGGGTTCTGCCTCTCTAAACCAGCTGTTCCTGTACCCAATGTTGTTTACTAATGACTGGTAACTCCTACTGTCTAATATTCTAAGGTGAGAACCTCTAGGCTTTAGCCATTTCTTGCGCTCTCTCTCTGGGTTCTCGTAGATGTTCACCTATCCTGACACTACACTGGGAAACGGTTTGGGTAGTTCTTAATGCTCTGGTGCCCTTCCACTTACTGCCCCGTTCCTGTCACCCTGGTCTTTCTCTGCTTCCCTTTGCCCTCGTCCCCTGCTCTTTTCCCTCGTCGCCTGCCCTTGGACCCCCCCCCTCTGCTACTCTACACTTAATACACCCTTCACTCACTCTCAACCAACACCTCCCTGTAACACGCTCAACCATAATCTCCAAATTACTCTGTTCCTGCGTCCTTCCTCCACCTGGTCTCTCTGCCCCACCAGACCACACACAAACACCTGTCATTCTTTCAGGTTCTTGCACGGTTTTTATACATCTGAATTCTCTTGCTCTTATCCATCCCTCCCTTATGGGTCAGTTGATCACTTGCTTGTTATAGTGAATCTATCTTTCTTGTTTCCCTTGGGGTTGTGCCAATGCTACAGGAGATGTCAAAAGCGCTCCTTAGCCATGTTCCTTTCTCGCGAATAATGCAGTCTCATCAGGTCCTTGAGTTTATGTTGCCAACATGGAGCACTGGCAAGCCAGGAACTGAAGAATTGAAGGTGAGCTGCTTTGCTTGACCAGTGTTTGTTTCTTTTACTCTGGCAATGCCCATGGTTTCATTCTATAGAGCCTGTCGAGTCCCATCTAATGCATGGTCTTCTGGGTGGGATGGGTAATCTTGTGAGAATGGAAACAGAATTCTGCTCAGAAATGGAGTACAGCAGGCATTGGGTGACATGGTACCTGGTACATGCAACATGCCATAACCGGAAGGTGGGAAATGGGGGCAGGTGGTGAGACACCTTCATCCGACTCTGTGACAGGACTGGCTCTGGGGAAAACCCTAGTAGGCCCTAGCGGAATTATACGATCGGACCAAATTAAAAAGGTCTGACTGTGCAAAAAGCCTGAAATTCTACCACCAAAGGTTCGAACACCAAAAGTTCTTGGTTGGCAGCACTGTAGGTAAGTATAAAAAAAAAAAGACTGCAGGGGTTTGTCCCCCGCAAAACCCCGCTCACTATACCATGTGCGGGGGACACCCCTGCAGCACCCGAAAAAAAAAAAAAAAAAAGACCCTGCCATCACGGAAGTGAAAGGGAACTGGCGCTGCAAGGACACAGCGTCTGAAAAGGTAAGTAGGGTTTAGGTATGTTGGTGGGTGTGTTGTGGGTGGGGGTGTGGGTCAGTGGGGGTTTCAATGCGTGTTCGCATGGGAAATGTGCGAACCTTTTGTGGGTCGCACATTTCTCATGCATGCTTTTCCGTCGCTGACTTTTCCACGACAGAAAAATCACGTAGTTCCAGGCCTTGCCTCAGGCTGAGAGGGGTCCCTGTTCCCACCCTTGCTGGAACAAGCCCGCGACCACACAGAATTATCCAAAGCGATTTGGATGGATGGACCTAGGAGTTATGATTTTAATCTTTAAAGTTACTTGCATTCAATTTGTGTCAAAACACGTCTGGTTTTTGGCAAAAAATGCTGAGTACAGAAAATTTTGGAAACTAATATTGGTCAGAATTTACAAGCTCCCCTTGGTCCTGGGGTGTTGGCACTCTCGTGGTTGCAGCAATCTGTGTCCTGGACCTCTGACAGGCAAAGTGCTGCCTGTGGTCCAATTCATCGTGCCAAGTTATCAGAAGATGATGGGTGGGTGCAGACGGTTGTTTGGCATAGCACAGGATGTGTGTCTTTGTTGAGGGAAGCAGGTGGCTCTTCTGGTTTAGCAGGGACATGTATTCCTTGCCTGCAGTATCTGATATGGAAAATGACAGTGAAAAGGGTACTGTTATTTCACCACCACAATTTCTCTGTGGGGGCTCTTTGGATGTGGCAATTTCATTTTAGCCATTTAATCAATGTCTTCTTTCTTGTATTGAGGACCCCTTTCCACTTTGTCTAGTACCCGCATTCTTTTTTAAATCTATACAGCCAATATAAAAAATTGTATAGGTTAAACCACTGCAGAGATCAGTGACATGCTCTGCAGGTGAATGCTTTTTGGAAAAAGATAGCACTGGACCTGTTTGTTAGATATGGGGTACATTCAATAGCTGAGACTTTAAGATTACTTATTAGGTGCAGGTGTATCGGATGCTCCATCACAGGCATCTGAACATTTACTTACATTTGACAACAAACATTCCTTTGTTTCTCACCTAGCCCTACTGAGGAGTAGATGTAGACCAAACTGGTAGCCTTATCTTAGCAATCTCTGGAGATGGTCCCAACTGTATCTCAGAGCCTCCCCTTTCACTCCTTCACTGGCCTCTAAAGATTTCTCTGCAACTTGCTCTGCAGCAATTCACCTAGTTGGCAGCGTATTCCTTGGTCTGGTGCCCAAGAGTAGCGCACAGTCTACAGTGAGTAATGCCAGATAACTGGGAGCTAGGATGAACATCTCAAGCCACAATTTGAGGGACCACATTTGTTTAAATTCCCTTTTGTTTGGGCTAACCAGAGCAAGGCGTAAGAAAGTTGGGCAGTGAGAAGCCCCTCTCCACATATGATCAAAGCTGGCCCACCCCCATTAGACTTGGCAGTTTCATAACCAGGTTTGATCTCACACTACTTCTGGGGCTCCTTGAATTCATGAGTGGTGACCCATTTTATTTTTCTTCTTTGGGTACAACCACATCTGGACCTGAGAGACTACAAACCCTGTCGCCACCAGACACATTGATACATCTAATCAGGCGAGGTTACTTGCCTAGGGAAAGCTGGGTACATGGTGTAAGCCTGAACCATATAGTGATGGTAAAGGGATGAAAGTTAGATGTGTCTGAGCAGGAGTATCCTCTAAGGATGACCCAGATGATTGTAAGACGTTTATGAACAAAAGCCTACTCGGTATCTGAAAGGTTTCTGCAGCACACAAAAGAAACTGAATATAAGTTAGGATACTTGAGCCAGTTTGTGACATATTGAGCGTAAATTGAGGTACTGGTAAATTAAACTGTTCAAAAATGAAGCTAGGTGATATCTCGGGTTAAATCAATTGAATTTTTCAAATGCACATCTATGATTCTTGTTCCACTGAATTGCAGCAATATTTTGTCTTCTTTTGCCAGACCCTCACATTTCTGCTGTTGGCAAATTACTAGGGTTCACAACCGCTGCATGAGCAGTAGGACTGGTGTAATCTGAAGTCCCAAAAGCCATTTCCGATTTGATTGTGTCCTCCAGCGTATTCCTCATCTTGGATGTATTCCATCCAGCTTTAGCTGCTTGGGAAATTTTTCTCGGCAGAGGACGCTGTGCGTCGATGTAGAGTCGAAGGCCTCTGTCGAGGGTGATGTCATCGGGTATACAAGTAGCACGCGCCGTGCCCGTTCTTCCTGAGCCAGTTCCCACTCGTGGGACACCGTGCTCTGCCTGCTCAGAGCGTCCACCGTCATATTCTCCTCCCCGGCTAGATGAACTGCTGTTAAGGAGATTCCTTCTTGAATTGCCCAATACCAGAGCCGCATTGCCTCTCTGCACAGAGGTAGTGACCCTACACCACCTCTTTTGTTTAGATAATGCATGGCCACTGTGTTGTCCGTCATTATCGGGACATTTTTTCCTCTGATTGATGTCAGAAAAGCCTTCAGCGCTAGTCTGATTGCTCTCAGCTCTAAAAGGTTGATGTGTAGTTGTGACTCTGATGGAGACCAGCGACCGCTGATTGTCAGATCGTTGGCATGAGCTCCCGACCCCATGAGTGAAGCGTCCGTCACTACTGTAATCTCCGGCCATGGTTGCCAAAAATGTTCTTTTAGGATGTTCTCTGTGCAAGTCCACCACAGAAGATCCTGCTGAACCTTGTTCGGAATCTGAAGGAGATCCGTCATTTCACCTGAGAAATGGGACCATTGTGTCTTCGAGCCGACGGAAGGGATCTCATCCTCAGGCGTGCCTCTGGCACTAAGAAAATGCAGGATGCCATGAGACTGAGCAACCTTAGAAGTCGTAGGCCTGGAGTTTTTCTCCATTTTGGAATTTGGAAACCATCTGAAGAAGGTCTTGAGCCCTCGACTTGGGAGGCAAGCTCTTTCCCTAGGATATGTCTAATACAGCCCCTATGTACTGGAGCTGTTGGGAAGGTGTAATTTGTGACTTCTTGAAATTGAGGGAGAAGCCCAGTCTGTGGAGGAAGTGGCAGGTAACTTTCAGATGATCCAGGGCTTGTTCGGCAGAACGTGCCCTGATCAACCAATCGTCCAGGTAGGGGTAGATGTGAATCCCCCCTCTCCGGAGGTGCACTGCCACCACTACCATTAACTTGGTGAAGAACCTTGGTTGGAGGTCAACCCGAATGGTAGGACTCGAAACTGATAGTGTGAGTCGCCAAATACGAACCTCGGGTATTTTCCTGAAGGTCCAATGGCACCAACCAATCCTGAAGCTGAATGGCCTGAAGGATCTGAGAAAGAGTGACCATCTTGAACTTGTCCTTCCTGAGGAACTTGTTCAAGCTTTGTAAGTCCAAAATGGGTCTCAGTCCTGCGTCCTTTTTGGGAATTAAAGAATACGGGGTGTACCATCCCTTGTTCCTTTCCGCTACAGGTACTGGTTCTATAGCACCTTTCTGCAGCAGAGTTAAGTAAAAAATTAGGGCGCCTGGCGGGGTCCTGATATACCCAGGTGGGCACATATACAATTATAAAAAAATAATCAGGATGAGAGATCCTATAAGCGGTTGTGTGGTCATTTATTTCAAACACAAAAGAATTTTTCTTGGTGACTTTGCAATTACTTTACAATGCTCTCGATAAGCACGATAGTTCTAGACCACGGACAAGAGTGATTCTATTTAGTGAAAATACAAGGTAAGTATCCACCTCTATGGTGATGAGGCAAAACACTATACATAAGAGCACAATCACAAATCATGGTACGAACAGCCTATGGTTGAACAACGTGCACTCGGGACGGAGAGTAGTCCAGGACGTGGTTAACACAGGGTGTACACAACATTTTCTACATAACATACACGAAAGGGGGTTTGACAGTTGTGTCACAGGGGATCGACACGGGTGTGTTTCGGCCAAATCGGGCTTGATTGGAGCCGGTCTGTGTGATGGCCTTCGTAGGATAGACACCAGTAGCGGTGTTGTCCGTAGTATCTGCTGCTGAAATAGCAGTGGGGTGCTGTATGCGGTCCTCAATTTGGTTACTGGACTGCAGGTGCGTGATGCACTTTGAATGGGCCGTGGTTTCCTGGGGGCCGGAGTAGTATCTGGGTCCCGTGTGCCGGAGGTGGGCCCATTGGGTTCCCAGATCGCGAGAAAGGCTGGTGCAGGCGGTGACGGCTAGGACGGCCAGTCGAAAGAACGTTACCAGTTGGTAAGTAACTTGTTCGTCCAATTAGTACCCCAAAACCAAAGGGAAATCTGAGAATGGACTGGTCAGTCAGACAGGATTCCATTGGTTGAAAGTTTGGCAAGTGTAATCTCATCTCTGAAGGGTTCTGGAACCATGAAAATTTAGACTGAATTACCAGACAAAATGCAGTTTGGGCCTTCCTTGTGGAAGATGCTCCTGTCGGTGCACAGGGATGCAAAGAGGACACTGCAGTTCCTGCAGTTCATTTCAGTTAATGGAAAGGTCACACATCTTAAGAACACTGGTGGAACGGAAAGATAATCGTCCGCAAAGACTCTCTCTCTGGGCAGTTTGTTTTGGCAAGAAGGGCATGGGAGAAGGTTGGCCGAAGTGGCTTAATAACCCTTGTTATAACATAACCTTTAATAAATCAAGTTGAATTAGTTAAGGTAGGTGTCAAGAAAGGTATTCCGGTTAGATGTTCACTAAACATTGACCTGATGGAGCTGGGCATCGTTGTCTAGGAATCCTCAAAGCATTGTGCTCCTGAGGCTGAAAAACAAAACTGTCAGCCACCTCACTTAAAATGCAGGGTCATCAGTAGGACTGAACTTCCTGTGTCTCTGGATAAGTCTGTTGGAAGAGTAGACCAGACCAATGTGTGAGCTGAAGGACCTATCTGAATCTTATGGGTTTTTTGCACAGGGACAGTCCTGATTATTGGTGTTCTGTAACCTCCAGAAAGTGTGTCCAACTCTGAAGGGACTGCATTGCTATTCCCTGGGTCAGGAAAAAGGAGGAGCTACTTAATGCTTCAATGTTTTGGGGGGGGGTAGATGCCATTAAAGTGAGCTTGAACATCCAGTTGTTGGTGCCAACTGGAAGTTGTCTGTGCTCCTTAATCAAAGTATGTTCCTGATGCAGTCCCTGCACACGGTTCTCTTGATGAGGTATTTTGGGGAAATAGTGGAGAGTTGGTCTCCGTATTTGTGCTTGCTCAACATGCATGACTTTGGTGTCTCTGCAAGACCTGACTGGCTTGCCAGTTCTTCAGAAAAAGTAGAGTCAGAAAGACTTCCGTGATATCACTGGTAGTAGTTTGTGCATTAGACCATGTGTGACTCGAGCTTGATGACTACCTATTGGAACATAAGATCCTAGTTAACATTGATCATGAAAACCTATGCTCTGTAGAGGTGCCTCTTGCAACCGCAACTGCACCTGGACCACTCGGGTCATGATTTGGATCTTTTCCTGTGTTGATTTCCAGAGAATGTTGTTTCAGACTAGAATATTGATTTCATGAATGCACATAGGAAAGTTATGTGGGATGTCTACAAATTGTACATCACTGACCACCCCAGACCAATAGGTTGGCGATCTGCTTAAATAAGACCACACAATAAATGATAGGAGCCTTAGAACTACCTGAAAGGGCAATGCAGTGCATCCCCCTGCCAGAGACTGTCTCTGAAAGGAGTCTGGATCATTACCTTTTTTTTTCTCCTTTGTGTAGTCCACTCCCCTTAGTAATAGAACTAGAGCAGAAGATACACCCATAACTCGACAGAAATACCAAGTGCTTTTGATCATGGAGTTGAAGAAACAGTGTTGGAGAACAAGTAGATATTCCGGTGAGGTTGCGAAAATGTGTGCAGCACTGTGCGATGATAGTTGCTTTCTTGAAAGCCCTTATATCCTCAAAGGTTGCAACAAATACTATCTGTACTGTGAAAAGCTACAAGACTCGATGGAGAAACAGCCATGTATGACCAGCCTTTACTCCTCCTTTCATCGTGCAGGGATGCCCATCTGAATATAGGGTGGGCTCCGTACTGACTCTGCTGAACCAGAAGGGAGCAAGCTGTGAATGACATTAATTAGCAACCAGCTACACCCTTTAGGCACTTATCTTTTCAGGTGTGCTTTTTTTACCTTTCAGACCAACCGTAAGCCACAAACAGCCGCAAAGGGGGAACAAATCGGAAACTACTGTGGTACTTATTTTTTTTCTGTCAAATGTTGGATTCTACAGTAGAGCACAAGGCAGAAAAATTCCCTGTAGATGTGTATGGACTTTCTTGGAAGCTCGGGTTATTTGAGGGCAGAACCTTTACTGGTGGAAATTAGATTAGATCCTAGTCTAATTTGGGATGGTTGCATTTTGAGAATAAAAAGAAATATGCCTCTAAATGAGGATGGCAATTGATGATGTGCACTCCAGGGCCTGTAGGCTTTTGATGGTTGGGGTTACACCAGTTATTCTGTCTTCCCTGAGCAATTAGCCTTGCTTGGTTGGCTGTGGGGGTGTATCTAGTCTAACACTGTGGTTGTATCTTTTCGAGGTGATGCATGGTGGCTACCCCTCTAAACATCCAGGTGCCCCCAGTTTATGGAACTGGTCTGCCTGTTTCAGACCAGCATGGCCAGGCCTGGGAAACGCGTCACTCTCTGGCTTTTATGGTGGAATCCACATACCCTTTCAAGCCAGGAAACTATGTAGGAAAAGCAAATGTAGATTGAGAATGCCATTCCCTGGTTGGCCTGCGCCACCCCCTGTTGTTGGCCCAAACTCCCATTAGTCTGGTAGGCTTTGCACTGATCGTGGGAAGGAGGACATCCGACTGAGCTGTTGTCAAGGAGAAGCAATGGAAATGTTCTCTGCAGCTTCCTCTAAAAGCTTTCAATACGCATTGCCAAATGACCTCTGGGACCTGCACCAAGACCTTTTTAAGTAGCACAGTGAAAAGGCTTCATGAAGAGCTTCTTGTCCGCTTTGATTTTAGTGATCTAGAGCCTGTGTGGACTTATGATTGCCCTGATGGAAGATCCGTGCCCATAGAGGGGGCACAAATTAAGTTGCAAGCTACTAGCCAGCCAGCACTCACCATCACCATTCTGTGCAAACACACAGCAGACCATTTCTTACTCTCCAAGAGTTAACCATCACTAGCCAACGGCTAGTGGCGAGTGCGAATTCTGCACCTTGCTGTAGATTCTCTTGTTCTTACACCAGCCGTAGTATGCCCACTGGAGGGCTACATTTCCCCCAACTTGCCATGCCTCGCTCGGCACTCTACTGCTTAAACTAATCTCATAATTTCTCTCCTGGTGGCAAAGCAGAGACTGACGACCTTCCCTAACTTCCAACCTCCCACATACCCATGCCTGGAAGCTCCAATGACCCCTCCACCCATCCAGGAACTGGTTCCAAGGTTGTCCACAAGGAGAGCCCTGTCTGGGTGAGCCATTGCCCGAGGATGTCGTGACGCCATCTCCAGGATAGGTGATCTTGTTGTTCTTCATGAATCATAGTAACCCAACCTTGTTGGTTTTTCCCTGCACCAATCTTCCCCTCAAATTATTATTTTTTTTCAA
Organism: Ambystoma mexicanum; assembly: GCF_040938575.1. Lineage (NCBI taxonomy): Eukaryota > Metazoa > Chordata > Amphibia > Caudata > Ambystomatidae > Ambystoma > Ambystoma mexicanum. The sequence goes on from NC_090932.1 coordinate 190,527,804, forward strand.
AGCTTTATTTTCGTTTTCAAGCACAGTTACTTCGCATAAACGGCATGGTGGACTAGCATATAATACCTTTCAGTTCTGGGTACCAGTCCCCAACCACTTTCCACCAGAGCTCAAAGCTGTGTGATTAGATAGTTTGTTTCCTCAGTTGTACTAACAGTTCCAACTTTACACATCTCCCCCTTCCCCTCCCCTTTCCCACCTTTCCCCCAACTGGTATGATTACGTTTCCTGCTTCCTTTGGTCAGTTCTTGGATGCAAGGTGTTCCATCACCAGACTTAGTTTTAGCGGGTTACTTCATATTCAAAGCATTACGTTTTTAGTTTAGGATTGCTCTCAGAAGGGCTGGTCTGTAATGTTGGGCCTCCCGATCTTTGACAAACTCTAGAAATGGGTCCCATATTGCTAAGAATTTCTTATACTGGCCCTCCCTCAGAGCTCCCACTTTCTCCATTGCCAGTAGATTCCAGATGTTGACCCACCAGCATGCTATTATGGGGCCTTCCACATTTTTCCTCCCCTGGGCTAAGGTCATCCTCGCCGCCATTAATAATTTGGTAATGAGGGATGCGTTGTTCCTTGTTGCCGCGTAAACTCCTTCTACCTCAGTTTCCAGTAATACCACCTTTTGGTGTGAGTGGTAGCTGTTTACCTGTGATTTCTTTTATGTGCCCCAGGACCTCCTTACAGTATATCGTTGCTTTGGGGCAGTCCTACCACATATGATCTAGATCCCCTCTGGCTCTGCATTGCCTCCAGCTGTCAGAAGAGTAGGCAGGGTTCATTTTATGTAGCCTATGTGGGGTCAAATACCACCTGTAACATAATTCATAGGCCGTCTCTTTAACCGCCGTGCATCTGGACGTCTTTTGCGCCCTCCTCCATATTTGCCCCCATTCCTCCTCCGTGAATGGTGTGCCCAATCCCTCTCCCAGTTAGTGTCTATCCCCTGCTAGTGCCTTGTCTAGTAGTTTATAGATTCTGGATAACGCTCCCCTCGTTGCTCCCTCCTGGAGGGTTAGTTCCATCCCTACCGGGGTCCTGGGCGCTGCCTTTTTGACCTCCTGTGATATCAATGGCCTGATTTGTATAAAAGTGTATTTTTCTTCTTCCCTTATTCCAAATTTCTGTACACTCAAATGTGAGAGGATTACACGCACAATAGATTTCTTTTAGGTGGAGGGCCCGTGTCTGTCCCCAGTTGTCCCAGAACCTATTTTGTTTCCCAGGAGTGAACTCTTGGTTGTGTGCCATTGGGGTAAAGGGTCCTAGACCCGGTGTAATGTGGCGCCTTCGGAGTGCTCTGTCACAACCCCTCAGTGAGACACGGGTGGTTTCCAATAGCTGTCCTCCTGCTCCCCTGGCCTGTGTCCTTAGTACGTGCAATGTACCCAGGGCGATAGTGGTCACTCCTTGCTCTATTCCCATCCAACCTCAGTGCATCCCCTCCCATCCATTTTAACATAGGTGCCACTTGCGCAGCTAGAATATACCTTTCTATATCTGGGACTCCGAGACCTCCCAAAAGTGCGTGGGGGGGGCCTAGTCAAGACATTCTTTTGTATTCTGGGTTTTTTCCTGTGCCACACAAAAGTAGTAACTCCTTTTTGTAGTGCTTTACTCATCTTGGTGGGAATATCTAACGGTAGGGAGCTCATCACGTTTAGCAACCGGGGGAGTAGTGTTATTTTGATTGCAACAATGCGTGCAAACCAAGATCGTTCTTGGGTGTCCCACTTATGTAACTCCTCCTTCAGTTGCTTCCATAGCGGGGTTATGTTTGCTCCATCAAGGCTTTTGTAGTCCTTAGTTAAGTGTATTCCTAAGTACTCCATTGCTTCGGGTTCCCATGTTAGGGGTTACTGTGCTTTCAGTGTTTCAATCGCCTCTTCTTCCTCTGAGATATTTAGGGCCTTAGATTTGTTGAGATTTATTGTGATGCCCGAAACCCTGGCAAATTCCTGCTGCATTCCCAGTGCTCTGGGGAGCGAGCCAATACTGTGCCTAAGAAACAGTAGGATGTCGTCCGCATATAGTGCTATTTTATGTGTTATCCCTCCCTGAGTCAACCCTATCATCTTTTGGTCCCGCAGTATAATTTCCGCTATGGGTTCCATTGCAAATATCAGGGGAGATAGTGTGCATACCGGTCGTGTGCCCCTCTGTATTTGTATTTCGGCTGTAGGTTTCCCATTGACCATGAAGGTCGTGGAAGGGTTCGCTAGGATCATTTTGATGAAGGTGGGGTTACAGCCAAATTTCTTCAAGACCAGGTGCAAGTATGTCCAATCTAGGCTGTCAAAGGCACGGCGTGCATCTAAGGCAGCTATGGGGAATTTTTGCCCCGTCCTAATTCCTAAGTCTATGATGTCCACTGCCCTCCTTTATATTATCCTGCATGTGTCTTCCTATTATAAAGCCTGCTTGGTTTTCATGGATTATTTTGGGTAATACTTTCATCAGTCTTGTTGCCAGGAATTTAGCGTATAGTTTTGCGTCGCTAAGCAATGATATCGGGTGGTAACTAGTGCAGTCTGTGGGGTCCCTACCCGGTTTTAGTATCAGGACTGTGGTCGATCTCCCCATGTCAAGAGTAACTGTACCTTTTTCCCTAATGTGATTAAAGAGTTTAGTCGGTGGCCCCCTTAGTTGGTTTCTGAACGTTTTGTAATAACCGTTCCCCAGCCCATCTGGTCGCGGGGTCTTGTTAGGGGGGGGTAAGTGTGTTATGGCATAACTTAATTCCTGTGCAGTTATAGGGGCTTGTATGATGATGATGTCCTCCATGATTTGGGGGCAAAGTGAGTGTTGACATGTAGTCTATTTGGGCTTATGGGGGGGGGTGTCTTCCCTTTTTAGGAGCTCCTGATGGAATTTTTCCATTATATCTAGTTTATCCTCTTCTGCTTTGTTTCCCCTTTCTGGTTCCTCAGACGAGCAATGTAATTACGGGCCCTTTTGTTTACGTAGTTTAGCCGCTAAAAACCTATTGGCTTTTCCCCCCTGGACATAGTTTGTCTGTTTAGTGTGCAACATGGAATGTGCAGTGCGATCTGCTACATGATCTTCCAGCTGGGCTCTAGCTTTGCAAAGCACTCTCAGCGCTTTTAGCGATTGCCTGGATTTGTATTGTATTTCGGCCTCTCAAGTCTTCCCTTAAGCCTTCTTTCCCGCATATACACTGTCGCTTGGGATATGAACTCTTCCCCCCCCCGTACTCCCCTCCCCCAGACCACCACTTTCCCCGCATCTCAGATCATCCCCCAATCTGTTTCCCCATTGTCGTTTTTTCTTGAAGTAGTTATTTAATACTTCCTCCATATGTGCCCTGAGTGCAATGTCTCTCAGTATCATTTTGTTCAGTCTCCAGTGTTTACGGGGTGTGGATGTCTTTTGCCATCTCTAATTGCACTATGACTGGAGAATGATCAGAGAGATTCTTGACCCCTATTTGTACCTCATCTACTTGGGGAATCAACGTGGCCGAGACCAAGATCATGTCGAATCTTGAGTATCCCCTGTGGCTGCAGAGTAGTGGGTGAACTCTTTCCTGCTTGTGGAAGAACCGCCATGTCTCGATCACCCCCAGTTTCCTAAAGAGTTTAGCCAGCGCTTGTCTGTTTCTACCATCTGCAGCTGTGGGTGGTAGTGACTTGTCGAGGACCGGGTCCATCACACAATTAAAATCTGCACCAATCAGTATTTGGCCTTCACACCATCGCCCCAGTTTCTGCAAAATGTCCCGCAGGTATAGGTCCTGCCTCTCATCTGGGGTGTAAATTGTGATTAAGGTATATACCTGTTCATCTTGCATGCCCTTGAGCAGCAGATATCTGCCCTCTTCATCTCTATATATAAGGCCTGTTTCTTGAATGGAATATTGGCCCCCACCAGAATGGCCACTTCTTTAGTCCTCTTCCCCCCCCCCCCCCCCGGGGCATAGTACTGTTTAGGGAATGCTTTATGCGCCATCCTTTTTTCGTCTACAGGGAGTAGGCGAGTTTCTTGTAAGAAAACTATCAATGCCTGGAGGTCTACTGGCCTCATTAGGATAGAGCGTCTCTTCACTGGGGAGTTCAAACCCTGTACGTTTCAGGGTTATGATTTTCAGATCAGTCATTCCTCCCGTGTCGGTGCCCCAGTAGGTGTATGTAATGGGTCCTCCCACTGCAAGATTTAAATTTCCCTCCGCTTAGCAGGTCATACCATGAAACTTTCCCCAATAACTGAACTTTAACTTTAACCATCCCCCCAACTCCCCTCTCCTCTCAATTTCCCCTCTCCTTTAGACCAAGGTTTCTTGGAACCTTCCCGGGTTCCTCCCGGGGCGTTGGGTCCCATATGTCTTCGAACTTCGTTCCTGCCCGGACATGTTCAGGTCCTGAAGTTTGATTCCGACGCCTCCTCCCCACCCCACCTGGGGGTTGGCTTTGCTCGTCCCTTCATCATTTCTTTAAGTCCCTTCTTTAACCTCACATTCCGTCCCCGACCCGGGATTCAGATCCTAGTTATCAGTAATTGTCTTAATTGGTGTACCGCTTCTGGTTTTCACTTCGGTCATGGCCCCGTCAGATTGGTCTCCCTGCCTCGCCTTCTTTTGGAATCAGATGACCATTCCCATTGTTTGGGTCTTTCCGCTTTCTGGTCATGGGCCGCTCCTTTGCTCCTACGGGGTCGTTCCTCCTCCTCCATCTGTAGCAGGGGCCATTCCTTCCTCGCAAGTGGCGATTCGCTGTTGTTTGCCCTCCCACATGAAAGACAGACCAAAGGGGTACGCCCATCTGTAGGTTATCCTTGTGGCCATCAGCGCTTTTGTTACTGGTTGCATCAATCTTCTTTTGTGGAGAGTGCCAGGTCCTGATATAATTGGACAGGTGTTCCGTTGATGGTGACTGTCTGTTGCTTGTTAGCTGCTCGCAATATTTCCTCCTTCTTTGGGTAGGAGGTCATTGCCAGTAAGACATCTCTTGGTTTTCCTCCAAGCTCTCCTTTCTTTTGTCCCACTCTGTGCACCCTATTTATGAGTATGTCTTCCGGTTGCGTGCCGACGAGGAGACTGCTGAAGCAATGCTGTATTGTTTCTCCCAAATCATTGTCTTCTATCGTTTCTCCCAGGCCTTTGTCGCAGTAGCTATCTGCTCTAGGAGAATGCTGTTTTGTTTTGCGTCTTGTGAGATCTCTTGAGAGACCTGCTTCTGTACTGTTCACTCTGTCCCCACAGATCCGTAATGTCCTTCCTCATCTCTTTCAGAGAGCACCTCAGGTCCTCCCTTATCGTTTCCATGCTTTTCAAGCATTCCTGCTGTTCTTCTTTGAGTGCCATATCTGTGGTTTCTCCTGGTCTTTCCCTGCGGTCCGTTTGTTCTGTGGTTTCCTCACTTCGGTGTTCTTCCGAGCTGAGCTGTCTCCAACATTGTTCGAGCTGTCCCACTCGCGTCTTGGTTATGGATTTAGCTTTTAGCAGAGTGTTATTTTGGTCCCTGGCATCTGTGTCTTTACTTCGACTCCAAGTCTGTGGGTGGTTCCGAGTATTGACTTTTAGTGGGTGCTGCGTGGCCCCTTCCGAGTCTTCCTTCTGGGCTTAATTGAGGTGGGGGCTTAGCTCATGAGTGTCCAGCTGATGCTTTCTGGGGGCCAAGCATGGATCACCTGAAGGGCCAGGGTTCGGGTTGTGCTCCTTGGTTTGTGCTTGATGTGCAGGTCAGTTGGGGGAAGCCTTAATGGGGCTTTTATGTTGATAGCGCTATTTTCTTTTTTGGGGGGTGGGGTTGGCTTTCTTCCACCCCTATTGCACCTAACCCCTGTTATCTTCGTTGTAGATTGATGGGTTACTTGCCCGCAGCCTTCTGGGGTATATGGGTTATGGTCGGCGCTGCTGTTAGTACCTATCTTATGGGTCTGCCCCAGGGTAGCTCCTCTATTCTCGTGCGCGTCTGCGTCACGATTCCGCTAAACCTGTCTATGCTTATGTGACCCCCAGTCGGTGCTGTATGCGGTACTCTTGTTCATTCCTTTGGTGTGGGGGTCTTTCTGGGGGGCAAGCATGAATCGCCTTAAGGTCTGGTGCACGGTTGTGTTACTTAGTTCGTGTTCAGAGTGTAGGCCGGTTGGGGAAGCCTTAATGAGGCTTCTATGCCAGTAGCGCTGTTTCCCTTTTGAGGGGGCTGGTCACTTCTATTCCATCATGTCCGCCGTTCTCCTCGTTGTAGGCTGGGGATTTTCCCGCCTGTGGCTTCTCGCTTTCTGGGGTTTATGGGTTCAGATTAGTTCGGATTAGCACTGTTCCCAACTCTAATCTTGCAGGTCAGCCCCTGGGTTGCACCCCTGTAGTCATCCGCTTCTACGTCGCAACTCCCGCTTGGGGTTATATGCGACCCTCAACGCCGGGGAGGGTCTGCTTTGTATGGGAGGGGTTGGGTAGTAATCAACCCAGCGTATTCCCTGGTGTCGCCAAGTATACTATTCTGCTTCTAGGGAAGGGGTGTGCGAGCGATGTTCGAGGCTGTACTACCTTGTGCTTGGGGACCGCAGCTCTCGACGTTCCGGGTCTTTAGCGGCTCCTTTCTCAGTGGGCAGGGTCCCGGGGACGCTGGTATGGGATGGGGGTTGTAGCACTGCTTTCGGTCCTTCGTGGGTGCCCTGTTACGCGACGGCACGGGGGAGCACGTCTTGGCCGCACCCCACTGACGCGGATGGAGCACTCTCCTTTGGCTCTCCCCACCTTGGCAATGGGTAGCCAGCAGAAGGTTTGTTTTCAGTGCCCCCAGTCGTGGTGTCAGCTTCTCCCTCTTGGTCCTTGCGGGTCGTGCCCCCGGCTCCTCCCTGTGTCACCGCAGCGGGTCGGGTACCGGGTCCGTTGCTGGGAAGTGTTACTGCTCCAGAATCGTGGTGTTCTGGGGGTTCCGTTGCTGCTACAGGCGCCTCGTCCCTCTGATGCCGGGTTCCGGGTGCTCCGCCCCAGTCTCCTGCTCTTGACTGGTGTTGTGCTCCAGGCTTTCCCGGGCTCCACGCTTTCCCTCACGGCCAGCTCCCTGCGTAAGGCGTCGGACGCCTACAGTTCCCGATCTGCTTCAGTTCAGCGGGTTGCGGTGCTTAGTCCTTTTCGGGGGCAGTCTGGGGGATTTTTTACGGTGAAGGGATGCTATTTTCGCCTTTCGAGTTCCCGCCCAAGCGGAGCACGGCGGTTATGGGACCTCACAGGGTGACGGCCATCTTGGAATCTTGTCCCCTCAAATTCTTACGTTTTTCCTGTCCCACGTTGAGTGCGCATGGAAAGGATTGACACAAAGGGGTGCATCTGATTTCTAACCACAGTTTGGGCATCATTGGATGCTCCAAGCAGGAGGCAGACAACCCACCCTTGGAGCAGGATGGCACCCAGGGTGGCATTTCAAAACCAGAACCCTGCAACAACTCTGGTACATGATTTGACTATGGTCCAGGACCTCCTGCTTTCATTCAAGAAGAGGGAGTGGGGGACACTTGTCGTAAGGATGATTCTCACGATTTTCCACTTGAAGTATGAGTAGATACTTGTTTCTCTACCAATATTGCTGATAAGGAGCCCCCTTTGTTTTTTTATATATTGGCCTCCATCTAAAATAGTCAGTACATGTCTAATATTTTCATGCAAAAATAACTACTTGACATTGCTTTACAGTAACCTAAGTCAGATTTCTGGGTGATTTGCCTCATGCACTTTGTCGATCCCAAGAGCGTTACCGTAATTGAAGAATATAGGGAAGCTTCTTTCTTCTGACCAAAAGTGTAGACCGTCTTAGTTTTGGGGCTTTCGTGGACTTGATGAAAGTCTCGGATAAGGCTCCTAACTGATGGGGATCTGGAAAAGTAGATGTGTGCTGATGTATTCACTACTCGTATGGACAGTGAGGCATGTGAAGTCTCCTCATGAGTTGCTTTTCTTTCTACATTTTGTCTTTGACATTAATGCATTTAAAAATGCGTTTGGCGTAAAGCTGGAGTTTTCCGGGATCCTGGGGGTTCCTGGGCACCTTGATTACAAATGGAAGGGGACCCCATTGCAAGAGTCTGGATTTGGCAGACCAAAATGTGGATATTGACACAGCACCTGCATAGATTAATTTCCTTCTCTTCACCCTCAGCAGGCTGTTGTGTTCTCGCTCATCAATAACTTATGCCACCAACAGCCTGCTTTCTAGCTGCTCATTCGAAGTTAACAGTGTGTGGATTTGGGGATTGCTGCGCCCCACATCTGCTAGAGTTCAAAGTTTTCACCTGGAAGCTTTAATCTTAATAGGTGATCCCCTTGTGTGAGATTCAGCTGTTGGTGCTTTTCTTCAGTGAAGCTAACTTCATAGGCTAGAAGACGTAAAATCAGCATTAGCCAATGGCTAGAGATAATTGACTCTTGGCAAGTAAGAAATTATGTGCTGTGTGTATGTATACAACTGAGGTGATTATTGACTTTTTATATCTGCCTAGCTTGAAACTTTACATTTTTATCTTTGTGTGAGCAATGCACTTAAAATGAGACTGGATTTGAGGAGTCCTTTGAGCATCTAAGACTCCGTAAAACGTCTGTGGCACCATTGGCGCTGATGGGAGAGCCATGCACGTTGTGGGATGCCATCTTAAAGGCGGAGTGTGGAGGCGGAGTGTGGAGGCAGAGTGTGGAGCCTGCTGGAGTCAAGTCTGTCCTCTGTGTCTACTGTTGGAGGTGTAGCCAAAGAACAACATAACTACCACTTCTGGCCGCGGAGCGTGGAGGCAGAGTGTGGTGTCTGCTGGAGTCCGCACGATCAGCAGATTTGAGGAAGCAACCTATTCAGGTAGGAAACCCTCATTGTGCACAACCATCTATAACACAAAAGAAACCTTTAACCTTAAAAACCCAGCTGCAATTAGAGACCTTCCATGTAACATAGTCTGTACTCAACAGAATTCGACAGACTTCAACCTTGACAACTAAAGCCCCTTCAGACATTGAGAGTGAGCAGCGTGGGGGGACTGCAGGACTACGTCCTTTGACCCCCACGCGGTAATCAGAGAAGTTTTCATAAAGTACATTGAAATATATAGAACGGTACAGAACTACCGTACTTCATCACAATATAACTGTCCAATACTCAAAAAAACGCTAAATAAGAGTGGGCGGCGTCAGAAGATTCACCATAGAAACCGCGCTAATGACTCTGATCTCAGATGGAGAACTGCGTGGGGGGACTGTGGGACAAAGTCCTTTGACCCCCCCACGCACACTCAGGAAACTATCGAACACCCCTCCCCTGCCATTACCTGGTGCCGCGGTTGTCTAGGGCGTGGGCTTGCTCAAGCGGGCTGACGAGCGGGGGCGCCCGTGCTGGAGAGGAGGTGGGGACGCGTGCAGTGCCTACGGCGCACCAACGGTTGGTTGTGGGTCGTGAGACCGCCAGCAGAAAAGAGGAGAATGTGGAAATCGAGTGAAGGGGAATGCGGAAGGAAAGCAGAGAGGAACGTAGCAAGCGTTAGCCCCTCCCTCAAATCAAAAAACACAGATACAATGACTAAAGCTGCAGAAGACACCAAAACAACTTTAATCAAACAATTATCCCGGAGAAATACAAGGTTAAGAACTAAAAAAAATGTCGGAGAACCAGTCGAAGCACGATGACCGTAGCAGCAGTGTAACGGACGAGGGGCACAGACTGTGTCAGTCAGAAGTCCCTGGCTGTCCAACTCTTTAAGAGACAGGACTTGATACGAGGGGAAATAACAATATGAAGGAAAAAATCATGACTCCGTGTTGCCCACAATAGAAAAATCATGCGGAACACAGAAATGCGATGTAATTCAAAACCATTTAGACCAGCAGTGTAACAAGGGTCCAAGTTACAACGAAATAAACGCTGGAGAAAAAAATAATCCACAGCTTCAAAGGGGAAAGGAACAAGATACCAAGCCTGAACACATGCAAACTAGAGAGCCTGACATATATATATATTGAGCAAAATGACATCTTAAAGGAAATAACACAAGGAAGCGACACTAGCAAATGTGACAACACCTTACTATCACAGAAAGAGAAAGCCATCAAGTCAAAGGAACAATGGAAACTATATTATCAAAGAGCAACCAAATCAGAGCGATTTGCAAAATAAACTGCACCAATCAGCCAACGTCGATTGGAACGCATATCGCTCATTTTAACTGAAATTGAAGCGCTTATGGAACTACAACAAACAAATAGGAAAAATAAACGACAGGCTAATTTATCAGGAATAAAGACAGAAACAAGTAATGTAACCAATAGCTCTTTATGCTATTCTGATTTTAAGCAATGCAACAGTAAATAAGACTCAAATATCAAACATCGAAACAGATGCCAAGAAAACAGCCCATACGACGGAAGAAACAGTCTGTTACTGTGCACCAAAGCCAGTAAACCAACAGGAGTCTGTTGCCACATCAATGCTTGATCTACAGACTATGCTGATCACCGTAACAACGCAAACAATGGTACCCTACATAAAACTACAAGAAGCAAACAATGAAACAACCAAAGAACATACCACAATACTTGGCTCCATATTTACCAAACAGAAGAGCTTAGAAAAACTCATAAACAAGATACAAGAACGTCTTAGCATAGAAGCGGAAAACAGTTGCAACAACGTCTCGCCGACATAGCGAGACAAGACAGAATGGATAAAGCATTGCTAACAGAAGCCTTAATCTCTTTTACAAAGACATCTCTAACGAAGAATAACATCCAAGACAAAACACAAGGAGAATGGCCACACAGATGGAGTACCAAAGGCCCGCCTTTCTAAGACAAGATTGGCTAGCTCACGGACCATGATCGAGAAGCATCACCCAGATGGTGCGAATATAGATGGCGGCATCCTCTTGATTGATTTGACACCTGACGATCTACAGAACAAAATAAGCAAAAAGCCCACAAATCGGATTCTGGAATCAACTGCACCAAACGTAGATCAACACAGCAAAATAGCTCAAGGGAATCGGAATTATAGTATATTTGAACAGCCCCAGAATAATTCAAGCGAAGCGGCAAAACAACTTACCAAAAAACAACAAAGAGGCTCAAGAGCTTTTCCTCAGAAATTACTAAAAAATCCCAGAACCAAGAACCTAAAGAAATGTGAACAGCTAACCCTGAAATAAAGGAAAGGGGCACTGGAATTGGAGGAATAGAAGATTCCACCCGAACTCAAGAAAGAATAAGAGTAGGCTCAAATACACAGTCCCTAAATTCCACAACTGATCAGGGAAACATTGAATCCCTGATGAATCTATCCACATATTCAACACATGAATCAGAGAGTGCTCAAAATGAAAAAATTATAGGAATCGAGCAACAGGAATCACAAACACTTCCTCAATGATTGTAATCGATTGCTATGAGGAAACTATTACAGGATCATATATATCGATAGAGCTTTCCTGTGAAGAGATTTCAGACGAAGAATTATACTCCAGAAACCGCACCCTGAGCTCGACAAGGCTAGAGAGATCAGATCAGGAACAACAGTCTGAAGAAACCTGTACTGCTAGCCACAAACACACTGACTGGAACAAGATTCAATACTTCAATGTAGAAAACCTCCAATCTGGGCAACCTAAATTTGTAGACCCTTCGTACAAAGAAAAAGTAATCGGATTGAGTTTGGAAGGAAAATCAGAAAAAGATGCCAAAATTGTGACAAATAGAACTAATATATTATGCCTTTTCAAGGCAATCCCAAAATTGAAAATGTTGAAGTCAAGACCTCAAATTAATAGAGTTCATAGATGAACAAAGATTAGATAACATCTGGATATATTGTTGTTCATGGGAACTGCAGAGTTTAATATCATCATGTGCCAAAGAATTCGAATCCCGTGGATTCATAGTGTCAAACGAAGATAGACTGGATAGCAGGCCCGAAGAAAACTCCTACATGAACCAGCAGGACAACAGCAGAATGTATTCTGATATTAGTAGTGCCTCAAGCATTACGTGCAATGATAACGAAGGAAGGAAAGAAAAAGAGGAAAGATGGCACAAGGACTATCAAAAAAGAATGAATCCCCAACAATACATAGACAAAATACCAACTGGACGGAATTATGAAAAATCCCCTTTTTGGCGTGAAATTAGTATAGAAACGAACAGGCAAGAGAAGATAGAAAAACAGATGCGATAACAACGAACGGAAAGTATCGAACGCACAGTAAGACTTTGTTTATGGAACACAAGGGGACATTCGCATCTTTTCCAAATGGAACGACCCGAGCTGAGTACAGCAAATGTGATATGTTTACAGGAGACATGGTTAACTGAACCACCAGTATGCGAAAGATTCCTTGCATACATGACTCCTGCAATTACCTCCAAAGCAGGTAGACAGTCAGCTGGTCTCATTACCTTAATCAGACAAGAATTGGCAATAGAAATTGAGTACCAAAATATAGGAAATTGGGCACAAAACACGCTATTTAAGGCGCAAACTATGATGCAACAACGAGCACTGCCATGACAAGGGCTACATATTTAAACATCACTAATGTTTACTGGAATCCGAGAAAATTTCATGAAGAAATAGTAATAGATTCTATATTGACTAAGAGTGATAACATTTCACAGAAACACCAAGATGTAGAATTTATTATATGTGGCGATCTCAACCTGCATCTATTTGATGGCAAGGGAGAAATAATAGAACTGTTGTTCGAACATAGAGCCCGAAGATGGACAATAGAGACACGCAATAGAAATTTGGAAAGCTGGGATGCATTTAATGTATCAACAAATACACCGACACCCACATGGTCACGTGGAAAAACCAAGTCAATTATTGACTACATTTACACCAGTAAAGGAATCCCTCAAACCAAAATCAAAGCCATGAATCTGTTTAGCGAGTATAGCGATCATTACATACTCAAGCGCTCGTGGGAAATGAATACAGGCGGACGTCCCAAAATAAATATTCCTAGTTTGACCTTGTCAAATAGAATGAACCGACTGAGGATCCCGCAAAGCAAACTCAGTGAAATCAAAGAAACATTAAAGAATTGAAAGAAAGAAGATTCTAGTCAAATTAATTATGGATGGTTAACTAACCAATTCCAACTGAAGCAGAGACAGAGTAACCATTTACAGCCTGAACGAAAATATACATATAACAAAGCAATTGCGGAGAAGAAACATGAAAAGAAATCTGTTATAAAAGGAGCCCAAAAGGGATCCCCTCAGACCAAAAAAAGAATAACTGGTCAAGCAAAACAAAAATTCAAAACTGGCTCAAAAATGCAAAAATGATCCAAGAACAAGTAAATGCGGAAATCATGATGGACACCCTTAAAAACTGTAACACCAGACGATTACGGGAATTATTGAAACAGAACAAAAACACAGAGGATGCGATGATAGTGGATGTCCCAGAATCCGCTTGGGTAAAGTACTTTACTGAACTCTACGAAGAAAGACCCACAGCAGGGAACAAATCCCTGCAATGCATGGAAAAGACATGGAGTGTGAGTTATGACATTAATGAATTTATCAACTGTTAGGAAATATTTCATATTATATGTAATTTTCTCTCCAATTGGCAACCCCCAAACATTTTGCTGCTGTTTTACACCCTGATCTAGACTTTGCCAGAGAAGCGCAGCCTTCCGT